>NC_054868.1:48436873-49036873 GCF_018320785.1 Cheilinus undulatus
AAAAAAATTTAAAAAAATCAATATTTTTGATCAGGACTGAGCTTGATTAAGAGATTTGAACAAAAAAAAAAATGAAAAAAAAAATTATCTGATATATTTTTTACAGCGATTAAAGTTAGTGGCTGTTAACAGCCATAACAGGACCAAAGGGTAGTAAATTAGTGTTAATTTATACAGCACTTTTACATTTAATTTTAGTTATAGTCTTTTGCCAAAAATATCTTTTAGTTTTAGTCATAATTTAGTCATCTAAATTGTTTTAGTTTTAGTCTAGTTTTATTTGATGAAACTTCCCAACATTTTAGTCGACAAAATTTACAGTAAATTTAGTCGACTGATTGGATCTCTCCCCAACTTACCCCTTCACCACATAGCCAAAGTAGCTGTGATTGGATATATGCCTAACTTGCCCCTACCTTCTACATGACGAAATTAGGTCTGATTGGATAAAATCTCTGTCAAACATTTTTGTCTCGTTTTTATTTGTTGACTAAAATGTCAAATAATTTAGTTTTAGTTGTTGTCTATGTGCACTTGTATTTATTAGTTACTGTCTAGTTTTCATCAGGGGGAAAAAGGCTATTAACGAAAGCTATAACGAAAATAATTAGTCAACAAAATTAACACTGTAGTTAATTTGCCCACAGTGTATTTTTTACCTTTAAAAATTTTTGAAGTCACAATTTTAAAATTTATGTATATGAGAGTTATGGTTAAATTAGATGTAAATATCGCCCCCAAGTGGCTACAAAAAGCCATATAGAAACACAAGGGTCAACCCCTCTTAGCAACTAATCAGAATGTTACCTAGGGCACCAAGGTATGGGGCCGGCCCTGCTTGCTACACATATTCAACGCACCCTTCATCACGCGCACCGAACGCCCTCGAGCAGTGTTGCTAAACTTCTGTGACCTTAAAAATGTCGATTCAAAAAGTTCCCACGGAGGCTGCTGCTCAGCCCGCGGGCCTCGCAGTTGCGCCTGCCCACGTCATGTCACTCACCCGGCGGCCATTCTTCGTGTCAACTCCCCGCTTCAGGTGAGCACCGGAGGCGGGGGTCGGCGTCCCTCCGTCCACGTCTCCGCTCGGAACACGGAGGGTCTCGGGGTTGTTCTCCACCGAGGCGAAGAGAATCTCTGCTGCACATGAGTCTGATTTTAGGCTGTAGATTTAAACTCCGTGTTTGTGGGGAGCAGGTGTCCTCTTTTTATCTGTCCGACCTGCTGGACACCTGGTCTCACATGAATCCCCTCTCTGACTCTGAAATGGGGAGACATGCAGCCTGTAAAAGTTTAGGAGAAGTGATCACTTCCTGTTTTTAATGCATCTATTTCATGGCTTTTTGGGTCGAAACAAGATGTTGATGATCCAGTGAACTATTTGGACATCCCAGGTTGCCCTTTTAGTGATTTTTTCCGGGTGGGAGGGTCCTGAAATGCCTTCCCAAGATCAAAGAAAAGTTTTAAATTATCTCTGAATCCAGTTTAGAATCACACTATTGCTATTAGGAAAGATTTATTCTGAAATTAAATTAACTTAAAAAATCCTTTAAAAGTTTGATAGTGTTAATTTAGGGGTACAGCTTGTCATGAATTATAAACCAATGCATTAATATCCCCTTTGTAGACCCTAAGCTAGCATTCTGACCAGGGACAAAGCCGCACTGTACTTCTATCAAATGATGAGGACGTGTAAAAAGAACAATGTGTACACTGGTGAAATAGTCACTGGAACAAATTTTGGAATAAATTCAAGGCAATGCCAGGCAAGAGCCCCCTGCGTTTGCGATAACGGGTGATGAGTGTTTCTCATCACTGTGGAGGAATTTTGACCCACTCTTCTTCACAGCATTGCTTTAACTCAGCCATATTGGAGAGTTTTCCGGCATGAACTGCCGTTAAAGGTCACGCCACAGCATCTCAGTTGGATTTAAGTCCACTCCAAAAATTTAATTTAGTTTTTCTTGAGCCATTGAGAGGTGGGCTTGCAGGTGTATTTCGGGTCGTTGTCCTGCTGCATAACCCATGAGCTTGAGGGCATATACTGATGGCCGGACGTTCGCCTTCAGGATTTTTCTGGTCAACAGCAGAATTCATTGTTCCATCGATCACAGCAAGTGGTCCAGGTCCTGAAGCAGCAAAGCAGCCTCAGACCATCACACTGACACCACCATGTTTGACTGTTGGCATGATGTTCTTTTTATCAAATGCTGTGTTATTTTTACACCCGATGTGACGGGACTCAAACCTTCCAAAATGTTCAACTTTTGTCTCGTCAGTCCACAGAATATTTCTCCAAAAGTCTCTTGGATCATCAAGATGTTTCTTGGAAAATGTGAGACGAGCCTTTGTGCTCTTGTTGGTCAGCAGTGGTTTTGGCCTTGGAACTCTCCCATGGGTGCCATTTTTGCCCAGTGTCTTTCTTATGGTTGAGTCTTGAACACTGACCTTAACTGAGGTCAGTGAGGCTTTCAGGTCTTTGGATGTCCTTCTAGGTTCTTTTGTGACCTACTGGATGAGTCGTGGTTGCACTCTCAGAATGATTTTGGTTGGCTGACCACTCCTGGGAAGGTTCACCACTGTTCCTTGTTTTCTCCATTTGTGGATAATGGCTCTGACTGTGGTTTGCTGGAGTCCCAAAGCCTTGGAAATGGCTTTGTAACCTTTTCCAGACTGATGGGTTCTAATCACTTTGTTTTTTCATTTGTTCTTGAATTTCTTTGGCTCGTGGCATGATGCGTTTCTTTTTGAGATCTTGTAGCCTACTTCACTTTGTCTGACAGTTTCTGTTTAAGTGATTTTTTGATTCAACAAATCTGGCGGTAATCAGGCATGGGTGTGGCCAGTGAGATTGAACTCAGCTTTACAAAAACTGTGGTTAATTACAGTTAACTCATGATTTAACAAGGGGGCAATTACTTTTTCACACAGGGCCAGAGAGGTTTGGATTTTTTCCTCCCTTAAAAAATTAAATAATCTTTCAAACACTGCATTTTCCATTTACTTGGGTTGTCTTTGTGAAATATAAAAATTGTTTTGATGATCCGAAACATTTAAGTGTGATAAATATGCAAAAAAACTCAGGAATCAGAAAGGGGAGAGTGGGGTGAATTGTGCCAGTTTCTACTCAAAGGGACTTTAAAGTGAGGCCATGACAGTAATGCCTCCAACTTAAGTATGTACATATATTTCAGGATGTGTTGCAACCTTGAGAACAATAACTTTGGATCTGAAATAAACTGTTTAAGAAATGTAGCTTTCGGAAAGAAGTGATGTTGTGGCACAACTTGCCCCGGGGTAAGTTGTGCCTTTGGGGAGAATATGTTGGGGTAAATTGTGCCAATGATTATTGAAGATTATTGAAGTAAAACAGAACATTTTAATCTCATAAACTGTAATGCTTTATAAAAGCAAGACAAATTCAATACAAAATTACTCATTTAAGGTTTATTTAGATATCATCACCCTATTAAACTATTGGCATAAGTCATATTTTCTAGTTTTTTGGAAAACAAAAAACGTAAACGAATCATTTCAGGCAAAAAGGCTTTGGCAATAGATGCCTGTTGACATACATAGAACGCTGTCTGTCATTTATGTAACATATAAGAATAAACTGACTTAGGCTGATTTCTGAACATCTCATTGTGACTTAGGCCACTTAAAAACTGAATAAAACTGCTCTTTCATTACAGTGCAAACTCAAAACTGAAATCAGTGTGAGCTAAATTAAACAAATGGCAGGTAAATCAAACACTGATGAGGCATGCCCATCTCCTCACTCCTCCAGCTGTTCTCGGCCCTTCTTTGCTGGGTTCTAGGTGTGCAGGTCTCGGTGTGTGGTTGTGTGGATTTGTTAGGGTGGGTGTGTCGGTGTGTCTGGGATTTGTGTCTCTGGGTGCGTGGGTCTGGATTTGTGGGTATTTGGGTCTGGTTGTGTGGGTGTCAGGGTTTGAGTGTGTCTGTGGGTCTGGGTTTGTAGGTGTGCCACTGTTTTCAAACTTGTCTATAATTGTTCAGACACAACAATCAAAAACCTTGATCATAGAAATCTTACTTTGAAAGGCAAAAAGCAGTTTTTGAGCTAAAATGTGCTTACCTCTCATGCCATATGTCTCTTTTTTATGCAGGTTGTGTAAAATGGATGGCTCTTCAAAAATATGTGGTCACATGACCAATTTCTTCTATGATTTTCTATAAACAAGGGGTGGCACTACTTCCCCCCTGGCACAAATCAGCCCACTCTCCCCTATCTGTAAGCACATGCACATTTCATAAGCAGACCTCAGCACATGTTTTGATTAATATTCTTTTTAAAGATTATTTTCAGGGCATTTTTTGCCTTTATTTAGACAGCAAACATGGGGAGAGAGAACTGGGGAAGACATGCACCATAAATGGGACTGGGAATTGATCCCGACCAGTGCATCGAGGATTACAGCTTCTGCTTTGGGTCCTCTGCTCCCACCAAGCTGAACTGGCACCCGGCTTTTTTTGTTGTCTTTTCCAAAATTAATCAGGCCAATCAAACAACTTGGTATTTAGTTCTACCATTTATGCAACTTAAAAAATAAACCTGAGACACTTTTTTAGGACTAAAAGTTATTCATCTTCAACATGTAGGTATGTTGGCTCTTAAAGTGAAACTTCTCCATCTTTCCTCAAATGGTATATTGATCTGATAATGCTTTAATTATCCATTTGTATTTTTCCACCTGAAAACAGTTTCTAAATATCCAACCAGGGCTGGGAAATTCATTACAAATTAGATTAAATCGCAATATGGCCTGCTGCAATTTACAAATCACAGAAGTTGCAATATTTCTAGAACTTTAAATGTGTCAAAACACCAGTTTAATACATTCATTTTTGCAGCAGCAGAGATTTTATAAACATTATGCAAATATTTAAGTGTCAGGGTTCAAGTGTCAGTGTCAAAAATCCTCCTTTTCATGTTTTATGTATGTTTGTCTCAATCAACATGAGTGACATAGAAATAATAATCCCCCTCAATAAAGCAATTGATAACACATTTGCAATATGAGCAAAAATAACTGCAATTAGATATTTCATTCTATCTAATATTGATGAAGCTTAGCGTTAGTTCAATGAAGTCATACCCCCAGCCACAATTGGCCGATAGCCAGCTGATACCAATTGTCACCTCCCAGCTCCCGCAGCCAATCACAGCTCTTTCTATAAACACAGCATTGTATTTAAATATGACGTAATTCTCACTAATCCCTGCTTGTGTTAACGCTGATGCACCTCACTGGTACTGCTGTCAAGGCTTCACTTCCCCCCACCCCAGCCACCTCCTTTATAGCCTAAAGCTTGTTGCACCCTCATATTCAGATTCATGGCACTATGGATTAATTTCTTCTGAAATAATTTCATTGTTTTCAGTACATTGTCATAAATGTCTCTGCTTGACTAACCCAGGAGCATCTTTACAGCAGAGCCTTCTCCACCAAGTAAAACTAAAATGGTTAAATGCGTGATAATAGTGTTCCTGAATGAATGTAGCTTATCATACAGAATGATTTATTACTTGAATTTGTTGAAAAAATACATAAGATGATGAACCTGGTAACAATATGCATATTAAATCACAATCGCAATATTGGAAAAAAAAGTCAGATTATTTTTGCAAATTTTTATATATCCGATTGCAATTAGATTTTTTTTTCCCAAACTGGTTCAGCCCTTTTTTAATCTATAAAATATTGTGTTGGTTATTATATTAAATAATTTTCTACTTGTGTTGAAAACTGTATAACATTAAGGATTTATATAACTTATTAATATTGATAATAACAATAATTGCATTTTAAATCAGATTCGCAATATTGGAAAAAAAAATTGCAAATAGAACATTTTCCAAAATTGTCACCTCAAATCTTGCTGCAAAGGGATTCATTGGCCACAAGGCTAGATGCAATACGTGTGCATGTTACGCTCAGCTGCAGGACCTTGTGGAAGAGTTTGCATCGCTGTATGATTAGTGCAAATCTTATAGGTTGCTGATGGCCGCCTGCTGATAAGTTCTATTAGCAGGCATAGCCATTCTTCATTGGTCTAACTGTGTTCTTCTAGTAATGTGAACTTAGTGGTGTTGATTTGTTTTTCTTGTGTTTTCAGAAATCTCAGTGAAGGTCATCAAAAGAAGCCTATTTTCCAATCCTGGTTCCAGTTCCTGCTCCTGTTTTGTTTTCTACTCTTCATCTTGTGTTACACTGTGTCCCAGAGCACGCCATCATGGTGGGACAGTCTCCCCCTGCATCAACACTATCACAGGTTTTTCAATCGGACCAGACAGATTGTTCTACCTCCTCCTTTTTTCAGAGTTAAACCTCAGGAAATACTTAAAACCACTGCTGTACCAGCTATTGTCACATCTACAAAAACGTCTACCAAAGCACCTATAATAGCACCTACTAAACCACCTACAGAACCACCTACCAAAGCACCAACTGTACCCACTGCTGTTACACCTCCTTGGCCTCAGTACCACCAAGCCTACCCACGAAACTACCACTTTATAATGGATAAACCAGAGGTGTGCAGGAACCAGACGCCTTTTCTAGTTTTGATGATTCCAGTCGCACCAGGAAATATTGCAGCACGGGACGCCATCCGTCAAACATGGGGCAAAGAAAAGAAAGTACAGGGCGAGGTGGTGCTCACTCTGTTCATGCTGGGACTATCTGGAGGAGCTAATATCGAGCAGCAGCAGCAGAAGCTCAAAGAGGAGGATCTGGAACATCACGACCTGATCCAGAGTGACTTTATGGACACTTACAAAAATCTAACTATCAAGACAATGGTGATCATGGACTGGCTGGCGACACGCTGCCCTACAGCCGCCTACGCCATGAAAGTTGACTCTGATATGTTCCTGAACATTGACAATCTAGTGATCATGCTGCAGAGGCCGGGCATCCCGAGGCTGAACTACCTTACAGGGATGCTCATGTGGAACCGGCCGGTGTTGCGGTCAAAGAACTCCAAGTGGTACGTCCCAGAGGAGATGTACCCAGAGCCAAGGTACCCAACCTACACTCTAGGCATGGGATATGTCTTCTCCAATGATCTTCCTGAGAAATTTGTGAATGTGTCAAAATCAATAAAGCCTTTCAACATTGAGGACGCGTACATTGGAATGTGCATGAAAAAACTTGGACTGAATCCCTCATCGCCACCAAATCCCTCCCAGTTTCAGGCCTACAACTCAAAATACAACCGCTGCTCCTTCTCTAAGGTCATCACCTACATCCTTGGGTCTTCAAAACAACTAATAGACTTCTGGACAGACTTAAAGAAGCCAGGACCGCCTTGTCCATAAAAAGGCAACTAAAGATGCTCTAAGATCTCACTTTGGTGTCAGGGGTCGGGAGGCAGGGGATTGGGAGTATTTATTTATAGATTTCTACTGTTCTGGTTTACAGTGTTTCTGCCTTGCTCATGAGAATATAGATTGTGGTATCAGGGAAATTTTTGACTACTGAAGTTGCTGTTAAGATTTGTTTTGATGAGCTGGCCTCATGAGTTTAGAGAAACATGACTATCTCGTGTCTGACTACAAATTTCTGCAAATTGCAGAGTGTGATTATGCTTTATGAAGGTAGCAATGAATCAAAAGGGATGGAAAAATGTATTCTTATGAAAAAACTACTGGTTTAAGATGTTAAATCAATGCAAAAGATATGAAAAGGTTTTTTTCTCAGGGCACCTTTATGCAATAGATGAAAAAGCCGTTTACAGAAAAGTGATTATCTCTTTTTTCTGTTGAATGTAATTTGTCAAATTTAAATTGACATTAAAAAATTTTCAAAAACACTGAGCACACTTTTGGAAAAGGTTTTGTTCAAGACATCAAACCCAAGCAGCAACATTTGGTGTTAAAAATGAAGATCATGCAGAACTTAAAAATAACGCAGGTCCTCAAATGCCTAGACACCGCAATTTTATATCCGTCACAGAGGTCTCCAAAACATGCCTGTAAAGTTTGTTGCTAAAAAACACTCCAGCACTGGATTTTTTTCAAGTCTAAAAACCCCTCTGTTTCAGCCCTGCTCAGAATGCTGTTTCCATGTCTGTGGCCTTGCTGCCACGGCACTCTTTAATCAGCAAATAACTGTTAACAGATAGCATCTCATAGAAATTGTGCAATCTAGCACTGTTTGATCTAGAGGGTGGGGTTCTCAATTGGTCTAGCCTCAGGACCCATCACCTCTTAAATGTGCAATCACGACCCTAAAATATTTTCAACAACTTCTATTAATTAACAAATAATATTGAAGTTTATACCACAAATAGAACAAAACATGACTGAACAAAAGGACAGGACAAGCATGCAACTGTAGAAACTTTAAAACAGCGTACATGAATACATTGCAATTTGTTCCATTCTCTATGGTAAGGCATGCATTTTGATAGTTTACTTGATATTTTGAGAGATTAATGAATGAAAATGAGATAACCTGTTTTGTTTCCTCCAGAAAAGGAGTTAAATAAGTTTAGATCTTAATAAAACCACCCAAATGTTCTCGCTATCATGGAAAATCAGAGTAAAATAAAATGAATGGATGTATGTCTGCTCATGCCGTCTGTTCATCATGAACTCAATGCCACAGCTTTTTCCAGGCTCACCTTCAGGGACCCAGTAAAACCAGTTTGGCGACCCACTTTTGGGTCATGACCCACCAGTTGAGAACCACTGCTCTAGAAAATAGTGATGAAGTCAAATGGAGACAGTGTCAGGCTACACTTGCATATAACCAAAGTAACAGCATTCAACACGGGAACTAAAGGGTTAATCAGCAAAGAGGATTGAAGACCGACAGAGAGAGCATTGCCAATGTTAGCCACATTCTGTAAGCGGTGATGCACCAGATAAAGGAAGTGTTTTTTTCTTAATTTTAGACCAGTAGAGTTAACTATTATTTACCTTTAAATAGCTATGAAGTGATTCACCTAACATCCTAACATAACCAATCATCGTCCACATGTTTACTCAATAGAGGTTTGCAATGAGTTGCTTTCTCTTATGGTTCAAAGACCAGCCTGAAGATATTGTACATCCTCATGAAACATCTCTCAAAAGTAAGATCTGCACCAGCATGGATCAGAGTGAAAGCTCCGTTTGTGACCCTAAACCTCAGTTCAGATAAAAAGAAATACTGGACAGGTAAAGCTAGTGAGGAGGAAATCTGAGAACACTCAGATCAGTGAACACGATGCCTGATAACAGCAAAAAAAGGAGGTTGATCTTTGATAAGATAGATTTCTTTTCAAAACAACTCTGAGGGCACAAAGTAACGGAAACTAAAACCAGACAAAGAAAAACAAAGATAAGATTATGAGGAAGTTTTTAATTCTGTTGGCCCAGTGTGTCTTCTTTGCCACCTTTTGTAATGTCAGGATGCCAGAAAACAAATAAGAAAAACGGAAAAATAAGCTAATGGTTGCCACATGGCACAAAAATGTCAAGTGCCAAAGATTGGTGAAAAGTGCAGAAAATTAAGAAAAAGTCTTTAAAAGTGAGGAAAAAAGTGGCAAAACTTGATTTGAAGTGGCTAATATGGGATAAAAGTGGCAAAACTTAATATAAAGTAGCTGAAATGGGTAAAAGGTCTTTAAAAGTGAGGACAAAAGTGACAAAACTTAATTTAAAGTAACTGAAATGGGTGAAAAATCTTTAATAGTGAGGAAAAAGTGGCCAAACTTGATTTGAAGTGGCAAAAAGAGACTCAAATGGGTAGGAGCAAAACAATGGGTTAAACGGGTAACTTTACAGAGACTGAAGTTATACAAGGATCACGAGGACATTTCTCTTTCTGTTGGCTGATTGCCCAGTTTGTCTACTTTATCACAGCTTATGTTCAAGGAATAGGTGCGGCTGAAACGTTGTTTAGTTATCAAAATACTTTCTTGCTTTGCTTGAATGGGCCAGGCAGTCAGAGAGTCTTTAAAATTAACTTTAAAGTTTTTATAAAGACTCATACAGGAAAAGAAGAGCAAGAATATTTACTCTCATCAGAGCAGAAAAGTGAATTATATATGTATTCATTCTCAAGCATGATAAAGCCCTTTTTAAGATACCTTTTTAAGGTGGTGATAATAATGTGGATGGACACATGAAACTAAACCATTTGGGAAGTAATGTAGATGCCAGGGTGCCAGAAAATAAATTAGAAGAAACTATGACACATTTGGTGAAAAATAATGACACAAAAATGGGCAACAAGTGGTGAAGATGGGTTGAAAGTGGCAAACTAGCTTGGGGGTCTGGTACTCGAGGGTTCTGTGCACAGGTCAGGGGCACATTTTTGTTAAAAAAAAAAGCCTGAGAAAGGGATTTTTGCATAATATGTCCCAATTAAATGGACTAAAAGTGGCAACAAAAAAGTGGAAAAATGTGGCATAACCTGGTTTTAATTGGCACAGCAGTTGTGAAAATGGGTAAAACTGACAAAAGTTGTAAAAGAACGGTGGCAAAAATGGAATAAAAGTGGTCTTGGTCTCACAGCGACTCGCTCTTGCATCACCGTTGCTTGACTGTGAATTGGAGGGGAAGTGAATGCTCTTCTTGCCAATATGCAATCTTTGGTAGATGCCGAGGTCGCGGCAAAAATTGAAGGAAGAAACATTCAGCAAAGAGGAGAGCACATTTCTAAATTAAGGTAAGTTTTTAATGTGAGTTAGTAGACAGCCAACATTGTTCATCTCTCCTGAGCCCACGGCTCGGTCACACCGTGTGTCTGCCGTGTCTGTGTCGTTTCAGTCACAGACTCACCACTCTGATATAAAACTAAAACACAGACACGCCTGTCACATCAGTCAGTTATACATCCTGCCTTTTTCAGACAACTCTCCACTCAGAGTTTTTCTCTGAGGTCTGAGCATGTTTGATAAGCAGGGATCTGATCCTGTACGTGAGTCTGCTCAGTGATGCTGTCTGTCTCAAGCGTGCTGTGCATAACAGAGATGGTAAATTCAGACAGAATCTCACTCGATTGGGGACGAAAATCTCCCACACAGAAGTCAAGATAACTCATGTGCATGTACTTTAACATTTGGTTAGACGTGTTTAAAACACTCCAGTCAGACATGAATCATAAAGGATGAAGATGATCTAAAAGAGAGGAGATTAAACTTCTACTCAGGATTTAGCCTGGATAGACTCATTATTATGTTTCTGTTGAAGTGTGACTTAAAATAGCCTGTTGGCTGTTATAGAGGTCTGAATTTGTTTTTCATTTATCTGGGATGGTATATAGAATAAAATACTTCACAACTAATTAATCTAGCTACTTTTTTTTTTTTTAAAAAAGTAAAAACCAGTGAAAACACACTACAGTATAGGAAATAAAGATTTTGAAGCTCTGAATTTTCTGAGGGTGGGCCCCAGACCCCCCACACATTGCTAAAGTAAATCTTACATGCATGGGTACAAAGTGGTTTGCTTTTTGGTAGGCTACTGCAAGGCTAAAAAGAACAATGGTGTTGAGTGAAGGCAAGACAAATCTGTCAATCTCTCTGAAAAACATTTTTCAGTTCATAAATTTAGCTTAATGGACTTCTTTATTTGTCCTGCTCAAATCAAACCAAACCAGTAAAATGGTGAACAACTTAAAGCTATAATCCCATCTGCTATCTTTAACTTTTGAACAAAGGAGATTAAGGAGAGTATAAACCAGTGTTACTCAACCCAGCTCAACCAAAGAGCCACATTGTTGAAAAATACCTTTGCATGAGCAACAATCAGAGTGGTTAAAACAATAAGTAACAATAAAAATAACTAAACAATAACTTCAACAATAAGTTAAAGGAGGCAAAAATGGTCAAAGAGGAACAGAAATGGGTGAACGGGGTGAAAATGGGGAGGAAAAGTGGGAAAAGGGTCAGAAAGTAGCAAAAATGGGTGAGAAGTGACCAAAAAAAGTTACAGTTGGCATAAAATAGTTCAAAAATGGTCCAAAAGTGGCAAGAAAATGAGTGAGAAGTGACTAAAATGGGCAAAAAGCAGTCAAGAGTGACAAAAATGGGCAAAAAAAGAGGAAACAAGTGGTATTTAGTTGCTAAAGGTAGCTGAAATGGGTGAAAAGTGGTGAAAAAGGGCAAAAATGGGCTTAAAGTGGTGAAAAGAAGTGGCAAAAATGTGAAAAAAGAGGAAACAAGTTGTATCTTATAGCAAAAAGTAGCTTAAATGGGTGAAAAGTAGGAAAAAATGCAAAAATGGGATCAGAGTGGCAAAAAAGTGGCTGAAATGTACCAAAATTTAACGACAAAAGGTAGCTCAATAGGGTGAAAAGGCGGGAAAAAAATGGCAAAAAATGGGTAAAAAGTTGGGCTAAAAAGTAGGGAAAAAGCTGGTTTTAAATGGCAAAAGATAGCCTTAATGGAAAAAATGGGATTGAAATGGCAAAAAAGTAGGAAAAAAGTGGTATTTAATGGCAAAAGGTAGCTTAAATTGATGAAAAGTGGCAACAATTAGTGAAAAAGGGCAACATTTTTTTTCCCTTTTTAAGGTTTTCTGGGGGAACAATATTTAAATTGAAGACATTAAAGAGCCACAAATGATCCCAAAAGAGCCACATGTTGAGTATCACTGCTATAAACAGTGAACAAGTCTGGAGCACTCAAGCACTCCTTTTTATTCTGCTGGGCTTTCTCTCTAGAAGCTTCCTGCATAAATATTTGACCACAGGTCGTTCACAGGTGTATTTAATCTATCTTTGTTGAGCTCTTTATATTGCTCATGAAACCTCTGCTACATGTGGTTATCTCCCAGTACAGCAGGCAGGCAGAGGAAGTAGGCGGAGCTCTGACAGCTTGGTAAAGTAATCAGGAAGTCCCAGCCCTCATGTTCCTCTGTGTTTACAGCCTAGAGCTTCTGGTGTGGATCACTGAACATGTTTATCTCTTATTACTGTCTTTTTAACAAGGCAATGCTTTAGCAATCATACAGACAAACAGCAGACTCAGTGAGGATGAACGTGTGGAGGGAAATGTCACTTCTGAGAGGAGTCAAGCTGCAGGACTGAGCTGCTACTTCCTGAAATAAACAGTGAGTACAGTCTTCTTACTCTGCCTCAGCCTCACGGTCAATACTGTTATCTCTGTGAGGAGATTTGCCTTTTTCAGGAATGAATGCCATGCTACATTTAATATAAAGTAATATAAAATATAAATATAATTGTATTAATATAAAGCCAAAAGTCATCAAAAACATCCTATATCAAGATATTTCGATAAAAAAGCCAGAATTATTTTCAGTAAGCACCAATAAAGCAAGAAATTCCAAAGTTTTTTAAAAAGACTTCATATTATTTTAAGAAACCAAATAAGTGAAATTAAGTACTTAAAGTGAAAGATGTAGGATCATTCAGTGTTCTTTAGAGCCTGTACCTGCTTGACGCTTCAGCTGTTTACCTTTCTGGGTGTGTTTTATTAAATGTGTCAGCATCCATGCTGACCATAGATTACAGGATCCAGTGAATCAGAATCAGCTTTTTAGGCTAAGTATGCTTAACTTAAAGATTTTCACAGTGGGGGTAGAAATAACTAAACCCTAAAACAGTAACATAAGTATAAGGAGAGGAAACCTCCTGGTATAAAAAATGAGAACATGACTTCTGAGTTTTGATCCTGCATTCTATCTAATGGCCAGCAGGGGGCAGCTCCACAGCCACATGCAGACAGGTGGCAAAGGATGCAAAACCAGAGATGGGGCCCTCCAGTTGTGATTTTTAATAGTATTAATGAATGTGTGTACCATTGGTGCTAGTCTTGGTGCCACTTGTCATTAATTTTATGTGCTTTTCATCCCATTTTGTCACTTTCTGCCTTTTTTTTCCCACCTCAAACACATTTTGGCACCATCTACCAATGTTTTTGCTACTTTTTAAATCCTATTTCACAACCTTTTCAGAACATTTTGCCACTCAATCTATTTTTGTCACTTTTAACCCATTTTCACAATTTTTTTGGCCAGTTTTTGTCAATTTTAACCCATTTTGCCACCTTCGCCCTGCCAACCATCACAAATCTGTACCCGTTTTTACCACTTTTATGTTTCTGCCAGTTACAACCAAATATTTGCCATTTTTCCTGCCGTTTTTAACAACTTTAAACCCCATTTTTGCTGCTCTGAACCCTTTTCATCATCTTTTCTGCCTGTTTTTAACACTTTGAACTAATTTGTGCCACTTTATGCCAAATATTGCCTTTTTGGACCAATTTTGCCTTTTTATATTTCCATTTCACCATCTGTTCTACCAGTTTTTGTCAATTTAACCCATGTTTTCCATGATCTGCATATTTTCGTCTCTGTCAACAATATGCATTCTTTGCCACTATTAACCCTTTCACCACTTTTAATGCTGATTTTTTTCGACAGTTTCAACTGCAGTCACCTAATTTTATACCCTCTCTCTTTTTTTTAACCACTTTTCTGCCTGTTTTTCCGCTGTAAACCAATTCGTGCTAATTATTATGCCAATTTTGGCCTATTTTTTTTTTTTACCAATTTCTGCCACTTTTTATCCCTATTTAACAACCATTTTTGCCCTTTTCAATCTGTTTTTTTGTAACCTCCTCACCACTTTTTCTAGAAGTTTTTGATCATTTTAACCCATTTTCTGAGATCTGCATATATTTGCCTCTGTTAACCCATTTTTGTCATTATTAAACCTTTTTCACCATGCTTATTTTTCTCAATTTTAATGGCAGTTGCCTATTTTTATACTTTTTTGCATCTTTAAATCAATTTGTGCCACTTGTAACCCTTTCCCCCACTTTTTCTGCCTGTTTTTACCACTTTAAAGCACATTTTTGCCACTGTCTGTCTATCTTGGCCTCTTTGGACCCATTTAACCTCTTTTTAATCCTATTTCACCACTTTTTTGGCAATTTTTCACCAATTTTAGCCCATTTTTGCCACCATCTGCCTATTGTTACATCTGTTTTCCAATTTTTTTTACACTTTTTTTAAACCCCTTTTCACCACTTTCTATGGATATATTTGCCAAATTTAATCTCAAATAGCTATTTTTATGCCCTCTCTTGGAACTTTGAATCCATTTTTGCCACTTCCAACACCTTTTTTTTCACTTTAAACCAATTTGTGGCACTTTTTTCACTCTTTTGACCCATGTTTGCCACTTTTTGATACCATTTCACCACCTTTCTGCCCATTTTAATTCCGTTTTGGCAGTGGTCCCCAACTGGTGGGTTGGTACCCAAAATTGGATCATGAAGCTTTTTTTATTTTTGTAGTGGGTTGTGAATGTATGCCAGTGAAAAAAAATGTGACAAAAACTATATATGGAAGCCCTCAGTGGACACACAGTATTTTGTAGTTGTAGTTGCAGTTGGTTTTCCTATGATTACAAGTAAAATTCAGTATTTTCTCAAGATTTCTACCTTTTTATCTCCCTTTTGTTGGGAAATAAAGCTGTTTTACCCAAGAGAACAAGGGAATTCTTCAGGGGGATCATGAAACTTCCATGTTATTTGGGGAAAATGGAGTAATATAAGATGAATGCATGCAAATCCTTCTGTAATATTGTGCTTTTAACATGTTTGTTTAGTCCCGTCTCTTTTTCAATAAGCTTTCATATTTCAAACATCAACATTTCTTGGAGTGTCCTTATGTCTTCATGGTGCAATGGTAGCCAAGAATACTGATTAACCAATACTGATTAACCAACATTTATGACATAAATGGATGTTTTTTTTTATATATAATCTGGGTCGTTATTTCTCTTAAGGAGGAGGTGGTGGGTCCTCTTGTCTGACCAGTTGAGAACCACTGTTCTAAGGCATGAATTAAAAAAATGTTACTTTGATAAGAGTGGTTATTATTCAGGTAAAAAATAAAATATGCCTATTACAGCTTCACTTTACAGTAGACCAGGGGTGTCAAACTCAATCACAGCAGGGGCCAGATTCTGGATTCAGGTCTAACCTGAGGGCCTAACAGGGTCAACACAATCTTAAACTGTCAACCTCATTGTCACCAGTGATAGAAAATGAAAAAAAGCAGCACTGATGAGAAATCATTTGGAAATTCAAAAAAGTTAAAAAGAAAAGTTTAAAGGCTCAAATCTGAGGTAAAAATTCAAATTTATTAGTTCAAAAGATAAGAACACAATATTAAAAACAGAAAAATGATATTTTTAAAGAGAAAATATACAAGAAAGTTGAAATCATAAGTTTGAAAGGTCAAAATATGAGATCAAATTTGATATCACGAGTTTAAAAGTCAAAATATGACTTAAAATTTTAAATTGTGAGTCTGAAAATTCAAAATATGGGATTAAGAAGCCAAAATTAGGAGTTGAAAATGTCAAAATATGAGCTGGAAATCAAAATGATGACTTAAAAAGTTAAAAATAAGATTTAAATTCAAAATTGGGAGTGTAAAAGGTCAAAATATGATATAAAAAGAAAAAAATATTCATTTAAAATGTCAAAATTTGAGAAAAAAATTGAAATCATATTTTTAAAAGTCAAAATATTGGGTCAAAAAGCAAAAGTAAGGAGTTAAAAAGGTCTAAATATGGCTTATAATTTAAAATTGGGAGTCTAAAAGATAAAAATGTGATATATAGTCCAAATTAAAAGTTGAAAAGATCAAAGCATGAAATGAAAAGTCAAAATCATAAGTTTGAGTCGTAATCTTGACATGCAAAATTGAAAATATGAAATAAAACACAAATTTACATTATTATACTGGTGGAAATCTGCAGACCTCATACTGGTGGACCAGTTATAATACAAATATGATATGATCTTGCAGGCTGAATATAATCGTTCCATGGGCCGGATTTGGCCCCCGGGCCTTGAGTTTGACACCTGTGCAGTGGACCATTATTTTGCTGACCTCCATGGGCCCCTGTGTGGCGGGGCCTCAGAAAGCTCTCCCTTTTATTCCCTCTTATGGGCGTGTATACATACAGACTGAGGGTTTGCTGTGGAAAATTTTAACAGTAGCTGTTTGTCTGTCATGATGCTACTCACTTTGTCTGACACCTACCCCTTAAGTGTTTACATGCATTAAAACAAAACTATATAGAAATAGTCTTGATGCAGAGAAGCATCAGTGTGAATCACAATTGATTTCATGAGCAGTTTTAACCTCACAGTAAACACCAATACTGAGCTGCACTTTATTCTCTGCACTTTTTGAATGCATGTTAGTTTTTCCCCTCATGTTTTATTTAATCAGAATTGTCTTTGCTAATAAAAGTGCTGCTCTCATGTACTAATGCGAGATTTTTCTGTCCAGAGTAATGGAGAAGTGGAGGAAACACTGTAAACACATTTTCATCTTCATCCTTGGAGTGGTGACAATCCTCTTCTTCTACCTCAACTCTGTGAAGAAGTCAGAAACCTGGGAGCCTCCCTTTGTGGATCCTGGACCGTACCATGTCGCCTATCCAAGGAACTACAAATTCATCATGGACGACACAAGGACCTGTAGACACACAACTCCTTTCCTGGTCCTGATGGTCCCTGTCGCACCTGGCAACACGGCCGCTCGAGACACCATCAGGAGGACGTGGGGGAACGAGAAGCTGGTCCTGGGTCAGCTGGTGGAGACTCTCTTCATCGTCGGCCTGCCTGGAGGAGCCGACGCTGAGCAGACGCAGGAGAAGCTTGAACAGGAGAACCAGCAGCACCACGACCTGATCCAGAGCGACTTCCAGGACAGCTACCGTAATCTGACCATCAAGACGATGATGATGCTGGAGTGGCTGTCTGCTCACTGCGTCAAAGCCTCCTACGTCTTAAAGATCGACTCAGATATGTTACTCCATGTCCAGAATTTGGTCAAACTTCTACTTGATCCAAACACACCCAAACAGAACTACATGTCAGGTTTGGTTTGGTGGCACAGTCCAGTTTTAAGAGACCGGTCCAACAAGTTCTACATGCCCAGGGAGGTGATTGCAGAGCCGGAGTACCCTCCTTATCCTCTGGGCATGGCCTATGTCATATCCTTGGATCTGCCTGGAAAAATCCTGGAAGTTTCCCCCCACATTAAACCACTCTACATAGAGGATGTTTACCTGGGAATGTGCCTGAAACGCCTGGGCATTTCCCCCACAGACCCTCCTGAAAAGACCATGTTTGTTGTCGACCCTGTGCACCCGCTGAGCAGCTGCAGCCTCTCTAAAGTGATCGCAGTGACGACGAAAAGTGTCTCACAGATGATGAGTTACTGGGAGAGGAGCAGACAGCCAGACGCTAAATGCTGAGTTTCATCAGGTTTACTAAGATTTAAGCTAGACTCCTTTGTGAGGGACGCTGTAACTGCCAGACAGATTTTTAGCTTTTATATTATATTAGCTAGATCAATGGTTTTCAAACTTTTTCGCTCAAGGCACACCTAAGGTTAAGCCAAAAATCTCAAGGCACACCATATTTAAATTGATATAAAATAAACTTTTCTGGGGCCCAGCCAACTGGGGGATCATGGAGACGGCAAAAGGTGTCAAAAATGGGTTAAAAGTGGTGAAAAAACAAGGCAAAATTGGGCAAAAAGTGGCAAAACAAAGTCAGAAATGGGCAAAAATTTATTAAGAAAAGTGGCCAAACAATGGGATGAAATTGCAAAAACTTGAATCAAACTAGTGGTAAAATGAGTTACAAGTGGCCTAAAAGGGTTAAATGTTGTAAAAAGGTGGTAAAAATGGGTTAAAAGTGATACAAAAAAGGGGAGAAAGTGTCAAAAAGATGGCAAAATACATTTAAAGTTGCAGAAAAGTGGCAAAAAGGATTAAAGTTGCTAAAAGGTGGTAAAATTGGTTAAAAGTGACGGGAAAAATGGCAAAAATTTAAAAAATGGGCAAAAAGTGGCAAAAGGGTAGCAAAAATGGGTTAAATTTGGCAAAAAGTTCCTAAAAAGTGGCAAAAATTGCTCAAGTTGCAATAACTGGCAAAAATGCTAAAAAAAAAAAGCAGCAAAATGATTTAAGTTGTCAAAAGAA
This sequence comes from Cheilinus undulatus, assembly GCF_018320785.1. Lineage (NCBI taxonomy): Eukaryota > Metazoa > Chordata > Actinopteri > Labriformes > Labridae > Cheilinus > Cheilinus undulatus. Next base: position 48,455,875 of record NC_054868.1, read on the forward strand.
GTGGAAAAAATGGGTAGAAAAATTGTTTAACTTGGTGAAGAATAGTATGACTTAATAATTTCAACACCAATTTCAACCCAGTAATAATAGCTTGCCATGCTTTTCAGCTCTTAATGAGGTAACTGTTAGCCAGGAGCCTAGCACCAATGCTACTGATCCAACACACCTACACTATCATCAATAAATACCAACTGGGGAGGGCCAAATCTCTGGGGTTTTTCAGGGGTCCAGCCAGATCTGTGGGCAGGCCTGGTTTCAGTACTTGCCATAAAGTTGTATTAATAACATATGGTACAAAGTCCCTCGGCACAACTTGACTTAAGGCACACTAGTGTGCTTTGCTACACCATTTGAGAACCACTGAGCTAGATATTTAGCTGTAGGGGAGAGTGGGGTGAGTTGTGCCAATTTTTACTCAAAGTGAGGCCATGACAGTAATCCTCCAACTTAAGTATGTATACATATTTCAGGATGTGGTGCATCCCTGGGAACAATAACATTGGATCTGAAATAAACCAGTGATTTTTGAAGTAAAACAGAACATTTTAATCTCATAAACTGTAATACTTTATAAAAGCAAGACAAATTCAATACAAACTTACTCATTTAAGGTTTATTTAGATATCATCACCCTATTAAACTGTTGGCATAAGTCATATTTTCTAGTTTTTGGGAAAATACAAAAATATTTGTGAATCATTTCAGGCAAAAGGGCTTTGGCAATAGATGCCTGTTGACATACATAGAACGCTGTCTGTCATTTATGTAACATATAAGAATAAACTGACTTAGGCCAATTTCTGAATATCTCATTGTGACTTAGGCCACGTAAAAACTGAATAAAACTGCTCTTTCATTACAGTGCAAACTCAAAACTGAAATCAGTGTGAGCTAAATTAAACAAATGGCAGGTAAATCAAACACTGATGAGGCATGCCCATCTCCTCACTCCTCCAGCTGTTCTCAGCCTTTCTTTGCTGGGTTCTAGGTGTGCAGGTCTTGGTGTGTGGTTGTGTAGATTTGTTAGGGAGAGTGTGTCTGGGTGTGTGGGTTAGGGTCTAGGTCTGTTGGTCTGGGATTTGTGTCTCTGGGTGTATGTCTGCATGTGTGGGTCTGGATTTGTGGGTATTTGGGTCTTGTTGTGTGGGTGTCAGAGTTCAGGTGTGTCTGTGGGTCTGGGTTTGTGGGGGTGCCACTGGCACAACTTAACCCAGCCCCTTTGGCACAAATCACCCCAGCCCCACCATTTTGAAAAACTAGCATGATCCAGCAGTTTAGAGCTAACATCATGCCAGCTGTATAGACTCACTGTGTAGCCAACTAAAGCACTAAAATGTGTGAAATGTTTTCAAACTTGTCTGTAGTTGTTCAGACACAACAATCTAAAAACCTTGATCATAGAAATCTTACTTTGAAAGGCAAAAAGAAGTTTTTGAGCTAAAATGTGCTTACCTCTCATGCCATGTGTCTCTCTTTTATGCAGAATGAGTAAATGGATGGCTCTTCAAAAATATGTGGTCACATGACCAATTTCTTCTATGATTTTCTATAAACAAGGGGTGGCACTAATTCCCCCCTGGCACAAATCAGCCCACTCTCCCCTAGTTATAATAGAGTATAGTGTCTCACTGAGGATATTAATATACAGTATATGGACAAAAGTATTCAGCCAGTATTGTTTTCAAATACTTGTACTTTAATATGGAGTTGCCCCCCTTTTGCAGCTTTAACAGCCTCCACTTTTCTTGGAGTGTTTCTGTGGAAATCTGTGCTTATTCATTCTGTAGAGCATTTATGAGGTCAGGCACTGATGCTGGACAAGAAGGCCTGGCTCGCAATCTCCATTCTAGTTCATCCCAAAGGTGCTCAGTGGGGTTGAGGTCAGGGCTCTGTGCAGGCCAGTCACTTGCTTTGTGCACTGGGGCATAGTCGTGTTGGAATAGAAAGCAACTTCTCCAAACTGCTGCCACAAAGTTGGAGCACAACATTGTCCAAACTGTCTGGGTATGCTGATTGGCCTTCATCGGAGATAAGAGACCTAGCCCAAAGCCTGAAGAACAGCCCCATACCATTATCACCAAACCCAGACTCAGCCATCTGACTGCCAAACAGAGAATGATTCATCACTCCACAGAACATGTTTCCACTGCTCCACAGTCACAGTTACACCACTCAGCCCCACGCTTAGCATTGGACTTGGTGATTTGTGGCTTGCATGCAGCTGCTTGGCCATGGCAATCTATTCCACGAAGCTTTCACTGCTCAGTTTTTGTGCTCGCATTAATGCCAGTGAAGTTCAGAACTCTTCAGCTATGGAATCAGCAGAGTGTTGGTGGCTTTTACACTCCATGCACCTTAGCAGTTGTGGTCTTCTGCTTTATGGCTGAGTTGATGTTGTTTCTAAACGCTTCCACTTTCTAATAATATCACTCACAGTTGCCTGTGGAATATCCAGAAGGGAGGAAATTTCATGATTGCAAAGGTGGCATCCATCACAGTGCTACGCTTGTGGCCACTGAGCTCTTCAGAATTTCTCCTGTGTTTAAGGGCTTTTTAATATGGGACCTACTGAAAATTCTTTGCAGCCAGCCTCAAGTGGACATTTGCGGAACTGCAGATTTTTGCACTTCTTCACTGACTTTATTATTTAACACCAGAGGTTTCTGCTTGAGCACCAATTTCCTGTAAAAAGAGACTGAACCTGTACTAAGGACTTGTTTAGTTAACCCTTATAGGTTGTTGTGGCCATTTATTTTCTTTTTGAGGCCATTTATTTTCTTTTGTGTTTTTTTTACATGACAAAGAATCAGGGTTTTTTGCACTTAAGGTGGCATTTCTGGGGTTAAATTCCATAAATTAAATCAATATTTAATATTTATGATCTGGTGTGATGTTGGTTAGAAAAATAATGCTAAAAAAGTGGAAAAAAAAATTCAATGTATATATTTTGCTGCTATTTATGTCTGGTATCCATTTTTAACCATTTCCACTCTGATTGTAACAATGTATGAAAATCTTGATTTAAAAAAATGCAAAAAGATCAAAATTGTTGCTCATTACTAACATATTAAAAATGTGATAATGCCATTCAAAAAAACTCAGTTTGCATCTAGTATTTAACCCCTCCACCAAAAAAGAAAAACAAACAAACAAATAAAACAAAACAAAACAAACAAAAACCACAACAAACAAACAAACAAACAAAAAACCCTAAGATTTTATATTTATGATCTGGTCTGATCTTGATTTACAACTTGTAAAGTTGTAGCTCTCCCTTTTACCAGCAGAGGGCAGGCTAACACAATAAAAGACTGACTCATTCACTGAACTCTAAGGGAAACTAGCCATGCAAGTGTCTCTTTTTTTCTGTTATTTATGAGAACATTTTTGTTTCTTTCAGTTGAGGATTTTCTGGTTTTGATAATTATAGAAATCAAATACAAATAAATGTTTGTACGCTGTGACCTGGTTCAGACGTCTCTGATAAAAAATGATCTTTGCATTAAATGAAGTGAAACTGTCTATATTTAACCGACCTCATGAGTTTCTACAGTGTATGACTGATGAATAAACCTGCCTATGTCTGTGTGCTAACTATAGTTAGAGGATATTTAGGTCTCTGTTGTCCTCTACAGCACTTCACTGTCAATAAAAGAGTGATTTTATGTTTTTTTGTGTCCTCAGTGAATCAAAACTTTAATAGTATGGTGCAGAAATGAGCCTAAACACAGAAGAATGGTAGTGTTTTACCGTGTCTGGTCCCCTCATCTCAAAGTTTATAGGACTTTTGATTGAGTCGTAAAGCAATTCACAATGATGTTTATTATTTATTTATTTATGCTGTAGTGTAGTGTTATTCAACCCTGCTCAACCGAAGACCCAAATTGTTGAAAAATACCTTTGCAAGAGCCACAATCTAAGTGGTGAAAAGGGCAAAAACAGCTTTAAGTATCAATAACAATAATTTAAAGGTGGTAAAAATGGTCATAAAGCAAAACAAAAATCGTTGAAAAAAATGGGGAGGAAAAGGGGTCAGAAAGTAGAAAAAATGGGTGAGAAGTGACAAAAAATGAGTTACAGGTAGCTAAATGGTCCAAAAGTGGCAAAAAATGAGTGAAAGGTGACCTAAATGGGCAAAAAGCAGTCAAGAGTGGCAAAAATAGGCAAAAACTAGGGAACAAGTGGTATTTACTGGCAAAGGGCAGCTTTAAAAGGTGAAAAGTGGTGAAAAAAAATGGTGAAAAAGAGAAAAAGTTGGATAAAAGTGGCGGAATGTGCAAAAACTAGTAAAAAAGTGGTATTTAATGACATAAGGTAAATTAAGTGGGTGAAAATGGGGAGAAAATACTGTGAAAAGGGGCAAAATGGGATAATGTTTAAAAAAAATGGGTAAAAAGTTGCAAAAACGTGTCAAAATGGGGGGAAAGTAGGGAGAAAAGTGTTATTTAATGGCAAAAGGTAGCTTAAATAAGCAAAAATTGGATAAAAGTGACAAAAATTGGAAGAAAGTGGCAAAAATGGGGAAAAAAGTAGGAAAAAGTTGTATTTAATGGCAAAAATTAGCTTACATGGATGAAAAGTGGCAAAAAAATGGTGAAAAGGGTAAAAAAAAAGGTTCCCTTTTTAAAAGTTTTCTGGGGAAATAATATTTAGAATAAAGACATAATATAATACATAAAACATAATATCACCAAAGAGCAACATGTGGCTCCAGAGCCACACATTGAGTATCACTGCTGCAGTGCAATAAATCAATTTATATCATTGAAATATCAGTTTCAATGTAAACCTCTTTCCTTAAAACAAAATGACTTTTTTTTAATGTTAATAATGTGGATGAGTAGACTGAACTAAACTATTTGGAAAGTAGTGTCAGACTTCATGATAAGCCTTGGTGTGCACAAACATCAGGATACCAGAAAATAAAGCAGAAGAAACCGAGACAATTTTATTGGAAAAAAGATTAAATAATTGTGAAAAATGTTAAATTGGCATATATAGGTTCAATATTGACAAGAATGTAGTGAAAAGTGATTAAAAGAGGGAAATATTGGGATAAAAGTGGCAAAATGAGTTACAGACATGCAAAAATGGGTAGAAAAGGGTGAAAAGTTGTTAAAAAGAGGCAAAAAAATTCAATTCAATTCAATTCAAAACTTTATTACAGACTCTAAGTCCAGAGAATAAAAAAGAACAAAAACAAAACAATACAAAACACATAAAAAGGACAGAACAATACATGCATGTTACTGTAATGGCACAATAAGTTAATGAATCAGATTCAATATAAGCACAAAAAATAAAATTACACTAAAAACAGGCATCTGTACCAGTGTTTCCATAGTGGTGACATGCATTTTAACAACACTATGTACGAGCAAGAATGTTTGCTTGTGCATAAATCTTACAGCATTGTCTGTAGATATCATCATCATCATCCATCATTTCATCTGTGATAAAATGTCCAAGATATTTAACTTTACTACAGACCTCAAGACTACTGTTAGACAGTTTAAAGACAGGAAAGTTCAACATCTGATCCTCTCAGTTAACAGAGGCAAAAATAGGCAAAAACAATTTGAAAATTGAAAAGAAATTTGGTAACAGAGGAAAAAGTGGCAAAAAATGAGAGAAAACATTTGTAAAAAGAGGATAAAAACTATTTAGGTTAAAATAGCACGAATAAATTATTTCATCATCAGGGCCCAAATGACAAAAAGTGGCAAAAAAGATTCAAACGTGGCAGAAATGGGCAGAAAAAAGTGTGAAAATGGGTACAAAATGGATTCAAAAAGGTAATAAAAAAAATAGTGAAAACTGTCAAAAATTGCTTAAAAGCTCTAATATAGGGTTCAAAAGGAAAAAGGGGCAGGAAAACCAGTGAGAAGGTGTCAAACTATGTAAAAAAAGGGTTAAATGTGGCAAAAATGGGTCACAAGAGACAAATATGGGAGAAAATGGTTAAAAACAGGGTAAAAGAGGCAAAGGGGGAAGAAAAATGTAAGAAAAGGGGTCAAAGAGCAATGGGATAAAAGTGGAAGAAAATTGGTATGATATCAAAAATATGTTAGAGAGGCAAAACTTAGGATGAAAGTGGCAAATGGGTAACAAAATGCTCAAAGGGTTAAAAAAATGGGTCGGAAATGCTGAAAAGTGTGGTTAAAAATTGGCAAGAATAGCAAACATAGCCAGATTAAGTAGAAAAGTGTGTTATAAAAGGTGGCCAAAATGATTTCAAAGTGGAAAAAATGGGATAACAGTGGAAAAAGTGGCAAAAAGAGTGGAAACAGTGTTGAAAAGGGTTTTAAGATTGCATGAAAGGGTTGAAAGTAGCAAGAATTTGATTGAAAAGGGGGTCAAAGGTTTCTAAGTGTGCCCAAAATGAGTTAAAACTGGCATGAAATTGGTTAAATATGGCAAAATTGTTTTTTAAAATGGCAAAAGTTGGGCAAAAAGTATCAAAACATGTTAAGAGAGGCAAAAATGGGTGGAGAGTGCTGAAATGGACCGGGAAATGTGATGAAAAGGGTTTTAAAGGTGGCATGAATAAATATTTTCGACATTAAAACCCAATAAAACCTCGGCACACCTCTCAGCTCCAAAATGATGTAGCTATTATAAAGGATGCCAGAACTTTGTTTCCTAAACAGAATTAAAAAGAGGTTAAAAGTGGAAAAAAGACGTGAAAAAGGTGGTGAGATGAGATTTTGAAAGTTGCAGAAATGGTTTAAAAGGGGCAAAATGGGTTAACTAAAGGCAAAAACCGGCAGAAAAAATAGTGAGGGGTTACAAGTGGCCAGCATGGGTTTAAAGTGGCAAAAATGGGCACGGCAGATGTGGTTAGAATTGAACAAATAGGCATAAAAAGTGGTGCAAAGAGGTTAAAAGTTGCAAAAATAGGTCAACAGTGGGTGAAAGGTGGCAAAAATGACCCACAGTGGCAAATAATGGTTAAGAGTGGTAAAAATGGGCCATGGTGGCAAAAACTTGCAGAAAAGGTGGTGATCATGGTGGCGGAATGATTAAACTGGTGCTGTGTTTTAAGAGTTAGACGCTACATGATGCTTGCCAGACTTTCCTATCAGGCTTTTGTTTGCAAAATACATCAAATCAAGGATGTTAGGCTACGCCCTGCAGGATCTGTTCAAGTAAGGTCTTTCTGTGCAGACTGTGGGGAGGATTCAGATTAAACATGAAGAAAAGTGACTACTGACACTGTTAAACAGTAGTTTGATTCCTCTCCAAAGTCAGTCAATCTTTATTTGCAAAGTGCTAATCATAGTTGTCTGGAGACACTGGTCTAGACCAGTGGTTCCCAAAGTAGGGGGTCATGAGACAGTGAAGAAGGTTGGTGAGGCTTTCTATAAAACAAAGTGAAATTTCATATGATTTAAAATCAGAAATTGTATCTTTTATTTTACAAAATATTGTTAAAGTTAGTTCAAATTAAAATCAAAATGCAGTTACTGTTAACCTTGCAAAGCAGATGGATACTCCCGTTTCCGTGTTTCTCACTGGCGAATCCATCTAGCAAAGCTGCTGTCTGAACTGTTTGGGCCCGGTAAGAAAGTGACAGGACCAATCAGTGACGAGGGGCAGTACTTTCAGGCATGGTGGAGTCGTAACTTCAGCAGGCAGTGACAAGAGGCTGGTGCAACATTGGGGGAAGACATTAGCATAGATGCTGCTAAAATGTAAGTTTTATCAGAACTTGACAACATTTCTTTGTTAAAAGAAGAAAAAAGAACAGCAATGAGTTGTTTTCTTTTGAAAAACAACAAAAGTCAAGTACTGACATGTCTACAGTGGTCATGGTTTGTGGCGTTATGCAGTTCTCTATAGTTTACTCCCTCGGTAGGGGTGCAAGCAAGCAGCTCGATAGCAGCTACGTCACATGTTTTGTTGCTCTGATTGGCCCACAAAGATGTGACAGACAGAACGTTCATCCAATCAAACTCCAAGTTTTTTTTTTCAAAGCCTCTGCCCTCGGCCCTTTTCCAAACGCTGTGTATGAGAGGTTTTCCAGATGGATATGTGAAACAAATCCATCTGGCGTGTCAGGTTAGGTTACTGTGATATTTGTGCAAAATGCAAGTTTTGCCTGTAATGCTTTGTGCAATATCGTGCGCTTCATGCGCCTCAAGGGAAGACGGAGTCCCTCATCTCTGATGCTGTTCTTTGTGGGGTCATGGGCTGAAAAGTTTGGGAACACCTGGTCTAGACCAGTGAGTCTCAACTGGTGGGTTGGGACCCAAAAGTGGGCTGCAGAGCTGTTTTTAGTGGATTGCCTGGAAAAAACTGGGGTCAAAGTATAGACATATGCTTTATTTATTCTATTTTCCATGATAACAAGTTTATTTTTCTAAAGTTTTCTATGGATATAAACATTATTAACTCATTTTCTGAGGGGAAAACCTTTTTTCCTTATTTTGATGTATTCCCAGTTGTCATTGGGGGAGAGGCAGGGTACACTCCTGACTGGTCGCCGGTCAATCGCAGGGCTGACATAGAGACAAACAATCAGGCACGCCCACACTCACACCTACAGCCAGTTTTAGAGTCACCATTTAACCTGATGAGCATGTTTTTGGTGGTCGGAGGAAGCAGTAGTACCCGTAGAGAACCCATGCATGCACGGGGAGAACATGCAAACTCCGCGCCCTGACTAGGAAGTGAACCAGGGACCTTCTTGCTGTGAGGCAACAGTGCTAACCCCAGTGCCGCTGTGCAGCCCCTGACTTATCCATAATGATTCCAAAGGAGGGAGCCTGATGACTTGAAGGCTCTACCTCCCATACTTTGCACAATGCTACATAAGATTCCTGGTCTTTTTTTTATCATACTTCCTGATTTATGTAAAACCTCCTTACTGTGGAAATAATCAGGTAAATGCAGTCAAATCAAGTAGTTAGAATTGATTTCACTTTTAGGTGAGATTTTCTTTTAAACGGGTTGATTTTCCAAAATCTGCATTTTTTCCTGCTGAGAGTTTTTCATTGAGTAACACTAAAGAAATGAAGCTTTTCACAGTTTCTTCTCAAGTGTGCCATCTGTTCAGACAGTTCAGTCATCTTGTGAAATATCAGTTTGCACAAGGTTCAGCAGGAAGAGTTCAATGCTTCAATGCTGGTTGAATTAGTTTCTATTTGTTATACAGAGGCGGCTGGTATCAGATAGAGTTCCCTGGTACCCTTATGTTTCTGCAAAGCATATTTCCTTGTTATAGGAAAATCAAGAGACAAGATACATCATGAATACATCGCCTAAGAAAAAGCTTGTAAAATTAGAATCCGCTCTCTTGTCAAACCTTTTGTCTGTTGTTAATCTTTTACTATATGAATGTTTGATATCTAAATGTGTCACACTAAAGTTCTTGTAAAGCAGGAGTCACTATAAATGATCAGGAATTAGTTTTGTCAACATAAAGATGTGCGAATACTCATGCCACTTGGGGCTGTCACGATATCAGATTTTCACTTCACAATTATCGTGGGCTAAAAATGTCCCAATAACGATATTATCACGATATCAGTAAAAATGTACATAATAATGAGACAATTAATCAAATTTGTCTTCAACTTTATTTATGTTGTGTTCCCTCCTTTGGCAGATGGATACACTCAAAACACCTGTCTAAGGAGGTACTGCAGCTGTTGTGTCATTGCAGAGGGTCATATTTCTTAAAAAATGCAGGAATATTAATAGTGAGGGTTTTATTTATTCTGTAGCATGTGCTTTTAAGCTTTTCAAAGTAAAAAAAACATCTGATTTGGGTTTTTTTCAGTTTGGTAACGAGAATGAAATTTCCATGTTGTGATCAGCAGGGTCAATCTGTTTATCAAAATCCAAGATAGTTTTTTTTACATTCATCAGTTATCAGAGATAACGTACTTTCATCAGAGTTAAAGATTCTGAGCTTTTGAGTAAACATTAGGGGCATAGACCCCACAAGCCACCCCATGGCTCCACCTCTGACTAATAAACTTATCCACCACACAAGATGTACATTATCATAATGCCAAAATCTACTAAAAGAACTGAGTTAGATGGCTGCGTTGGGATCAGGTCTGAATTTAATTTTTGCTTGCACTAAAACTGTTTAAGTTAGTAAACAGAGCACAGTGTAATTTCTGTAAATGCACACAGAAGCTTTAGCGCTGCAGACAGTATCAGGATCTCCACTGCTCTGATGCGCGTCATGACGCACAGGAAGGGACACTGGCACAGAGATTCTGAGCCAACATTCTGTTATTTGAGGGGAAATTCCGTCTATCCATAAAAATTGGCCCCTTTCATAAAGCGTTTAATTTACCGACAAGAACAGGAACAGAAAGGGGCAAACAGTAAAAACGAACTCCCACACAGAGCTGAAATATTCCCACACACGGCTTAAATAACAAAGGATGTAGTCTGTAAATATCACCCTGATGTTACTCTTATCAATATTGCCCAGTAGTTAGTCCAGGCTGTCAGCTGCCGATGTTTTTGGAGTGTTATAGCTGACGAGGATGTGAGACTTCTTTTTCGTGCTTCATTCACTGAGAAGACTTGGTTTAGAACAGTGAAAAACCTTATTTGTCAAGGGCAGTGTTTAAGTGAACTAACCTTGCAAAGCAGATGGACACGCCCATTTACTTGTTTTGCACTGGCAAATCCATCTTGTTAAACACCCATCTGAAACGTTTGGGCCTGATTAGAAAGTGACAGGACCAATCAGCGACGAGGTACAGCACTTTCAGGTGCAGCTGGTGCAGTTATGGAGGAAGAGATTAGCGTGGATGCTGCTAAAGCACCAGTTTTATCAGAACTTGACAACATTTCTTTGTTAAAAGAAGAACAAAGAACAGCAGTGAGTTGTTTTCTTTTGAAAAACGACAAAAGTCGAGTACTTACATGTCTATAGTCGCCATGTTTCGCATTATTCCTTAGTAGCTGCGCATGCGCAGCTCAATAACTGCTACGTCACGTGTTTTGTTGCTCTTATTGGCCCGTAGAGATGTGATTGACAGAACATTCAAACATTCATCCAATCACATTCCGAGTTTTTTTCAAATCCTCTGCCTTTTCTCAAACGTTTCCTGTTGAAGCTTTCCCAGATGGATGTGTGAAACACATCCATCTGACGTGTCAGGTTATAAGTGAATGCAGTATCACAATTTCTTACACTGAACGCAGCTTCTGTCATTCTGTGCATTAAGTGGATGGTCAGACTTTAGGAGGAACTGGACACGCATGTTGCGCGTGCAGGTGAGAGAGAGGGATGACACACACCGCACCAGCAGGTGTTAATGATCAGGAAATCAGGGGGAACGGGCAGGTAGGGTGTTAGCTGTCCGACGCAGGACTCTATCTCTACATCCTGTCCGTTAAGAGCTGTGTGAACGAGGAAAAAGAAAACTTGTTTTCTCTAAATGTCTTGCTGAAGTCCCAGTGTGCGTGTGCGGGGGGCGGGCATGGAGAGAGAGAGAGAGCGCGAAATGAGGCTGGAGGGTTTCACAAACGAGGGGTGAAGAGGTTAGAGGAGAGCAGGAGTTGATGATCTGTTACATTGATGGGCTTATTAAAAATGTTCAGGGCTCGTGACGGCGCTGGAGTGGCACTGGATCATTTACACTATATTATCATATGCACATTTTTTTTTTTTTTTTAAATTTATTTTTGGCCTTTATTTGATAGGACAGTGGATAGAGTCGGAAACAGGGAAGAGAGCGGGGAGAGACATGCAGGAAATAGTGCCACGGGCCGGATTCAAACCACGGTTGCCTGCGTACATGGCGTGCGCCTTAACCACTCGACTACCGGCGCGCCATCATATGCACATTTTAACACGATATTAAAATTATATTTTTTAATACCACAGTTATCGTTAATACCGGTATACCGCGACAACCCTAATGCCACTCAGCCAAGGCTACAAAATTATAAGAAAATATCCCTGGGCTTAGAGGCTGCAAGATTAACAGTCTCAATGCCACAGTCTGTCTTTCAGATCCTGGCTCCAAAGTGACTTCTAAGTAATTCCAGTTCTTTGAGGAGTCAGATATGAGCAGCATGGCAGAGCTGGAGAGGTTCCAATGGGAAAAACAGGCAAACAGCCTGAGAAAACAATTCATCAGTCAACAACAGTTAATCAGCCTTTCAGACTTCCTTTGTACAGCGCCAGTTCTTAACCAAAGAGATCTTTAGATAAATAGGCAAATAGGTGAGGTAGAGGCTGCACCCTTTAATAAGTTAATATAATCAACAGTAATCCATCATGACGTCTGCTCAAAAGAACATTAAACAAAGTTACAGCAGGGAAAATGTCCCTTTACTAAGCATGAACCCAGAGCAGAGGTAGACTCATGTTTGACAGCAGTCAAATAATGTTGTCGTGTTCGGGTTTTAAAGGGATAAAGCAGAAAGAGAAGAGGAAGATGCAGAGAGCAAGAAAATAAGCAGGGCAACAGCTATAATAAATACGTCCAACTTCCATTGTCTTGGATGTGGCTATAACGTTAGTAATGATGGAGAAGAGGTTGTAATAATAAGCATGTTTCATAGAAGACTGAACATCCTAGCATTAGCATTAGCCGCTAATGTGACAATGACATGGAGAGGAATGATGTTGGTAATCATAGCAGTTAAAGCAGGGCTGCTCACAGATTCACTTTAGCATTTTTTTTCATACTACTTTAGTTGGTGGCCTGTCTGTGTGTCTGTTCATCTGTATTGATTTGCTCACCACACCGTTGCTCCAATTGTCCTTGATGCTTCTCAGAAGACTTCTTAGGTATACTGGTTCAAAACTGGTTCCATAAGAAAATCAGAAATATTTTTATAATCTCATGGGATGAGAATACAAACGTGTAATAGAGGCAGTGAGGAGGTAGTGGAGGTGTGACAGTCAAGAGAAACATGTCTGCCAAAACGATGGCCTTGCCGTGCATGGAGGAAAATTTGGAGAAACAAAATGAAGACAGCTTGTTCTGACCACCAGTCATCACTCTGAGCTGATCAGAAACAATTGGTGTCGATGTCATGCTCTGATCTCAGAATTCTCTCTATAGTTCCACCTTCAAGGGTCTCCATGTTTGTAGTTTACATCCCACACACAAGGCCACCCATAAGGGGACAATTTTCTGGGGCACTGCCAAAATGGGGGCCCATGGAGGTCAGAAAACTCATGGCCCTTTGTAAAGTTAAGCTGTGATGAAAAAAAAATCACCTGAATTATAACCACTCTTATCAAAGCAACAAAACTGAACCTTATTTATTTATGCTGTACAACGTGGCAACGTGGCAGCATAGCAAGGCCACGGTGTGCACAAATGTCAGGATGCAGGATGCAAGTAGAAGAAACCAAGGGCAAAGAATAGGATAATTGTGCAACAAACAAACAAAAAAACCCAAAAACATAAAAATGGATGAAAAGTGAAAGAAAAAGGTTAAAATATTTTGAAAAAGGCATAAATAGACATTAAGCAGCAAATAGGTATTGTGGCAAAAAAGAAGTGGCATTGATTGGAAAAAGTGTCAAAAAAAACTGCACAATGTGAAAAGGTGGCAAAAGTAGGTTATAATTAGCAGAAAAGCAGCTTAAATGGGAGTTAAGTTGCAAAACAATGGGCAAAAAGAGTCAAATATGGGCAAAAAGTGAAAAGAAATGGCAAAGAAGGTGGCAAAGAAGGGGAAAGAATGGGATAAAAGTTGCAGAAAAGTTGCAAAAAATGGCAAAAATGGACCGAAATGGCAAAAAGGGGCAAACATTGGGTAAGGTGGCAAAAAAGTGGCCTTCAGCACATGGTCTAAGACTATGCTTACATGCCTAAATTCATAGGTTACTGCATGTGGTTAGTTACTTGTTTTAATGAGCAACTGAGTAGGTATACTTAATAAAGTGATCAGTGAGTCTATTTTGAGCATTTTTGCATGCTAATGTTAGCTTTTCAAACAAATAGTGGAGGCTGAAGTTCCAGAGGTTTTACACTGACTATTCAAACCTCTAACGCCCAAAACACACCAGCCCCATCCAACGTGCATCCCAACGGATGCACACGGTCTAACCTGACACACCACAGATCAGTGGTACTCAACCTTATTCTACCAAAGAGCCACATTGTCTAGAAAAAATTTTAACGAGAGCCACAATCCAAACCTGAAATGTAAGGTAGATAATAGATAAGTTAATCTGTAGTTGAAATGAAATAAATCTGTGGATTGGTGGATAATTATGAGATTAAATGGTATGCAAATGTCTACATAGTGTCAGAAGAACTAATCTGTCACTGATAATGAGCATATTTATTTTAATTATCACTGACATCAGGCTAAAAACTTGTATCTCATTTTTCATTATTTTAATTTGTTTTTATAAATCATATTTATATCATTTTATAAATTATAAACTTTTCATTCCCTGAAAAGTGATCATTTTGGAGATACCAATCTTTGGCCCAACACCAGCGTTCTAAAAATTCCACCTGGCCTAAAGATGCTTTAAGATATTAGAATGTGCTGAGTTTGAGCTCTGAGAGGCTTTTCAAAGAAAATGATGAATGATGCTTGGATATTTGGGTATTTATATCTCACATTGGGGCATTTACTGTAGTGCTGTGGCTTTATTAACATAAAAGAGATGCTTTCTAATTTTTTTCCACTCAATATTAATTCTTTAGTTAAAGGGGGAGGGGCTTCATTTTGGTCTTTGCCCTGGGCCTCCAAATGACTAAAACCAGCTCTGCCTTACACCTGCAGCTCTCCAGACACATCGTTTCACTCTGCTTTATTTTGGAGCTTTGGTTTTATATTTCTGCTCTTTAAAGAATTTTAACAATGATCATTATTGCATTAAAGATCAAATAAAACACCCACGTTTGGACAACTTTCACTAGATATTAGATATGACGTTATCTCCATGTGTGATCCTGTGAGTTATGCTCTTTGATGACGCGCATCGGCGTACTTGTCATAAGATATGGATGTGGGAGAGCATCGGCAGGATGTGGCTGGAGAAAAAGTTAAAACGAGGAAATGGGAAGCTTCAGTTTGAACATAAGACAGCAGACCTCAATACAGAGGTTGCGCTGGACTTTTTTGTTGTCCGTGAGTCCTTTAAAATCCCGCTGGATCCATCCTGACACAGAGCTTCATACAGCACACACTCATGCGTCATAGCGCTGAGACAAGCTGGAGAGATGGAGAACAACTTTTTAATTCTGTCTCTGTTATGACCTGTGAGTAGGCCACAAACGTATGCCTTTGTCTGTTAGATTTCCATGACTGATATCATGGAAACTACGGTGTTAAAGTGAGGTTTCAGAGAGAGAGAGAGAGAGAGAGAGGGTGGGGGTGAGCGAGCAAGAGAATAAAGCAACAGATGCTGATCTGAATCATCATTCACCCATCTCTCTGATATATATCCATGGTTGATATCCACATGATAAATGAGCAAACTTCAGTGTTTAAAGTGAGGTTTCAGTGGAGAGCAAGCGAGGTGGAAGCAGCGGGAACTGTTTTGATTCATTGGTCACCTTGGACACATACGAAATTTTGCATAAAATTGAACCTGTTACGAAAAGAAAAACGGGAAATAAAACAATGTCGGCATGAGTGTGTAGACATGATTAGAACAACATGAAACGGGCTCACTGTGCAAAGGCCTCTGCATGCCTACCTGTGTAGAGATGCGCTTTCATTAATCTACGATGTCGACGTCAGTGAGAGAGCCCACTAGGTACAAGATTTTTAATAGATTAAATAACATCCTTGATAGTCCATGTGTGCAAAATGGAAAAGATGCATCTGTCTGCGTATGTGCGCTGAGATTTAGGCTCATCCTCATCATTCCAGTTCGTCAAAATGATGGACAGCCTTCAAAATTCTCGTCATCCTTCAAAAAAATCCATCAGTGGCGGAGAATATTCAGTTAACGTGACCTCTGCCCCAATGAATGAGCTTACTGAAGACGCACCACCTGCGGACCTCCTCTGCACTCTTCTCTTACACACGCTTCTCCGTCGAGCGCATCCGACAGTATATGGATGATATATGGATTTAAAATAATAATCATTTAAATTTGGAAGTTAAAGCCTGTGTTCTTCGTGTGGGAAGCAGATTTATTGATGTGACTTACCATGAATCTTTACTGATGACAGTGTTTACCTTCGTGTTGTTAGTTAAAGTTTTTTTTTTTTTCAAGTAAGCCTTAAAAGAGCCACAACTGGTCACTAAAGAGCCACATGCGGCTCGCAAGCCGCGGATTAAGTATCACTGCCATAGATCAATTGCGTGGATATTTTCACATTAATCCGGGAAGCCCCCATAGAAAGTGTTTGGGAAGAGCAGGACTTTTCAAAAAAATTATCAAAAGGTGATTGAAGGATATCCTGTCTGTCATGCATGATGGGCCATTCAGAGTGACCCTGACTCTGCCAAGACAAGCTTTTGGTGTGGCACACTGCCCTTGTGTTAAAAAGATATGTGGACCAGTTCTGATTAAAGTGACGCTTCCCCACATTCCAAGCTATCTTTCCTGTCATCAAAAGCTTTCAATGTTGCTCTCTGCCTTTGTTTTATTAAAGAAATGCTCAGTTCTGACAAAACCACCATGTGGCCAAGTCCAAGCTAGTCATCAATTAGCAGCGATGGTATACAACCACTCACACAACAACTAAGCCCTTCCCTCTGTAACTCTGACAAACTCATGCCAAAGCAGGTCGGCATCACGAAAAGCTGTTAGTGTTGTTTTTGTTCTTTATTTCATACAGAAACATGGTCCAAGTCTGATAAAACTGTTGCTACGTTGTCATGTGTTACAACAAGAGTGTAATGTTTTTAGTGTCTGTCTCCCCCTTTTGGTTATTTAAGGTAATTGAATTTCTGTAGTGTAGTTTGCCATCAGATCTGATTTGTTCATTTGGTCACATGACTTGGCTGAGTCACAGTAGAAGCTGTAGTTAGACATTGCCATGCGGTCAGCCTGCTTCATCAGCTGCCTTTCTTTCCTTACCCGTTTCTGAAGCATCGCTTGTAAGTTTATTTTTCACTTGTGGCTTATTGTGGCTCAGATTCATCTCTGTTGTTTATGTTTCATATTGCCATAAATCAAAATTTAGAAGTGAGCTAATGATGCTGAGAGATAGCTGTACATGATGCTAGTTTTTTCTTATGCTAGTTTTGATAGCTTTAATTTGCATGTAGCACAGCTACTGATTTATGTTGAATTTATGACTGCAGTGTTTCAGTTATATATGAACCTAATTTCTGATTGATATTCTTGTACAGTACATTTATGCAGCAGCTGTTTTTGTATGCATGTATGATGTGTATTTAATTGCATCATATAACTGATACAGAATTATTTGTATTTTTTCAGTTTTACAAAATGTAAACAAAAGAGAATGACAGCAACAGTAAAGACCTTGCAACTCTACTCCAGCTTCTGACGTCTCTTCAGTCTGTTAGCTATCTGTCGATTTGTGTACAGACGATCACACACACTGAGGACAGAATATACGTTATAGCTACATCTTAGCTTATCACTGCATTGGAGCCAACCATTGCAAATGGCAAGTACAATTAAACCCCGCCCATAGTTACTGGCTAGTTCTCTTTACATGATGCTGATTGGTCCGAACAGCGTTCAGTTCAGCACAAATGTTGTGGATTGGAGCTTGTCAAGATATATTTGCCTGGTCATAGAGATGGAGTCTGGTAAATCCATCTACTTTGCAAGTTTACATCTTCAATGTACAAACCCACACTGATGGCAACCAGCCACGCCTGGACGTGTTTTTTCACGGTACTTTAAGGCCTTGTCCACACGGAGACAAAAACAATATATTTCCGGATCATTTTGAAAAAGTTTTCTGTAAAGACGGGATTGTTTCAGGAAATGTCCGCATAAGCACGGAACCACTAAAAACGCTGCCAAGCCTGTAAGTGGCGCTTTAATGCTGCCACGTAAATGCACCAAAAGAAAGAAGAAGATCACAGAAAACTGCTACAAACTTTCTCCTAGTTGCCCTTCTGGTTGTTTTCCACATGGGTTTAAGAACATCTGGTGTGTGCTGTTCTTAGTGGTGGTGAAGGAGCATCAGATTTGGCTGTAAAAGCCATAGATATCTATAGAACACTAGATACACCAGCGCGCTGTAGCAGCCTGCTAAGCGACATGCCTACATGGCGGCCATCTTGGTGGGGGCGACATCCTCATTAAAGGAGATGCATGTACATTGAAAATAAATCATAACTTGCTCATTTCTCAACCGATTTTCATGCGGTTTGCTTTATTGTCAAAGTCAAAACATGTGCTATTAATACAGAACATTTGATTTAAAAAAAAAAAAAAAATGCAAAGGGCTTTCTACCAATGTAGCCTACAATTTTAGTTATTTTACTCTTTAAGTCCAGAGGTCTGGGAATTGTTCATGTTCAGCCATTATATATTTATAAATGTATAAACATAGACATATAGTTGTATGTATAAAATTAGAAAGATAAAGATATACATATATAAAAAAATATGTTTTCAGATCGAAAGATTTAACTGTAAAGGTAATCAAATAATCATTAATGTTAATTTCTTTGTCTCTCTTTCCCTCCTTATCTCTCTCTCTCTATATATATGTTTATACAAACAAACACACTGTGGAGATAGAATAGAATAGAGTTTTGTACAAGTTAGAAACAGGTACATTGAAATTGTTGTGCTGCCAAAAGCCACTTTGGGATATCGGTGCTGCTGGACCAACTACTACTGCTGATACTGGCACTGCTACTACAACTGGTAATACTGTTACAAATGCTTATACTACTTATATGACTTTAAAGGCTATTTATACTACTACTGCTGCTTGTACAACTATACTACAGCTACTATTAATCATCTGGTATTTGGCTGTCAAGCTGCTAGCTTGCGTTAGTGTTTTGCTAGTAGCCAGGTAGTTACTGAAGCGCTCAACAAGATTTATTTATGAAAAAAGAGCCAAAAACTATTTTTTACCTATGAAAGGTTATTTCCAGTTTCCTTGTTTCAACCGTATGGTGTAGTGTGCAACCATATGCAGCACAATGTGCAGGCATCCTTGTTGTTTTAGTTTTCGTGCCATCTACAACCATGGAATGACCCGACTATTTTGCCCTCACTAGCTTAGCCTCGCCTTTGGCACGCAGCTCAAAGGGGCGTGTCGTATCTACTCTTCTATATATATCTATGGTAAAAGCCATAACAAGCTCAGTAGCTTCTGCAGCACGAACACAACCCTGTAACCTGCCATTGTTGTTTTGGTTCAACTACACATGCAGCATAAGCAGGCTACGCTATGTGTGATGTATAAAACGCAGATACGACAAAATACTTTTGTGTATCCTCCTAAATTTGTCTTCATGTGGACGAGGCCTAATTTGGTGGTTCCCAACCTTTTTTTTCCGTAAAGCCCCTCTGCAGGGGCATATACCCCAGGCTTGGAACCCATGCCTTAAGAGCCACTTTTACATTTCCAGCATGGCCAGCAGCAGCAGGTGAAGTGTTTTCTTAAGACAACAATTTCTTTGGCCATCTCGGCTGCTGTAGCAGCTCTGTTTGAGAGCACAGAAGAGGCCTTGGCCACCGGTGAAATACCACTACTCTGTTGTTTTTTCACTTACCCAGTGAGGCAAAGAGACAAGTCATGAGTGGGCTCTTCCTCCTGGTATTCAGCGTTTGGTCAAACAGTGGCAGGTGGGGAGTTTGAGTGTTGCTGCGTGTTTTGGGCTTAATGTCTTTCTGCATGGCTTGATACTGGAGCATTGACCAAATATGTGATTTAGATGAACTGGCTTTTTTATATAGAGTTTATTCCTTCACTCTTCTCCTGTTTATCTGCAGTTTGACCTCATGGTCTTAAACTCTTAACAGCAGACAATCACCTTTAGCAGACATGAACAAGCAGGTGCACTTTTTATTTTCACAGTTTATGTGACAATCCCCAGTTACTGATTCAATGGACTCACAGTTTACTTAAAAAACAAACATGGAGATAACAGGATCATGGGGAGCAATAAGAGAAACAATCCAACACACCAGATTTATAAAATATTAAATAAATATTCTCTCTACTGTTTTACATTTCATTTAGCTGACACTTTTGTCCAATGTGACGCACATCTGAGACTTTTTGTAAATGCCGATGTTTTTAATTTAAAGCTTGAGCAATTTTGAGGTTAAACTTCAGATATATTAATCATTCTAAATATTCCACAACTCTCATCAAATTGGCTGAAACAACACACTATGTGTATGTTTTAAAAATGTGCACAGAATGTTTAAATAGAAGGAAACTGTTGTGGTCAGGGGAATGATACAATCCTTCACTACAGTATGAGAAGTTTTTAAAAAGAAAGCATTATAGCTCATTTTTCCACTGTCTTTTGGACACAAAGTGGATTTAAGACAGCTAAGGCTGTGTTTTAGGGGTCTAATATGTAGTAATGTCACATACTTGGGGTGCTTTCACATTAGGCCCGATTGATTGGGACCTCGCTGTAGTGCAATTCCTCCCCCTTCTTTCTCCCTCCATTGATCCATGCACGGGCCCACATGTACTCAGTCTGATACAGCAGGTGGCGGTATGCATGGAGCTGATTTGCAAATAGAGAAAGAAGAAGACGCTGCTACGGCAACCACTTGGGTCATGACCTGAGCGAAGATTGTCTATGTTTTAGCCTGGTAAAAAAAAAAAAAATCCATCCTGCTACCATTGTGGAGTGATTTCAGTGAGGAGGTCAGCTATTCTTCATTAAATGTGTTGCTTTCAGTCCTGTAGATGTCCCATTTGAGCACACTGCCCCGCCTCTTTTGGTGTTTCTACCAAGAGCAGTCATCTGGAGGACTCTTCTGATTCAGACATGGAGTTCTTCATTCTCTTTTTAAGACAAAACCGTCTTTTCTCCTTTAGTAAGTCCACTAGTTGAATGGCACTCTCGCAGCAAAACTGCATCTTTGCACCACTACATACAGCATCCCTGAGTGGTTGCTGCCATCTTTCTTCACCAGCATGGTGCAGGGGTTAAAGGAAGGGAGGGGCTTATGGAAAAAGACATGTATGAGCCTCTGATTGATATTAACTGACAAGACTCTCTGAGTAAACACAGAGCTGAGAACAACAAACCCAGAGTGAGTTTGACAATGCTGTATATTTGGTACCTGCTATAGTAATGTTAACATGTTGCATATTATACTTTTAAACCCACTCTCTTTCCAACCATGTAAAATGTTCAAGTCACAGGACAGAAGTATGTTGACGCAACTGAATGTAGGTTTAAGGTTGAATTATTTGCTTTCAGTCTACCATAAGTACTTTCTACATTTATCATTCCAAGACAACGATCTAACCATGATCAGCCCGACTCTTTTAGACAAGACCGACCGAGGACTGCATTCACAGAGGAACAAAGCTGGACAAAAGTGTGTATTAGGCAACAGTGAGTACACATGCAAAATATCTTCTCTGCCAAGACAAGCTTTCGGTGCAGCTCTCTCCTCTTGTTTTATAAAGAAATGTTGTCCTTTCTAATTAAACTCCAGCTTTCCTACATCTGAGTTAGCAACTACTGTGGCAGCAGCCCCTGAAAACACTGGAAAACTCCACAGTAACGATCACAAACACATGCCACCGGGAGAAGAGCGAAAACATATTTTCTGTCCCAGAGAGCTTTCAGTGTTCTTCTCTGCCCTTGCCCAAAGAGACGTACAGTTCTGACAAACTGCTGCTGGGGCTAAGTCCGAGCTAAACACTCCACTGGCAGGCTTTGAATACAACCACTCATATCAACTAACCCTTTCCCTGTAACTATCACATAATCATGCCATAGCAGGTCGACGGATCTTTCGTGTCATGAAAAACTTTTAGTGTTGTTCTATTCCTCTCTTATTTCATGCAGAACCGTGGCCCAATTGTGGTAAAACTGACGCTGTGATAAAGCAACATCTGAGTTAATCCCTGCAGTGGAGGCAGCCATTATAAACAGCTCTGGGTTAGGGGTGTGCTTGGATTTAAGAGTCGGTTAAACTACTGTAAAATACCAAATAATAGCTGGGTTCCCTTTGATCGCTGGGTCCCAATTAACCGCCAGGTGTAGCAGTACATTTTGATAAATAACCGCCTGTTCCAAATAAATGCAAAGTGTAATTTATTTAAATGTATGTTCATGTATGTGACTTCCGATGCGAACCGTATAGAATCAACTCTCAACTCCCCCTCCATCCCTGTTCTTCTCTGTGTTTGACTCATGGTTTGACTGTTTGAGCTCCGTAGCTCCGCCCCTCTCCTTACATACCTCCTCGCAGATGAGAATGTCTGCTGAACTGAACACTGACGGTGGCAAAGCGCTTGTGGAGTGATTTTGCTCTGCTTTTCCACTGAAATCAATGGCCAAGTCAAAGGCAAGAAAACACTTCATCTCATCATGAACAAATTCTACACAGGACCGAACACCGCTGTAATTCCGCTATTGAATCAACTTCTCACTGAGTTGAGATATGGAAGCTACAGTGGCCAATAGAAACGCTCCATCTGACCTGAGCCTGATTGGCTGCGAGTACTAGCCTCCTCATTGGCTGGGGTACCCCCGTCCCTTGCTGGTTTTCTCAAGTGAGATAGCAGCGCCGTGGCCCCAGTGCAGCGAAAAAATAAACCAGTATTTTAAGTGTTTAGAGAGTGTTGAGTTGACAGAAGAAGACAAAATGGTACTGTAATCTTGTCTTAAAAATGTAAAGGTGATATTCATACTGGTGTAAATAAATAGTTTGATTAAATTTACATATTTTTCCATTTTTTGCTAAGCAAGATTTATGTGAGAGGAGTTAAACGCCTGTCCCAAATAAATGTCTGGTCCCAAAAAAATGCCTGGTCTGCTCAGTGATTGAAACAAATAAACGCCCTGGCTATTATTTGGTATTTTACGGTAATTACTTATCATTTTTCATGTACACAGGCTTGAAATCCCAGTCCATAATGCTCTTTCAAACTGTAATGAACCTCCCACCACTAGAGGCCGATGTAGTTTCAGTTAATGTCCGCTGCTTTCCTGTCTGGCACTTCACTGGATGTAAATATAAGAAGCTCAGCGGTGGCTTAGCAGTTAGCGTGTAGCAGGAACAGAGCAGTATGACAGTTTTTTAAAGTAGTAAATGGAAATAAAGTTGTTTGTAGGCCAGTGGTTCCCAACCTTTTCCAACTCAGGGCCCACTTTTAAGTTTCAAAAATTTTCAAGGCCCACCTCCGACCCCATATCCTGATAGACAATATATATCACGATATTTTGAAATGGCCTCTCAGCAGCTGTATTAAATTCAGCCCCAAATGACACTATTTTGGTGATAAAAATAGACTGTTCTATTGGATTTCAATAAAATTATATGCAGAAAGTAAAAATCAATATAAAGTCAAATTTAGCTGTTTTATTTTGAAAAGTACTTCATTCAATCTTTCACTAATAAATAAAAAATACATCAATCATGCAATACTCTGTCTTTTACAGTGTATGGAAAGTCCTGAAATGTTTTCTGTGTTATGTTTACTATTGATGATTATAAAATGATTATTTTCCTCATTAAGGGTGAAGCAAAACTCACCAATTATGCATGAAGACCAAAACCCTCCATTCAGGCACAGCTGTGATTATATTAGTCTGCTATCTGTGCTGATGAACGCTGGAGCAGTTTCTGACAGGTTCATGAGATGAGAGCATCTTTAGACCTTATTCGTGAAGCTCTCCTGTGTGATCATGGGGGAAAAGCTTGTCTGAAGGCAGGAACATTTTAACTTCTCGTTGTCGGTGTTTTGAACTGTAAGGCTGAGATAAGGCTCCGTTGTTGTGGAGAAGTGGATCACATTTTTCCGCTGCTGGACGTCTTCTCTCTAACGTGTGCGACTCTGGCAGGAAGTTTTCAACAAAATGTTTGCACCCAGTCAAATCTCGTTTTCTGGTTAAGTGTCTTTATGAGATTTTTAAAATCCTGGCTTTTCAACAACACTGGGCTCATGTCTTTAGTGACGTGCTGTGTGACTAAAGACATGTACAGAGAATGTAATATGGTAACACGGGCGTAAGCAGTCAGGATAATGTCAATTTTAAACAGTGGGGATTAATATTTGCATGACCTGGTGTGTTTGTGTTCCGTGTATCATTCCAGGAAGCGTGAACTCCTCAGCGATGGGCATGTGATTCTTAGGAGGCTTTTCTGAGCACAACACACCCGATTATGCAAATCAGTACTGCAATCAAACTAACCGCTTACATCTGTTTTTTCATGTTACATTCTTTGATCCCAACATAGCAAAAGTCAAAAAGACGCATCATTTCCTGTTTATTTGATTGTGTTTCAGAAATGAAAACTAGAAAATGAACAGTATTTTCATTATTTGATTTGGTTCTTAAAACAGAAAAATGAACGATGAGTCATTTTTTCATTTATTTGTTATTCAACTATCAATCAAATGTTAAATGAACGAATGACGGATTTAAAACATACAGCATCCTACCCTCTTTGGACTAGTAGTTTTTGACTGGTCTAGCCTCAGGGTCAGTGTATTTTCTGGAAGATCTGTTTCCTAGTTGAAACCAGACTCAAACAACAGGAGAAACTCTCGTTATTCCGGGTTTTTTTTCTCGTTTTTGACCAAAATGGGAAAATGGAGAAACGAGTTGTTTTTCTGTTTTTTTTTTTTTTTTTTTACATTTTTGACACCATGTAATAAATTTTCACTTGTGGTGATGCTGGAGGGATGAGCTGCTTCTAATTTTGAGGGACCAATCAGACTATAAGTGAAGTCTGAGATGGAGCAGAAGGTGTGAGGCTGGATGACATGTCCCCCCTCCCCTCACCTCCCCTCTCGCCATCACTTCTTCATTCAGGGAACAAATCATCTCAAAGCTCTTTTTTTTTTTTTAGAGAGAGAGAGGGAGGAGGAAAGAAGCCGGACATGGAAGTTACAGTTAGTTAGCTTGCTGTTTAACGCGTCATCGCTGACTTGTGTATTATTTAATCCATGTCTCAGGCGATGAAGAGTTGAGGAAGTCCAGGAGGAAGAAAGGCCCTGTCAGTCATGGTGGGTCGGGGGGCTGGCTCCGGTGTGGGCTGGCTGAAAAGGTAAGAGCTTCTTCTCCTTGTCATTACTGAATTACACAAGCTATGTGAAGATTTGTAAAGGGAGACAAGTTTTTGTTTAAAGTTGAGCTGATTTGTGCACATTTAACATAAAGAAACGCCCCTTATATGGCCAGTAACAGGGGGGAAAACTTCATCATGATTTAACTAACAACACTTAGCGGTTTTACCTTTTTGTAGGATAAAAGTGCTGGCAGAGAGCTTTTAAACAGGTCAAAGTGATTGTGTTTTTGTGAACTATGTTCATGGTCAATAAATCTGATTCACCTGCTCCTCTCTGGAGAGCTGACAACATGAAAAGCAAACGTGGTTCAGGGACGTGCAGAGACATTTTGGGGGGCAGGGGCTCAAGTGAGAAAAAGGGCACTTCTCTTAATGTATTGATAAAAAATGCTTAAAACCCTCCACCTCTAACCTAATAATCAATTTATTTTAATAACCTCACATTCACATAGTTGTTGTATACTCAACTTATTGCTACAAAATAAATCAATCACACAAAATCAATGTCTCCTTTAGATTTCATGGGGTTTATCCCAAGAGTAAGCAAAGACAAAATAAGCTATGACACCATGGTCAAGTTTTCTATGCTGCCATTCTCTAGGAAATACTTAGAATAACTGACTGTAGCAACTAGGGAGAGGGCATGGTGAAGGAAGAGTTTTCAAGAAAAGAAAAAAATATGCTAATAATTTGTTTATTTTTGCACAAGATAATAAATTATTTGAAATCTTTTGGTGTGAATGAAATAAAAAGTACTTCAAAATAAACATTATCTTCACAGTGAACTGAAAAAGACTGACTGCCAAACTACCTTCCAAACTGTAATAGACCAATGATTAGTTGCAGCTATAAGGCTTAGTGCATCTGCACTCCTCTACTGTGCACTTTGTTAATTTAACTGGAAAAAAACAGCAGAAATACTGAAAATCACTGCAAAAAAGAAATATTGACAAAATGGAAATGGCTTTGTGCTGCAGACATGATTAAAATGTAAATGATTTGAGAATTTATAGTCAGGCAACAGCATACAGAATATCCTTATATTAATGATCTATTATTATTATTTTTATTATTATTATTAATATTATTATTATTATTTCTATCATTATTGTTTGTACTATCTCTCTGAACAAGCACATACTAACTGATGGTGACATAATCTTAGTTTTCGTGCGTCTTACAGAGTGCACCGGAGCTGTCATCTCCGGGAAGAGGGACCCAACTGCAGTCAAGATGGCCGACATGGGCGTCGCTCTACATCCAATCCTTACCGGAAGTCTCAACCGCAAGTCTATACTAAGGTTAGGCTTAGGCATTAAAACCAAAGTGGTTAGGTTCAGGGTAAGGCAGTGGGGAAGGTGATATATTTGAGATCCAGCACCAAGGGTTAGGCTTAGGCACTGGCAGCTGAGTCTAACAAAAAGACGAAACTTGTGCTTGGGACTTCCGGCATGGATTAGATGTATAGTGACGCCCATGTCAGCCATCTTGACTGCAGTTGGGTCCCTCTCTGGGCATCAAGGGGCAAAGCCCCTTTAGATTAGATCATTAGAGTATTAATTAGATTAGATTAGATTATTTATTATTAGATTATTTTTGCAAATCGTTCAGCCCTACATCCAAGTGCAGTTAGATATTTTTTTCCAGAATGGTTTAGCCCTTGTTTAATCTACCAAATATTGTTTTTGTTATTATATGAAATGGTTTCATACTCATGTTCAAAAATACATAACAATTAGAATTGAAAAAAAACTCATTAATATTAAAAATAACAATTATTGCATTTTAAATCAGAATTGCAATATTGGAAAAGAAATTGCAAAAAAATTGCAAATAGAACATTTTCCAAATTTGTTCACTCCAAATCTTGGCGCAAAGGGACTGATTGGCCACAAGGCTAGATGCAATACGTGTGCATGTTACGCTTAGCTGCAGAACCTTGTGGAAGAGTTTACATCACTGTATGATTAGTGCAATTCTTATAGGTTGCTGATAGCTCTATTAGCAGGCATAGCCATTCTTCATTGGTCTAACTGTGTTCCTCTACTAATGTGAACTTAGTGGTATTGATTTTGTATTTCTTGTGTTTTCAGAAATTTCAGTGAAGGTCATCAAAAGAAGCCTATTTTCCAATCCTGGTTCCAGTTCCTGCTTCTGTTTTGTTTTCTACTCTTCATCTTGTGTTACACCGTGTCCCAGAGCACGCCATCATGGTGGGACAGTCTCCCCCTGCATCAACACTACCACAGGCTTTTCAATCGGACCAGACAGATTGTTCTACCTCCTCCTTTTTTCAGAGTTAAACCTCAGGAAATACTTAAAACCACTGCTGTACCAGCTATTGTCACATCTACAAAAACATCTACCAAAGCACCTATAATAGCACCTACGAAACCACCTACCAAAGCACCAACTGTACCCACTGCTGTTACACCTCCTTGGCCTCAGTACCATCAAGCCTACCCACGGAACTACCACTTTATAATGGATAAACCAGAGGTGTGCAGGAGCCAGATGCCTTTCCTGGTTTTGATGATTCCAGTCGCACCAGGAAATGTTGAAGCACGGAACGCCATCCGTCAAACATGGGGCAAAGAAAAGAAAGTACAGGGCGAGGTGGTGCTCACTCTGTTCATGCTGGGACTATCTGGAGGAGCTAATATCGAGCAGCAACAGCAGAAGCTCAAAGAGGAGGATCTGGAACATCACGACCTGATCCAGAGCGACTTTATGGACACTTACAAAAATCTAACTATCAAGACAATGGTGATCATGGACTGGCTGGCGACACGCTGCCCTACAGCCGCCTACGCCATGAAAGTTGACTCTGATATGTTCCTGAACATTGACAATCTAGTGATCATGCTGCAGAGGCCGGGCATCCCGAGGCTGAACTACCTTACAGGGATGCTCATGTGGAACCGGCCGGTGTTGCGCTCAAAGAACTCGAAGTGGTACGTCCCAGAGGAGATGTACCCAGAGCCAAGTTACCCGACCTACGCTCATGGCATAGGATATGTCTTCTCCAATGATCTTCCTGAGAAGTTTGTGAATGTGTCAAAATCAATAAAGCCTTTCAACATTGAGGATGCTTACATTGGAATGTGCATGAAAAAACTTGGACTGAATCCCTCATTGCCACCAAATCCCTACCAGTTTCAGGGCTACCCCTCAAAATATGACCGCTGCTCCTTCTCTAAGGTCATCACCTACATCCTTGGGTCCCCTAAACAACTAATAGACTTCTGGACAGACTTAAAGAAGCCAGGACCGCCTTGTCCATGAAAAGGCAACTAAAGATGCTCTAAGATCTCACTTTGGTGTCAGGGGTCAGGTGGCAGGGGAGTGGGAGTATTTATTTATAGATTTCTACTGTTCTAGTTTACAGCTTTTCTGCCTTGCTCATGAGAATATAGATTGGGATATCAGGGAAGTTCTTGACTACTGAAGTTGCTGTTGAGATTTGTTTTGATGAGCTGGCCTCATGAGTTTAGAAAAACATGACTATCTCGTGTCTGACTACAAATTTCTGCAAATTGCAGAGTGTGATTATGCTTTATGAAGGTAGCAATGAATCATAAAAAGGGATGGAAAAATGTATTCTTATGAAAAAACTGCTGGTTTAAGATGTTAAATCAATGCCAAAGATACGAAAAGTTTTTTTTTTTCTCAGGGCACCTTTATGCAATAGATGAAAAAGCCGTTTACAGAGAAGTGATTATCTCTTTTTTCTGTTGAATGTAATTTGTCAAATTTAAATTAACAATAAAAAAATTTACAAAAACACTGAGCACCTCTGGAAAAGGTTTTGTTCAAGACAAAAGTCAAAGTCAAACCCAGGCAGCAACCTTTGGTGTTAAAAATGAAGATCATGCAGAACTTAAAAAAGGCAGGTCCTCAAATGCCTAGACACCGCATTCCAAATTATTATGCAAATGATATTTTTCTCTGATTTTCCTAAATAGTTGATGCAAATGACAGTATAATTTTCAAGTCATCAATCATTAGAGCATATTTTAAATTTTATTGAACAAACCTCCCAATGATATCTTTTTTTCCCCCTCAAAGATAAAAAACTGAAAATAGACTGTTCCAAATTATTATGCACAACAGAGTTTCAAAACATTTTATAGGTTGTAAAGAACTGAAAATGGTCATTTGTTGAATTTGCAGCATTAGGAGGATGGGGGCCACACCATGAGTTTCTCTCCTTTTATGCCCTTAGCAGCCAATGACACAGAGGTATTCTTTGCAGCATGAGATGGTGCATTGTCATGCCGGAAGATATTTTTTCCACGGAAAACACAGTTCTTCTTTTTGTAACAAGGGAGAAAGTGGTCAGTCAGAAACTATACACTTTGCCGAGGTCATTTTCACACCTCCAGGGACGCTAAAGGGGCCTACCAGCTCCCCATGATTCAGGCCCAAAACATGACTCCACCACCTCCTTGCTGAAGTTGCAGCCTTGTCGGGGCATGGACCATAATCTGCATGGTAATAGGGAACGTGGTGTAAATTTGTAAAGTATTCAGACCTCTTTCTCTTTTTTCTCTGTTTGTTATGTTGCAGCCTGATGCTGAAGTTGGAAAAAACAAAAACAAAAAACAAAAAACAAAAAAAACATTTTTTTTAATTCTCATTAATCTACACTCAGTAACTCATCATGACAAAGTGAGGGCCACACTGCTATTAGTATAGAGTAATTTGAATGTTTTATTATTGACTGTAGCATCAGGCTGCTACATAAGAAAATTAAAAAAAAAAAAAGTCTGAATACTTCCAATTACACTTTATGAGACTGGCTCCAAAAGCCCAGGGATCCCTCTCAGGTCCCACATTGACTATTTCAACAGCAAAACTAAAAATGTTATCAGCTTGGTTAAAAACCAAGTGCACATCAGTGAATAATGGGGATAGCCTTGCGGACTACAGATGCATGCAATAGTCCAGCTAAAGCCAGATCCCTGCGTAGTCAGCAGAGGAACTGTAAGAAGGTTCAATTGATTTGTAATATATTTTTCTTTAGTTCAGGTCCACAGTCCCATCAAATGCTCCATCAAAACCAGGAAAAGGCAACTTTGATTACCGAGGACCAAATTGTTAAAAATGGTTGGACAGTATCAATATAATTATCAGATTACTAGTAATTTAACTAAAGGAAGAACATGTTGCTTTCATGGTCATTTACAATACCGACATTTCTGTTTTTTAATTAAGTGCAAGTAGAAATATTAATTAATGAGATATAAAGAGAATTAGATCTACTTGAAGCTGCTTTATCAGCTCAGTGAACATTATGGTTACTTGTTATTTAAAGATGTTTTATCTGCATATTTTCCCAAGCACATTTAGTGATGCATATAAAAGTGTTTTTTAAATTTATACCTAATTAATAATAATAATAATAATAATAATAATAATAATAACACATTTTATTTATAAGCGTCTTTCTGAACACTCAAGGTCACTATACAGATAAAAATGAATAAAATAAAAACAATAGATAAAAGCAAACACAATATAAAACAAGACAAAGAAATTACAAAGAGTAGGCTAATCTGAACAGGTGGGTTTTGAGCCTGGATTTGAAGAGAGGGAGAGTGTCAATGTTTCGGATGTCTGGTGGAAGTGAGTTCCAAAGTTGGGGAGCAGAGCGGCTGAAAGCTCTGCTCCCCATGGTGCTCAGACAGGCAGAGGGCACGGTGAGGTGGATGGAGGAGGGGGATCCGAGGGAGTGGGAGGAGGTGGCTATGTGGAGGAGATCAGAGAGATAAGGGGGGGCGAGATTGCAGATGGCCTTGAATGCATACAGGAAGATTTTGAATTCTACTCTGAATTTAACCGGGAGCCAGTGGAGCCGCTGTAGGACAGGGGTGATGTGGTGAAATGAGGGAGTTTTGGTGATGATGCGAGCAGCTGAGTTCTGGACCAGTTGGAGTTTATGGAGAGATTTGTGAGGGAGACCAAAGAGGAGGGAATTACAGTAATCAATTGGGGAGGTAACGAGGCTGTTATAGGCAATTATATCTACTGATTACTTTAAAAGAACCAAACAAATTCTAGCAATCAGAGATCGCAGGACAAATCTTTCAATTTTCATGTTTTCATGGCAGATTTTGTCATTTTTATAATACAGGTGTATTTTAAACTGATTTGCCCCAGAGCTGCCAGTTGCCTACCCCTGATCTGAACTGTAATGCCATTGTCTGCCGCTTGTAGTCCCTTAAAGGTAACATAACTTACCCTCTCAAGACAGGTCTATATCAGTCTCAGAGGTCTCCAAAACATGCCTGTGAAGTTTGTTGCTAAAAAAAACCCTCCAGTATTGGATTTTTTTCAAGTCTGTTTCAGCCCTGCTCAGAACGCTGTTTCTGTGTCTGTGGCTTTAAATGTTCCTGAGCTGTCTGACTCCGCCCCTGACCCTGCCCCTTTCAGGAGAGGAGGGCGGAACTTCTTCCAAGTGGGGAGGGTCAACCGACTCTGGGGGCGGTGCTAACTTCCCACATGACATCATGAGGGAAAATCTGAGCATGGCTTGTTTTAGCACACATTTTTTGTAAGCTTGGGTGGGGGGTGGGGGGGATTTTTCTGATCCTTGGGGGGATTGTGGACAGGCCAGAGGTACACATTTTTGTTAGAAGTGCCTGAAAAAGTGTGTTTTACATAATATGTGACCTTTAAGCTGTTCTTGGAGACCACTGCCTTGCTGCCACAGCACTCTTTAATCAGTAAACAACTGTGAACAGATAGCATCTCATAGAAATTGTGCAATCTAGCACTGTTTGATCTAGAGGGTGGGGTTTTCAATTGGTCTAGCCTCAGGACCCATCACCTCTTAAATGTGCAATCACGACCCTAAAATATTTTCAACAACTTCTATTAATTAACAAATAATATTGAAGTTTATACCACAAATATGAAAAAACATGACTGAACTAAAGGACAGGACAAGCATGCAACTGTAGAAACTCTAAAACAGCGTACATGAATACATTGCAATTTGTTCAATTCTCTATGGTAAGGCATGCATTTTGATAGTTTACTTGATATTTTGAGAGATTAATGAATGAAAATGAGATAACCAGTTTTGTTTACTCCAGAAAAAGAGTTAAATAAGTTTAGATCTTAATAAAACCACCCAAATGTTCTTGCTATCATGGAAAATCAGAGTAAAATAAAATGAATGGATGTATGTCTGCTCATGCCGTCTGTTCATCATGAACTCAATGCCACAGCTTTTTCCAGGCTCACCTTCAGGGACCCAGTAAAACCAGTTTGGCGACCCACTTTTGGGTCATGACCCACCAGTTGAGAACCACTGCTCTAGAAAATAGTGATGAAGTCAAATGGAGACAGTGTCAGGCTATACTTGCATATAACCAAAGTAACAGCATTCAACACGGGAACTAAAGGGTTAATCAGCAAAGAGGATTGAAGACCGACAGAGAGAGCATTGCCAATGTTAGCCACATTCTGTAAGCGGTGATGCACCAGATAAAGGAAGTGTTTTTTTCTTAATTTTAGACCAGTAGAGTTATTTACCTTTAAATAGCTATGAAGTGATTCACCTAACATCCTAACATAACCAATCATTGTCCACATGTTTACTCAATAGAGGTTTGCAATGAGTTGCTTTCTCGTATGGTTCAAAGACCAGCCTGAAGATATTGTACATCCTCATGAAACATCTCTCAAAAGTAAGATCTGCACCAGCACGGATCAGAGTGAAAGCTCCCTTTGTGACCCTAAACCTCAGTTCAGATAAAAAGAAATACTGGACAGGTAAAGCTAGTGAGGAGAAAATCTGAGAACACTCAGATCAGTGAACACGATGCCTGATAACAGCAAAAAAAGGAGGTTGATCTTTGATAAGATAGATTTCTTTTCAAAACAGCTCTGAGGGCACAAAGTAACGGAAACTAAAACCAGACAAAGAAAAACAAAGATAAGATCATGAGGAAGTTTTTAATTCTGTTTGCCCAGTGTGTCTTCTTTGCCACCTTTTGTAATGTCAGGATGCCAGAAAACAAATAAGAAAAACGGAAAAATTAGCTAATGGTTGCCACATGGCACAAAAATGTCAAGTGCCAAAGATTGGTGAAAAGTGCAGAAAATTAAGAAAAAGTCTTTAAAAGTGAGGACTAAAGCAGCAAAACTTGATTTAAAGTAGCTAAAATGGGTGAAAAGTTTTTAAATGTGAGGAAACAACTGACAAAACTTGATTCGAACTAGCTGAAATGGTCGAAATCTTCAAAAGTGGGGACAAAAGTGGCAAAACTTGATTTAAGCCAGCTGCAATGGGTGAAAAAAATATTTAAAAGTAGGAAAAAAACGGGGCAAAACTTGATTTAAAGTGGCTCAAATAGATGAAAAATCTTTAAAAGTTAAGAAACAACTGGCAAAACTTGATGTAAAGTAGCTGAAATGGGTGAAAAATGTTTAAAAGTGAGGAAAAAAGTAGCAAAACTTGATTTGAAGTGGCTAATATGGGTTAAAAGTGGCAAAACTTAATACAAAGTAGCTGAAATGGGTGAAAAATGTTTAAAAGTGGGGAAAAAAGTAGCAAAACTTGATTTAAGCAGCTCAAATGGGTGAAAAATCTTTAAAAGTGAGGAAAAAAGTGGCAAAACTTGATTTGAAGTGGCAAAAAAAGACTCAAATGGGTAGGAGCAAAACAATGGGTTAAATGGGTAACTTTACAGAGACTGAAGTTATACAAAAATCACGAGGACTTTCTTCTTTCTGTTGGCCAATTGTCCAGTTTGTCTACTTTATCACAGCTTATGTTCAAGGAATAGGTGCGGCTGAAAC
This sequence comes from Cheilinus undulatus, assembly GCF_018320785.1. Classification (NCBI taxonomy): domain Eukaryota; kingdom Metazoa; phylum Chordata; class Actinopteri; order Labriformes; family Labridae; genus Cheilinus; species Cheilinus undulatus. The sequence continues at coordinate 48,489,821 of NC_054868.1, forward strand.
GTTGTTTAGTTATCCAAATACTTTCTCGCTTTGCTTGAATGGGCCAGGCAGTCAGAGAGTCTTTATTTAAAATTGATTCAAAAGTTTTTATAAAGACTCAAACAGGAAAAGAAGAGGAAAAATATTTACTCTCATCAGAGCAGAAAAGTGAATTATATATGTATTCATTCTCAAGCATGATAAAGCCCTTTTTAGGATACCTTTTTAAAGTGGTGATAATAATGTGGATGGACACATGAAACTAAACCATTTGGGAAGTAATGTAGATGCCAGGGTGCCAGAAAATAAATTAGAAGAAACTATGACACATTTGGTGAAAAATAATGATACAAAAATGGGCAACAAGTGGTGAAGATGGGTTGAAAGTGGCAAACTAGCTGTAAAATGGGCTGACAATGATGTAAAGAGGCAAAAATGGAATAAAAGTGGTCTTGGTCTCAGAGCGACTCGCTCTTGCATCACCGTTGCTTGACTGTGAATTGGAGGGGAAGTGAATGCTCTTCTTGCAATATGCAATCTTTGGTAGATGCCGAGGTCGCGGCAAAAATTGAAAGAAGAAACATTCAGAAAAGAGGAGAGTACATTTCTAAATCAAGGTAAGTTTTTAATGTGAGTTAGTAGACAGCCAACATTGTTCATCTCTCCTGAGCCCACGGCTCGGTCACACCGTGTGTCTGCCGTGTCTGTGTCGTTTCAGTCACAGACTCACCACTCTGATATAAAACTAAAACACAGACACGCCTGTCACATCAGTCAGTTATGCATCCTGCCTTTTTCAGACAACTCTCCACTCAGAGTTTTTCTCTGAGGTCTGAGCATGTTTGATAAGCAGGGATCTGATCCTGTACGTGAGTCTGCTCAGTGATGCTGTCTGTCTCAAGCGTGCTGTGCATAACAGAGATGGTAAATTCAGACAGAATCTCACTCGATTGGGAGGGGGGGGGATCTCCCACACAGAAGTCAAGATAGCTCATGTGCATGTACTTTAACATTTGGTTAGACGTGTTTAAAACACTCCAGTCAGACATGAATCATAAAGGATGAAGATGATCTAAAAGAGAGGAGATTAAACTTCTACTCACGATTTAGCCTGGATAGACTCATTATGTTAACTAATTAATCTACTTTTTTTTAAAGTAAAAACCAGTGAAAACACACTACAGTATAGGAAATAAAGATTTTGAAGCTCTGAATTTTCTGAGGGTGGGCCCCAGACCCCCCACACATTGCTAAAGTAAATCCTACATGCATGGGTACAAAGTGGTTTGCTTTTTGGTAGGCTACTGCAAGGCTAAAAAGAACAATGGTGTTGAGTGAAGGCAAGACAAATCTGTCAATCTCTCTGAAAAACATTTTTCAGTTCATAAATTTAGCTTAATGGACTTCTTTATTTGTCCTGCTCAAATCAAACCAAACCAGTAAAATGGTGAACAACTTAAAGCTATAATCCCATCTGCTATCTTTAACTTTTGAACAAAGGAGATTAAGGAGAGTATAAACCAGTGTTACTCAACCCAGCTCAACCAAAGAGCCACATTGTTGAAAAATACCTTTGCATGAGCCACAGTCTAAGTGGTGAAAAGTGGCAAATAAACAGCTCAAAGTAGCAGTAACATTAAGTTAAAAGGAGGAAAAAATGGTCAAAGAGGAACAGAAATGGGTGAAAGGGGTGAAAATGGGGAGGAAAAGTGGGAAAGGGGTCAGAAAGTAGCAAAAATGGGTGAGAAGTGACCAAAAAAAAAAATAGTTACAGTTGGCATAAAATAGTTCAAAAATGGTCCAAAAGTGGCAAGAAAATGAGTGAGAAGTGACTAAAATGGGCAAAAAGCAGTCAAGAGTGGCAAAAATGGGCAAAAAAAGAGGAAACAAGTGGTATTTAGTTGCAAAAGGTAGCTGAAATGGGTGAAAAGTGGTGAAAAAGGGCAAAAATGGGCTAAAAGTGGCAAAAAGAAGTGGCAAAAATGGGGAAAAAAGAAGAAACAAGTTGTGTTTAATAACAAAAGGTAGATTAAATTGGCAAAAAGTGAAAAAAACTGTGAAAATGGCAAAAAAAATGGGTTAAGAGTGGCAAAAAAGTGGCTAAAATGGGCAAAAACTAGGAAATAAATAGTAGTTAATGAGAAATGGCAGCTTAAAAGGGTAAAAAAGTGGCAAAACTGGGATAAAAGTGGCAAACAAAAATGGGTAAAAAGTTGCAATAAAGTGGCAAAAAATGGGCAAAAAAGTAGGGAAAAAGTGGTATTAATTGTCAGAAGCTAGCCTTAATGGGCAAAAATGGGATTAAAGTGGTAAAAAATGGGCAAAAAGGTTGAAAAAATGGGCAAAAAAGGAGAAAACCAAGTGGTATTTAGTGGCAAAAGGTAGCTGAAATGGGTGAAAAGTGGTGAAAAAGGGCAAAAATGGGCTAAAAGTGGCAAAAAGAAGTGGCAAAAATGGGGAAAAGAAGAAACAAGTTATATTTAATAGCAAAAGGAAGATTAAATGGGCTAAAAGTGGGGAAAAAATGCAAAAATGGGATAAGAGTGGCAAAAAAGTGGCTAAAATGTGCAAAAACTAGGAAAGTGGTATTTAATGACAAAAGGTAGCTCAAAAAGGGTGACAAAGTGGGAAAAAATGGCAAAGAATGGGTAAAAAGTTGCAAAAATGGGGAAAAAATTAGGGAAAAGGTGATATTAACTGGCAAAAGATAGCCTTAATGGGCAAAAATGGGATTAAAGTGGCAAAAAATGGATAAAAAGTAGGAAAAAAGTGGCAAAAAAAAAAGTAGGAAAAAAGTGGTATTTTGGCAAAAGGCAGCTGAAATTGATGAAAAGTGGCAAAAATTAGTGAAAAAGACAAAAAAAGTTTTCCTTTTTCAAGGTTTTCTGGGGGACCAATATTTAAATTGAAGACATTAAAGCGCGACAAATGATCCCAAAAGAGCCACATGTGGCTCCAGAGCCACATGTTGAGTATCACTGCTATAAACAGTGAACAAGTCTGGAGCACTCAAGTACTCCTTTTTATTCTGCTGGGCTTTCTCTCTAGAAGCTTCCTGCATAAATATTTGACCACAGGTGGTTCACAGGTGTATTTAATCTATCTTTGTTGAGCTCTTTATATCACTCATGAAACCTCTGCTACATGTGGTTACCTCCCAGTACAGCAGGCAGGCAGAGGAAGTAGGCGGAGCTCTGACAGCTTGGTAAAGTAATCAGGAAGTCCCAGCCCTCATGTTCCTCTGTGTTTACAGCCTAGAGCTTCTGGCGTGGATCACTGAACATGTTTATCTCTTATTACTGTCTTTTTAACAAGGCAATGCTTTAGCAATCATACAGACAAACAGCAGGCTCAGTGAGGATGAACGTGTGGAGGGAAATGTCACTTCTGAGAGGAGTCAAGCTGCAGGACTGAGCTGCCACTTCCTGAAATAAACAGTGAGTACAGTCTTCTTACTCTGCCTCAGCCTCACGGTCAATACTGTTATCTCTGTGAGGAGATTTGCCTTTTTCAGGAATGAATGCCATGCTACATTTAATATAAAGTAATATAAAATATAAATATAATTGTATTAATATAAAGCCAAAAGTCATCAAAAACATCCTATATCAAGATATTTCGATAAAAAGGCCAGAATTATTTTCAATAAGAGCCAATAAAGCAAGAAATTCTAAAGTTTTTAAAAAATAATTCCTCTTAATATTTTAAGAAACCAAATAAGTGAAATTAAGTACTTAAAGTGAAAGATGTAGGGTCATTCAGTGTTCTTTAGAGCCTGTACCTGCTTGACGCCTCAGCTGTTTACCTTTCAGGGTGTGTTTTATTACATGTGTCAGCGTCCATGCTGACCATAGATTACAGGATCCAGTGAATCAGAATCAGCTTTTTAGGATAAGTATGCTTAATTTAAAGATTTTCACAGTGGGGGTAGAAATAACTAAACCCTAAAACAGTAACATAAGTATAAGGAGAGGAAACCTCCTGGTATAAAAAGTGAGAACATGACTTCTGAGTTTTGATCCTGCATTCTATCTAATGGCCAGCAGGGGGCAGCTCCACAGCCACATGCAGACGGGTGGCAAAGGATGCAAAACCAGAGAAGGGGCCCTCCAGTTGTGATTTTTAATAGTATTAATGAATGTGTGTACCATTGGTGCTAGTCTTGGTGCCACTTGTCATTAATTTTATGCGCTTTTCATCCCATTTTGTCACTTTCTGCCTTTTTTTTCCCACCTCAAACACATTTTGGCACCATCTACCAATGTTTTTGCTACTTTTTAAATCCTATTTCACAACCTTTTCAGACCATTTTGCCACTCAAAATATATTTTTGTCACTTGAAATCCACTTTTACAATTTTTTTGGCCCGTTTTTGTCAATTTCAACCCATTTTGCCACCTTCGCCCCGTCAACCATCTACAAATCTGTACCCATTTTTACCACTTTTATCTTTCTACCAATTACAACCAAAAATTTGCCATTTTTCCTGCAATTTTTACAACTTTAAACCCCATTTTTGCTGCTCTGAACCCTTTTCATCATCTTTTCTGCCTGTTTTTAACACTTTAAACCAATTTGTGCCACTTTATGCCTAATATTGATGATTACGCATAAAATTCAGTATTTTCTCAAGATTTCTACCTTTTCATCTCCCTTTTGTTGGGAAATAAAGCTGTTTTACCCAAGAGAACAAGGGAATTCTTCAGGGGGATCATGAAACTTCCATGTTATTTGGGGAAAATGGAGTAAAATAAGATGTATGCATGCAAATCCTTCTGTAATATTGTGCTTTTAACATGTTTGTTTAGTCCCGTCTCTTTGTTCAATAAGCTTTTATATTTCAAACATCAACATTTTTTGGAGTGTTCTTATGTCTTCATGGTGAAATGGTAGCCAAGAATACTGATTAACCAACATTCATGACATAAATGGATGGGTTTTTTTTTTTATAATCTGGGTCGTAATTTCTCTTAAGGAGGAGGTGGTGGGTCCTCTTGTCTGACCAGTTGAGAACCACTGTTGAATTAAAAAAATGTTACTTTGATAAGAGTGGTTATTATTCAGGTAGAAAATAAAATATGCCTATTACAGCTTCACTTTACAGTAGACCAGGGGTGTCAAACTCAATCACAGCAGGGGCCAGATTCTGGATTCAGGTCTAACCTGAGGGCCTAACAGGGTCAACACAATCTTAAACTGTCAACCTCATTGTCACCAATGATAGAATATGAAAAAAAGCAGCATTGATGAGAAATCATTTGGAAATTCAAAAAAGTGGAAAAGATTAGTTTAAAGGCTCAAATCTCAGGTAAAAAAATACAATTGATTAGCTTAAAAGATAAGAACATAGTATCAAAAATAAAAAATAATGTTTTTAAAGAGCAAATATATGAGAAAGTTGAAATCATAAGTTTGAAAGGTCAAAATATGAGATCAAATTTGATATCATGAGTTTAAAAGTCAAAATATGACTGAAAATTTTAAATTGTGAGTCTGAAAATTTAAAATATGGGATTAAAAAGCCAAAATTGGGAGTGTAAAAGGTCAAAATATGATATAAAAAGAAAAAAATATTCATTTAAAATGTCAAAATATGTGGAAAAATTTTTGAAATCATGTTTTTAAAAGTCAAAATATTGGATTAAAAAAACAAAGTAAGGAGTTTAAAAGATCAAAATATGACTTAAAATTTAAAATTGGGAATCTAAAAGATAAAAATTGACATATATAAAGTTCAAATTATGAGTTAAAAAGGTCAAAGCATGAAATGAAAAGTCAAAATCATAAGTTTGAGTCGTAATCTTGAGATGCAAAATTGAAAATATGAAATAAAACACAAATTTACATTATTATACTGGTGGAAATCTGCAGACCTCATACTGGTGGGCCAGTTATAATACAAATATGATATGATCTTGCAGGCTGAATATAATCGTTCCATGGGCCGGATTTGGCCCCCCGGGCCTTGAGTTTGACACCCCGTGCAGTGGACCATTATTTTGCTGACCTCCATGGGCCCCTGTGTGGCGGGGCCTCAGAAAGCTCTCCCTTTTATTCCCTCTTACGGGCGTGTATACATACGGACTGAATGTTTGCTGTGGAAAATTTCAACAGTGGCTGTTTGTTTGTCACGATGCTACTCACTTTGTCTGACACCTACCCCTTAAGTGTTTACATGCATTAAAACAAATCTATATAGAAAGTCTTGATGCAGAGAAGCATCAGTGTGAATCACAGTTGATTTCATGAGCAGTTTTAACCTCACAGTAAACACCGATACTGAGCTGCACTTTATTCTGCACTTTTTGAATGCATGTTAGTTTTTCCCCTCATGTTTTATTTAATCAGAATTGTCTTTACTAATAAAAGTGCTGCTCTCATGTACTAATGTGAGATTTTTCTGTCCAGAGTAATGGAGAAGTGGAGGAAACACTGTAAACACATTTTCATCTTCATCCTCGGAGTGGTGACAATCCTCTTCTTCTACCTCAACTCTGTGAAGAAGTCAGAAACCTGGGAGCCTCCCTTTGTGGATCCTGGACTGTACCATGTATTTCCTATCCAAGGAACTACAAATTCATCATGGACGACACAAGGACCTGTAGACACACAACTCCTTTCCTGGTCCTGATGGTCCCTGTCGCACCTGGCGACACGGCCGCTCGAGACACCATCAGGAGGACGTGGGGGAGTGAGAAGCTGGTCCTGGGTCAGCTGGTGGAGACTCTCTTCATCGTCGGCCTGCCTGGAGGAGCCGACGCTGAGCCGACGCAGGAGAAGCTTGAACAGGAGAACCAGTAGCACCACGACCTGATCCAGAGCGACTTCCAGGACAGCTACCGTAATCTGACCATCAAGACGATGATGATGCTGGAGTGGCTGTCTGCTCACTGCGTCAAAGCCTCCTACGTCTTAAAGATCGACTCAGATATGTTACTCCATGTCCAGAATTTGGTCAAACTTCTACTTGATCCAAACACACCCAAACAGAACTACATGTCAGGTTTGGTTTGGTGGCACAGTCCAGTTTTAAGAGACCGGTCCAACAAGTTCTACATGCCCAGGGAGGTGATTGCAGAGTCGGAGTACCCTCCTTATCCTCTGGGCATGGGCTATGTCATATCCTTGGATCTGCCTGGAAAAATCCTGGAAGTTTCCCCCTACATTAAACCACTCTACATAGAGGATGTTTACCTGGGAATGTGCCTGAAACACCTGGGCATTTCCCCCACAGACCCTCCTGAAAAGACCATGTTTGTTGTCGACCCTGTGCACCCGCTGAGCAGCTGCAGCCTCTCTAAAGTGATCGCAGTGACGACGAAAAGCGTCTCACAGATGATGAGTTACTGGGAGAGGAGCAGACAGCCAGACGCTAAATGCTGAGTTTCATCAGGTTTACTAAGATTTAAGCTAGACTCCTTTGTGAGGGACGCTGTAACTGCCAGACAGATTTTTAGCTTTTATATTATATTAGCTAGATCAATGGTTTTCAAACTTTTTTTGCTCAAGGCACACCTAAGGTTAAGCCAAAAATCTCAAGGCACACCATATTTAAATTGATATAAAATAAACTTTTCTGGGGCCCAGCCAACTGGGGGATCATGGAGATGGCAAAAAGTGTCAAAAATGGGTTAAAAGTGGTGAAAAAACAAGGCAAATAGGGCAAAAAGTGGCAAAACAAAGTCAGAAATGGGCAAAAATTGATTAAGAAAAGTGGCCAAACAATAGGTTAAAATTTGCAAAAACTTGAATCAAACTAGTGGTAAAATGAGTTACAAGTGGCCTAAAAGGGTTAAATGTTGTAAAAAGGCGGTAAAAATGGGTTAAAAGTGGTGAAAAAACAAGGCAAATTGGGCAAAAAAATGGCAAAACAAAGTCAGAAATGGGCAAAAATTGATTAAGAAAAGTGGCCAAACAATGGGATGAAATTTGCAAAAACTTGTTGAGTCAAACTAGTGGTAAAATGAGTTACAAGTGGCCTAAAAGGGTTAAATGTTGTAAAAAGATGGTAAAAATGGGTTAAAAGTATGGCTGTCAAAGTTAATATCGTGTTAACTCAAATTACTTTTAACGCCGCCAATTATTTTGTCAAACGATTAACGCGTGCGCGTTCTGTATGACCCTCGACCCATCCCGTAGTTTGCCAGACCAGGAAGCGGCGCCGTCGTGATGCGGTACAAACGAGCAGAAATGGATAAAGGACAGAGACTTTTGAATGACAGGTTCAGCTTTCAGATCATGTCAGATAAGACTGAAGTTATTTTCTCCTACTGTTGACATGAACGGAGTTACAGGAAGTTGGTAGAGTCTAATATAGCCCGCACCACTCGCTGGCCATGCACACCGCTTATGCAGAGAGCAGCCCCCCTCACCATGCTGGATTTGTTTACAATGGAGACACTCAGGCGACTCTGCAGGGATGGACTCGCAATCTGGTATACCGAGCATTTCCCGGTGTGCCGACGCACCTTTGGGCCAGTATGATTTATTTTTTTATGTAGGCTATTATATCTGCCATGAACCGGCGCTACAGCCGCGCCAACCATTTATAATGACTGTTGACCGGTACGATCACGTCTCCTAAAGGTCCGCTCTCATCTCCACGCAGCTCCTGCTTGAAAGTGAACGTTTTCGGAAAAAAAAACGAAACTTACTAAAACGATCGACTGGGACTGTAAATAAACGCCAAAATAAAAAAAAAAAAACAGTCCATCAAGATGCTGCAAAAATGTCAAAGACTCTGCAGGAGATTGTCTGATGCATGGTGAATGTACAGCTGCATCATGAGGAGGAGGAGACAGAGCAGCAGAGGCCGGTGTGTGACAGGAGAGCAGAGGTTAGTGAATGAGCTCTGTAGAGTATCATAATATAAGCTGAAAGCATTATTAGTCTGTGGGATTCCTTTGTTTAGGAAGAAAAAAAATGGTTTTCGATTAAATCTGTAGCTCTTCTATGATCTGAAGAATGAAAAGATGGTTAAGTCCTCTTAGTACACCTTAAAAGTTCTCCACTGAGACTTCTTTTACTTTGTGTGTTCATGAGTTTTGAAAAGAGGCTTCACATGTGTGTTTATTGACACTATTCCACTAAATCTACTGGACTGATGACAGTCATTTCTTACTGTCAGCATTTATTTTACATTTGGACTACATTTTTTAGTTTGAAAGTAAAAATATGATAAAAAAAATAGCAGACATTTTTAAAGTAATTACTTTCTTTTTCTCTTGAGCAGGGCAGATGTGTCCACCTTACATCAGAACAGTGAAACACCATTAGATGTGTCTGTGCCTTACTGCTGAGCTCTCAGCAGAGACTTGACTTCTTTATGTCCATGTGTGATGATGAGATCTGTTGTTTGGTGTTCAGCTGCTGAGAACAGAGGATTTAACTTCTAGAAGTCTAAATTGACTCTACATTGTGGTATTATTCAGTAATGTTACATTAAGGTCAGTATCTCCATCTGTTGTGGCTTGTTGGGCTTGAGTTTACCATGATATGCTCTCAGCATATTTTTGGAGCGTTCAGTATCTTTGAGCTCAGACTAGAGAATTTTCTGGACTTTATCTGTTGTTGTTTTAGGTTGTTGACATGAACAAACATTTTCATAAAGAAAACATTTTTGTCCACTTGTGTTGATAAGGGTATTTAAATCTTGAGAAATAGTACTGTAAGGTACATTTAGAACAGACAAAAAAGTGTGATTAATTTGCGATTAATCGCTAGTTAACTATGGAATTTGTGAGATTAATCGCGATTAAAAATTTTAAATCTCTTGACAGCCCTAGTTAAAAGTGATACAAAAAAGGAGAGAAAGTGTCAAAAAGATGGCAAAATACATTTAAAGTTGCAGAAAAGTGGCAAAAAGGATTAAAGTTGCTAAAAGGTGGTAAAATGGGTCAAAAGTGATGGGAAAAATGGCAAAAAATGGCCAAAAAAATCACAAAAATGGCTAAAAAGTGGCAAAAGGGTAGCTAAAAGGGTTAAATTTGGCAAAAAGTTCCTAAAAAAGTGGCAAAAATTGCTGAAGAGTAGTAATAACTAGCAAAAATGCTAAAAAAAAAAGCAGCAAAATGATTTAAGTTGTCAAAAGAAGTGGAAAAAATGGGTAGAAAAATTGGTTAACTTGGTGAAGAATAGTATGACTTAATAATTTCAACACCAATTTCAACCCAATAATACTAGCTTGCCATGCTTTTCAGCTCTTAATGAGGTAACTGTTAGCCAGGAGCCTAGCACCAATGCTACCGATCCAACACACCTACACTATCATCAATAAATACCAACTGGGGAGGGCCCATTCTCTGGGGTTTTTTAGGGGTCCAGCCAGATCTGTGGGCAGGCCTGGTTACAGTACTTGCCATAAAGTTGTATTAATAACATATGGTACAAAGTCCCTCGGCACAACTTGACTTAAGGCACACTAGTGTGCTTTGCTACACCATTTGAGAACCACTGAGCTAGATATTTAGCTGTAGGGGAGAGTGGGGTGAGTTGTGCCAATTTTTACTCAAAGTGAGGCCATGACAGTAATCCTCCAACTTAAGTATGTACACATATTTCAGGATGTGGTGCATCCCTGGGAACAATAACATTGGATCTGAAATAAACCAGTGATTTTTGAAGTAAAACAGAACATTTTAATCTCATAAACTGTAATGCTTTATAAAAGCAAGACAAATTCAATACAAAATTACTCATTTAAGGTTTATTTAGATATCATCACCCTATTAAACTGTTGGCATAAGTCATATTTTCCAGTTTTTGGTAAAATACAAAAATATTTGTGAATCATTTCAGGCAAAAAGGCTTTGGCAATAGATGCCTGTTGACATACATAGAACACTGTCTGTCATTTATGTAACATATAAGAATAAACTGACTTAGGCCAATTTCTGAACATCTCATTGTGACTTACGCCACTTAAAAACTGAATAAAACTGCTCTTTCATTACAGTGCAAACTCAAAACTGAAATCAGTGTGAGCTAAATTAAACAAATGGCAGGTAAATCAAACACTGATGAGGCATGCCCATCTCCTCACTCCTCCAGCTGTTCTCAGCCTTTCTTTGCTGGGTTCTAGGTGTGCAGGTCTTGGTGTGTGGTTGTGTAGATTTGTTAGGGAGAGTGTGTCTGGGTGTGTGTGGGTTAGGGTCTAGGTCTGTTGGTCTGGGATTTGTGTCTCTGGGTGTATGTCTGCATGTGTGGGTCTGGATTTGTGGGTATTTGGGTCTTGTTGTGTGGGTGTCAGAGTTCAGGTGTGTCTGTGGGTCTGGGTTTGTGGGGGTGCCACTGGCACAACTTAACCCAGCCCCTTTGGCACAAATCACCCCAGCCCCACCATTTTGAAAAACTAGCATGATCCAGCAGTTTAGAGCTAACATCATGCCAGCTGTATAGACTCACTGTGTAGCCAACTAAAGCACTAAAACGTGTGAAATGTTTTCAAACTTGTCTATAGTTGTTCAGACACAACAATCTAAAATCCTTGATCATAGAAATCTTACTTTGAAAGGCAAAAAGAAGTTTTTGAGCTAAAATGTGCTTACCTCTCATGCCATGTGTCTCTCTTTTATGCAGAATGAGTAAATGGATGGCTCTTCAAAAATATGTGGTCACATGACCAATTTCTTCTATGATTTTCTATAAACAAGGGGTGGCACTACTTCCCCCCTGGCACAAATCAGCCCACTCTCCCCTAGTTATAATAGAGTATAGTGTCTCACTGAGGATATTAATATACAGTATATGGACAAAAGTATTCAGCCAGTATTGTTTTCAAATACTTGTACTTTAATATGGAGTTGCCCCCCTTTTGCAGCTTTAACAGCCTCCACTTTTCTTGGAGTGTTTCTGTGGAAATCTGTGCTTATTCATTCTGTAGAGCATTTATGAGGTCAGGCACTGATGCTGGACAAGAAGGCCTGGCTCGCAATCTCCATTCTAGTTCATCCCAAAGGTGCTCAGTGGGGTTGAGGTCAGGGCTCTGTGCAGGCCAGTCACTTGCTTTGTGCACTGGGGCATAGTCGTGTTGGAATAGAAAGCAACTTCTCCAAACTGCTGCCACAAAGTTGGAGCACAGCATTGTCCAAACTGTCTGGGTATGCTGATTGGCCTTCATCGGAGATAAGAGACCTAGCCCAAACCCTGAAGAACAGCCCCATACCATTATCACCAAACCCAGGCTCAGCCATCTGACTGCCAAACAGAGAATGATTCATCACTCCACAGAACATGTTTCCACTGCTCCACAGTCACAATTACACCACTCAGCCCCACGCTTAGCATTGGACTTGGTGATTTGTGGCTTGCATGCAGCTGCTTGGCCATGGCAATCTATTCCATGAAGCTTTCACTGCTCAGTTTTTGTGCTCGCATTAATGCCAGTGAAGTTCAGAACTCTTCAGCTATGGAATCAGCAGAGTGTTGGTGGCTTTTACACTCCATGCACCTTAGCAGTTGTGGTCTTCTGCTTTATGGCTGAGTTGCTGTTGTTTCTAAACGCTTCCACTTTCTAATAATATCACTCACAGTTGCCTGTGGAATATCCAGAAGGGAGGAAATTTCATGATTGCAAAGGTGGCATCCATCACAGTGCTACGCCTCTGGCCACTGAGCTCTTCAGAATTTTGCAGCCAGCCTCAAGTGGACATTTGCGGAACTGCAAATTTTTGCACTTCACTGACTTTATTATTTAACACTTAAGGTTTCTGCTGGAGCACCAATTTCCTGTAAAAAGAGACTGAACCTGTACTAAGGACTTGTTAAGTTAACCCTAAAGGGTTTTGAGGCCATTTATTTTCCTTTTTGAGGCCATTTATTTCCTTTTGTGTGTTTTTTTACATGACAAAGAATCAGGGTTTTTTGCACTTAAACTGGCATTTCTGGGGTTAAATTACATAACTGAAATCATATTTAATATTTATGATCTGGTGTGATGTTGGTTAGAAAAATAATGCAAAAAAAGTGGAAAAAAAATTCAATGCATATTTTTTTTTTGCTGCTATTTATGTCTGGTATCTATTTTTAACCATTTCCACCCTGATTGTAACAATTTATGAAAATCTTAATTTAAAAAAATTTCATACAGATCAAAATTGTTGCTCAATACTAACATATTAAAAATGTGATAATACCATTCAAGAAAACTCAAGTTGCATCTAGTATTTAACCCCTCCACCAAAACAAAACAAAACAAAACAAAACAAAATATACAAAACAAAAAATATATATATAATAATGTATTTCTATATAATTTTTTTGTTTGTTATTTACTCATGCTACCATTTTCAGCAGTGTAACCATTATTTAGGCCATCAGAGTGTTCAGAAAGTAACGCTGTAAACTGTTTTGGCCTTGTTAAAGTGAAAATACATAATGTTTCATGTTCTTTGTTCTTGTTTGTTTGTTGGATCCAGTTGTTGTAAAAGTAAATGAAGGTGTTTGGACTTTAAAAATCAATGCTGACAAGAATTATATCCCAGTAATGTGTTATACATCAACTAACCTCCACAGATCTGAGATGTAAAAAGTATTTTTTAACGTATGCTGAAGCGCCCTTGTAAAGTTGTAGCTCTCCCTTTTACCAGCAGAGGGCAGGCTAACACAATAAAAGACTGACTCATTCACTGAACTCTAAGGGAAATTAGCCATGCAAGTGTCTCTTTTTTTCTGTTATTTATGAGAACATTTTTGCTTCTTTCAGTTGAGGATTTTCTGGTTTTGATAATTATAGAAATCAAATACAAATAAATGTTTGTATGCTGTGACCTGGTTCAGATGTCTCTGATGAAAAATGATCTTTGCATTAAATGAAGTGAAACTGTCTATATTTAACCGACCTCATGAGTTTCTACACTGTATGACTGATGAATAAACCTGCCTATGTCTGTGTGCTGACTATAGTTCGAGATTATTTAGGTCTCTGTTGTCCTCTACAGCACTTCACTGTCAATAAAAGAGTGATTTTATGTTTTTTGTGTCCTCAGTGAATCAAAACTTTAAAAGTGTGGTGCAGAAATAAGCCTAAACACAGAAGAATGGTAGTGTTTTACCATGTCTGGTCCCCTCATCTCAAAGTTTATAGGACTTTTGATTGAGTCGTAAAGCAATTCACAATGATGTTTATTATTTATTTATTTATGCTGTAGTGCAGTGTTACTCAACCCTGCTAAACCAAAGACCCAACTTGTTGAAAAATACCTTTGCAAGAGCCCCAATCTAAGTGGTGAAAAGGGCAAAAACAGCTTTAAGTATCAATAACAATAATTTAAAGGTGGTAAAAATGGTCATAAAGCAAAACAAAAATCGTTGAAAAAAATGGGGAGGAAAAGGGGTCAGAAAGTAGAAAAAATGGGTGAGAAGTGACAAAAAATGAGTTACAGGTAGCTAAATGGTCCAAAAGTGGCAAAAAATGAGTGAAAGGTGACCTAAATGGGCGAAAAGCAGTCAAGAGTGGCAAAAATAGGCAAAAACTAGGGAACAAGTGGTATTTACTGGCAAAGGGCAGCTTTAAAAGGTGAAAAGTGGTGAAAAAAAATGGTGAAAAAGAGAAAAAGTGGGATAAAAGTGGCAGAATGTGCAAAAACTAGGAAAAAAGTGGTATTTAATGATATAAGGTAAATGAGGTGGGTGAAAATGGGGAGAAAATACTGTGAAAGGGGCAAAAATGGGATAATGTTTAAAAAAAGTGGGTAAAAAGTTGCAAAAAAGTGTCAAAATGGGGGGAAAGTAGGGAGAAAAGTGTTATTTAATGGCAAAAGGTAGCTTAAATAAGCAAAAATTGGATAAAAGTGACAAAAATTGGAAGAAAGTGGCAAAAATGGGGAAAAAAGTAGGAAAAAGTTGTATTTAACGGCAAAAGTTAGCTTACATGGATGAAAAGTGGCAAAAAAATGTGAAAAGGGTAAAAAAAAAGGTTCCCTTTTTAAAAGTTTTCTGGGGAAATAATATTTAGAATAAAGACATAATATAATACATAAAACATAATATCACCAAAGAGCAACATGTGGCTCCAGAGCCACACATTGAGTATCACTGCTGCAGTGCAATAAATCAATTTATATCATTGAAATATCAGTTTCAATGTAAACCTCTTTCCTTAAAACAGAATGACTTTTTTTTAATGTTAATAATGTGGATGAGCAGACTGAACTAAACTATTTGGAAAGTAGTGTCAGACTTCATGATAAGCCTTGGTGTGCACAAACATCAGGATACCAGAAAATAAAGCAGAAGAAACCGAGACAATTTTATTGGAAAAAAGATTAAATAATTGTGAAAAATGTTAAATTGGCATATATAGGTTCAATATTGACAAGAATGTAGTGAAAAGTGATTAAAAGAGGGAAATATGAGTTATGAGCAAAATGAGTTACAGACATTCAAAAATGGGTGGAAAATGGTGAAAAGCTGTTAAAAAGAGGCAAAAAAAATCAGTTCACAGAGGCAAAAATGGGCAAAAACAATTTTAAAGTGGAAAAAAAATAGGTAACAAAGGAAAACGTGGCAAAAATGAGAGATGACATTAGTGAAAAGAGGATAAAAATTATTTAGGTTAAAATAGCACGAATAAATTATTTCATCATCAGGGCCCAAACTGCAAAAAGTGGCAAAAAAAGATTCAAAAGTGGCAGAAATGGGCAGGAAAAAAGTGTGAAAAGGGGTTTAAGGATTAAAAGTAGCAAGAAATAAATTTAAAAGGTAAAAAAAATAGTGAAAATTGTCAAAAGTTGCTTAAAAGCTCTAATAAATGGTTAAAAAGTCCAAAAGGTAAGGAAAACTGGTGAGAAGGTGTCAAAACATGTAAAAAGGGTTAAATGTGGCAAAAATGGGTCAAAAGAGGCAAATATGCAAGAAAATGGTTAAAAATGGGGTAAAAGAGGCAAAGGGGGAAGAAAAATGTAAGCAAAGGGGTCAAAGAGCTTCCACAATGGGTTAAAAATGGAAGAAAATTGGTTTGGTATCAAAAATACGTTAAAGAGAGGCAAAACTTAGGATGAAAGTGGCAAATGGGTAACAAAATGCTAAAAGGGCTAAAAAATGGGTCAGAAATGCTGAAAAATGGTTAAAAATAGGCAAGAATGTGGCCAGATTAAATAGAAAAGTGTGTTATAAAAGGTGGCCAAAATGATTTAAAAATTGACAAAATGGGATAACAGTGGAAAAAGTGGCAAAAAGAGTGGAAACGGTGTTGAAAAGGGTTTTTAGATTGCATGAAAGGGTTGAAAGTAGCAAGAAATGGATTGAAAAAGGGGGCAAAGGTGTCAAAGTGTGCCCAAAATGGGTTAAAACTGTCATAAAATTGGTTAAATCTGGCAAAATTGTTTTTTAAAATGGCAAAAGTTGGGCAAAAAGAATCAAATATATGTTAAGAGAGGCAAAAATGGGTGAAGAGTGGGGAAATGGGCCAGGAAAGGTGATGAAAAGGGTTTTAAAAATAGCATGAATAAATATTTTCGACATTAAAACCCTATAAAACCTCAGCACACCTCTCAGCTCCAAAATGAGGTAGCTATTATAAAGGATGTCAGAACTTTATAGTAATATAATTTATTAATCCCAGTAGGGGAGGGCCAGTTTTCTGAGTCTTTTCTGAAGAAACTCTGTGGGCCATGGAGCAGCACCTGCTCCTCTAAAGAGCTCTGCTCTGGAGCAGGATGGAGGCACTTCTTCACTCACCTCCATTTTTACACCTGGAGGCCAGTGTTCATCCACTCACAGATTCCATTTAAAAAGAAAAGCAGGATGAGGATAGTGACCTCACATCAGCTCTTCCTCTCTGGAGTGAACAGACGCTCCCATGTGTTCTCATTTATCTCCAGCTGTCTCTGATCTGTTCTCCCTCTGTCAGATAAGGGAGGAACCCCAAAGTCAAAGGCCCTGCTCTCCCTTTTCCTGCTGACTGCAGCCTGCATAAATCACAAAGATGCTGAAAAGTCAGACTCGGATCCACACGTTATTCACTGTTTTACTGTCATCTAAACTCAAAGATCTTCTTCACTGGTTGGCATTAAGACGTAAATCACTTTTAGCACCATGCAGTGCAAGAAGCACAGCGTATCACCTGGGAAATACATAATACATACATGCGGGTGAATCCTGTGAACAAAGTAGTGCAGAGTGTAAAATGCACAGTTTGGAGCAGGGTTTTAGCTCAAATGCTTATACAAAGTTTCTTCAAAATCACAGTTATTTTACTTTTACGCTCTCCGGTTTACATCTTCAGTCTTCCTTCTCAAACATACATATTTTCTCTCTGAGTTTCGTTTGCACACTCTGGACAGTTTGTTTGGGTGTATGTCTGAATTACTAGACCCATTTATTGTCTCGCTGTTTCAGGTATAAACATGAAACCTTCCAGAGATTACACAGGCACTCCAAATTGCACACACAGAGGAAATTGCTCATCTTCTTGCCCTCCTTTGATGCTCTTGAGTAGATGGATTCCTCTGTTATTTATGGTCTGTAATGTCTGAGTGTAGCAGCAGGTCTGGGATGGGCAGTTATTAATGTTCCTCTACTTATCCTAACAGACTCTCACTGATTTGGTGCTGAGGGAAAGGGGAATCCAACATTATTGGAAAAATGATTACATAATTGTGAAAAGTGGCGTAAAAAAGTTCGAAGTGGCATAAATAGGTTAAGAATTGACTAGAAAGTAGTGAAAAGTGATTCAAAGAGGGAAACACTGGGGTAAAAGTGGCAACAATGGGTTACAGAAATACAAACATGGGGAGAAAATGGTGGAAAAAATGCATTAAAAAAGGATTTGCAATATTTCTTTAACCTGAAATTTGGGAAAAATGGCAGTTTAAAACTTTTTTTGCAGCAGCAGCGATGTCATGCATTACATATGCAATCATTTAAGTGCTGTTTTTTAAAGAATAGTCTACAAACAATCCTACAATCATCATTTTTTTCAATTTTTGTTATTAGCAAATCATATCCAATTTGCAAAACGTGTCAAAAACATCATGATTAGATATTTTTTCAAAATTGTTTAGCCCTTGTTTAATCCAATATTGTGTTGGTTATAATATAGAATGATTTATTGTTTGTTTGCTGGAAAATACATGAGATGGGGAACTTAAGGAATTATTGCCGATACCAGGGGTTCTCAACCTTGGGATCGGGACACCATGGTCCCGAGACACTGAGAGGGGGTCTGTTACCAATTTACAACAATTTTACCTAATTATAACCCTTTTCATCAATTTTTAACACCAATTTTGCCATTTTTAACACACTTTTGCCACTTAAAACCCATTTTTGTCCATTTTAAACCATTTCAATCACTTTTTCTGCCTGTTTTTGCCACTTTTAACCAATTTTTGCCACTTTCTGCCTATTTTTGCCTCTGTTGACCCATTATTGCCTCTATCAACCCCCTTTAGACCCCTTTTGCCTATTCTAACCACAGTTAACCTATTTTTGCCAGTTTATATCCATTTTTCATCCCATTCCATCTAATTTCCACAAATTCTTTGCAATTCAAAGCCATGTCAGCTACGTTTTAATTCTATTTTAGCCTCTTTAACCCATTTTTGATTATTTTTTTGCCACTTTAATCAAATTTTTGCCACTTTCAACCCATTTTTTCCCTTTAAAATCCAATCTCACCATCTTTTTACCATTTGTTGCCATTATTAACCAATTTTTAGGAATTTTTAACCCATTTTATTTATGTTTTTAACAAAATATTTTTCATCTAAAGAAGGATAAATGAATAAATGAAGATATTCATTTCTTTAATAAGAGCAGTTATTATTCAGGTCAAATATAAAATATGGTTATCACAGCTTAAAGAGGGGGTATTATACTATAAAGGACTTTATACTATAAATATAAAGTCACAATGTTGGGTGTCCATACTCCACGCATGCAAACTTTTAAACCGTAAGATAAACGTATGTGGCAGAAAGCGTGTAAAATGATGAAAACGGTTCGTTGAAAATCTCTCCGAGATTCCCCCGAGAACAGATTTCGATGGAGCAAACAGGGAGTGAACTGATGAGGTCATCGCAATATTATCTCCTGACTGGTTCATGGTTCGTCCGTGCTGCAGGCAAAGCGGAACAGACTGCCCCCACAAGGCCTCTTAGCCATTTGGCCATTGAAACACAGTAATTAAACACTTACCAAACAGATACGTCCTGCTCTATCCTTCGCTGCTGCTGGTTTTCTTCCCCCTCTCCCTCCAAACTATCAGGATCAGACTCCGGGTCTAACACGTACAGACGTATATAAAATTCGCCATATCTTACTTAGTCGGACCGGTTCATTCAAAGTTTTCAACTACTAGCATAACAACATTAGCCACATTAGAGGGGGCGGGCACAAAACATTGAGTCCTGCCGCCTGCCAGCTTCCAGAAAATCGGCCAATTGGAGGAAAGCGGGTCCGTGGCGACGGGGGGGGGAGTCTTAAAGAGACAGCAGCGAAAATGAAGCATTTCAGACGGTGGTTAAAATAAGGGGTTTTTAGGATGCCAGTGTGAGAAACATGAGGATTTTTTTTGAGCTGCAGCTACAATGTGGGTATCAGAGAGATGATGTAAATACCCCTACTTTACCTCCACAATGGACCATGGTTTTGCTGACCTCCATGGGCCCCCAGTTTGGCTGGGTCCCAGACACCTCCGCCTTTATCCCCCTTGTGGACAGCCTTGTCTGCAATATTCTTGAATGTGCATGGCTGTGTTTAACCATCTTCAGGTACAGTGGGGGTCCCCAGTCTCTGGCGCCTTTTTGGGGGTGGCTGGCTGAAAAGGTTGATTGCCACTGACTTACACAATTATTTTGGAATAATAAAAGATGGTTGCTGTTATAATCTGTTCATAGGAGTTAATTTATTTTTCTAAAGAACTTTCTAACAAAACATCTGATAAAATATGAACGTGCCTTCTTCAAGAAGACGATTCAACAAGTGCAAGTCCACTTACAGCTCTCATACCATCCTCCCCCTCCTCAGTGTTCTCTTGCAGACCAGGTGTTGTTGTAATGTAACCTCCCCCCTCCTCCTCGTCTCTCGGCCCCCTGCAGACCGGCTGTCCTCTCTGTCACCCTGAGAAAACAGAGAGCACTGCAGGGTCATAAACTTCAGCTGGTCCTGTTTGTGGTCACACACACAAGAACCAATGACATCTCACCTATCTTTATACGTACCCTTTAAAGTACAGCAGGGCCAACGACCCTGCAAAGCAACTTTTAATGTCAGCTAATGATACAAACAGTTTGGAGCCCTCTTTAATGAGTGAAACCTTCATCACCCCAAGAGGAATTTGTCTTTTGTCTAAATGATAAAAAATGTCACTTTTTGTCCTCTACCGGGTCTTTCTGATCCTGCACCCTGAGGCAAGGCTGCTCATAAGTGGGGATAAAGGAGAGAGCTTTCCAGTGCCAGCTGTATGAAGATCCCATGGAGGTTAGCAAATATGTGCTCCATTGTTAAGTCAAGCTGTGATAGCCATCATTACTCTTATCAAAGCAGCAGAAATACACATTACATTAAGTGTTGCTTTAGTAAAATGTTTAGAATATAAACCCCTCAGGATTCCAGAAAAGAAAGGAGGGAAGTTTCTAGGGAACATTTGAAAACAGCCTGTTAACATACTTTTTCAGCTTTAACAGCAAATGTTAGCTGAGGGGCTAGTAGCACTGCAGGCCAGCCCTGAGGTTAAGAAGATCATCCTCCAATCAGAGGGGGCGCTGTGGGTCTGCTACGAGCTTGTCAACCGGAATAAGTGTTTTTTATTCCTTGGAGCTCCCTGACATGTGCCTAAGAAAAGCTGACGCAGACAAAAACAGAAAGAGACACATCGCTGTCAACTATCATCATCCATTGTACCTGTTTCAATGAGAAAATAATTATAAATAATGACCTATGCATGTTTTCTTACCAAATAACTGTTGTATAATCTACTTTATGACGGTTTTTCTTTTAATTACTTTTTGGGGCCAAGTCAGACAGTGTGGAGGAGTTTGTTAGCATTTTGTTGGACTCCATTGGAACAGATAAGCAGTGGTGTAGTGCAGGGTATATGCAGGTATACAGAGTATTCCCAGAGTATTATTTTTTTTTTTTAGGTCTAAGCTGAGAGCCTAACAGGGCAAAAAGTCAAACTTAATGTTCAAAATGTGAAAACACACAAAAGGCAAAAATCTGAGATAAAATTTGAAATCATGAGTTTTTAAAAGAGGGGTGTGTGTGTGTGTGTTGGGGGGGGGGATGAAAACATTTTAAAATAAAACTGTATGAAACTTTTAAAGGCTCAAAATCTGAAAAGTCAGACCTAATTTCCAAATGTCAGAACACAAAATTAAGAGTAAAAATAAGTTTTGAAAAGGCAAAAAATTTAGAAAGAAAGTTGAAATCATGACTTTTAAAGGTCAATATATGAGATAAAATACAAAATCATGTTAAAAGATTAAAGCATGAGATAAAATTGTTAATCGTAAGCTTTAAAGATCAAAATATGAGATTTCAAGTTAGTTAGGAGCTGAAAAGGTCAAAACATGAAATAAATTCAAATCATGAGTTTAAAAGGTCAAAATATGACTTGATTTAAAATTGTGGCCCTTAAAGGTAAAAATAAAATATAAGACAAGAAGTCAAAAATATGAATCTATGGGGTCAAAATACAAAATAAGTCAAAATGACAAGTTTTAAAGGTCAAAATATGTGATAAAAAGTAAAAAAAAACATAAGTAAAGTCATAGTTGTGAGGTGTAAAATTAAAAATTTGAAATGACAACACAAATTACTTTTTTCACATTCCTGATCTGCTTAATTATTTTTTAATGTTTTTATCCTTTTTCACGTTTAAAGGCTCAAAATTTGAATTAAAAAGTCAAACTTAATGTTCAAAATGTCCAAACAGAAAATAAAAGTAAAAATAATGTTTTAAAGTCAAATAATTGAGATAGAATTCAAAATCATTAGTTTTGAATTCTAAAATAACATATATATAATATATATACTGTATTTATAATACAACAAAACATGAGATACTATTAAAAATCATGAGTCACATTCCTGACTTTTATCTAATTATTTTTACTATTTCAAATCCCTTGACAAGGATATACTAAGTCATAAAAACATTACATTTTTAAGTGGAGGAAGTCTACAGACCTCATACTGGTGGGTCAGTTATGATAAAAGTCTCATATGATCTTGAATGGCCGGGTATAACCGTACCACGGGCCGGATATGACCCCCAGGCCTGGGGTTTGACACCCCTGCCATAGAGTATACCCACTTCTGCACACCACCACACCACAGCAGAGAAGTGTTTTTCTTATCCATATTTAAAGTTGGTTAAATCACTCATGATGATAACTGACAAAGAAATGGTTTCATTGAGCTTTAAAATATGAATTAATAAGTCTTTCGTTTGTTTTAACAGTCCATAACTTTTTGTCCTAGCCCTGAAAAGCTGGCTCTACAACTGACCTTATTCTGGTAGTTCAGTTTGGTCCTACAGGAGTGTATTTAAACCTGCCTTTTTTTGGCTAGTTGATCACCTGCAGTGATCAGAGGACATGGCCCAGTTAAAGGCTTGTCACGCCAGATTATTCATTACATTAATAAATAAATATGCAGCGTCTATATGATTATTTTACTGTTTGATATTGATGATGATAATGATGAAAGACTATCATCCAGTGACATTTCAGCAATGCACTGAGGCATTTAGACATGGCAAAGACAGGGACATTATATTTATGGTTGGAGAAGGTATTATAGTCATGTGCTGCTATCATTAAGTGTCTTAGCTGGATCAGAGAATGATCTTTAATGTCTGCATGTCAGTCTTAATTTCTTAATCCTGCAAATATGAAGTCTAAAGAAAATCTGGCTTCAGTAAAATGTCCACATCATCTACAAATTGTGTCTAATCTCTCTTTCAGCCAAAAGCATGCTCACATGAACAGATGATAGCGTTAAAGTAAGCCAGACTCTGCTGGTGATTTAGTGGTCATAGACAGAAGAAGGGTAGAGGCCAGGCTCCGGGTCTCAGACTATTTCTCTCCATTCACCCGCCCATAAATAATCACACAGCCGCTCTGTGGCAGGAGGAGAGCTGCAGTCTCCATGCCAGAAGAATACAGAGAGAGAGGAGAGATAGTGTCAGGAGGAACAGTAGGAGTTAGAAGTAAGACAGATGTGGGGAAAGACAGAAACAGACATCCTGCTGGTACAAGGTCAGGTTCAGATAATGGTCCAGGTTCACAGAGCTGGTTAAGGAATCTAGACCAGTGTATGCAATTCTACTTTCAAGAATTCACATCGCACATCTTCCTCTAGATGCAGTTGTCATTTTTACACCCTTTGCATGTTGTGTTGAACGTAGCTGAACTTACACTTCTGTCACACTCATGAGTGTGTTTGTCTTTAAATAAGGAGTGGACAAGTGCAAAGTTGATGCGTTTCTGTATGCAGAGAAAGACTACATCTTTGGTCTGAAGTCTAAAGTCTGACGTGTGTTCCTGAATTTTAGAAGATTTGTAAGAGAGATGGTCACATATGGACTTCTACTGAGCTTGTTTCAGTCATACAGGATGCTCTCCAGCACATATTCCCTAATGTTTGACATCAGTGCATTTTAGCTTTTGTTTCTTTTTTCAAGAGCTCTGCTGTGCATGCTCAGAAATAAATACAAAAACACACATGCTCACTCGCTCTCATGCAACAGGGATCTGGAGTCAAAATAAATCTTATACATAACTATGAGCATTAATGGCGTACGTCCGATACTGCTTATGAAGTAGGTATTGGTATCGGTGAGTACACAAATTTATGCACCAATCCCATACTGTTTGGTTCAACTTTATATTTTATTTTGTTTAGCCACGCTAAATGTCAGTGCTAAGTTTTTTTTCAAAGGCTCTGCCCTTTCCCAAACGTTTCCTATTGAAGTTTTCCCAGATGGATGTGTGAAACACATCCATCTGACATGTCAGGTTATAAATCCACACTGCTAAACCTGATATTGAATGTCTTTTTATCCATTTTAATCCAATAGCGATCACTAATTACTGCTAGCTTGAATGCTAACTCAAATGCTAATCACCATATTGTTTACCCTTTGTGAGGGTCTGTCAGCCAATGGCAGGCTGTTGCATTATCATGTCTTGCTACCCATATAGAGAATAATGGAGAGAGAGAGCCTGTGATGCAGCCCCCTGTATTATTATTATTATTATTATAACATTTAGCAGTAAAACTCAATAATCAGCAGAAAAACAACTTTAGGCTGACAGAGATGCTGTACATTATGATTCTATTTGTTTAGCCATGTTCAGGGTCAAATATAGGTCTAAAATAATTTGCTAGTCTGCACAGTCAGTCCAGAAAGGCTACACTGGTATCGGATCAGTTCTCAGTATCGGCTGATACCCAACACCTTGGTATCGAGAAGGAATAAATGGTATCGGAACATCTCTAATCTATCTACTATGCAAGGTTATTCCATTGTTGCTTCTTCTTTTTTCCTGTAGATTTGCAAATCAACATACTTCAGTCTAGTTCTGTGTCTATTCATTGTGCTCAGTGGCACAATGCTGTAAAGACTGCACCTGAGTTCAGTCTGATTTTGCAACGAAACACTGAAATTTGCTGGTTAAACACCAAAACGCCAGCTTCAGGTGGTTCAGGATTTTCAAAGAAATAAAAGCTGACACTCTGATTGCTTTGAGTCATGTAACCCTCAGAGAATGCCTGTTTAATCAAGTAATCTAGCTTTGTGCCTGAACTGTGCTCCAAGCAGCACAGGGTCCATGAAGAGTGAAAATTTTACAGTTTTTACTGCAGCCTGGATTCCCGTCTCCTTGTTCTAAAAATAGCCTGATCAGCTCTGAGGAAGTTTCCCCTCTCTGTAAAGCTGTTTAGCTGTTGACATCAGTGAACACTGCTCTTTTCTTCCCTTTACATTTTTTTAAATTCCTCTCAACCACAAAGGACCCCCACCATCCAGGTTCTCACGATCCCTGTCGAAGAGTCGCTCTGTGGGCTGTGAGAACCGGCGGCTCCCTCCGGCTGCCGGAGGCCTCACGCTGTGGTCCGCTCCCCTGACGCACACGCGCAGACGCAAACAAAAACACGCACAAACATGTCACAGCTCGACATATGTTGTATACAGACAGAATTAAACAAGTGTACATTACGGTTCATAAACTCTGCTCA
The DNA here is from genome assembly GCF_018320785.1 of Cheilinus undulatus. Taxonomy (NCBI): domain Eukaryota; kingdom Metazoa; phylum Chordata; class Actinopteri; order Labriformes; family Labridae; genus Cheilinus; species Cheilinus undulatus. The sequence continues at coordinate 48,514,985 of NC_054868.1, forward strand.
GTTTCCCTTTTTTAATGTCCTCTGTGTAAACAAAGACAGCTGCTGATGCTGCTCTGCTGCACATGTATCAGGCCTGAGTCTGCTCTGTGTTCATCATTGTAATCATCACCACCTATGGGACGAGTCTAAGTTCTTTTTAGACTGGGCCATTGTGTAAAAATTGCAGGAGTTGTGATCGTCACACTTATAGTAACTACTACAGCAGCACTGGATATCTGAGACAATGTGCATTTGTTGACAGACTGTGGGTGATAAAGCCAACAACAACACTGAGAAGCTAAAGAACCACGATAGCTGACAAGGTAAAGTCATATTGATGGATATTCATGATCCTAATTGTCACCTCCCTGCTCCCACAGCCAATCACAGCTCTTTCTCTCAACACAGCAGTGTATTTACATATGATGTACTTCTCATTAATCCCTGCTTGCATTAATGCTGATGCACCATGCTGCTGCTGGCAAAACTTAACCTCCTCCACCCCAGCCTCCTCCTTAATAGCATAGAGCCTGCTGCACCCTCATATTCAGATTCATGCTACTATGCATTAATTGCTTTTAAACTAATTTTATTGTATCCAGTATGCATTGTCATTAATGTACACATCCATACAGGGGCGTAGCTAGGGATTTAGTGCCCCTAGAAAGAAGATTACACGGCCCCCCTTCGCTGGCATGCCAAGCAACAAATGTTGCTTTTTTATTTTGTAGTGCTGGACCACACTATTTGGACATTTATAAGAGAGGGGCCCCCCAGAATTGTATTTTACTCTATTGTTCTAATTTGAAACAAATTTTAGTCTGTTGATTGATTCATTTAGTCACTTTTGATACAATAATGACTCTAATTGTTAAGAAAAATTAAATAAAAACACACTTTTCATTGTAGGCATGTGGAAGCCCATTTGTGGCTCTTAAAAAGGAAAAATGTGGAAGTTGGGAAATAAAAAATAAATCCAAAGTCATAATTATAAGAATAAAACATAAAATTATGAGACAAAGTCAAATTTATGAGATAAAAGTTATTTAGTCAATTACATCTTTTTATGTTATAATTTTGACTTTTTAATTCATAATCTGATTTTGTATCTCATTATTATGACTTTATTTCATGATAATGGCTTTTAAACTCATAATTCTGACTTTAAATTTCATAATTTGGTCTTTTATTTTATAATCATGACTTTTTATTTCATAATTCAGACTTTTTAACTCATAATTATGACTTTAAATTTCATAATTATGAATTTTTATTTTATAATTATGACTTTTTATTTCATAATTCTGACTTTATTCCATAATTCTGACTTTTTAACTCATAATTCTGACTTTTTAACTCATAATTCTGACTTTTTGTGTCATGTTTATGACTTTTTAATTGATAATCCTGAATTTTTGTTTCATGATTATGACTTTTTAACTATTATTATGGGTTTTTATTTTATAATTATGCCCTTTTTCATCTTATAATTCTGACTTTATTTCATAATTCTGACTTTAACTCATAATTCTGACTTTTATTTCATAATTCTGACCTTTTTCTCATAATTCTGACTTTTAACTCATAATTCTGACTTTTTATTTCATAATTCTGACCTGTAACTTATAATTCTGACATTTATTTCATAATTCTGACTTTTATTTCATAATTCTGACTTTAACTCATAATTCTGACTTTTAACTCATAGTTCTGACTTTTATTTCATAATTCTGACCTTTTTCTTATAATTCTGACTTTTTATTTCATATTTCTGACTTTTTATTTCATAATTCTGACCTTTATTTCATAATTCTTACTTTTATTTAATAATTCTGACCTTAAACTTATAATTCTGACTTTTATTTCATAATTCTGACCTTTAACTCATAATTCTGACTTTATTTCATAATTATGACTTTTTATTTGATAATTCTGACTTTTATTTCATAATGCTGACTTTTTATTTCATAATTCTGACTTTTAACTCATAATTCTGACTTTTATTTCATAATTCTTACTTTTTTCTCATAATTCTGACTTTTTATTTCATATTTCTGACTTTTTATTTCATAATTCTGACCTTTATTTCATAATTCTGACTTTTTATTCATAATTCTGACTTTTTGTTTCATAATTCTGACTTTTATTTCATAATTTGACTTTTAACTCATAGTTCTGACTTTTTATTTCATAATGCTGACTTTTACTTCATAATTCTGACTTTTAACTAAAAATTCTGACTTTTTATTTCATAATTCTGACTTTTTGTGTCATAATTCTGACTTTTATTTCATAATTCTGACTTTTTAACTCATAATTCTGACTTTTTAACTCAAAATTCTGACTTTTTGTGTCATGTTTATGACTTTTTAATTGATAATCCTGAATTTTTATTTCATGATTATGACTTTTTAACTATTATTATGGGTTTTTATTTTATAATTATGCCCTTTTTCATCTTATAATTCTGACTTTATTTCATAATTCTGACTTTAACTCATAATTCTGACTTTTAACTCATAATTCTGACCTTTTTCTCATAATTCCGACTTTTAACTCATAATTCTGACTTTTTATTTCATAATTCTGACCTGTAACTTATAATTCTGACATTTATTTCATAATTCTGACTTTTATTTCATAATTCTGACTTTAACTCATAATTCTGACTTTTAACTCATAGTTCTGACTTTTATTTCATAATTCTGACCTTTTTCTTATAATTCTGACTTTTTATTTCATATTTCTGACTTTTTATTTCAGAATTCTGACCTTTATTTCATAATTCTTACTTTTATTTCATAATTCTGACCTTTAACTTATAATTCTGACTTTTATTTCATAATTCTCACTTTTAACTCAAAATTCTGACTTTTTGTGTCATGTTTATGACTTTTTAACTGATAATCCTGAATTTTTATTTCATGATTATGACTTTTTAACTATTATTATGGGTTTTTATTTTATAATTATGCCCTTTTTCATCTTATAATTCTGACTTTATTTCATAATTCTGACTTTAACTCATAATTCTGACTTTTATTTCATAATTCTGACCTTTAACTTATAATTCTGACTTTTATTTCATAATTCTGACTTTTTATTTCATAATTCTGACTTTTAACTCATAATTCTGACTTTTATTTCATAATTCTGACTTTTTTCTCATAATTCTGACTTTTTATTTCATATTTCTGACTTTTTATTTCATAATTCTGACCTTTATTTCATAATTCTGACTTTTTATTTCATAATTCTGACTTTTTGTTTCATAATTCTGACTTTTATTTCATAATTTGACTTTTAACTCATAGTTCTGACTTTTTATTTCATAATGCTGACTTTTACTTCATAATTCTGATTTTTAACTCAAAATTCTGAATTTTTATTTTATAATTATGACTTTTTATTTCATAATTCTGACTTTATTCCATAATTCTGACTTTTTAACTCATAATTCTGACTTTTAAACTCATAATTCTGACTTTTTGTGTCATGTTTATGACTTTTTAATTGATAATCCTGAATTTTTGTTTCATGATTATGACTTTTTAACTATTATTATGGGTTTTTATTTTATAACTATGCCCTTTTTCATCTTATAATTCTGACTTTATTTCATATTTCTGACTTTTTATTTCATAATTCTGACTTTTATTTCATAATTCTGACTTTTGTTTCATAATTCTGACTTTTAACTCATAGTTCTGACTTTTATTTCATAATTCTGACCTTTTTCTTATAATTCTGACTTTTTATTTCATATTTCTGACTTTTTATTTCATAATTCTGACCTTTATTTCATAATTCTCACTTTTATTTCATAATTCTGACCTTTATTTCATAATTCTGACTTTTTATTTCATAATTCTGACTTTTTGTTTCATAATTCTTACTTTTATTTCATAATTCTGACCTTTAACTTATAATTCTGACTTTTATTTCATAATTTGACTTTTAACTCATAGTTCTGACTTTTTATTTCATAATGCTGTCTTTTACTTCATAATTCTGACTTTTAACTCAAAATTCTGACTTTTTATTTCATTATTCCTACTTTTTGTGTCATAATTCTGACTTTTATTTCATAATTCTGACCTTTAACTCATAATTCTGACTTTATTTCATAATTCTGACCTTTAACTCATAATTCTGACTTTATTTCATAATTATGACTTTTTATTTGATAATTCTGACTTTTAACTCATAATTCTAAATTTATTTCATAATTATGACTTTTTATTTCATAATTCTGACCTTTATTTCATAATTCTGACTTTTTATTTCATAATTCTGACCTTTAACTCATAATTCTGACTTTATTTCATAATTATGACTTTTTATTTGATAATTCTGACTTTTAACTCATAATTCTGACTTTATTTCATAATTATGACTTTTTATTTCATAATTCTGACCTTTATTTCATAATTCTGACTTTTTATTTCATAATTCTGACCTTTAACTCATAATTCTTACTTTTATTTCATAATTCTGACTTTTTGTGTCATAATTCTTACTTTTATTTCATAATTCTGACTTTTAACTCATAATTTTGACGTTTTATTTCATAATTCTGACTTTTAACTCGTAATCCTGACTTTTATTTCATAGTTCTGACCTTTTAACTCATAATTCTGACTTTTTATTTCATAATTCTGACTTTTTGTTTCATAATGACTTTTTATTTCATAATTCTTACTTTTTAACTCAAAATTCTGTCTTTTTATTGCATAATTCAGACTTTTTATTTCATGATTATGACTTTTTAACTACTATTTTGACTTTTTATCTCATAATTATGCATTTTTTTCATAATTGTGCCCTTTTTTTTTTTTTTTATAATTCTGACTCATAATCTTTTTTCAAAAATTGCTGTACTTTCACATTTTTCTTTTTTATTTGACCCAAATGGGTTTCCATACAGGCATCTCAAGGGCCCCTGTGCTATACCCATATGGAGGTTTCTATCTGTGCACTCCCTGGAAAGTTAAAGCATGCTGCTTGGCTAACCCAGGGAGCATCTTTACCACCAAAAATTAAATACAAGAACATCGGTGGTAGAGAATCCATTTTCTTCACTAGAGATTTGATGAGGAATCCTTGAGGTGACACTAAGATTTTAAATTGTATCAGTCATCTATAATTATAATGCTCAGAAGTGTATTGTTGATGGTATGCAGCTGTTTTGTTTTAGTTTAACCCCACCTTTAATATGTGTTTTTTTTTTGTTTTGTTTTGTTTTGTTTTGTTTTTTTTTTATAAATCACTCCCTCTGCTGTCATTAATCTTTTATTTCTACAGTGTTTCTGCTCCTGGACTCCTGCAACATTTTTGTCATGTTACAATGAGACTCATGAGACTACAGTGAATTCACAGCGCTGATGAACTGGAGCGGAGTCTGTTGTGAGAAACACCATCTCCATGTGTTTGTGGTCCACACGGCGAGGTTGAAGGCCATGTGAAAACAAAACAACAACACTGACGAGACCAACAACTGCAGAGTCTAGAGCGACGAGCAAACATGCGTTCCCATGTCCGTGTCTCCACCTCCCACCTCCCTCCGTCAGCCCCACCTCCTCCTCTGCTGTTTGTCCTCCCTTTTTCCTCCCACCCAGAGCTTCTCATTAAATCCCTGCTTTTTATTTCCCTCCTTAACTTTCACTCTCTCTCTCTCTATGTTTGCTTTCACCCCTCCCTCTGTCCTTGCTCCTATTATCTCTTATCCCCACCATCCTCACTCCCTCTCTATCTTTTCTTTCCTGCTCCTCCTGTTTTTGTAAAACGCCCCTCCTTTTTTCATTTAGAAATAAGAAGAAGCTCAGAAGAGCAGCTGGATGGAGAACCTCCCTGTCCAGGTCTTTACCTCACTGTGTGCTTAGTTTACTTCAGTGCCCAAAAGCATCACACAGCATCCCTGACATCTACATTGTTGCTCTTCTGCGGCCTCTTTGCCATGTTTGATCCTCCACATGATGTCATAGTAAAGCCCAAATTCCAGAAAAGTTGGGACGCTGTGTAAATGTAAATAAAAACAGGTTTCAATGATTTGCAAATGTCATAAAACCATATTTTATTCACAATAGAACTTAAATAACATGTTTAAACTGAGATATTTTAACATTTCAAGGACAATACTAGCTCATTTTGAATTTACCTGCAGCAACACATCTCAAAAAAGTAGGGACAGGGCCGTGTTTACCATTGTGTAGCATCCCCTCTTCTTTGAACAGTCTGTAAATGTCTGGGAAGTGAGGAGATCAGTTGGTGGAGCTTTGGGAGAAGAATATTGTCCCATTCTTGTCTTATTTAGGATTCTAGCTGCTCAACAGTCCTGACTCTTCTTTGCTGAATTCTTTTCATGATGCTTCAAATGTCTTCATAAGTGAAAGGTCTGGACTGCAGGCAGGCCAGTTCAGGACCAGACTCTTCTACTGTGAAGCCATGCTGTTGTGATGGATTTGGTGTGTGGTTTAGCACTGTCTTGCTGAAACATGCAAGGCCTTTCTTGAAAGAGATGTTTTCTGGTGGGAGCATGTGTTGCTCCAAAACCTCTATCTACTTTCCAGCATTGATAGTGCTTTTCAAGATGTGTGAGCTTCCCACACTTTAGGCACTAATGCAACCCCATCAGAGACGCAGGCTTTTAGAGAAAGCCAGGATAACAAGTTGGATGGTCCCTCTCCAAAAAGAATGTCAAATTTTGATTCATCTGACCACAGAACAGTTTTCCATTTTACCTCAGCCCATTTTAAATGGGCTTTAGCCCAGAGAAACGGTGGCATCACTGGATCCTGTTCACATTTGTCTCCTTCTTTACATGATACAGCTTTAACTTGCATTTGTGGATGGAACTGCCAGCCTTGTTGACAGACAATGATTTCTAAAAGTGTTTCTGAGTAGTGATTCCCAGTACAGAATCATGCCTGTTTTTTAAGGCATTGAGGGCCCAAATTTATAGAGCATCAGTGTTGATCTTCAGCCTTGTCCCTCGTACACAGAGATTTCTCCAGATCCGCAGAAGCTTTAGAAAATATTATGTACAGTAGATGGTGAGATATGCAGCCTTTACAATGTCATATGGAGGAACATTTTTTCTGGAAAGTTTCCGCAATTTCAAGAATCATTTTCTTGCAGATTGGTGAACCTCTGCCCATCTCTACTTCTGAGAGCATCTGCCTCTCTAAAATGCTAATTTTATACCCAGTCATGTTACTGACCTGTCACTAGTTAACCTAATTGGATACATAACGCTCCTCTGGCTGTTTTTCACCAGTACCACTTACTTTTCCAGCCTTTCAGTCACATCCCTACCTTTTTGAGATGTGTTGCTACTATCAAATTCAAATTCCAGTGCGAATAAATATGGATTTGTGAGATTTCCAAATAGTTGCATTTTGTTTTATATTTACAAAGCGTCCCAATTTTTTTGGAGTTGAGGTTGTTTATGCACTTGTTATTAGAGAACCATGGCCCAGACCTACATAGTGCTGATACTAGGCCACTGGGGCGCTCTGTGGAGGTGGGGCAAGCCTTGAGTGAGCAGTGACCAGTTTGTGCTGAACTCAAGTTCTTCTTAGGCAATACCACTGGAGTGCTGCCAATCTCATACTGCACATGCACGCACCACCAGACCGTCTGTCCCTCTCTGGCCTGGAGTGAGCATTTCTGCATGGTTCTGCTGTATGTCTGTCCGTGTGTGTGTGTCTGTAACAGGCTACAGGTGGTAACTTCATCATCAGCAGAGAAAAGTTCTATTAATACACCAGCAAAAGAGAGGGCTGCTAATACATACGCACACACAAACAAGCTCATACAGGGAAATCTAACACAAAGAAAAGCGCAGCATTAAGATAAAAGGGAGCTTCTGACTCCATATCTTCCAGTAAAGGCAGATGGAAGTAGACCCAGAGAGGAACAGGAATAAAAAAGAAACATGGCTGCTGTAGTCTTCCTCTCTCACTCCTGGCTCAGGACCAAGCGGCGGGTCTGCCTGCCTCCCCTGGGGAGAGTAACTCCAGGCTTAAATTCCTTTGTGTTATTTCATGTTTTCCTCTCTGCAACAACAATCTCTCCTTAAATTCTCCTGTGTTCCTGCTCTGACTGAAGGGGCTCTGCGATGTTGAAACACAGGCATGTGCACCACATGACAACCTGGCTTTTACACTGGTGTGTCCATGCCACTCTGATTGCTCTGAAATACTTCACCCACTCTGCAGTGTCATTTTATGCCAGTTCCTGGTCCTTCCATCACATTTCCTGTATGTGTAAAGAAACCATGGCAGCTGAGACCCAGTGCATGTTGGAGTTGAAGGTAGTGAGTGCTGAGCTACAGTTGATTAAACTGCAGTTACAGCAAAGAAGAAAAACGAGGAGACATAGGAGAAGATGGAAAGTAGCTGCTGAAGGGGGATTTTTTTTGCACTCATTCATCCACTGAGAGGACATATGGATGAGGAAATGCTGGAAGCTGTGAAGTAGATTTGATTAGATGTATGGTCATCAAAAGCCATCGATTCTCTAGAGTACAAACAGTATGCCAGTAGACATTAATCTGAGACTGGCAGTCACTGGACCAAACACAGAGCTTGAGTCTTCAGTGTTTTGGCACATAGTTACATTTTTGAGGAGCTGCACATGAGCTACATGCCTCTAAGGTTCAGGGCTACATAAACCTGTGGCACAGAAGATCAACACAGAAGAATAAATCTGGCTTAAATGTGTGGATATTTAGCAGTGTTCATGGTTCCATTTATTGTCATTTGTGCTTACAAGTTTCCACTAGGACTGATACTTTGTGCAGCATGAGCGCCCTCTGCTGGGGCCCCTGCACACTGAAGCAGAACAGCCCAACCCCAAGCATCATTGCCAGTCTTTGCCATGCTGTCCCCATGGTAAGTTGACTTGTCATGAGCTCCACTAAAATACTAAAAAATAAGTTTGTTTTTCTTGGTACAAGTGCCATCGATCCATGTTTGCTAGAATATTCAAAATCAGAGAAGGAACCTGACACCAATAAGTGAGTAAATCATGATTGTATTGTAAATACCAGTGGTGGGTAGAGTACACAGATACAGCACTCAAGTAAAAGTACTGTTACTTAACAATAATAATTACTCAAGTAGAAGTAAAAGTACTCATTAAAATAAGTACTTGAGTAAGAGTGAATAAGTACCTTATTAAAAGACTACTCAGGTAGTGAGTAACTTCATTTTGTGCAATTTATTATTTATTACTTGAGTAGTCTTTTAATAAGGTTCTTATTTACTCTTACTCAAGTACTTATTTTAATGAGTACTTTTACTTCTACTTGAGTGATTATAATTGTTAAGTAACAGTACTTTTACTTGAGTGCTGTAACTGTGTACTCTACCCACCACTGACAAGCATACAGCCTGACATACACAAGCATACAGCATCCCTCTGTGTTTTTCTGTTTGCTCTCCTGAGGCAGCAGGTTTTGTGTCTTTGAAAGTAACAGAGAGAAAGGAGTGAGGGTCTGCATGGACAGGAGTCATTTCCGTTGTGTTGAGGAAGTCTGTGAAGGGTCAAGTCTTCCCCAGCCTCCACCGTGTGAATCACATAAACACTGGGCCTGAAACACTCCCACATGGTAGTGACGGCAGCCCTCCTCTGGAGTTCACTCTGCAGGAGAAGAGCTCAGTCATTTACACTCACATTTACGCTCTTCTCATTAAAGTATCTGCACTAATAGTTCGCTCCTGCTGGGCTGTAACGTTTGGGACTTTTATGCCATATTGGAAGTATTAACCCTCATAAGTAATCCAGATGACACTAGTCTGAAATATAGACTTTAGAAAAGTAGATCCAGAGCAACAGAAGACATTACTCATGTGTTTTTCCAGGCTTTAGCTCTCCCAAAGATGAGGAAAACCCCCTCTATGTGTACTAAATGTCCCTGAGTGACCCTTCCAGCTTTATTTCTGCACGTCTAAATATAACGTTTCGCATTGTTCCTAAGAACTCCTGGTCTGTCATTTAGTCCTGAAGGGAAATCTTCAAATATTTTTACATGTGTTGTATTTTGGTTTATGTATTTGCAGTAAAAAAGACTTTACATAATTTAGAAAAGGATGAAATTAAATATGTGAATGAAAAATCATTCATGACAAATATGATTAAAAAAATATGGTAAACTACCCATTTGTCTATTATGCACGTGCAGGGTTAATCCTTAAATAGATGCTCAAACACATGGATCTTTAGTCTCCCTGATTGATCTGTCACAGGAACCTCCTCTTGAGTTTTCTGAATTGATTTGTTCCCATGAGAAAATCCCTCATCAGAGTTTCACTGTAAGGCAGCAGATCAAACAGCAGTGTGAAGGATCAGGGCTGTTGTGTTTGTTTTCTCGCTCTCCTGTCAAAATCTCATCCTCTTTCTCAGCCTTGTAAACACACACAGAGACACAGTCACATAAAACAAAGCAGCCCTTTAACCGGGCTGATTCTGCTGCACAGGTGGCCTTGTTTAGAGACTAAAACCACTGATAGGAGCCGGGTACAGTAGCTGAAGAATGCAGGTTCAATGATAAAACGTGAGTGAGTCTGGTTTCTCTAGAAGGTTCTACCTGGATTGAATTACAGCTTTAAAAGTAACACCAACTAACCGTTCAGCTGAGGTTGGACAATGAGATCTTTTTAATATTTAGAATAGTCACTGAGTCCCATCAGTAAAGTGAAGCTGTGATAACCACATTTAATTTTTATCCTGAATAAAACACAATCTTATCAAAGCAACAAAACTTGAATTTCATTTATTTATGCTGTAGTACAGTATAATCTTTTTCTAAATGTAAACCCTGATTATCAAAACATGATTACAAGTTTTATTAGTGATGTTAACAATGTGGATGGACATACTAAACTATGAGGAAAATAACGTTAGACTGCTGGCCATGATGTGAACAAATGTCAGGATGCCAGAAAATGAAACAAAAGAAACTGAAACAACTTTTTTGGAAATAAAGTGAATAACTGAATCATTGTGAATAGAGACAAAAATGGGTTAAAAGTGGCAAAAAGAGTGGCAAAAACAGAAAAAAAACCACCAACAAATTGACCACACGTGTCAAAAAATGGGCAAAAAGTAGCAAAGATTTGTTAAATCCATCCAAAACTGGGAAAAATAGACAAAAAGTAGCCTAAGTAGGCAAAAAGAAGTGGGCAAAGTGGGCTAAAATTAGAGACAGAAATGGGTGAGAAAGAGCAAAAACCAGACTAAAGTGTCAAAAAAGTTTTCAGAAAAATGCCAAATATGTGGCAAAAAATGGGTGAAAATCGCAAAAATTGGCACAAATTGAAAAAAGCTGCTATAGTAGGCAAAAATTGCAAAGATGTTGCAGAAATAGGCTAAATGAGGTAAAAAAAAAAAACAAGACAGAAATGAGTGAAAGAGGGTAACAACAGGATAGAACTGGGAAGGAAGGTAAAAAAAAGTGGCAAAAATAGGGTAGGTTGGCAAAAATAAGTGGCACAATGGGTGAAAAGTGGAAAAAACATTGAAAAAGTGTCAAAAAAATGGGCAGGAAGTGGAAAAAATTGATCAAATGCAAAAACAAAAAGTGGTAAAAAGTAACTTAAGTAGGCAAAAAAGTGGGCCAAAAGAAGTCAAATAGAGAATTCCAGAAATGGTGAGAAAGGGAAAAAACCTATGAAAAATGTGACAAAAAATGGGTGAAAATGGCAAAAGGCTATTTAAGTAGCCAACAATTTCAAAACGATGTTGCAGAAATGGGATAAATGTGGTTAAGGGGCAACAACAGGATAGAACTTGGAAGGAAGGTAAAAAAAAAAGTGGCAAAAATACAGAAGGGTGGCAAAAATTCGAGGCAAAAATTGGTTCAAAGTGGCAAAATGGGTAATGAGCAGAAAACACAATTGACTAAAGGTGGCAAGAAATGGGCAGAAAAAGGCAAAATGGATTAAATGCAGGCAAACTGGCAAAAATAGACAAAAAGTGGGAACAAACAGCTATAGTAGGCAAAAAGAAGTGGGCAAATAGTGGCCCGAATTTTCTCAGTGACAGAAATGGCTGAGAAAAGACATAAACCAGAGTAAAGTGTAAAAAAAGTGATAAAAATCTGGAAAAAAGCAGTGTAAAGTGGCAAAAAATGGGCCAAAATGGTAAAAGGCTGCTATTGTGACAGGTTAAAGCTCACAAAGTCTAGGATGGTTGCGGTGTCTCCTGACAGGGACATCAGAGTTGGTGAGGTTTCCTTAAAATGCTGACCTCCTTAAGAGGAAAGATGCCAGGAGACTGTATAAGTAGTGGTGGAACCACCAGCTTTTCCTTATAATTCCAACAGAAAACCACAAATGTTGAATTTCTACAGGAGGCTCACAGTTGAATGAAAAACTGAAATAAGCCATCTATGTATAAAAGTATGGGTGGGAGAAAAAAATAGATACAGCATAGTATCATGATATTTTGTCCAGTGATATATCTTATCGTTCCCTCCATCGGGTATCAGTTTTTTCTAATTAATTGCTAATATGAACTAAAGTCTATAATAATGGAAAAATAAAATCAATTGTTTGGACAATTGTTTGTCCAGTGAGGTCGGCAGAGGTTCTTGGGCCGGTCTAGAGTGATGGTAGATAGATATAAAGGTTGCACTTGCCAGGGATGGACAGTGCAGGAGCACTCATTAACAAGGAACTGATGAACCACAATCAACTGATACAAATAACCAGGGCACCACACAAGATTTATGACGAAGCTGTTAGAAGTTTATTGGTTTTAGAGGCGTATTTAACAGGTTTTTTTTTTTTGGCTGGTATTCAACAACTGTTACATGATTGTGAGCCCCAGCACCTGTAAGAGCCTGTAGTTTGAGCTAGAAGCAATTATTAAAGTTCATCTTTCATGCAGATGATTAATGAGTTATGATGTCATGTTTGGCCAATCAGATCAAGGCTGATGTCTGAAAAAGTCTCGTTATGCAATAATGCAGTTAAGAAGTAAACACAATAAATCAGAGTTCTTATCTGCTGTCAAGGCAGACTCAGACTGTTCCAATAACAAATGAATCCATGTGATAATTAGACCTCATTTGATTTGAATGCAGTAAAACAGAAAACAAAGCCTGACACCCACATGTGGTTGAAGGTTTCTTTGTCTTCATGCATGTGAGTCGTGTCGAGACAGGATTTAATCTGGACTGAGCTCACACATGCTAGGACTTGCCTCACTGACCGGTTCATGCCGTCTGATGTCTCTGTGGGTCTACATGCTCCTCTTAATGGATCCACTTCAACATTTTATAATAGCATGTCTGTTTTTCTTCTGCTCACGCATCAGGATGCCTGTCTCTGTTAAATTGTGTGTATTTGTGTGTGACACTGGTGGATATATTTGTATGTCAGAGATGCTGTTAACTGTTTTCACCAGGCCGGGGGTCTGCAGGGTGAAAACGATGAGGCTCTCAGGTTTCGACGTGTTCCTGAATGCAGCACGGTCCTGCAGTTTGGATTTAGTGTCTCCGCTCACAGCTCATTTACAGCTTTAGGTGAGAGGAGGAAGTGTTCTGTTAGAGGAGCACCTGCAGTTACTTTCCCAAGACCGAGTAAAAATACACACTCTTCAAACTTCTTCAGCACTGCTGGGTTTTATTTAGACCAGTGAGGCAGTGTGGGAAAGCAGAAAGGACTGACTGATACTTTCTTTTTTAAGATTTAGTGCTAATGGCGTTGACCGTGGGTTATTTGATAGTAAAACTATCTTGAAAGTTTGAATGAGGATGTGAGTTTGAACAATTTTAAAGCCATCAGGTGGTCAAGAGGGTTTAGTGTCATTCTTAGTTATCACAGAAAAAAAAACAATCTCTCTTCATGCAAATAAACCTGTTGGTCTTTATATTTAACTGTATCACAGAGATAGTAAGAAATATAACTAGATACTGCTTTATAAACATCTTAACAGTTGATTTGTGAGTAGACCTAAAAAACAATCACTTCTTTAGTTTTGATTAGAGGTGATATTCATAATAACATACATGTCAGCTTTCAGGACTCCTGAGGTCAGGATTAAAGGCAGTATTAATGTGAAATAAAAGGCCTGAAAAATCTGCAATATAAGGCAGAAAATATGAACAGTAAGTGGCAAAAGGACAAAACAAAAAGGCAGAAACGATTGACATAATAAGATTAGCAATAAAAAAAAACCCAGAAATATCACAATAGGAGGCAAAAATTATTTTTTAAAAAGATTGCAATGTATTGAAGAAATTATTTGCATTATTTATAAATAAATAAAAAATAAAAAAAAATAAAAAAAGGGAAAAATAAAATGCCAAAAATCATTCAACAAATATTAAATGATTTGCAATTAAAGGCAGAAAACATTGCTACGTAATGCAGCTATTGTTTCCAATAAAAGTCATAACAGGATCTGCAATAAAAGTCAGAAATAGTTTGCTACCAAGCCCAAAAAGATTTCCAGTGATTATAGAAAAAGGCAGAAATGGTGAACAATAAACGGCAAAAATGATTTGCAATAAAGCACAGAACTTTTGTAATAAAATGCAGATAAAAATGCAATAAAAGGTAAACATGGTTTGCAACAAAATGAAGAACTGATTTACAATAAAATGCAGAAATCACAAATGAAACGGTGAAAAAAAATCAACAAATATTACAATGATCAAAGGCAACAAAAATATGACAATGTAACACAAATTTTTGGCAACAAAAGTGGGAAAGGATCTGCAATGAATAGCAGAAATGATTTTCAACCAAAGGTTGTTCATATTTACAATAAATAGCAGAAAAAATGTATGAAGAGGCAGATTGCCAAAGTCTTGCCAATGTCAGATACAACTGCAGAAAAATATAACAAAAGGGAGAAAATATTCACAATAAAATAGGAGAGATTTTCAATAACAGGCAGAAATATTGTTTTAAAGGTAGAAAAGGAGTGTTACAGTAGAAAACACATTCCTAAAAGATGAAGTGAGTCTGTATTTAAAGTATGGAGAGCCACAGAAAGCCTGTGGGAGAGATTTAGAGACATGAGGGCCACACAGCTGAAAGCTAGAGACCCTCTGAAGTTAAGCAGGCAGAAATAGAGACAATACAATCAAAGTAACTGCTTTAATAAATGTGCTACTTTGATTCTTTTGGAGCTGATATCTAACGAAGGTCTGCACAAAATCTGACAAGCAGACCTTTCAGTGGAACAGAATTAACTTAACATACAATAAACTCAGTGTTGTCGGTTTCTACAACCTAAGATGAACTGAATTATCTATTTATTTATTTGTGTTAATGTGGGTTAAAAAAAGAAGAAGTTTCATCGGTATCTCCTCATGTTTCTGAGTGTGACAGAACTGCTGGCTGTCAGACCTCAACATCCGACTGCTTATACCATAAACCCCTGTGTTATAGGTCACTTCCTGCTGTTGATGAGGGATTAATCTCTCACTCATAACAAACTCCCTGCACAGAGCTTGGAGGGGAACAAAACTTTTTGTTTGTTTCGCTCTTTGAACATCAGTGACAGCACATTAAGAAGTTCAACTGCTTGGCTGACTGTTTTAACATCTATTATTCTGTGATCTTGCAGAAATCTGGATTTGGCATTACATGTTCTTTTTTGTTCCTTTATTTATATTTGATAATAATAGCCCACAAGTGTGAACTTTGGATATAAAAAAACATTTCATGTTATTTTGTTGGGCACACTACTGATACCGTACAGGTGATAAATGTTGGTTATAGCCAGTCCTTACATTAAAGTCTTTACTTTTAGTCACGTTTGTTTTCTTTAATCTTATTTAATCATCTAAAATGCAAAATCAGTATAAATGTAAAACACGTATTTTGCATGTTTTAGTCACTGTGCAGCACTTTGGTAAATGTAATGTTTTTTAAAATGTGCTATATAAATAAAGTGGATTGGACTGGATTAATACACCATCAGTTCTTTAATTGTTTTAAATGACACTGAAGGAAATTCTGACACACCTCATATGGAGAGTGTAGAAAAATGAAGATTCTGAATGTCCAACAGTGTAGCACTAACATTATATCTGGTTTGAGTCTCTGTGACACAAACTAAATGTACTTTTCATCAGTTCTGATCACCAAAGATCTATTTTTTATCTAATTTTCATCTTTGTCATTGAAGTAAAGGTTACTGACTTAAATTTTTAGTTATTATTTTAACACTGTACCTCTGAGTAGATATCAGTGTGAGTTCAGAGGGTTTGTCTTCCCCACATCTGTTCCTGGACTAGCATCCTGATCAGTCTCAGTCTGGAGAATAACTGTTCTACTGGAGCAGTTGTCACTGGAGATGTGGCTCATACAGTATTATGAGGGGCTTAGTTAGTGAAGGGAAGAGCACCTCATCACTTTTGTCCACTGGCAGGGCACCAGTGGTTAACAAAAAGCATCCTTACACTGGTAGACTCAAGAAGGGGGCAGTGATAGCCCCCCTTGGTGCCCTAATGTTTGAAAAAGAAACTGCAAAAGTGCCCTTTTGCTCCTATGAAGCTAAACATGATAAGGTGCCCTCTTTGGTGCACCTTAGGTGGGCAAAGCTTGACATAGTGCCCTCTAGGATGCCCTCATAGTGGATAAATCTGACAGCCTGCCCTCTTTGGTGCCCTCTGAGTTGATAAAATGTGATAAAGTACCTTCTCGGTGGACCAAACCTGATAAAGTGCTCTCTAGATGGCTTATATCCAAGGATGGAGAAAATTTAGAACCATGAAATTCACCTTCACAGACATTCTTATATGAATTGTTATATTTAAGGGAATGATCATCAGCAATTTTCATTTTAATAATAATCTAAAAAAAACCAGAATTTTGGAAAGAAAGATTTTTTTTGCAAAATATTCAAGAAACAATGACACTTGAATGTTCACATGATGTGCACAGAGGTGGATTTAGCAGTTTTGGGGCCCTGGGTGAACACAGGCATGAGGCCCCCCACATGCATTTTTCTTCCCAATTTAAATTCTTAAATAGAAAATACTGTTGTGCAATGTTTTTTGTAAAGAAACGTTCAGGCAGATTACAAAACTTTAAATCAGGGGTGTCCAAAGTGCCCAAGGGCCAAATGCAGCCCTTTGTCCGTTTTTAACTGGCCCGCAGCAAACTGTAAAACATAAAGGAAAAAGTGGCCCATGTTAGAACATGAAGCTTGTGCTTCTCTGTATATTTGATCTGTTTTCTTATTGACAGATGAGAATATTTTTGTGCCACCTTGGGGGCTCGTCTGGGAAGGTAACACAAAACTATTCTCTTCCGACAGTAAGAAAACACAAAAAA
This sequence comes from Cheilinus undulatus, assembly GCF_018320785.1. Classification (NCBI taxonomy): domain Eukaryota; kingdom Metazoa; phylum Chordata; class Actinopteri; order Labriformes; family Labridae; genus Cheilinus; species Cheilinus undulatus. The sequence continues at coordinate 48,532,264 of NC_054868.1, forward strand.
ATTATAGTTTGTGAAGATGGTATGAATTACCTACTGTGCTAATTCTGTAAACAAACATTTTGAGAAGACAGTTACTTGACGTGCATCTGTTAGTGACTTAAAATCTTTACCTAAATTGGACTTGATTGACTAACATTGATGTCATAAAGGAGAGAGATTTTTCATTTGCCGAGGCTGGTACTTACAAAATGCACCAAGGAAGAGGCAGGAAAGGAAAGTTAACTGAAGCAGATGTCAGACGCCTCAAGATTTGAAGTACTAGAGACAGAAGGAAGACCACTGCTGATCTTCAGGCAGAGATGAATGCTTCTAGATCAGAGTCTGAGAAAGTCTCCAGAATGACCAGAAGCAGACGACTGACGGAACAAGGCTCAAAGGGAAGAATAGCTGCTATGAAGCCAATATTGAGGCCTGCAAACATCCAGGAACGCCTCAGATTTGCCAGGGAGCACAAACACTGGACTGTTGATGACTGGAAGAAGGTACTCTGGATGGACCAGTCCAAGTTTGAACTCTTCAGTCAGCATCGTCGTGTTTATGTCCGCAGAAAAGCTGTAGAATGTTCTGATACCAAATGCATTGCACCCACAGTGAAACACGGTGGAGATTCCATTATGGTATGGGGTTCCATTTGTGGATACGGCATGGGCAAATTAGTGAAAATGGATGGTAAAACGAACAAGAACGTCTACCACAACATCTTAGTGCATCATGGAATCCCTTCTGGACTGAATCTGATTGGTCGTGGGTTCATATACCAACAAGACAATGACCCCAAGCAGACTTCAAAGCTGTGCAGAGACTATCTGACCAAGAAAAAGGAATCTGGAGTACTGGAAGTGATGGACTGGCCAAGTCAAAGTCTGGATTTGAATCCTATTGAACAAATCTGGGATTTAGTAGATTCAAAGATTGATCACACACAAGTTTCATCTAAAGCAAGTCTGTGGGAACAGCTAGAAACTATTTGGAACTCAATAACAAAAGAGACTGTGGAAAAGTCCATAAAAACAATGGCAGCAAGAATGCAAGCTGTTATCAAGGCCAAAGGAGGCCACACAAAATATGAAGTTTTTTGGTCATTATGTGTGAAAAAGGACTATTTAGTTGTTTCAGTTTGTCATTTGCCAAATAAATAAGAATAACATTTTTAGTTTTAAACAAGTTTTTGAAAGATTTCAAAAATAATTAGTTTTTCTCGTTTTTATGACAGGTGGTCTAATAAATTTGTTAAGCACTGTAAATATATGTGTATATGGTCATAGATTCGTATAACGTATTCTTAAACATTTGTTAAAATAATGCAATTGCAAAATGATCTTTTGGGGGTTTTTTTAAATGGCAAAAAGCAAAAATATTCATATTTTATTTACATTTGATCATGTACAGCAGGCTGTTACGCCACAATATGTAAGATTTCCGCTTTAAAAAGTGTCTTTACCCTTTAAAATTCCTTGAATTCTGACTGGTGCAAGAGAATGGTTGAGTTAATTTTCTGTACAGGTGGTCTCAGGCGATAGCCCATCTTTGCTGAATGGTAAGTTCACCTCTGGATGTCTAAAACTGAACATCTCTGCTGAAAAACAAAAATGCATTTTACTGGTATTTTGACACATTTCAGGTTAAAGAAACATCACACCTTCTGCAATCTGAAAACTGCCATCCTAATTACCATTAATTGCCCAGCCTTGACAAAAAGGCATAAAATTAATAAAACTACACTGATATTTTTTAGTGAGATGTGGAGAATCTGGGATAAAAGTGATGAGAAAGTACTGCTGTTATACAGTTTTGTGTCTTTGTTTAGTGAAAAAGAAACTAAATATTAAAATAGTTGCTGCTGTCAGGTAAATTAGAGAGGGGTCTCACACTGCTCCTCAGCAGGGGTCCTCCAAACTTCTACACCCGCCCCTGGAAGCATCTTTCTGTCTTGAATGCATTTTACAGGTGCATGCTGCCTCGGGGACGCGCACAGCCGCGCGCTCCGGCTCCACACAGTCCCTCCCACTTCCCTCAGCTTGTTTAACTACTCGCCTCCTTCTCTTGAATGAGCGCTATTGTTGCAGAGTCTGTGCGCTCCTGAACCTCGGCCGGAGCCCGGTGTCCACCTCTGACAGACGCAGCGGACTGACTGAGGCTGCACTGATCCACATTCAGGTCTGAACTCTGTGAGGACTGGAAACCTGCCGCTGAGGAAGACAGGACGTTTATTTCTCTCGGTTTGCATTTGGAGACACGCCGATAAAGTGGATAAAAAGTTTGGGTAAAGCTGCTCGGGCGCATTCCGGCGGACTTTGGATTACTGTACCAAGGTAAGGTTCTCCTGCGAGTTTTAGACCTGAGTTCAGCGCAGACATGCTTTTCTCCTCACTCTGCACACATCTGAGTAGACCTGTAGCCATGCACGCTCCTCTGCACACATGAGAGGGTTTTAAAGCCTTTTCCACGAACCCCTCTCCTCCTCGTGCTTGCAGACTCCAGATGCTGTGTTATCGATTCCAGCCTCACAGTTAATCGGTTACTCTGCAACAGTGACACAGTGAGAGGCTCTGATAATTGATCCAGCCTCCAGCTTCTCCGGGGGCTTTAAAAACTTACCCAGCGTGCTTCGCATGTGAAAGCCTTCCCTTGTGGAACGTCTCCTCGCATTCCTGTACCCGGCGCACGGGTCACTATCTCGGGTCAGGATCAGCCGCGAGACGCGCTCAGAGGGAGGCTCCGGACAGAGACACAGTGAGTGGAGTGTTTCCTGTGGAGAAATGTGGAAACAGGATTAAATCTTATCGGGCTCGTTGTCTCGGACCGTGTTTGTGTCCCATGTATCTGATTAGAGGTCGTTATCCGCCTCTGCGTGGGCTCTGTCACCCGTGGCTGTTTGCTTTCACCTCAGATTAGAGACTTAAATCCGTGTGTGATTGGCTGCTGATCTCTGGAGACTCATCATCATACTCCCACTGGGATGTGGAGGCTGATAGTGGATTTAAAAGTTTGACTTTAAGGTGTCTGGATGTAAGGTTTCCCTGTCAGGATGCGCCTCAGTGCGCGTAAGTGTTGCGCATTGGTGCAGTACAGGTGGTTTCATGCAGTCTTTGATGATAACATCTTTATTATCTTCATAAAAGCTCTATAATTAGCGGTTTAATTCCTCTATCAGTCATGTAAAGGAAGAGAGAACCTCTCTGAGCCAAAAATGTTCTGGTTTCAGACTAAAACTTGTGGAAATGGCATCATTCTGTCTGCAAAAGTTGTGCACAGTATAGCTGAACGATTTGCAAAAATAATCTAATTGCATTTTTTTCCCTGCAATATTGCGATTTAAAATGCGATTATTTAGGTTCCTCATTTTTCTGTTGTTCAACAAACATAAGCAGGAAATCATTCTATATTATAACAAGATCAATATTAGATAAGTTAAACTAGGGCTAAATTTAGAAAACAACAATCTTACTGTGATTTTGGCTCACATAGCGAATTGATATCAGTTGCTTTATTGAAGGGGATGATTATTTCTCAGATTATTCTAATTTTGATGAAGAAAAATAAATGCATGAGCAAGAAAAGAAAGACTTTTCTAAATAAATAAATGAATAGATACTTGAAGGTTTGAATAATGTATAAAGAAGTGATACTCAATGTTATGATTTTGACTTTTCATTTCATGCTTTGTCCTTTTCAACTCCTAATTTTAGATTTTTAATCCCATATTTTGAACTTTCAGACTCACAATTTAAAATTTTAAGTCATATTTTGACTTTTAAACTCATGATTTCAAATTTGATCTCATATTTTGACCTTTCAAACTTATGATTTAAACTTTCTCCTCATATATTTGCTCTTTAAAAACATTATTTTTCTATTTTCAATATTGTATTCTGATCCTTTAAACTAATAAATTGGAATTTTTACCTCAGATTTGAGCCTTTAAACTTATCTTTCTAATTTATTGAAATTCCAAATGATTTCTCATCAGTGCTGCTTTTTTTCCCTGTATTTCATCACTGATGAAAATGAGGTTGACAGTTTAAGGTTGTGTTGACCCTGACCCTCTCGACTGCTTTTTGCCCATTTTAGTCACTTTTCACTCATTTTTTGCCATGGTTTTGCCACTTTTGGACCATTTTATGCCAACTGTAACTTGTTGTGATGTCACTTCTCACCCATTTTTTTCTACTTTCTGACCCTTTTTACCCTTTTCCTCCCCATTTTCACCCCTTTTCACCCATTTTTTTTTGCTTTTTGACCATTTTTGCCACCTTTAACTTGTTGTTATTGCTACTTCAAACTGTTTTTGCCACTTTCAACACTTAGATTGTTGCTCTTGCAGATGTATTTTTCAATAATTTGGCTCTTTGGTTGAGCAGGGTTGAGTAACACTGGTATAAAGCATAAAAAAAGAAAAAAGATTGCATCAAACTGGTATTTTGACACGTTTCAGGTTAGAGAAATATTGCACAGTCTGCTATTTGAAAATTGCAGCATGCCATATTGCGATTTAATCTAATTTGTGATTAATTGCCCAGCTCTAGTGCATAGCAGGTATGGTTGGATAATATGTAAAGTTTCAAAAATAAATGGATCCTTTCACATTGGATGAGACAATATCATCCATACTTTTGATCTGAAATGACGTTATCTGTGTGCTCCCCATTGGTGGCTGTAGAGGCTGTTTTAGTAATCTGGAGGCCCCAGGCAAAGACTAAATGTGATCAGTGGAAGTGGAGAAATATGTCTAAGTTTCTCTTGCCTGCTGCCAAAGCCAGAGAACTACTGGACATACCCAAATATAAATTTTACTCAGCAGCACTCACTCATCAGCTTGAGCATTGTAACTTTATCTCAATACAGTTAAATGTTTTAGCATGTTTCAGTACATGGTGCACATCTCACCTCACAGTATGCATCAATTTATTATTCCAATATGCTTATATGGATCTGCTTAAGTCTAATTGCTTGATCTGAAGACATTTTTGGTCCTTTTGAGGTGCTTGCACCTTTCTGTATCTGTCCAGAGCTCCTCCCTAGAGACTTTATAGATGATGGTAATCTATTCTGATGCTTTTTGAAATTAATCCTGGCCTTTTAACAGTCATTTGAGACATGTATGTCATTATCTGATGCACATTAGGATTATATGCTGAGGACCCTAAGAGCACGAGTCTGCAGGCAACTGCCTAAAGATAAATCTGCCTGTGGTTATCACCTGTAGGGGGGTGATAATCTTAACCTCTTATTCTTTTACTCACACCTCCATAATCAGACCTCTGATCTAACAGGCACTCACATAAGTAAGAGGAAGCCTGCCTTTGTGATGCATCAAGTCATTTTCTGCAAAATTATCAAAAATGTTCTGAAAATTTGACCTTTTTTTTTTGCTTGTGTGTTTCCAAAACTTGTGCATTGACAGTGATGTTTTTGCACGGAAGAAAAAGCATGTCATCTTCTCTGGGAAACAGGCATTTTTCTGTTTTATTAGTTTTTATTTACATGAATTCAAACTAAAAACGGAATGAAATCGAATAGTCTTTGGTGCTGAAATAACTTTGATACATGATAAATAAAACACATGATTATTCACCTGCACAGTGATTTAGTAGAAACAATTTGATTCTGCATAAATAGTGAACTCGTGCCACTTTAAGGAAGACAAATGTAAGGGGGTTGCTGCCTTTTTTTGTTATTTCAAGAAAAAAATGTTTTTTTTTCCAACAAAAAAGGAATCTGCAGAAGCCATTGTGCTCTGGGAGGATTTTTTTTAACATCTCTTTGATGCACGACTCCTGGATTATTCCTGTTCATGGAAAAAACTGGAATCTGCAGCTTTAACTGAATTATTTGCATGTACACATCACCCTGCAGAAAGATGAATTTCTTAGTAGAGGGATTGATAAATTGTGCAGTAACAGAATAAAAGGGTTGTTTAGAAGTAAGAAAAGAAGCTCAAAAGTGTAGTTTGAAAATTCAACCACCAGGGGGCTCACTATCAAAACAATAACAAAAGATAAGCAGGAATTAGGGAATGATTACCTGCCTCACCCTGCCGTGGAAGTGAAACTGAACTGACACACGTAAGGCCTCGCTTTCAATCAAAGAATCAATATTATCTTACAGCCAGCATGTGCTGTCATCATATTACTGTTACTGTCAATGCTGAGACTGAGTAATGTTCACTCTTAGTGTCAGCAATCAGTGTCAGTGCATGCACATAAGTCCTGGTGTTGCAGTTTAACTCATGTTGGATTAACTGGTGACAGTCCAGGCAGGTGTGTTTTGCTATTGAGGGCTCTTGTCTTCCTTTAAAATAATGTTAAATGTGCAGCCATGTCGTTTGTTTGCCCATTATGAGTGTCTGCAGAGACAGTAACACCACAGTTAGTGTCTGCAGAGTCACAAAGTTTTGAGTGATCAGTGTTTCATAAGAATAAATTATTAGGCCAATGTCTGATATGCTTATAGGTGCAGATTCATTTAGTCACTACAGATATTTATATATGTAGATCTGACCTAAAATTTTATTTCTTAGTGCCTATGTCCATAGCTGGCGTTTTAGCTCTAGCAGCGCTTATTTTCTATTCAAAACCAGTGTAGTAAAAAAACAAAACTGGTTTTGTTGCTGCACTCAAAGCAGTCACAGTTGAAAACCTTTCAACTGATTGAGCAGCGCTGCACTCATCATAGTCTCTTCTCCCTTACTTGCCAATCAAAATCAAGAAGGGGCGGGACTTCTGACAATAGCTAAAGAGAAACTGGCTCGTCTTTTTTTAAGGGTAAGGTTTTTAGGTCTGCAGAAGGGCTGGGCAGTTAACCGTAAATTAGATTAAATTGCAATATGGCATGCTGTAATTTTCAAACCAAAAAAGGTATATTTCTTTTTATTATTATTGTATTTCTTCACCTGAAATTTATGTTAAAATACCAGTTTTAATTTTTTTTTTTTTTTTGCTGCTGAGATGTTATGCATGCCCTTTCTTTTTTAAAATAGTCCACAAAAATCCTACCTTCTTGATTTTTGTACTTTCTTCTTATTAAATATATGAATGACAAAAACCCTTCAACGTACCAATTCATATCCAGTCTGCAATACGGGTCAAAATCATCAGAATTAGATACTTTTAAAGAATTGTTCGGCCCTTGTTAAGGAATAAAAGAAAGTTGAGGAATAATTGCATATTAAATTGCAATTGCAAAATCGGGGGAAAAAAATCGAAATTAGATTATTTTCCAAAATCATTCAGGCCTAGTCTGCAGCTGCAGCCTGTGTCAAGACAGGATTCCTTTACATTGTCTGCATGCCTTCTGTGTGATATTTCCTTGGAATAAAGAAATGTGAAGCACATAGAGCCACTTTAAAACAACATTTTTCTACCGAGGAAAGCAGGAGTCATTTTTTGTAACGTAGCAACAAAGAATATTGGTGTGAAGTACGGCTATGGAACAAGGCCCTTCATATGCTCTTTAAGCCATAAGGATCAACAGGTTACAAAAATCAGCGCATAAAACAGTCTTTAAAGTTGAAGGAATGAGGAAACATAAAACTCCACAAACTTATTTGAACATATAGATGATAATCAAAGCTAACGTAGGCTGATATTTTGGCAGAAATTTTAATGTCTGCTAATATCTTTTCATACCAAGAACACATGCATTAGTATATGTGACTGTGCAGATGTGTCTTCTTGTTGCAGCCAGAAACAGACACATGTCTGACTGTTGTGCTCAAACACACGCAGGAAGTAGATTGCATGGACATGCTTGGTTTGTAAGATCTGTGTGTGCTCATGTTTGGCTAAAGGCAACACTTACACATGTCTTTCAGTCTATATGGCATCACTTTGTGGAGTTTTGATAAGTTTTGACTGCATGTTTCGTCATGGCAGCTGCCTCAATTAGACATGTTCTATTGCAACAGGCAATGGTGTGACATAGGCACATTCATTTTTTTATTGTGCAGAAATTCCACCCACTGTCCCTTTGAAAACACCTCTCATATCTCTGTACACCTTGGTACTTTATGTAAATCTGCACATGGTGTTCAGACCTCAGAGCAGTACATCGGGGAGAGTTTGTATTGCACAGCTTCAGAGAAATCTAATAACTCTGAGCAGTGATATGCAGACCATGAGCCGCTGTCTTCACCTCACATTGCACCCTGCTTCCTTCACTGTCTGTGTGCTCTGTGGGGAGTTTTCAGTACAATAAGAGCTCTCCAAATTAATATCAGTTGGTGAGCAGGGAGAAAAACAAACGCAGCATGGAGTTGGAGTTTGGGAAAAGCAAAGAGAGGTGGAGAAGGAGCGATGGGCCGAGGTGCGTACGGCCGAGCGGGAGAGCAAAGCAAACATTCCTGACTCGGTGTCTCAGCAATTTAATTAAGGTTTTTGTGAGATGCTGCAGCAAGCACCTCGAGGTGAAGGCTTAACCCCACTCCCTCCCCTCCCTTTTTTTTTTTTTTTTTTTTTTGGCTTGGACTAATCCCAAGGGTCAGCTAATAAGTGCTCAGGTCATGCCACCATGACAACTAAATAGGGGTGAGCCCAGAGGAAAGCTCTCCAATCAGGGAGTTAATAACTCCATGAAGGAAGTTAAGAGGTACAAGGTGACGAGGATGGACTGAGTCCTTGTGTCCGTGTGTGGAGAGATGAGGGTTCACTTGTTATCAGCCTCACCAGCTCAAAGCTCCTCCTATAGGGCTGGGCAATATATCACATTTTTACAGGCCTAATGCTCAGGGAAAAGACAGGAGGAAAAACTACTAGCCATCGATCATTAAAGGATCTATTGAAATGCTTAGTCTGAATTTGTAATTATCATTTTAATTTTTGAGTATTTGTATAGTAAGTACAACATTATATTGACAGGATTAGTGTTGGGTCACTTGTTGTTATTAATCGTCAAAAATGGCAAGCTTAGAACAGCCTATCACAGTTTTCTATTTATAATTAACAGAACAAAAAGCCAATCATTTTTAAGGATGTCAGGGTGGCCAATCAGATTTCAGGGGTGCCCTGGTCAGAGCAAACTACCAATGGATCCTACTAGGGCTAGTAGTTTAATTCAAGGCACAATGTGGCACATGTTTCAACTCAGTCTTCTTCAGCATTCAGAAGACTGAGTAGAAGAAGAAGTTGATGTGACTGCAAACCTGTAAACAACGGCAGCCGGTAAAAAGATTTGCATGGATTTAGCTAATGATAATTTTATCACAACTGGACATTTCTTTATTAAAATAAGAGCAATAAACCACAGTGAAAAGTGAGCATAAGATCATAGAAAAATTACCGTACAAGTCTCTCTGTGTTCTCTTCTTTGTAACTGCACCTGCACTTTAAAGTTTCATTTCTCTCCTGCTGCATTAATTTAGCTTAGCTTTAGCAGCTACAGAGTGTACAGCTGCTTCTCTGACCTCTTTTAATGCTAAAGCTTTCTTGTTTGACTCATTGCGGCCCTAAAACAAGTGGACTGAAATAATGTTTAAGTTGTTACAAGATGAATCGCTGCAGTGCTGGACTCATTCAAACTGAGTTGATCCAATGCAGCACATTGTGTGAGATGCCCTGAAAAGCAAGCGGACTAAAGCCCCAACAGATTCTGCATTTTTAGTAATCTTGTAAGTTTCACGGTGCGACATGGATCTCACATGACATCAAGTTTGATGTGTGCAGACTGTACGATGACAAGTCGTCCATTTTTGCCACCAGTGCTGTGATAAATAATGAAGCAAAGCAACAGTAAAGCTGCTTAATGGGCTTAGAAAACATCTGGGATCAAGCAGCAGTCACACTGTGAGACTGACGTCCTAAATTTCTAACACTGTCAGAAATTTGTCCCAGGCCATTTTTAGTTGGAAGACAACAATGCGGCGTAGGGCGACCTTTTTAGAGCCACAACCACCATTGGTCATCTTCTGTCTGGGACGGCTCAAAATTGCTCAGTGTCTACCAGGCTTTAGACTGACTTGCTGACTGCTTTGCTAATGTTGGCATCAGTTATGCATTATGTTTGCACCACAACACAATGCATGCATTTAAACCAGTGAAGATCGCTAAAAACTATTTTGTGTTTGTTTATTGCTCACCACTAATCACTGTCCAGATTTGGCAAATGCAGCAATGGGAGCAACATGGGGTTAAGTGTCTTGCATTGCAGGGTTGAACTTTGACCTTCCAGTTCAGAGATGACCCACTCTCCAGCTAAGTCACAGTTGCCCCAAAGACGATGTGAGCAATCTGTCTGATGAGTCAGATTAAACAAATCCACCTACTTTTCTAAATGTTGCCAATTTAATGGTGCAATTTATATAATTTTCTCTCTCTATTGGTAGAAAATGTATAAAGATGGTAAAGGTTTTTGTACTTTTTCATACTACTAATCATTAAATTAATGAAGATTCAATCATTTTGAGAAATGTGGCATTTAAGAGTTTAGAAGACTTCAATATATAAAAATGCTTTGCATGCATGTTTTTGTGCAACTAAAACAGTGTGTAGGAGATTATCTGCATTTTTTGAAAATAAAAAACTTTCCACTATTGGATGTTTGGAACTCCTATTTTCTTACCAAAGTCTCAAACTGATTTCAGTGTTGTTTGACTTTTATTAGAATCATATCATATAAGTTTGGGTACATTCTGTACTCATCTGTAACAATATTAAGATGGTATTTTTGGTTAATATTGCCCAGCCCTACCTCCTCTCAGTGGGATTTAAGTGTGCCTCGTGGTGCTCTGAAGTTACACACACTCCCTCACTCACACACCCTCCCTCTGGGTCACATTTCGGTCACTGTACCACTGCTTGGGTACACTTTATAGGGAAATAAAATCAATGACATAACCAGCTGTTTTTATTTTCCTACACTTCTAATTGCTTCCTGAAACACACTATGAACAGAGGAGATCTTTTCTCTTTGTTTCCAGGAACAAACCAAACCATCTCCCTGCTGTTGTTGCTGTTCTGTGACTCCTCTCCGTTCCTCCACATCCAGTGTGTTTGAAACGAGCAGCTGTGACATTTTTACAGCGGCAGAGAGGCTCGCTTCAGCCTCACCCCTCTGCTCTCCTGTTCGATCTGTTTTCCATCATTTACTCTGTTTTTGCTTGTCTGCTTTCTTATTAGTGCCACATTTACTCCCCCTCAAAGTACAAGACTTCAAGAATAGTGTTTTTTAAAGACAAAGGAAATATCCCACTCAGCTTTGTGTGCTCCTCTTTGCATTTTCCAGTCTCATGTTGGCCTAAGTAGTTTTCTTGTTATTTCCTTTCAGTTAAATTTGCACATAGCCACATGTGGAGGAGGTCTGGACGTGTCCCTCCTCCTGCCGGTGTACAGATGTAGCATTGGGGTTGGGCTGGGTTGCTTGTCAGCTCATTTGGGAGCGTTTAAGGAAGCGGGGACCACGCAAATGGAGCAGACGTCCAGCGTCAGGCCTCCGACTGCTGATAAATCATCCTGCTCGGTGCAGTCATTGTGCTGCCGGCTGTTCCCCCTCCTCCTAAACAGACTGACCCGCTGCTCTGCAGGCAGACTGAAACCATTTACAGTGACATGCTCCGGTGTATACGGAGAGTTTGTTTCAGTACTGTTTTTAATGAAGAACTTTCTTTCAGAATACGGTTGCCAAAAGTTTTGTTACTTTGCATCTTTTTGGTTGCATGGGATTTTTCTGTTTCGGTTACATTGATTGTTCCAAAGACCCTACTGCAGAAAAAAAACTTGCAGAATCAGGAGTAACGAGAGGATTTGATCAACTTTTGCTTCATTAAAAGCTAATCAATTGAGTCATTTGACCAGATTTGTTGTAATGGACTCTGGCAGCTAGCCTAATAAGCTGTCTGGTTACTAATATAACTCTTAAATGCCATCGTTTTTGTGCTCCTGTTACAGCCTAACACCTAAGTCTCGCCTAAAGCAACACTAACATGAACCTGCTAAACATGCTGTTATTTAAATGACAGCAGTTAGCATACTGCTAAAAGTGGTTTCAGTTTTCAGCACATAAAAGACTCCCATTACGTCTTTACAAGTCTCCCCGACACACAAGGAACTCTACACTTAAACTCCACAACAGGCTGAGACTGAACACTCACCAGAGGGAAACTTAGACTTTCCTAGAACTCACCCCCTCCTCGCCCTCCGCTTCACCCCCGGGGAGGGTTTAGGGGTTGCGACTCCTTTACTAACCTGTGAAGCGTGTCTCTAAGCACCTTCCCCCCCTCGTCCTTGCTGTGTGTTGTATAAACACAGCGGTTCAGTAGGAAGGTAAAGAGCGTGACACATATAGACTCCTCGTAACATTCCTCTGTGGTACCAGGAGGCACCGGGGCAGACAGATACCTCAAACATGTTGGATTACACAACATACAAATACCAGACTGGGATTATAATCCTCATATCAGCAGCTTCTGATACAATGTATCCCCCCCATACAGTGTGAAAGAAGCATGCATCTGTTGTTGCATAGATTTGAGGGTGTTCTCAATACCATTTAAACGTTGACATGATGCTAGTCAAAATTAAACCATACTGATACCTCAAATGCACAAAGTCATAGTGCAATTTAGACAGTGCTTTCTATTACTGGTGGAAGTTTTGGTCTGGGAAGGTTGTATAGTTGTATAGTCTGATATCCTGTGGCATAAAAAAAAGTTTTGAAAGTATAAAGTACCATGAGCAAAAAAAATCATAATTTTAGAAAAAAATTCAACCTTACGTCCAGATTTGAGAGATGTGGTGAAAAGTTAAAACCTTTCCATATCAAACTTAATGATAACAGTTTCTGTTGTTATTTTAGGCCCTGCGACATGCAGTTAAAGGCTAAAATATGGCTAAACTGTTGTATTGTTAAAATCTTGATCTGCAAGATAGTTGTGCAAATGCGACCTGCACCATACATTAATTACATACACACTGGCAGCACACACCTAGAGCTTTAACATTAATGATCAGCATGTCTGTGCTGTCAACAGACTCTTTATTTGCTGGAAAACACTCACTGACTGGCCTTGCTGAACTGAGTGTCTGCCTGGAGCATCATGCCGGTGGATCTGTGACAGCAGTGACATCATCTGTAGCCCGACCATGTTAACATGCAAGAGATACACCAAGGCATGCACTGTGCAGAGTCTGTCTGCAGACCTTAATCGTTCATCTGAAACATCATCTCTGTCAGAACAGAATAACCTTAACAACATATTTTCAGTTTTAGATGAAAAAAAAACAACTTTATTTATAAAGAAAGATTAAAAAAACAACCACATTGCAAACATAACAGACTAAGAAACATTTCATGGATAAAATAGAGAAAAAGGTCAGAGGTCTAATCAGGGATTAAATTATGCACAGGTCCATTTAAGAAGTAGTTACATGAACGGTGGCTCGCTTTTGCTTAGCTATAAAATATATTACTTAATAAGCCAATGTAGCTGAGTTAGCTGAAGCAACATGAGCTTTAGCAAATGTAGCTAACTTAGTAAAAATGTACAAAACGTAGAGTTTAAGTGGCTGCTTTTTGAGTTTAGCTTTAGCTATGTTAGCTATGTAGCTTCACTATCTACATAGCTTAAGCAGCAAACAGGTTCATACGTTTTCTGCCGTGGAATGTTTTTATGGAGGATGAGCTTTTTTTCCTGTAAGCAGACTGTTTAGTTGGCTTTATTAAATGTTTTCCAATCAGGTTTTGCAGGTCAGGTTTTTAACTTTTAACATCCTAAGGGCTACCTTAACCCTTACTCTTGCCATAAACAAAAGTTTTATTCAGTTTTATTTGGAAAGTTTTAGTGTGTATTTCTGTTCTGAAAGGTGTCTAAGATGGCTAAAGCTAGCATAGCTATTCTAGCTACGTAATTCATTTTACTTCATAAGATAATGTAGCAAAGTTAGCTGAAGCAACATGAGTATAAGCAAATGTAGCTATCTTTGCTATGTAGAAGTTGTAGAGTTTAGGTAGCTGCTTTGTGAATGCAGCTTTAGCTATGTTAGCTACGTAGCTACACTATCTACATAGCTTAAGCAGCGTTTTCTCCATTTGAATGTTTTCATGGAAGATGGGCTTTTTTCCTGTAAGCAGACTGTTTAGTTAGCTATATTAAATGTTTGTAATCAGGTTTTGCAGGTCAGGTTTTTAACTTTTAACTTTTAGCATCCTAAGGGTTACCTTGACCCTAACTCTTACTATAAACAAAAGTTTTATTCAGTTTTATTTTGAAAGTTTTAGTGTGTATTTCTGTTCTGAAAGTTGTCTAAGATGGCTAAAGCTAACATAGCTATTCTAGCTACATAATTAATATTACTTCATAAGCCAATGTAGCTAAGATAGCTTTAGCAAAATGAGCTTTTGCAAACATAGCTTAAGATAGCTGGCAAAGTAGACAACATAAAACTTAAGTAGCTGCTTTGAGAACTTAGCTTTAGCGATGTAGCTATGCTATCTACATAGCTTAAGCAGCTAACAGAGCTATGTAAGCCATGTTTTCTACATTAGAATGTTTTCATAGGGCAAGCTTTTTTCCTGTAAGCAGACTGTTTACTTTTAACTGATAACATTTGGTTTAACCCTTACCTTAACCCTTACCCTAACCATGATCAAAGTTTAATCAGATTTTATTTTGAAAGTTTTAGCATGTACTTCCCTTCAAACAGAGATGGTTTCTCAGATGAACGCTCTGTGAGAGTGGCTGCCAGAGATGTTCAGTCTGCAGCCACACCCCTCTCCAGTCGTCTGACTTCTGATTGTATTAACAGACTTTAATGTGGTTGAATCATAGAAATTAGAAAGCCCACAGTTTTGGTTCTCCTTAAACAACACAGAAGTGGCAGCATGACATGCATCAGATGACTTGGCCAACATTGCACATCTTGCTACTCACTATTGTATGTGCACACATTTTCATCGTAACTTTGATGGTAAATCTTGATCCTCTTCTGCAGAAAGAATTGTCTGCACATTAAGTTCAGCTACACAATATTTTGATATTTTAGTCTGCTTTTAGCCTGCTGCATGGTTGTGCAGGATTACCACTGTCTCCTCACAACAACAGGGTTCTGGTTCGAACCTTTCTGTGTGGAGTTCCCATGTTCTAACCATGCTTACATGGGTTTTCTCATGGCACTCTGGCTTCAAATCACTGTTCAAAAACCTGTTTATTTGGTTAAATGATGGCTAATTGTGTGTAGGTGTTTGTGTGAGCATGCCTTGTTGATTGTCTCTGTACGTCTGTCGTGTGATTGACCAGTAATCGGTCTAGGGTGGACTCTGCCTTAGGACAAATACCAGCTGGGATTGTCCAAACACAATCAGTTTTAGCATTACATACAGTCCCTGAATTTAACAGGAAGTACTCCTAATCTAACAGGATTTAAAAGATAATTTTATGTTTTATTGGGACTCTGGGAAGCAGGGACTGTTCAGGAACAATATGTAAAGCCTGATATTTTATGTCTTGATACCTTATCTGACTAAAGTCTAAAAGATGAAGCCTCCATCCTTACAGCAGCCCTAGAGGGTGAGGGAGGTGTGCATATGAGCTGGTCTGGAGGTGTGGGTGTGGTTGATGAGAGGAATCCCACCTCTATATCCCCCCTCTTTTCCTGACTCCTTCTCTTTTTGTGTCCTGAAGGCTCAAAGTCTGGCAGTAGACCCTCTTTCATCCCATTCAACGGCCCTCATTCCTCTTGAGGTAGACAGAGGCCTGAGGGGCCTCAGCCAGCTCTTCAAAGGGTGCAGGTCCAGATCCTCCAAACAGGCCAAAGTCACAACAAGTGAAGACAGGCGCCGTTTGACACACAGGAGGAAACGGGCCGTGTTGGTTACCATGGACGCGTGCTCTGCAGTCCACGCTCTTGTCGTGTGTGTCAGGACGTGTGAGATGGTTGAGCCGAGGTAGCCTCAGGTGTGAGTTTGAGCTTCTGTGTGTCTGCACTCAGGTGAACATGTGGTGTCATGTTCCTTTTGTTATGCAGACACTGCTGTTGTGCAGCAACAGAGCTGTTTGTTTGAATCATAACTACAAATCTAGTCAGCATTTTAATGCAGATAAAGGAAAAGTTAAAAACCAGGTAGGTGATGGCAATGATGGAAACAAGAAGGTCCTTGTTTCCTTCCAAGATAAAAGCAGATTTTTATCCACACAAGAAGAAAAGTCCCCCTAACTTAAGATAGCACAAACTGCAAAGAAAAAGCACAACAATGAATATTTTTTAGACATATTTTAGGGCATTTTATGCCTTCATTCAGAGTGGACAGACTTGAAAACAGGGATGAGAGAGTGGGGATCAGACGTGGGAAAGGAGCCATGGGCTGGAACAGAACCCGAGCCGACAGCATACATGGGGCGTGGCCAGTGGTGTAGTGCAACTGTTATTAAGAGTATAACACTTCTGCACACACCACTATACAACTGGCAGGCAGTCTGTGCCCCTATAAGAAGAGTGATGTTTTTTTTATGGAAAATCTCTGAGCTTGATTGCAGCTAAATGTGGACTCCTGTAAACTGCACTCTTCACATTAAAGGGCAATCATTAGGCTTAAAGGAGTCACTTTGTACATGCACTCCTACATATTTCTTAATGTATAGCAGTGTTAAACAGTATATTTTACTGCAGAGGCACTTTGAGGCTGTCTCCTAGCTCTAAGTCATGCTTTCACACCACACTGGTGTTACTTAATTATAAATCTGAAAGTCAGCATCTTATAAAATCTAAATTATTGCAGCATTGTTTTTTGTTGTGCTGAAAAATTGGAACTAAAATAAAAGAGAACATTTTATTTTATACACAAATAATACAACAGTAAGAACTGGTTTACACTGTAGACTTAAACATTTGTGTTTGGAATGCAAAAGGGGAGAGATTTTAATATTGCTGCTTCGGGCCATAACCTTCTATCTCCAGAATCACCACTTTTTTGGGAAGAGAAAAAAATACTTCATCCATTTTCTATACCCCTTATCCCACTGGGGGTCACAGGGAGGCTGGAGCCTATCTCAGCTGTCATTGGGCGAGAGGCAGGGTACACCCTGGACTGGTCACCAGTCAATCACAGGGCTGACATATAGAGACAGACAACCAGGCACACTCACATTCACAGCTACGGCCAATTTAGAGTCACCAGTTATTCTAATGAGTATGTTTTTGGTGCTGGGATGAAGCTGGAGAGAACCCACGCCATACAGGGAGAACATCCAAACTCTGCCCTGACTGGGAATCTGACCAGGGACCTTCTTGCTGTGAGGCAACAGTGCTAACCTCTGCGTCGCCATGCAGCACTCAGCAAACATACTGTATATTTTAAAACAATTCAACAGTGAGTGTTAATTGTCAGTATTATGCTTGACACTTTTATTGGTTTTAATTGTGTAAAACCCACAGAAAGATGTAAAAGGTGATCTAAAGCAGTGGTTCCCAACCTGGGGTCTGGGACCCCCTTGGGGGAGCGCCAAAGATCTCAGGGGGGGCACGAGGCTTTGTTTGCTCGGAGGTTGTCAAAATTAGATTTGCAAATATTAAGTAAAATCACGATAAAGCACTTAATAAACAGTTTATACAGTGGTCTTTTGGTAAGGAAAACTTGTGAATAGCCATTTCCTGAAGGTTTTATCAATGAAACAATTAAAGGGATGTTAATTTTTGGCAACATATGAAGCTATAAGATTTTTTGTAAAAGGTCTTGGGGGGGGGCTCAGCTTAACTTTGAAACAACTGGGGGGGCTCCAAAGAAAACAGGTTGGGAACCACTGATCTAAAGCATTGATTCATAAGAGAAAAGAGAAATGGAGATAGAAGGTTTTGGCCTGGCACAAGTGATAAGTAATTTAGAAATTGATTAAAGGAATTTAACTATTGAAATGCAGTGATTTTAAGACATAAAAGGTCTAGTTTGATTTGGATGTCAGCAGTAATTTAAAAATAAAGTTGAGACAGTGTCATGTTTGCAACTCTGTTTCACTGCCTCATCATTAAACAACATATTGCAAATATTTTAGGAAAGTGCAGAGCTTTTGTTATTGTGAGAGTAGAATGTTTGACCTTTTTTATGTAGGATATTGGTTGTTCAACAGTTAAGGTCTCCTTTGTAAAAGTATAGGACGGCTATTTCTCCGACAGTACATGCAGTTAGACGTTTCATCACACAAAGAATGTGTGCAAAGTTCAGGCTTCTAAAAGAGGTGGGGTCTTACATTTGGATAGACTTTTATTTGAAGTTTCATGCAAGAGTGTCTTATGAATCATGGCCCCATGAAAAGATACAGACCCCTATGCCATGGCCCAAGTCACCTCTGCACAACTGCATTTTAAAACACACGGTATTTATGAGGCAGAACATTTTGCCAGCCTTAATATGCATTAATGCTACCAATATTTTTGTACAAATTAGACAGTGTTTAGGAGTTTGTCTGCAAATTTTGATAGGTAATAATGATGAACTTATCAATACTGGTCTGTGGTATCAAACAGGCTTCAGCAGGATTTGATTTCTACTGATATAATGGGAACCATTTATCATTTGTATTCAGAAGAAATATCAAGTTTTATATCATGCATCACCTTTCAGCTACAAAATATCTAGATTGGTCCATTTACAACAGCCCTAGCCAGATGTGACTTTAATCGTAATAAAAACAAGAAAAGACTGTATTTATACTAGAAAAGAGTGATGAAAGTTGTCTCTATGTTGGTAGCCTTATAGTTCAATGAGAGGAAATATTACTGTTGTACTTTTAGGCCCCTGTCAGGGCCTTTTCTCCCCCGTACAGCACCCCTGGTTTGAGAATATATGAAAATAATCACATGGTTTTAATTATTAAACTCTGAGAGAAGCTTGGATAAAAGTCTTGGGAGTGGTGATAAAAACATGTAAACGTATCAGACTGAGTGTAACTATGGAAAGAATGTGGAATGAACTAACACTGACAAACATGATGTGTATGTGAGGAGTATCGGGGTGAGCTGGTTCAATAGCTTCATTTGTTTTTTCTGGAAGTGCAGATTCTGATCGCTGACCTTTTTGCATATTTGACACGTGTTGTGGAAACCTGGCAGCAGGCTGTCAGGACCTTACAGGGCCTCTTTGTTTTTGTGATCATCCTCAGTAAGACAAATGAGTGATTAAGATTTTATTCACAGTCTTGTAACTCTTTGATTAGTAGCTACAGTAGTGGGTGAGATTACAATGAAAGGCAGCAGCTGCTTTTAAAGGATTAATGACTGATAATGAGTGTAATTAGCCTTTAATTTGAAGGTTCATCTCATACACGTCAGATGATTTATTCAAACTTACATGAGAGTTTAATCTGATGAGAGAATAACTGAACCCTAATGGTCCAAAAGTCAGAGCAAACCTCTCTCAGCAGAAGTGTGTCTGATGAAGATGAATCACAGCTTTGTCTGCAGGTGTGGCACCAAACTCGTCTCACAACAAATCAAACCGCAAATGTTATCACCCACCTGACTTGTTTTAGTCCCCAGTCAGACACTTTGTGTTTGTGAACAGTGATGATAAGTGAAGCCTTTAGTCATTATGCTGCAGTATTTATTTGTCTGTATGTCAAGTCTTTCCACAGTCACCTACAGATATTTTGTAATATCCTTAAATTGGCCAGTTTGCTCACAACAGTCACAGGGAGGGACTCTGATATTGTTTGGCATAGATCACATCCGCTAACAATGAATATGTGATATTCAAACAGAGGCAGTAATGACTCATAGCTGTTGGTAAGATATGAACTACTGTGACAGAAAGGGGAGGGATGAGGGATGCAGTCAGGGTAGAGTTAGGCTTTCAAACACTGAACTCTCCTCTAGAGTTGTCATGAAACCAAAACTTGAACTTTGATACCGATACCAAAATAAGTATCACAATACTTGCAACTGAAACAATCCTGGTTTGATATTTGATACCTAATTTATGTATTTGTTCGATGTAAAACTATGAGACTCTGACTTTACAGAGTTTATTTTCAACTATATTTGAGTAGTGTCAAATATCATGAATATCAGGGCAGCTTCTCATTTGTGCTTTGGTGTTATTAGTTGATTTAATTCTATATAAACATTTGATTTGATAACATTTAATACATTAATTATTAGGTTTTAGGCCTGCCTGTTATTGCAGTCAGATTTATAATGTCATGCTGTGCAATTAGATAATAACTAGGGCTGTCAAAGGATGAAAATCTCAATTAATCTCAGGATTCCTGTAGTTAATCGCGATTAATCGGATCCATTTTATCCTATTTTTCAAAATGACTTTGCTACCAAAACGTTTCTTGTGTCGTTTTGGATTTTTCTACTGACTTAACCTACTTCCTGTTTGGAAACAGACTAGAACTTGGCAATAAATTGAAAATTAGATTCAATTGCAGTATGGCCTGCTGCAATTTTCAAATCGCAGAAGGTGCAATATTTAATTTATCTGAAATTTGTGTCAAAATACCAGTTTAAAACTTTTTTTTTGCAGAGATGTTATACATTACATATTGTGCAGTCATGTGCCATGTTTTAAGAATAGTTTACAAAAAAATCCTACTTTACTTTTTACTTTACTTTTTTGTACATTTTTCTTATTAGATATGAGAATGACATTCATACAATAATTCATATCCAATATGCAATACAGGTCAAAATGATCACAATTAGCTATTTGTTCAAAATTGTTCAGCCCTAGTTCAACCTAACATTGTGTTTGTTATAATATAAAATGATTTATTGCTTGTTGGGAAGTAAACAAGATGAGAAACTTACTAAATAATTGCATATCAAATCGCAACTGCAATATTCCCAAATTGTTCAGCCCTGATACAGACCTGCTTTTACTGGGAGACTGAGGATTTCAACACAAAATTAACCACAGAATAAAGGACTTGATATGAATCATAAAGGAAATACAAGGTGCAGCTGACCTTTGACTTAATTTGTTGCTGCAGAGAGACACTGACATGGTCTAACTACAGTGTGCTAAAAGGGCCAATCAAGCATGACATTAATCATGATAAAAAAAAAAAAATGTAGTGCACTAGTTGAGGACCTAGATCAATCGCGATTAATCTTCACCATCCTAATGATTACATAAAAGGCTGAAGTTCTTTTTGTATGAAATGGTACTTGAGAGGTTTGCAAAAATGTCTGCATAAAGGCCTGTAAGTTTGCAATAGTGCCACTACTGCAAGTTGTAGAAGTGCCTTGATTTGCAAAGAAAGAAAACTTCCATTGTTTGGAAAATATTACATTATTTTGAAAGTTTGAGTCGTATCAATTCATAACCAAAGTTCTCACAAGACACTTAACGAATACGGCGGTCTAGACCGTTCTCCCTGATATATCATCATACAGACCTAATGTTTATCAGCATGAGCTCAGCTCTAGCAGCATTTAGCATCATAACATTGGCAAGGAAAACCTTCCCTCTAATGGGCAGAAACCTGGAGCAGAACCAGACTCATGTTGACAGACTTCTGCCAAAGCCATACTGGGGTTGTAGAAGGGTAGGGGGTGGAGGAGAAGCTGGAAGAGAGAATAGGGTGATGCAGAAAGAGGGACAAGAGAAACAACAAAACAATGGAAGACACGTTTATGACTATCATGGCTACTGAGTCATCTTCCACTTTGTAGGATATGGCTATAACATCAGGAATGATGGTAGTAATATGTGAAGAACCTCAGGTTTTGTATTCTTATCAAATACTTAATATTTTGTGTGTTTCGAGTTGAGAAAAACACAATTTAAAACTATCATTATTCTCTGCATTTCTTTGATAACCAAGTAAGTGGACTCATGATTCCAGTTATTGAATTATACCATAATCTCAATCACAAATGCTGTACTGCCCATAATAATTGCTACCACATCATGCAGCACTACTGCTCATAAATGCTCTGATTATTCTATAAATAAAATATATTCTAGAAGTCTTTGAGCAGGGCATTTCCTCTAAAACACTGCTACAGTTACATATCACGTTATTTTTATAATTTATCCTGGGCTTAATGTTTACTCTGGACACTGGCTAGCCAGCTAACTTTATGCTAACTTTTTAATTCTCCCAGCTTGCTTCATACTCTACAGGTTAGCTGCACTAGATTCACATTTGTCCTACAAACTGTACCGAACAACAGGAAATTCTAGTACTGCACTGCTTTGAATAAAAAGTACAGAAACACTTCTCTCCTCCATCGATCATGAAGAAGATTTCTCTCCTATCTGTCCCACACATTCCCCCACATATCCACATTCACACATGCATGCACACACCAACACAGAGTCTTCCTTGGAGGCCTCGCTGCAGCTGGCAGAGGATTAAGAGGTCAGCAGTCAGAGGCGGGGACCAGTCAACCCACAGACCGCGACAAGAAACTGACGAAGCAGAAGAAACACAGGCAGGGAGAGGGAGACGAGCAGGGCGAGTGCTGAATCACAGTCAAACGTAGAATCCAAACAACCAAAATAAGAGGAAATCAAACCTCTCGAAGTGAGTTAGTTCTGTGGTTCACCATGATTGGAGTTGGCCTGAAGCCGGCAGTGTGATCATGTTTGGACCACCTCTGAGAAACAAACAGATAAAACTGCACGTTCAGGCTTGTGTGAGAAATTCAACTGTTAAACATTGTTTTTGTCACAATGAGTGCAGGTAAAGGTCACGACTTCAATGGTCTTCTCTGAGAGCTCATAAGGCTTTAAAAGATGGGGTGTCATGAGGTTAGCTGCAGTGATTTAGTCCCAAGTTACACATGTTTGTGGTCTCATTCTTAGAGCATCATTAGTCAGCATTAACACATGAATCAAAATGAGGTTAAGGTGTGAAGATAACAAAAAACACTTAACTGTTCCCTTAATGAGGTTACTTTCACAAGGATAAAAACTAAAACAAAGCTCATAGGAAGTATAAACGCTGTGACGTTAGAACCTGTGTCCATAGCACATTTTTACCCTTGAAGCATAAAATGTTTATTTTTTCAGAAAAATATCACCAAGAAAACAGGAAAACAGCGTCAAAGAATGTAATCCTTAAAACCCATAAAAAAATCCATCCATAAAAAACTAGAATAGCACTTGGAGAGCACAGACCTCCGCCATTAGCCCTATCTCCCAATAGTAAAGAATCCTTTAAAAAATTTCTGGATCCAGACGGTGATCCGGATCAGTCCCAAAATCTAATCAGTTCTTCCCTATGCCATTTCGTACATTTCCTGAAAATTTCCTGAAAATCAGTCCATAACTTTTTGAGTTATGGGGCTAAAAATCTAACAAAAAACAAACAAACCCTGCCGATCACGTAACCTCCTTGGCAGAGGTAATAACAGAGCTAGGGCCTAAGACAGTAGAAAAGGTGGAACAAAACAATGGAACAGGGGAAAACACGCATGTTTTATAGAGTCTCATAGACAATTTGGTGCAATTTTTTTCCCAGGCACACATCCGCGACCCACCGAAAAGGACTTCATGACCCACTTTTGGGTCCCGATCCACCAGTTGATAACCACTGCAGTATACCATCCATAGATTTTTGTGGTTGCTTCCCATTGGTGGGAATTCTCTGAGACCGTAACTTCACTCATGGCGCCAAAGTGTCTAATGCCCAAAGGCATTAGAAAACTCTGCACATTACAGGATGATTGTCAGATAATTTGAGCACATTTACACAAAATAATACTTAGAATGATTGAGTACTGTTGACTTAGAGCTAAAAATATTTTCTATTAACTCAAAAAAAATCAAGCTGAAGAGACTATTTCTAATTTAACACAGCTCAATTATTTCTAACTACCTTCTACTTTTAGATTTTACAGTGAAAGACAAAAAAGTATGTTTGATTTAAAAAAAAAACAAAAAACAGTGCACTTCAGTTCATCTTCCTTGAAATGTGTCAGTTCGTCTCCAAAGGTAGGACTTCTCTAAAGCGGGGTACACACATTAGGATTTTCTAGATCTTAAGAGATTTTTTATCTGTTAGAGACCCCATACATGAAGATAAAAAACAATCAGGCATTGAACAGTTTTGATCATACTGTGTGTGTGTGCTCCGATAATCTGAACACATCATGATTCTGTCCCACCACCAATCTAGAATCTCGTCCTCAAAGCCAGAAACCTTGTGTGATCACACGTAATCTAACAAGAACGATAAGGAAGAAACATAGCAACAACCGGAGAACACAACACGCAGCATGGAAAAGGACATACAAGAAGAGGGAATGATGGTGTTCTTGGGACTGTTTTTAACGGAAAAATAACGAACTAAAAAAAGACCATATGATACTTCAGCAGGTCAGCCATGCTTGTTTTTATTTACGCCTGCTTCCTTGTTCCTCAGTCAGCTCGCTTCTTGATTGGCTACATTCCATTCCACGTCACAATTCCAGAGTCATGACTCAACACATGAAGATTTTTGGTCCTAAATATTGAACAAATTTAATATTTACGATTGTTGGCCCTGACCGTTTTCGGAGCCAATTATCGGGACAAATTCCCGCTTAACACATCTCAGACCACAGGATAATCTTATAGGATGATCTTATAAGACCTAAGATAATCGGGTGTTTGCCGTCCTTGGTCCGGAAGGGGGAAAATCAGGACAAAAACAGCCCGATTATCTTTTTGTGTGTACCCCGCTAAACTGAGACAGTAACTCCACTAATGGTGCAAAAGTGTTTAATGGCTAAAGGCATTCTGGGAAACTCTGCAGATTAAGGGATGATTGTCAAATAATTTGAGCACAATGACAAAAAAAAAAAAAAAAAAAAAACACTTAAAATGATTGAGTACGGTTCACTTAAAATTAAAAATATATTCTATTAACTAAAATAAATAAATAAATAAAAATAGAGCTGAAATGGCTGTTTTGGATGTTACAGTTAACCCAACTAATTTTTTAAACAACCTTTTACTTTTCAGTTTTACTGTCAGTAACTTCACTCATGGTGCAAAAGTGTCTTACCCAAAGGCATTCAAAGCTGAGATCTAAAGGTGCATGCCCTTATAGATATGTTAACTATGCGTGTATTTACTAGGGGTGCAACGATACACAAAATTCACAGTTCGGTCCGGTTTGATACGTTTTTGTCTTAAACGGATTTGGATTTGAAACATTCTAACAACACAGTATCAACCAAATACATTACTGTATTATTTGGGGGTGCTACACACTCAGGAAGGCCCATCATGAGCCATGAATATTTTCAATGAAGCCCCAAACTACTAAAACGTCCACTCACCTGCTCCTCTCTCAGCTCCACCTAAGTCAGCCTCACCTTTACACAGGAAACACTTGGTGTTCTTCACAATAAAAGAAGGTGCATATATATCAGTACTGGTATCGGCAATAGTCAGTTTGGAAATATTGGCAAGTTGGATGTTACAAAACATGAAGAGATGGGACAAATCACCCATGTAATTAAGCGTATACAAATAAAACTGCTGTGAAAGTGAGTTTTTCTTTGAATATTTTATGGCTTTGTCTGACTCCGCAGTGAAGAAAAGAGCAATGAAAGGAAAGCAGTATATTTCATTGTTGTGGCCAGCGGTAAGTTGGTGTTTTGTTGGCTGTAGAATTGGAACTCATATTGCAATATGCAGAAATGTGAGAATAATTGCACCAAGCAAACAACAGAAGACTTCAAACAGCTGTGAATGTGCTGTATGGACACATTAAAGTCATTGCTTTGAGTCGCCAAGGCAGACAATATGAACATATAGCATGTTTGTGGAGTGAACGTTGTGCGTCAGTAAACTCTTGGCCTTAATGAAACAGCTTTTAGTGCTTTAATGTTGTTAGTATTCGGGTTAAAGGTCCAAAAATTGATACATTATAAAGTAAATTGGATTTAACAGGAAAAATTAATCTTTCCCACTTATCAAAATGTCTATCTGACTTTAAATCTCTCCTCTGTGAGAGGATTTATTGTCCCAGATGAAGCATATCTGTCCAAACTGTTTCACAGTTGACTCAGCTCTTTCCACTTTCTGCCCACTGAACCCAGCATAGCGAACTGTGGCTGTGGGCGAGCCTGTGGTTTTCTTTTTAATTTGGACATGTTATTCACAGATGAGAAGTGAAAAGCCACTTCAAAGAGATGGCAAGCGGATCAAAAGTTACGCTGCAGCGGCTTTTTAATCCACACTGCCAGAGGGGAGATGGGAGATTGGAGGTTTGACAGGGCATGCTACTGTAGTATCATAGCAGAGATTAAGGTTTACATAAAAGCACATTAATATCAACACAGCTAAATTAGGGGGAGGATAAAGACCAGCAGATAGAAAGAGTGGTACTTCTACTTGTGTTTTTGTGCTAAAACTTAGCATTGTTGTTGCTAGTTTGTCCAGCTAGTTAGCAGCAAGCTAGCAGCAGTTTTTCACTGTTTAGAGTTCCTTAAGTTACTCTATCCTTTATACAAGTGTCTAAGAGTTTTACATTTCTCCTTTACAGTTAAAATGTCACTTTAAAATCTACATGCTGCCATGTTAGTGCTCCTTAGCCTCTCCATGCCTCTAGTATGCTGCTCCTTTAATGCTGGTGTTGTTGTGATTAAACATGAACCAGGACCAAGTCATGACAGAGAGCATGCTAGTACGTCTGTCAGTGCTATGTGGTGATTGTGATGCAATTAAGGTCTTCAATTAATCTGCTAAATTTTAAAAATCCCATTAACTCCTTTTAGACCCACCTTAGTTCAGCAACCATCGCAAGACAGTAGCTCGTAAATGGCCCAACTTCTTGGTTAACTTTAATTGAAGTGAGAAATATTCTTTAGGTATTAACTACCGGATACAACCAGTACATTTGAACACAGTTAGGAAAAAGTCAAATTAATGTGCTAGACTGACTAAAACTGGACTTTTAAAATGCATATCAACAGGTCTTTGAAACTGCAGCTGGAATAAATTGGATTTCTTAAAGTTTGATTAACCACCTTGAAATGTAGTTAGCTATTGATCTTCTCCTGCATGCACACAGCTCAGCAGGGCCCAAACTTACAGTGGCCGAGAAGGGTCATAACACATGCAAACGCCGCAACACTTGCATATTCTGAAAACACCTGCATCGATTTTACAACACATGCACTGCAAATGCCAAAACACCTGCAAACTCAGAAAACACCTGCAAACTCAGTAAACACCTGCAAACTTAGAAAACACCTGCGAACTCAGAAAACACCTGCAAACTCAGTAAACACCTGCAAACTCAGAAAGCACATACAAAATCAGAAAACACCTGCAAACTCAGAAAACACCTGGAAACTCAGGAAACACATGCAAACTCAGAAAACACTGGCAAACTCAGAAAACACATGCAAACTCAGAAAATGGAAATGTTTCCAGGGGACCATAATCAATGACGGACCCACATCCTGTTTACGTCAGCCAAAACAGAGTTATTTCCAAAGAGGTAAGTGTTCTTTTAAAAGACTTATCGACATCTGATACCGATGGTTTTGTGTATTACCAATTCCAACATATTAAGTCATTGTTCCCATAACGTATTCGTCCATGCAGAAAATTGTTAAACATTCTTCAAATGTTGTTAGCCTGAAGCTAGCTCGCTCCCAGCCACTAAATAGATGCATTATCGGCGTTTCTTCATTGTTGTCCCTAGCTGAGTGCGCCGAGCGCACCGCACCCTCTACACAAAACCATGTGTTTCTGGAGTTTGCAAGTGTTGTGGTGTTTGCATGTGTTGTGACCCTTCTCGGCCACCGTACAATCTGGACTAGGCAGTCGGCGCATGCTCCGTAGTTACCATGACATAAACCATGATGCCAAAAATGCATAGCATTGCAAAAGTCATGCTTTTATCTGGCTTCAGGTATCACCATAAGCTAGCAGATAGTGCCTGTTACAGCTGGTTGATATGGCCTAAAATTATTATTTTTTTGCCTTTACAGTACTGGTATTATATTATCTTTGACAGTAGTGGAGCTATACCTCCTGAGCTGGAGCTCGACTTTATGCAATTGCACTAAATATTAGGGCATAACAGAGAAAGGTGCGTGCAATAATGTAAGAGACATTCTGAGTGATTAGAGAACACCAAATATTACTCTTGTAGTTTGATACCTGCTGAACTCTATTAAAGTTTGACCATCTAGACGGTGTTTATTTGTCTCTGTCTCTTTCGTGTAATCAGTAGGCGCATTAGTGATAGCTGCTAGCTAAACCAAGACTCTCCACAAACACAGACAGACCAATGCAAGTCCAAGACAAGCAGTCAGCGGGTCAAAATGCTGCAGGAACGCTGCTCTGTACCTTTAACGAGGCCAAAACACACTAGACTGTTACTCTCGCTGGAACAGATGGGACCAATTAAACAAACTGAGGCTGCAAAGATTGATGGAGCATTTTCACAGCCTCGTAGATTAAATTAAACTTAATATATCTGTGTTGGGTTTGATAAAGTTGTTGGTTATTTCAGAGACTTCTGGCCTTCCCTGAATTTCCTCTTATTAAAGTGCGAGTGCTGCCATCATTCATGGAGGCTGGAAAGGTTTGAGAGTTTGCACATGTGAGGACTTAAACAATGTTGCAACTCCTACAGCTTTGAAAAAGTGACTGATTATCAAATGCATCATTAACTAAACTTGTTGCTTGACTCAGAATTTGGTTATATAAACGTCCGTCTCATTAGAGTGACTCACAGTCTGGCTAGGAAGGAGAAAACATATTAGATGGAGTGTGCAGTCTGTCAGCCAAAGGGCAACAACACATCAGGGATGGTGTGCCGGACAGCTGGGTAAGCAAACAACAGAGGACGTGGAGAAATAACTGCGAGTCCTCTCAGTTATGTCCCTGCAGTTGATCAAACATGCAGTATTTTCATAATTAGCTGGAGGAGCAGCTGAGCCTATAGACACATTTCTTCCGTGGCTCTCTGTGCTCTTGCTCAACACGTTTGAGTAAATGTTTGTTGTCACCATCAAAGAGGCAACACTTTATGTAAAGAGTTTAAATGAAGCAGAAACTATAAAACTCCAGCTGAAGCACTGGGAAATTCACTTTTATGTGAGTTAACAGAATCCATTACATTCATTGCTCTGGTCCTAAATTGTAGGATGATGTTTAGTGAATGTTTGAAAGCAGAAACAGTGACTGACAATGTAAGTGGATTCCTGATGTCTAAAAGTAAAGAGTAAGGGTTTGACTTGTCAACATTAACAGAATTTGCAAGAATTTGTTAAACTAAAAACATGGTCTCCAAACACATTATATGGAGTACTGCTCAGAACTTTTAGGTATGTTCCAGCCTGTGGAAAAGCAAACCAGTTCTTTTACGGTTCATAGATTGAATTTGCTGTGAAGTGGCTTTAGTTCTAACCTAGCACCAGCACTGGAACTAGGCGAAAAAAGGGGTATCAGTCAGACACGCAGGCATTGCACTCCCCCTCTGGCTCCACTGATCCTGTTGTCCCCTCTATAACCTCTCTGCTACTACCTCCAGATACAGCTGAGCCCTAACTGACAAGGGCAAACATGTATGTGACTCATGACAATGTTCTATTAACATGCATTTTTGTGTCTTTTTCCATGCATACCTTCATGCATACTGTTGTTGACAAGGCCAGTATGAAGAAATTGGTTGATATCCATCCCTTAACTGAATAACACTTTTGTTTCTCGTGCATCGATGGACTGCACATGCTCAGAAACGTTCACAGTGTTTGGAGTCTATGTTTGCTAAGTCTCATAGATCTTCCCATGATACTGAACCAACAAGATTTTATCTTCAAAGAAAAATAAAACAAGCATGACAACAATTTTGCTGGACCATTTTAGCTCCTTTACAACTCTTTAAAGTTCAAAAATACTTCAAACGTTGAAATTATATCTGATTGTTTTGATAAGATTTCAGAAAGAAGTCAGGCTACTAGATTTTCTTGATCTGCTTTTGACTATTAATGAAGCTTTCCAACAAGAAACGGCACAAAAAGAGCCAGTAGTATCCATGCTATCAGTGTGAAATCAAAAGAGGTCACTTGTGTGTATGTGTGTGTGTGTGTGTGTACTCCGTCCATCCATGCAAACACAACATCATTTTTCTCCCCATTTCCTCTCTAAACTCCCCAACAAGCCTCAGGGCTTTTTCAGAGTCGTGTGTCAGCGCCCGCTCTGCAGTGGAGCATGCGGTCGCCATTCCTTCACATCTCTCGTCTTTGGTTACTCTGCTTGTGTTTGCAGTGAGGAAAGAACGGCAGCTTTAAGACAGAAAAAGACAGACATGTTTGCAAACATAAAGAAGCAATGTGTTGGACTGTGTTGGAACAAGCTGGAGGACAAAAAATGCAGCAGTAGAACTTGTTCACTGAGGCCCAAAAACTCTTCAAATGTACTGGTTAATAGCGCTCAGAGAGTTGCCATTAAGGTTAAGGGGGTGAAGTGGTGAAATGGCAAAAATTAATCATATCATGCAAAAATGTAAGACTCGTTCTTAGATTCAAATTCATCTTTATCACTCCATTTCTTTTGAATCATATATCATCTCCACTTTTATCCATTAATTTTTGGTACTTCAACCCCTCATACAAAAGAATCAACACAAGAGAAACACATAAATCCCCTAAATCCACAAAGAAACCATCACACCTCAAAGAAAACAAACAGAAGGAGCAAGACAGAGTGTTAACATGACCTTTGAACCCGTTCATCCACATCACGTGTGGGGTAACTTGAGATGTTTTTCCGTGCATGCATGCTAGCACTACTAATACAGGACATTCAACTCAGAATCACTTCAC
The DNA here is from genome assembly GCF_018320785.1 of Cheilinus undulatus. Taxonomy (NCBI): domain Eukaryota; kingdom Metazoa; phylum Chordata; class Actinopteri; order Labriformes; family Labridae; genus Cheilinus; species Cheilinus undulatus. The sequence goes on from NC_054868.1 coordinate 48,562,974, forward strand.
TCAGGACTGTGAATGAGTCTTCTTATTTGAGGTGAAAGTTCACAAGTTTGTCACCGCCGATAGAGAGGCAGAGCAAACAGAGAGAGGCTCTGGTTTCTGTCCTGAAGATAAGATGTGTTCATGTTAATGAGTGATGTCATCAGCTCTCTGTAGGCAAACATCAGCCAAGGTCCCTGCATAAAATGTATGCATTTATGAAAGTTACTGGTCTTCATGAAAGGTAGCACATGCTGCACAAACTTCACACAAACAAACTTCTAACACTGACAGTGTGAAAAATGATTTTCTAGCAGTAAAATGCTGCCCAAACATCACAGGATGAACTCTCTCTGAACTGCAATTAGTTCCATATTTTCCCGTTTGAGCAGGCGCGTCTTTCAGCCACTTTAACTCTCGTTGAGATCGGGTCTGGTCTTGTAAACTTGACCGAGCAGACGTCCAGACTCTCAACAGCACCACAAAGAGTTAAAAAATCAAATGTGTCTGTTCCTGCGTAAAATGCAGCCTTTGTTTCCTGGGTCGTGAACCGGCCGAGGTCGCTGGCTTTAACCGAGCCAAACAAACACACGGGCGGTTCAGTTCGCTCTAATTGATTCTCCTCTCCAGAAAGACAACGGCTGAGTGTGTGTTTACTTTGGAGGAGCTGTCAGGAGTTTAAGTAAACAGAAAAGTGACAAAGTAAACACCAGTACCACACACACAACCAGGCTGACTCTACTTCCTCCATCAGAGTACCCACATATTAACAGTTTATGCCTCAAATGATTAGATCTCCATTTTCTTAAGGTGAACTCTGTGCCAATTATAATCCAATTAGAGGCATGTGTGTGTGGCAGCTCTTCTAGAAGTCTCTCTCAGCAGTAAATTCGTCCACACTCCCTGACTTAACACTGGGTTAATGAGGTGATCCAGCAGCAGGGGGCGGTTTGCAGAGGTCTTTGATTCAGTGCGAGTGCATGCATCTGGACTAGTGGTGGGTGTTGAACCAGTATCTGACACTGTCACCAGGATTACCTGTACCATGACATTGACTTTTTTGTGAGACCATCATCTCTGGTTTAAATGCAACTTCAATCTTTTAGCCACAGTGGCAGTAGTGGTGTATTGCAGGGAGTCTAGCCTTTTATTTTCAGTTTCCATAGAGTAGCAGGAGGGTCAGGACCCAAAAAGTGGGTCGTGGAGCCCTTTTTAGAGGCTTGCAAATGTGCTCTGGAGACAGAATTGCACCAAAACGCCCACAAAACTCTTTTAAAACATGCTTTTCTTCTGACTCTGATTTGTACTGTATGAGGTACAAGCTGTACTATATTTATTAGATAGACATGATTGGTCAAAAAATATCAGTTCAGTTAGGAACACTCTCATCATATATTTTACCTACAAACCCCCAGGTGGATGGGAACATTAATGACAATGTGTACTGAGCACAATAAAGTTAGTTCAGAAGTGACTAACACATAGTAGAAGGAATCTCAATGTGAGGATGAAACAAGTTTTGTGCTATAAAGGAGGAAGCTGGGGTGGAAGAAGTTAAGCTTTGCCTGCAGTAACAGCATGGTGCATCAGCATTAATGTATGCAGAGATTAGTGAGAAGTGTGTCATATTTAATTAAACTGCTGTGCTCAGAGAAAGAGCTGTGATTGGCTGTGGGAGTTCAGAGGTGATATTTGGGAAAAGCTGGCCATTAGCTGATCATGCCTTGGCGCATGACTTCCATGTCCTGCATGAACTAATGCGGAGCTTCATAAATCTGGGTCGCAATTTCTGAATGAGGAGTTATTAGTTGGTTCTGATCCTCAACCAAAAGAGCCAAAATATTAGCATGTTGCTTTGTAGCCTATTGCCCCAAACACTGCTGGGTAGTATAGAGTAGTTAAGTCAAAATGCATAATCATGCTGTTCTCTGTGGACTAGGGTGATTGTATCTGCTCATCTTTGGCTGTTAATTTCATAATGATCCACAGCAGAAGTGAAGACAAAATGCAAAGACTAGAGGTCCATAGGTGAACTAAAGCATGCAAGATGTTATTAGATATCTTTGTTTATAACACAGGAGGGTTGGACAGGCCTCTATAAAATGTGGGGGATAAATTTAAAGACTTCTACCTACTTTTCCAGACAGGTAAATAAGTCATTTAAGTAGTTTATGATAGACAACAGCTCAGATGGAATCCTGGTCTTCTGATTTATGTTTTTTTTTTTGCTCTGATACTTAGGACGCTCTAACACTAGGCCCAGTTGCCCAGTACCATACTGAAACATGCCTGTCCCCCTTCCCCAGTCCCCCGCTGGTCTACACTGACTTTTCTCCAAGCCCAAACAGGCCTGGACATGGAAACATCATCATGTCATAATATGATACACACAGTTTACAAGACAGATAGTCTTACAGAGTCAGCACAATGGAGAAATGCACGAACTTTATAACAGTTAACCTACTCACTTTGTGGATTGAGACAGGATCTATCAGATGCTTTCACTTCAATATTAGGTGGGATCCTATTCTTAATTCTTAGGGGGTTTCTTTTGTCCCACCTGTTGCACTTTGTATGTATATGTATACTTGTCTTATTTTAATCTTATTTTTTTCTGCACCAAAAGAACTAAAAAAAAATAATCCATACTCGTTAAACAATCTTGACTCAGGGGCTCAAGTGTGCTGGGGCACAGTATGACTTGCCCAGTGCCAGTGCGTCCTCAAAGAGCAGAGCCAGGTAGACCTTGAAATTCCTCCTCCCATCAGACTGTGTGTCAGTATTAACAATAAACTGAACTGCAGTATACCAATCTATTAAACCTGTACAGGATAAGTGTCTGTAGTTATGACTTTGAATTGAGTTTTGCAGAGTGGACAGAACAGCTCTTTTATAATGGGTTTATATAGCTGTTTAAAGGTGTGTGATTATGGATGACTCACTTGTTGAAAGCCCAAGATGATTTGAGGAAGCAGGCTGTAGCTCTGATCGTGGTCAATGGCTGTAAATACTGTCACTCATACACTAGCTGCTAATCGTAGCTCACTAAAGCTCCATTTATTCAATGATAAACATATTGTTTTCAACAACTTCTTCACAAGGAAACTCCCCAGTATTATGTTGTTTATGTGCGTTTATTTTGAACAACCATATCAGGAAATATGTTGTTTTCAGTTGCAGCTTTACAAACCCAGCAGGAAAGAAGCTAAACTTTAAATCATCCAGTCACAAACAGTGTCTTTATAATAGACTAAAAAAAAGCATCTCTGTTATTTCATGCACAGACATGGGTTGGTATGCTTTCACAGGCTTGTTTTAGGGGGAGAAAGGGGCGTTGTAGTCCTTGAACATGTCTGCTCCCCTTTAATTTTGTAACACTGCAGTAATACCATAAAAATACAGTGACATGGTCCAGACCCTCCTCTAATCTTGACAGGGATTCAAGCGTGTGCTGCAGAGGAAGCCTTCATGGTGTGAAGGTATGTTTGCATGAGACAAATACGATCTGGAGTCTGAAGATTGTAAATAACAGCTCTGATTGTAAGTAATTTTCCAGAGTGAATCTGCCCTGGCTGTAAATTTTCAGCACTAATTACCTAGTAAGTTTTGGTGATGACAGAAGTCCCATGATAACAGTGGGCTGTGAGAGTGCTCCAGCGTGTACATTGTAATGAGCTGCAGAGGCTGTGGTGGAGTCTGAAGTTTGCTTTCAGCAGCTTATTTTACATATTTAAAAACAAACGCACCACTTTTCAACACATATGTTTCATCTAAGTCATCTGTAATTGATACAATTTAATGATTTAAACAGACAAAGTTGCTTGCACATGAAGCCTGTATTCTGCACAAAAGCATGTCATAAAAGCATAAATTCAAGAAATAATCAATGCATTAGCAGTGAAATTAACCTAAAATTAAATGGCAATACAAAAAGGTAGCAGCTATTTATATGCAAGCTTCATTTCCAGATGGGGTAAAGTTAACTCTCCCTTGTCCAGACTGTGTGCAAAACTTCTGCTGCTCGCTGTGGAATAGTGCCAAGATCCCAATTGGATGAGCTCTGTCTGCATCCAACAAACTTAAAACTGGCAATAATAAGATGCATTTCTGATGTGTTACCATTAAATTTAAGCCAGCCTGGAAAAAATTACATTTTAATGCAGAAAATAGTACGCCCTGTATGCTGATGTGGAAGTAAAGGGCCTTCAGAGAGATGGAGAAGCATGTAATGCATCATGCAGAAAAGCTGAGTTTGTTTCCTGTTAAGAATCTACCTTAACCATATTATATCTGCCAGAAGCTTTAACAAGCAGCTCAGTGTGGAGAGTTCACAGAGAGCGTGCAGAGAGACGGACTAGGTGTTACTGCAGCTACAGCAGTGAGATGCTGGTGAGTTAAGCAGTATGTGATAAGAAGTAGCAGTGAATTTAGCAAAACTTGAGTCAGATAAGGATTGATTATCTAACTGGCAACTACTGATCAAAGTTAAAGATTTACTTGTTTGGAATATTTTCAAATCAGCAGAGTCTCCTATTCTGTACAATCTGGGGCCTGAAATGAGAACAAATTAATGGGTATTTGCCACATGTAGAAATTCAAAGAGTGACTAAACCCTAAGACCACTTTAGTCAGACAAAAAGCTGTGGATATTAAGCGCTGTTGTTCATCAGTTCAGGTCAAAATCTCGACACTTAATATAGGGATGAAGCTCTTTTTCCCCAAACAAATGCAAATTAGGTCCTTTTCACACCTGATAGTCCAGGGACTCGGTCCATTTTGGAACAGAAATGGCAACATTGTTGCACTTTCCTTTGGTTTGGTTTGCATTCACACTGCTCTTTTGGTCAAGGGGACCAAACCTTCTGAACACCTACAACCTCTGCCATCTACTGGCCTGGTGTGTATACTACATCGTTTTTGGTGTTTCCCACAGTCTCGTGTGAACGGAGACCATTCTGAAAACGTTGCCGTCTGAACGTGGAACTTTTTGGAAATGAAAACGGAAAACGAAGCAAAACGTTGTTGTGTAAACGAGGCCATAGTCAGCGGGAGGATTATGTGGGGGTCCTTGGAAAATTTTCTCCCCTGTAGGGGGCCCCTAGCCCCTAAAATTTGAGAACCCCTGTTTTAAAGAACCATATACAATTGTTTTACACTCAGGTAGCTTATAATAGTCCTACATTGGATAGATGGGCTAGAATGGCTAATAATTAACTCTGCAGTTTGCAGCACATAGACCGTGTGATGTAGTGGCTGATGGGGACTGTAAGGAGTGACATGAGTCCTAACTGGATGCAAAGCGAGCATTGGTTACACAGATTTCCATCCTGACAACATGTGAGAAATGCAGGCGATGCAGCCCAACATTGTTCCTTTGTTGCTCATGTTGCAACTGGCAAGGAACAAGGAAAGATGAAGATGACAGGGAACCAGGAGTATTTCCTTGATTTTCTTTCTCTTTGCTCTCTTGCAGAGATTGCTAGTTTGCTTTACAATCTGGAGGTAGGTATATATTATTAATAGCCACATCTGTGACTGAAAGTTGTGCTCTGACTTGTGCCAACATGGAGGCAAAACTATTTAACACACAGCCGCAACATTGTACAGGTACAACATTGGCAGTTTTAGGATAGGAACACCTCAGCTGAAACTCTGGGGTTAAGTTACACTTTAAGTAACTAAAAATACATGAACATCCTAGTAAAATAGTCAACTAAAGCAACAGGTCAGCAATGATACTCAAATGTATTTATTTGTCAATTATGCAAACAGACATAATTGTGTTGTAAGAGTGGTGCATTTGGTATAAAAGTAAGAGAAAACCCTCAGAACCAGAACCAGGTTTACTCTTCATAAATCACACATAAGCAGTAATGGTACAGTATCTGTCTAGACCTGCAGAAGCTGGAAGGGAATCATCCAGCACCCCCTCTCACCCCCACAGTCCAGCCCAACCTGCACCCTGCTAGAGGCCACACTTTGGTAACTGACAGCTGGGCTTAACAAGCGTGAAGGGGCCCCTTTATGGGTACGAGTCCCACAGGTGATCATCAGTCAGTAATCAGGCCTGGAGGAAGGAGGAGGAAAGAGATAAAGGAGCGATGACAAGTGGAGTTTTTACTTTAAAGCTGCAGTGTGCAACGATTAAATGATGATGGAGAGAGAGAGAGATCAGCACGGAAAACAAGGCCAATAGAAACCGTAGAGAGCCTCTGCTGAAAATATTTACTGCCTCTGTGGCTTCTGTCGGCATCTCAGCTTCAGGCTAGATGCCGTTTCCAGATGTAAACAGCTCATTAAGATGAGCGACAAGTGTTGGCAGGGCAGGAACTGGCGGATCAGAGAGGGAGGAGGACTAATAATACAGCTGAGAGCTGAAAGCATGGCATCTTTCAGGGTGTTTTCAAACCTGTGACTTATTTGCTTCGTTTCCCTTCAGATCATTAATGAAATATTGTTGCAATTTCCCCTTGGGTTGTGTTCATGTTGTTGTTAAATAGGTCAAAGCACTCACTGTCTTTCTGCCATTACAATCGTTTCAGTCTGAAGTTTTGTGGGATGGATCTGCCTGATGACAGACATGGAATCTGGACCGTCTATCCGCTTTGCAAGCTTATCTTTTTCTGGTTACCCAGATGCTTATTGGTTACACCAGAGTGCCCAAAATATCAGCTTAAGGGTCATCATGAGGTCGCCAACAGCTCAGGGATCGCTGAAAACTCTCACTGACCCGCTGGCTTTGGGAAAGAACGATGCTCCCATTGAAAATGTAATCTCACCTCCTGTTAGAGTGAAGCACGTCCAGAAGAAAACACCTGAAAGGAAAATGTGCCACCATCAGTCATCCTACAAGATTAGAATGATTTGGATAATAAAAAAGACAAAAACCATCTGTGCATGGTTCATTTTACCCTGGTTACCCATGATGCCCTCACTGCCGTTGGTGAAATGATTGTATTATTAAAATGGTTACACCAAACAGGTGGATTTCTGGCTGACAGTGACTTTGGCAGTCTTGGTGAGGCCAGAGATTTCTGCTGTGTGACTGAGGAATGGCAGAGATGTCAGCTATGCTGCTGCTATGATAGACAAGTGAAGTGGCATTAAAGTGTGCTCTCCTGCTAGTCGGACCTTATTGCTTATTAGGTTCTTATGTTGGAAATATTTATTCATGCATTTTTGACAGTTTTTGCCCGCTTTGCCTGTTTTAACCTATTTTAACAGTTTTTGTGCATTCTTACCACATTTAAAAACATTTTTGACTGATTTTCACCACATTTCCTTGCTCCCTTTTCCTCTTTCAACCTACTTTATTGCCTTTTATGATCAATTTCTGAAAATGTCAACAATTTTTTCCAAATTTAAACAACTTTTGACACTTTCTGACCCCTTTTCACCAGTTTTTTCTTCCACTTTTTGCCCCTTTTTGCTCTTCCTGACTCTCTTAACCCCCTTTTTTGCTATGTTTAACCAGTTTCTACAAATCTTTGACAATATTTACCTCTTTTAATCCATTTTTCTTCCACTTTTAACCAATTTTCTTTCTTTTGTCCCATTAGCCACATTCAAAACAATTTCTGGCTCATTTTCTCACCTTTTCCCTGCCTCATTTTTAGGGCTGGGTATTTTTAAGAACCTCCCGATTCAATTCGATTTCGATTCTTTAGGTTGCGATTTGATTCAATTTGATGTCGATTTAAATGCTTCAATGTCGATTCAGTAAGAAGTAGAAATACACAAATAACCTGTTGACAATTTTTTAATAATTATTTTCATGCCTATGTGAACATATTTGGTAAGTCACCTCACATTTTTGAGCAATAAAACATCTGAAATTAAAAAAATTGTACAATAATAACTTATTTGTGCATATGGAGTACAAAAGTAAAGACACATGACAGTTCTGTATAAACAATGAAAAAGTAAAGTGCATGGAAACTTAAATAATATTTCTGTCCTTTTGGAAACTGTGATAAACCTCACATAACATGGTTATGGCTGGTTGTTGTTGTTTGGTCGAGTGCAGCTTCCGTCCATACAACACGAATCAGATGCACAGCGACCCCCACTGGCCAGGAGGTGAATCAATTCAGAGGATTTGCTGAATCGATATTGAATTGGGGGAGGAAATATTGCGATGCATCGATTAATCGATATTTTTTCCCACCCCTACTCATTTTACCTATTTTGCATTTTAAACCACGTTTTAATCTTTTTTTTTTTTTCACTCATCTTTTGCATGCTCAGAAATTTAATTTCTATCATGTCTACCTGAACTTGCATGAATTTAGAATAAATGAAAGCCATGCAGAGTTAGAAGGAAGCAGACTGAGTCAGTCTGGCGTTTACTCGTGGCACAGTCGGGCACACGCCCTGCCTCAGGACAACTTTTTGTGACACCGGTTTTTCCACTGAGGTGATGAAAGTTTGAACGGCAGCAATGAGGCGCCACAAGCACGCTAAGTCTTCCTGCAGCAGCCTCTCAAAAACAGCCACACAAAGACAGATTGTGTATTTGTGTCTGCACACTCCAGCGGCTCCAAGCCCGTCCCGTCTGTCAGCAGCTGAAAATCAGCGCGTCACCTGTACTCGCCTTCGCACAGGTGTGCCAGCAGGCAACAACACTCTCAAACACGTCAACTCTTTTCTTTCCTTCCAGTTCTTTTGACTTTACTAATCATCTTAATCCTCCTGGGGAAATAACAGATCTCCAGGTTACTTAAACATCTATGCATTTAAAAAGTCTTCAGGAGAATCAACTGTGCGTAAACTTTCTACAGGTCTGGAGAAGTTAGGGCTCATTGCTCTGATTTGAAAAGAAAGCTAAATCTAAAGATGCACTATACCCAAAGCTGGAGTTGCTCCAGATGAAGATTTTCTTTATGGCTACTCTTACAGGTCTCTCAAGCTGATGTTTTCAATAACAGGCTGCATCCCAAATCCCTTAAATAACAGATATTCATCCCTATTTTCCTTGTATCTTAGCTCAAGTCCACACATAGGGAAGTACTTTTGAAAACAAAGGGTTTTCTCTGCGTTTTGGCCTTCTGTATAAATGCAAATGGCATTTTAGGTCACTTGTAATGCACCTTTTGGAAATCTCCTACCAGGGCAGAGTCCGTGTTAGATGGGGGGCATTAAGGCAACTGTAATAGGGCAGTAACTGACATTATTAACTCTATAATATCCACCATCTGTTTGCCATTGGCATGGTGCAAAGTTTATGTTTCATGCACACAAGACACTGTACCACAGCCTATACAAAAGCCACATCGCCACTTTTTCACGTTTCCTCGCATACTTTTCATCTGCGTGTCACATGTGCACACTGCTATGTGCTAAAGCGGATCATTATCATCATAAAAAGCATCACTAAACTTTTTCAATTATCATGAATCCCAAGAAATCAAGTTATTTAAACATATTTTCACCTTTAAAATCGCTGGAGGCAGCGGGTGTTGGTGCTGAAAATCCTCAGAACAGTGTTCTACTCTACTGGCATTTTCAGGTCAGGTCTCTATAAAACGGAGCTGTAGCAGCTTGGACTCTCGTTTGTGGAGCACTGCATGGGTGGCTCCACATGTCAAACACATCATTAATGTCTCTGAGTGAGACTCTTGAACCCCACTGTGAAGGACAGACTACTGCTGACATAGTGTGATCTTCTGTGTTTTTTTGTTTTCATCTGGACAAAGATGTATTCAAGAGTGTAACATGGAGAAGGGAAACCTAGTTAAAAAACACCTGCCTACATGTGGACAAGGTCTTAGTCCAGGGGTGTCTAAAGTTTTTCCATTTAGGGCCACGTACAGAAAATTATAAGGATGGTGGGGTCACTTTCATATACCTCACCATTATGATACTGAAGTCTGTAAAACCAGGCTAGTTCAGGTAAAGATGTGCTTTGTGATTTGACATGCTTAAATGGCTAGTTAATAACTGACAAGGCAAATTGTCCATCATTTCAAGGATTTTAAGGAGGCCAGTCAGATTTCAGAATAGCCCTGATTGGCCCTGGCTATCACTGTCCTCTCCATGTACCAGAGAATTTAGTGTTGTCTCAGTTTAATTCAGGAAAAAGCACACCAATAAATTGTCTTGTCAAAAAGTTTGTTTACAGAATTAGCACAATAATATGCTAAACTATACACTGATCCAAATAAATTCATACCGTCTTGACAAACTTAAATTTTTTCTGTGTTTTCTTATTAAGTATAGTTTTGTGTTACCTTCCCGGATGAGCCCCCAAGATAACACAAAACTATACTCATCTGTCACAGACAGACATTAGTCAAGCACAAGCTTCGTGTTTTAATGTGAGTCATTTTTACCTCCGCCAAGGAGGTTATGTAATCAGCAGGGTTTGTTACTTTGTTTGATACCATAACTCTGTTTGAGTTATGGGCGGAGTTAAATCCACCCATAACTCAAAAAGTTATGGACGGATTTTGATGAAATTTTCAGGAAATGTCAGAAATGGCATAAGGAAGAACTGATTAGATTTTGGGAGTGATCACCATCTGGATCCAGGAATTTTTTAAAGGATACTGTACTATTGGGAGATAGGGCTAATGGCAGAGGTCTGTGCTCTCTGAGTGCTTTTCTAGTTCATTTATGTTTTAGAATTTGCCGCAGGCCTATTGAAAATGGGCCAAGGACCACATCTGGCCCCCTTGACCATAGTTTGAACATCTCTGCCTTAGTCCAACCCAGGAATACATGTAGATGTGTGAGGAAACATAGGACTAGGTCTATATAGTATAGTATAGACTGGGGAGGGTTTTGCCTCCATTGTTCTCCAACTCTGCTGATTTGATGAAGTTTCACTAAAATATAAAACACTGCATTGTCCAGTCAGTAAGAAATATCAAATAAGAGAGTGTTTGTCAGCCCTTTCTCCTCCATTTTTTGGGACAGCCACTATCATGGTGGGTGAGGAACTGCTTCCAGTTTGACCAAGGATGAAACAGGCAGCATTGAAGAGATCTGAGATGCAGGGGGTCTGATAGCTAAGGATGTTTTCACATGGGTGGGGCGTTTTCTGCTAGGTCCAGTTTTTTTTTTTTTTTTTTTAAGATTTGTTTTTGGGCCTTTTCATCCCTTTATTAGATAGAGGAGGACAGTGGATAGACTCAGAAATGGGGAAGAGAGTAGAGGAGAGACATACGGCAAAGGGCCTCAGGCTGGATTTGAACCCGGGCTGCCCATGTACATGGTGCGTGCCTTAACCACTCGACTACCAGCGTGCCCCCTAGGCCCAGTTTACATGCCAGTCATATATGAACACAGAACTCTAATGCTTTATTAAACAATAAAGCAAAGCTCACTGGGCAGCCATGGTCTCGGTTTGCTTGCATGTGACACCTGGGGCGGTTACTTTGCAGGTGAGAGTCGACCAAGCAACTCGATGAAAGTAGTCATAGAGTAAAAGGGAGAGTTCTCTGAAATGCAAAACTGCATTGAGCGCATTTTGATAGTAAAATATTAAATTGTGCGATTTGGACAGTGTGTTTGTTTTCCTACAATTTTTGGCAACTTATAACAAGAAATGACCAGATGTTAGGACTTCTGTTTCTGTGTTGTATGTTGAAACAAATATTGACAGTGTTTGAATTTGACCAGAATTTTCTAGAAGTCTAAAAATTCTGTTTTGACAAGAAAACATCAAGTTGAGAGTGGACAAGTGTTGAGATTTTCTAACCTCCCTCTACCACAGTTTGAACAAGCAAACATCATATCTGTCTTTTGTCATTTACTTTGCATTTAGAGGAATCAGACGTTGTTTACTGCAGATTTAGGATGAATGGAGTCTCTATTTATGCCGCTACCGGCTCTTAAGACTCAACATTTCTCTTCTGTCCCTCTCAGTTTACCTCTCACTCCGTCTTTTAGTCCCCCCTCCTCTCTCTTTTCTCTCTACCTTCCTCTTATCACAGGGGAGGACAAAGGTTTATGTGGGCCTTTCATTCTGTCTCGCAGTGAGAGATGGCTGCAGTGGATTGTGGGTAACAGGATCCAGCTGTGTTGTAGGCTCAGTGTTTGTGTGTCTGTGTCTGCTGGTGTGAACATGTGCAGGAATGTGTGGATGTGAGTTCGTGGCAGCGTGCTGTGCAGCTCTGCAGGTCTTGGGTGCGTGTTGACCTGCTTCGTGTCATTCTGACAGCTCTGTTTCTCTTTCATCATGCGCCCTTATCTGCACTCGTACAAATAGCAGAGGATCTACTGTGTGCCGTGAAGTCTTAGCAGCAGAAGATGCTGTCATGTTTAATTACAGATCTATGAAAGAGCAAAGAGGACCTGTTGTGCAACTCCGAGCTTTGTGATTGTAGTTTAATATGACAAGAAACTGCTCTCCATACTTTTACAGCTCTGTTTCATACGCTACATGGCAGATTCTTGGCTCCTGGGCGGCGGCACCCGGTCAATATCAAACATCAGGCGAGGGTTTAAGAAAGAGAGAAATACTTGAAGTAGGCACAAACATCCCTTCTGTGTCCTCTCTCCACCACTTCACCTGTCAGTCATATTGAGCCTATTTTAAAAAATCAAAGAGTTGGATGAGAAGCAGCTGTGATCAAGGTTAAAATATGAATATTTTCCTGCATGATTCTGACCCTCAAATTCCACATACTCTGTCTCTGCAGCGAGCCATACTCAAAGTGCACCCCAGAGCAAATTGCTCCCTTCTAGTAAGCTTTTGCAATTCAACAGCATGCACTCTGGTTCATCTCCACTGTGTGCGAGAAGCCCTGGAGATGGATGAGATACATGCCGGGTATGAATCCATGTAGAGCAGACTGACAAAAATAAAAAGCATCCCATCAATGCATTTCATGGACTGCCTACAGTAATTTGCATCACCATATTAACCGTACATCTCATCCTGTGCCACAAGACACAGGTCACCAGTCAGTCAGAGGGTCACAGAGGTAACATGGCACCATGGGGAAAGAAAGTTAACTTTTGAGAGGGAAAACAACAGAATTTTCTCTGAAACCACACATCCTTTCTAGAAAACCTAAACCTTTTAACTGCCTGATACACTAACCCATGGAAGAAGTGGAACAAATCCTAGAATAATATCGAAATTAACAGCAAATCATTGGACTTGTTATGGCTGGATTTGCTATTCCAGAGATCTCCTGTGATATTGTGATCTCTCATCTCCAGCTGCTCAGGGCTGCACTCTGCTGCATGTAGCATCAGATAGGCATCAAATGGGAGAGGGTGCATGCCACTGGATGGAGCAAATCGTAGCACTCACACAGCACAGCAGACACAGATGGTGTGAAATTTGCAGCTTACAGCCTACAGTTTAAACTTCTCACATTCTGATGAAAGTCTGTTGAAGTTTAAGATCAAATGTGCTTTTTTTGCGTGAAAAAATAAGCAATTTAGACAATAACACAATAATAATAAACAATACAGTGTACAAAATAATGAATACAATTATAAAACTGGCTCTACCCCAAACCCCGCAACATGCACATCAACATACAAAAATATGTGAATGCACAACAAACACACACTCGGTCTTGATATCTGTGAACAAACTCTATTTCAGTCCTACAGCATGAAACCAGAAATTTTTATAGCAATAACAACAATCAACCCCTGATCAGATTTTTAAAGATCTGACTCTCTGAAAACAAACAATTCCCTAAGAATAAACACTAAATGAACATTTTAAAGATTTATACTCCCAGTTGCAGCTGCAACTCTCAACTGCTTTGACTTTTTTTTTTTTTTTTTTTTTTTTGGTCTTGATTTGGTTGTTTTTCTCTGTATGTCAGCCCTGATATTGACTGGCCACCAGTCCAGGGTGCACCCTGCTTCACGCCCAATGACAGTTGGGATAGACTCCTGAGACCCCAAATGGGATTAACAATGTCAAAAATGGTTGGACAGATCTGCAAGTTTTGCGTTATTCCCCAGTTGCTGCACACGTGCAGCTTGATAGCGGCTTTGTCCCGTGTTTTGTTGCTCTGATTGGCCCATAGAAATGTAACAGACAGAATGTTCATCCAATCACACTCTGAGTTTTTTTCAAAGCCTCTGCCTTTTCCCAAACGTTTCCTATTGAAACTTTCCCAGATGGATGTGTGAAACAACCGTCCACCATCTCTTAACCTCAGCTGTTTTATAAAACAGTACCAAGACCGAGGCTAACTGGCTTCTTTTTTTAGCTGAAGGCTGGTGTGTGAACCAACACTAAACTAGTTGAATGCTCTTGCCGGAGACCCACAGCCTGCTGCTCAAGTTGGGCTGTGCTGAAAGCAGGTAACCAGGCACTCTGTGGGAGTCAGACTAATGTTACTTTCCCATTTGAAAGCTATTGATTGACTTTTGAATTACTATCATAGGGCAAGAAAGTTGCGCATTGTTGCTTTAAACAGTGCTAAATTGACGTAATTAGAGGGAGATTTCACAGGTTATCAGCCTCTTTTGATAACATTACTACTGTTAAAAGAGAGACCGGTTTCACTGCAGCCCTGCTTGGCTGTGCAGGACTGTAGTCTTTAATTAAGGACGTACGTTTGCTGTCAATAAGGTTCAAACCCTTCTCACTGTGGTTTTGACGTGTTTCTACCGTACCTCTAAGCTATGTGTTGTACATGCTGTCGTTTTCACTAGATTAAACCTGCAGAGACGCTGAGGCAGACACATGCTGTCAGATGGATTTTACCTGCAGTACAAGTCCTGACACAGGCCTGTTGGAGCAGCAAAGCCACAAGACCACATACACAGTGTTTACTGAGGATCTGAAACTGCAGACACTTGGTTCACAGGAGAGTCTAACCACACTCAGAGGCAAAGCCTTCATATTTGCAGGATTAGTTTGTCTTTCCTCCTTCTTCTCTGGCTCTGAACTACAGTAATTCTCTCATTCATATTCCATTCATTCCTCTTCTTCTCTGTCATCTAATTATTCTCTGAGCCGGCAGCAGCACCCTTAAAGGAATGACAAGCTCTCATTATGGGTCTGTTACTGTTCTATAAACAGTAAGTGACTGCACACAAAGACAGATCCGGATTCTTAAAGCTCTCTTAGACAAAGGCAGATTTGTGCCATGGTGTCATTGCAGGAAAGCTTTGTCATCAGTGGGGCATGCTGGGAGATGGTGGCTTCATCATGTGCAATGAACTGTGCATTGTTGGTTTTGTTGGCTGTATGTGGCAGTGAATATGAAAGCTGATGAAAGCAGCTCGTTATCTTCAGCTGGATGTGACAGAAAGGTTTGGTGAGTTGAGGGCGTGGTGCTGAACATTTTTTATGTTGGCTGCTCTTCATTTAAACTTCAAACCATTGATCGAATACTTCCCATGCAAAAATATACAAAACGCATAATATCCAATTCTGTACATGAACTATTTCAAGTCACACTCATTATCATTTTCTTAGATTTCATGTTGAATATCATGTCTAAGGCCAGCCACACACTACAGTATTTTAAGTCTGATTTGGGGCAAGATTTTCCTCCCCCGATGATCGTGGGGGACTGTTTGTCTGAGTAGTCTGCATATGTGTGATGTCAACACGATTGTTTTACTGCTCCATATTGCGTTGTAGCCTCCAAAATCCTGAATCGTAAATATCAAACACATTTGATATTTACGATTCTAGTTTGTAGTGTCGCTGACAGAGTACCCACAACAACCAATGAGAGTGAGCAGACCAGGTAGCGTCACAGCCGGATCATACGTACTTTCACCACACACAACCATGAACACAACTTTAACTTAATTTCAGCCATGATTTCATCCTGAGTCTTTCCCTTGTATTATGATTTTTGCTTCACCTCTAACGCATGCCAGGACAGCCTGTTGTGGAGAGACATCAAGACGGTATCAACAGACATCTGTATTTTTTTTTTTTTTTCTTTTTTTTCTGAAGTCGTGATCATGCGAGGTGTGGGCCAGTGATCTGATAGTCTGGCTGAGTCGTCTAGTGTGTGTGTTCGGAGGATTAAAGATGAAAAATCTTCGGAAATTGTCCTGAAGTCTGTGGTCACCCACAGTTTAAAAATCGTTCCAGATTTAAAAAATCATCTAGTGTGTGGCTGGCCTTAGGGAAGATTTTTTGTGGTGTTTTGAGTCCAGAATGTCCAACATTCATACAATGAATACAAATTCCACACTCTGAGTCTACATCATTTGTGGTTTTGCATCTATTGACCGTGTGCACCCTCACCCCTTGGATCTGTTTACAAATGCAGCATGACAGAGTGTTGCTCAGAGCAGATCACAGGAGATCTTTGAATTCAATCAGTAATTGCAAGATCATGTTATAACAACCTAGAATTGTATGTTTACCTTGCTTATCTAAAGTTGGCATTCTGTATTATTCTGTGATGTGCACATTGGTCTTTCTGTTGCTGACTGAGTGACTACTCTCAGAGCCATACATACGAGGGCAGCACTATGGGCTGGGTTTAGTTGTACTGAAAGCCCTCGATAATGGCTACCTCCACTGTGGTGATTACCTCACATAAAGCTTTAGCTCTGCATCCATTTTACTAGAACTGGACCAGGTTTCTGTATGAAACAAAGAATAAAGACAGCCATAAAAGATTTTCATGTTGTGAAAGGTGTTTTCGCTCTACTGCCAACCTGCTTTGCCATGAGTCTTACAGGGAAAGGGTCACTTCTTGCGGGAACACTTGTATACAATGGCTACTAGTGGAGTGATTAGCTCGATTAGCCACAGCCACACTTTGGTCGGAACTGGACAGCGTTTATTTCTAAAACAAGCGCTGCAGAAAAAATGCAGAGGCAAACTTAGTGAGATATTTACTGAGGATTGTTCTCATTGAAGCTGTTAAACTATGCAGTCTTTTCATGTTACATTTTATAGTAAATATTTTATAATAAATATTTACAATAAATATTCTGTTTTTTAAAAAATCTGTTTTGAGTTGGCCTGCTTTATGATTGTACATTAATTTGCAAGTGTTTTAGGGTTTTTTAGCTTTCAAGTTTAACATGTAGGGCTGCAGTAATCGATTCTTTTTGTGATCGAGTACTCTATCAATTCTTCTGCTGATCAATCAAGTAGATATAGAGTAGATACTAGATAGAGACTACTGCATAAGACTAGCATGTTGCAGAAAACAAAAGAAAATGGGAAATGAATTTAGAACTAGTTCAATTTAAGCTATATAAACTGATCTTTGAACTAGTTCATTCTAATTGTGAATTTGCACATCACTGGCCATATACTAGGTTTTAACCTAGTCTTCTTTTGCCTCAACCATGACTGAGTACATTAAGAAATTCAAAGGTTTTTGATCTGTTCTAGGTGGATTGGTGTATTTTGGTGGCAACTTCCACTGTAAAATGGTGTCGGCATGCATCTCAACTGGACCAATTGCAGAAGCAATTTGAGCCATATTTGCGCTTCACCTGCAGATCGCTGCACAGACATAACATGAGGAATTTGAGGATAACTGGATGCATGTATGAGCTCTGACACATGGATGATGATGGAGTTTTGTAGTAAAGTTTCCTCCACTGTTGGCTCTTCTTGCATCATCCATTGATAAATATAAAGTTGTATAATCGTTTTATACAGGGATGCTGGAAGTCAGATTTGGTGAAGAGAATGATAATTTTGAAGTTGTTTGTGCTGCAGAAACTCACATTTTATTAGTTAATTTGAATGTGCCAAAATGTGGCATGCAAGCACTGATTTCCTATTGAACGTATTTCTTTTAAGGACTATTTTTGGACTTTTTCCTTTCTTCTGATTGGACAGCTGAAGAGAAACAGGAAATATGGGGACAGAAAGTGGGGGAACGCATGCACCAAACACTGCCAGGACTGCAAGCAGTGCATCAAGGGCTTTAGCCTCTGGATAGGGTGCCTGCTCCACCACCTGAGCTAAACCAGCACCCTGGATTTGATAGAAAATACAACTATTAATGACTACAGGTGAGCAGCACTCTGTTGGCTGGAAAGCTCAGTGGTTTACATGGTTGACTGTATGGGAGATTGGTGGTTCAAATCCCAGTCAGAGCACTAGTGTCCAGTGTGGGCCCTTGGGCAAGGTCCTTAACGCCAGATGCCAAGGCAGAAACATTTATTTTTCCATCACTTTTTTGGTGTAAGATTCCCCCTTCACCAACATTTTCTCTCAGAATCATAAAAACAAGTCAGAGTCTGTCCAATTAGCCACTTCCTCTGCCCAGTTAAAGTTTTTTTAATTCAATTTAGCAGCCAGATATACTGGATTCCAGTACAAAATTGATCCGACACAACAAATAAACACTGGTAACTGATATCTCCTCATCCCACTCTGTTGGCTGATGCTGTAAACGGGGCTGGTGCCAATGTTAAACTGAAGTGTTGGTGCATCCCTGGTAATGTTTGCAACATGTTGCTGCAGGACGTAAAAGTCATCACACCTGCTGCGGTGTTTTTGCATCAGCAGATTTATGTCTCCTTGAGATATTTTTTATTATGGAGTCAGTTGGAGCAGTATCAGTAAAGCCAGGAGGAAATTTAGCCCATTTGGTGTCAAACGTTCAGCCAAAACTTCAGAGCATTGTCATGAGATTTGTGCATGTTTGAGAACACAGCATTGGTTTCAGACAAGCATTCTTTCACCTAAAAGATTTTCACACAGTTATCTAGTTTTGGCCCTGATATTTCACTGACAAGTTGAAACACAGACATGTTTTGATTTGGAAGTTTAGTTCGATTAGAGCAGACATCGCTGTGGTTCATCACAAGATAGAGCAGGAAACTCATATCCACTGTTTTGTCTTCTTACAGGTCGTTTGTTTTTGCCTTTATGTTGTAGATAACGTCTATAAATGAGTTATTAGAAAGAGGTTTTGACTTGTTTGTACAGGGAAGTCATTTACACGTCTTGATTTTGGCTTAATGATGCAAGTGCTGTCAGTTTTGACAAGTCTTTATTTCACTTCTCAGCATAAACAGACTTCCAGTAATCACTTCCCCCTTTTTAAAGCTGTTTATTCCACCTCTGTTATTCCTTCTCTCTTCCCCCACCTTGTTTAGGTGTTTCCCTCTCTCTTCCCTGTGGCCTTTGTGCTTGATTTAGGTCAATTTTGAGGAAATATTACACATTCCTGTGTGCTGACAGGTACCAACCCTGCGTGCTATGAACAGAGGAGGCTAAATGGAGGAGACAGAGGGCAAAGAGGGAGCGGAGGCATGGGGCCTGACTTTAATAAACATCTTGGGTTTCCTCTCAACTTCAGCCTCAGGAGTCTGGAAAGGTCTGGAAAGGTTGACTATAAAAGCAGGTCAGAGAGGAGAGGAAAGGAGGGATGAGAATACAGATGGAGATTGGGATAAATGTAGAGCACTGGCACCAGGTAATGGATGAAAAAGCTGCAGAATGTCAACCAGAGGAGATGACAACGATGTATTAGGGTCACTCTAAATAAAGAATAATAAACTCAAACTAGCACCTGGCAGATGCAGTGTATCCAGGAGGTGTAGAGTTGCTGAACAGAGAAAGTATAGTGGTGGATCTGGAAGAAGGGCCAGGGTTTCTGTGGTGTTGTGATTTGAAGAAATCTGGACATGAGGCCTAATAACCTTGAGCTTTGACCCCAACATCTAATCTGTTCACTTCATCATTAGAAATGAAGAATTATAGTATTCAAGATGTAGTCTGTTAAGGGGAAAGCTCCACCTATTTTTAAAAAAATACCAGCATGCACTCTGTCTTGTTCATATTATTTTTAGACTGGTTTCAATTTCCATTCAAATTTCACTGCAGTTAAGCCTCAACTGAGAAGCAAGATAATCAGTTTGTCATTATGAACTCATATTGAAGAGCAATCATGGTCATGCTGGAAAGCGTGTTAATTTTTTGAGACAGTGTTTTTGACTAGTTTGTCCTCTACCTGACCATGCAAATGATTGCTGTGAGACATTATGGAGGCACTGGAATTACTAAATATTTTGTGCACAATCTCACGCTAGAATTCGGGCCTTTTTTAACTATCTTGGACTAGCAAATTATTGGTTTAAAGATCTTTTACAGGTAGACCAGTTGCAGCACTACTCATGTGATAGTGAGTCATCCCACGTGGACAAGGAGGAGCGCTTCTTTGGTATAACAGTGGTTAGATCCACTCAGTTCTGATTGTAAAGTCAGGAAAAACAACCAGAAAGATGGGACTACATTTATGCAGTTTACCACTGTAAAATCAATCTTGTGCTGCTTTTATTTACCTGCTGTAGTGGCCAGTAGGTTGAGCAAATTCACCAGACACTGCTCAAAAATACCAGCATTTGGCTGGTGGCTGGTACTGATTTCCTACCCTGTTGTATTCATGAGCAAGGAAAGAACATGAGACCCAATGACCCTCACCTTTGACCCCCACAATCAGACCACACTCACAGAAATATTTCTGCCTTATTTTTAAGATTTATGTATTTCAATTGCATATAAAATTTCCATCCATGTGAATTACTTAGATTTAACAAAAACAGGCCAGTAAACTTTATGTGCTGCATATTTGTCGCTCAAATGTAAATGAAACAATTAAGAATGAGATTTTTGCAATAATACCAATAAACCCAATGTGGTTTGACTAAACAGTGACAGATTTATGTAAACCTAATGTAAACCAATCTCATAAATTGTAACTAAATGAATCTTGGTTGATCCACAGCTCGTCATTAAAACTTTATTCATACATTTTAACTGATTAAATTTAACTGTTTTCGCAATTAACAGATTTATGCTGATTTTAAGGAATTTGAATAAATAAATTCTAAAAATTTAATCATTTAAATAAAATCAAATAGATGTAAATACTTAAAAATAAACTATTCATTTTTCTGAGTGCATCTTTGAGTCAAAGTAGATATCTTTGAAAAATTAAAGCAAATCTCTATAAGTGTTCTTGAGGCATTGTGTTTACTGGAATAAAGGAGAATGAAGAAGGAGCATACTCCCAACAAAAAAGCTTCTTAAGGTGCAAGACAAAATGACTTAAACTCAGACGTCAGCACTCTAAAATGTCCTGTTAAGCATTTTAGGCAAGGCGCAACGGACGGGTTTTAACTGGTGGTCTTCTTCAGCGTCGTGAACAATGAGCAGAAGAGCACCTTAAAATACAGGAAGTATGTCAAGCAGCGCAGGTACAACCTTCAAAATAAGACTTTGAAGGTTGACTGGAAGACAAAACTGACTCAGTAATACCTTGTATAAATACCTATATATTCGAGATGAGAATCACTAGTGGCCCCAGGATACGATATTATCACGATACTTGGGTCACGAGTCGATATTATTGTGATTTGAAACATTTTGCAATACAGTGAGTATTGCGATATATACCATTCTTCTATACCATTTTTTCCACTGTTCAGCTGATTTTGCATTAGTCTTGCCCTCATGTTAGTCGTATTTCTGCAGTATTTTATTTTCATGTAGCATTTCTTGCTAGTCTCATGTGTCATGTCCATCTCATTTGTGCCCTGCTTCCATTCCTAATGTCCTTCCCCTGGTGCTGCCATGTTTGTTGTACTAACTCTCTCCTGCTCTATAACTGTCACCTCTACTGACCTCACTGGACAAACAATTATCCAATTTGTTTTATTTTTCCATTATCATAGACTTCACTTCATATTAGCAATTAATTTAATCGATACTTGGTGGACGAGATGAGACGATACGATATATCACCAAAGACAATATCGTGATACCATGCTGTGCCGATTTTTTCTCCCACCCCTACTATGTATATAAACACAGTAAAAATATACAAGGAATAACATATGTACATCAAATACATATCAAAGGAACCCAGGCATGACTCTCCAGACAAAGATACATCATTTTAAAATGCAAAATTGCATATCAGCGATTAAGGCAATGAAAAAATGTACACTAGAATAACCCACATGGTTGTTCAGATGGACAACCCTTATGCCTCCAGTGTGGCTGTCAAAATTTATCACATTAATCATGATTATCTGAGGTCCACAGTTTGTGCCTTATTTTTTTTAATCGCAATAAACTGCATGCTTTTTTGTACCTTTCAGTAAGCTTAAACTCACAAACAGCTCAGTAGATGAATCAGAAGTCATCCACACTCACATTCACACTCTTTCATTGCAGTGACGTGATTTTCAAGTTGATGGATTGTTTGTTTCTGCAAGTCATCATGCCAGTTCCCCCTCTTTCCTTCTAACATAAAAGAACTCGAACACTTTCAAACAGTCGCTCCCACCCCCCAGTTTCCTGTAGTGGAGTTTGTGGCGCCCGTGTTTCTTGTAATTGAGTAAATCAGTGTCAAAAGACATGATGGAGTGTAAGTGTGTGTTTCAACACTCCGAATATTCTGGTATGTTTGTATGCAGTAGTCGTCTGGTGGGGCAAGTGTCCCGCTGCATTACAGCAGACTGGGTTTCATGGGCGCAGGACTGTGACATAAACACAGGGAAGAGGCTGAATGGGTTTCTCACTTACCGCAGGACGGGGTCACCCTGGGTGGGCTGCATACAGCTATAGCCTGTAGCTGACCTGTCCTTTGGGCATTATTAAACCTCATCAAGGATATAAAAACATCAAAATTCACAATGAGGAAGCACTGTAAAAGCATTTGTTTATTGGGTTGAGGTGCAACATTAATTGTTGTGCTCCGTTGTGTTGTGTAAATGTGCATTTGTTCAGTAACAGGCTTGAATATGAGTCCTGGAAAGGAAAAAGAAGAATTCCTTTGGCACTGATTTGTAAGCTAATAGTATTATGGAATTAGATCGAGACAAACACATCTTACATAACTTCAACAAATACTCAGCTATGTCATTACTCACAGTCTCTCTGTTACAAATCTGTTCTACAGCCTTACATTTATTTGGACACTTGTATGAAGCCACTGATAATTGGAACTAATCATCTCCCCTCTCTCTGTTATGTCTTTCAGAGTTTAAGGCCTGACGTCACCATGCTGCTGTCTTTGCTGGTCTTGTTCCTCTCATCTGGTCTGGTTTTATCCTTCGACTGCCCAGCCGACTGTGCCTGCCATGCCCAGCACTCAATTTTCTGCATTAACCGTCGATCCAACACGGTTCCCCATGTTCCCACCACCACCCAGAATCTCTACATCTTCCAAAATGGCATCAGAACTTTGTCCCAGGATGACTTCAAAGACCTCGGGGAGTTGGAGCTTCTAGATCTGAGTCAGAATGAACTGGCAGAGATACCAGATGATGTGTTTGAGATGCTGGCAAAGCTGAAGAACTTAGACCTGTCTTCGAACCAGATTACCCACATCTCCAAAGGAACCTTTTCTGGGTTAGTCCAGCTGGAGCGGTTGTATCTTCATTCAAACCGCATTCAGAGCATTCACTTGGAAGCTTTTGAGGGTTTAGAGAACCTACTGGAACTCAAGCTCCAAGGGAACCAGCTCACTTCGCTGCCATCCCTCAATTTCCCAAAGCTTCTTCTTCTAGACCTCGGCTCCAACAACATCCCAACCCTTGGGCCCTATGATCTCAAGACCCCTCATTTGGAGGCCCTTAGGATTTCCTCTCTTGGTCTTACTTCCTTAGATGATGATCTTATAGCCTCCCTGGGGAACCTCCATGAGCTTGACATATCCACAAACCAGCTGACTGAGGTGCCCCAAGCCTTAAAGCAGGACTCCCTCAAGGGGTTGATCAAGCTCAGCTTGGCTGCAAATCCACTAGGTGAGCTTAGGGTGGAGGACTTCCAGAAACTGACTGGACTTCAAGATCTTGATCTCAGTGGGCTTAACCTCCAGGGATTTCCTCAGAGTTTCTTTCAGACCTTTCCAAGGTTGAATCACCTCACAGCAGCTGAGAACCCATTTAACTGCCTGTGTCCACTTGCTTGGTTCCCTGTCTGGCTGAGAGAGAAGGATGTGAATCTTGGTAGGCCCGAAGAAACCAGGTGCCACTTCCCTCTGGTAAATGCAGGGAAGAAGCTTTCAGCTTTGGAGCACAAAGATTTTGGGTGTCCTCCCTCCACAACAGTGCTGATTGGCTCCCCTATTGGAAGTACTCCTGTTCCCCTGATTCCCACCACATCTCCAGAAACCACCCATACCAATGCTATACCTCCCCCTCCACCACCCAGTGAGGAGACTGTCTCCTCAAAAACAGACAGCTACCCCCTTCCACCTCATCCTCCTGTGTCTCCAAGTTCCACCAGTGGAGGGTACGAGCCACACATATGCCCACCAAACATCTGCCTCAATGGAGGAACTTGTAATTTTGACCCTGAAGGCCAGCTCAGCTGTCTCTGTCCCTCTGGAACCTCTGGCCTCTACTGTGAAAATGTGGATGAGGTCCCTGAGCCACCAAAACGTTCAGCAACAGAAATCCCTGAACCTGTGGTTCCAACAGAACTCGATGCTATCAGCTCAAGGCATGTGACCTCCACATCTATCCTTCTTGACCTGCATCGCTTCATTGAAAACCGGCCACACATCCGTGGCATCAGGTTGACCTACCGGAACCTCTCAGGACCTGACCGTCGACCCATCATCCTGAGTGTGCCAGCGTCCTACCCTGAGTACACCTTGCGTGGTTTGAGACCCAACTGCACCTACTCTGTGTGTGCCAGTCCCCTGGGGGAGAGAATAAACTCCAGGTCCAACAGCTCTGTAGAAACAGGGTGGTGCACAGAGGCTCGCACAGAAGGGGTTCTACTGACACCAGTAGAACCAAGCATGGAGACGCAGAGCCAGCTGACATACACTCTAGTCCCTGCCTTTGCTGCCCTGGCACTTGTGCTTGGGTTGGCCGTGCTGGCTGGGACAATCATCTGTTTGCGGAAGAGGAGGAAGGCCAAGTCGGGAATAGAGCTGGAGCTGGGTCCAGCTGATTCTGAGCCCATGGAACTAGAAGGGATAAAGTCTGGCTTGGAGAATGGGGGAAATGGCACACTACCCCACAAACAGCCTGAGATTGACCGCTGTCACAATCCTCAGGCACCTCCACCCTTGCTACAAAACGGGGCTTTTGACTTTGAGGTACCCCTAATGCAAGGACACTGCCCATCAAATAACAATCTAGCATCCATAAAGCCATCATATTTCTGAGATGCCTGCAGATCTCTCTTGGGAATTATTTCATAGAGACTGGGCTTGTCCATTTGGCCTTGTGAGGTCCTGATTCAGCTCACAAAGTGTTAATGAATCTAATTTTCATTCCAATTTCAGATTTCCGAAAGTGGCACTTACTCTCCCTTGTTGTCCTGAATGATAACACTACAGACTGGAGATACTGAATGATGAATATGAGATTACAGCATGTTGGAAATGTGCTAAACCACTCTTGGACAAGGTTCAGATCGTGGTTCTGAGCGTTCTTGCTAATGGAAAAGCCTTAAACAAGTGATTAAAAGAAGTGCAATTGACTACAAGGGTCTAATAGCAGACTGAAAACGGAAGTGCCTTTTTGCATAGACACCATTGTAACTGATGGCTCATTTTTATTTAAACTCTTTGTAGAATTTAAAAAATGAATGAGCTGTAATCCTTTTGCTGGATCTGTGAGATACAGGATGGAGAAAAGTGCCCTGGATACAGAACCTGGGGAAGTGACAGTCCTTATAAAAATGTTTTTTTGACCAACTGCTCTATGGGAATTATAGAACTGCACTGAAAAGTGGTATATCATATCCCTTCCCATGTCCCAGTCACAACAATCCACAGCATTGATGGATGCAAATGGAAATGCAACAACACAAAAAACAATTGGATAAACACTTGTCAAAGTGGGCAACACATTGATGACCATTAAAGCTGTCTAAACTTCATAGTTTTTGCTGCTGACATTAGCTAATCTGAAAGAAAATTTCAAAATTTTCCATGTGGATTTGGATCTTTCAGTGTCAACAGTCCAACGTGAGTCTTTCTACACATCTGAAACCTTTTTGGCTGTGTGGAAGACGAATTTGCTGTGAAAGAAAAATGGACTGAATGGAAAGCCATTGAGAATGAACTTTGCCTGCATTGTTCTGTGCCGTGTTGGGAAGGCTGTTTTGTCTAGTTTACTTCATGATATTCTGTTTTTGTCATGTTTTTGTACTTTTATTGTGCTGTTTTTATTGCTGTTGATGTCCATTCAGTATTGATATTGTGTTTTGAAACATTAGTAATTGTTCTTCCTTGGAAAAAGCCTGCTTAATTCATCAGCAATTCTCCACTTTCTTAGAAATCGCATAGAATAAACTTTCCAGAGCTAAATACTACATTTTTAGTTCGGAGTTGGAAAGAGTAAATACTAATGTAGGTTCTCAAAGGGATTGTTTGGTGTTTTTAAATTACAGATTTATAAAATGCTTGCCAATTGTAAGTATTTTAGCCATATGAGATGTCAGTGTGGCCCCTCTGTTAATTTCGTCAACTAAAACTATGACTAAAAATGTTCATCAGCAGCCTTTTTCCATGACAAAAAGTAGACTAAGACTAATAAAAATAGATCTGTGATAACTAAAACTGACAAAAAGTAAGTTTAGTTTTCATCAAGATGACTAAAACTAGACTAAAATGTTATTTAGTTTTTGCCAGACATTTAAAATCTGTGATATTTCTCCACTGTGGGTAAATCTGTCAAAAATACAATGCATCTGTAGCTATTCTGCCTCTCAGCTGTAGAAAGCAGGGACCCCAGGTTTGGCAGGGTGCAGAGAACACACTACCATGATTTGGTACCAGATCTAGGGAAGAGAATGAATGCTTGGACTAAAAGTACACTAAAACATGAGGACTTTTTATGGACTAAAACTAGACTAAAATGTTTTGAATTTTCATCATCTATTCTACTGAGAAACCAGCAGGGCTGCAGGCTAGGGAGCTAGCTGGGATATACATTGTAGAAGAGTGGTTCATTTTTTCTTAGTAATTTTGCCAATATTAAGAAAAACACAAGCTAAAAAGCAACATCAGGGCAAACCTATACTGAAAGTTTCATCACACTTTACTTTTCCAGTAGTGAGCCCTTTTGTTTTAGCACACCGATGCATTGATGGTGATTAATAAAGGTTCACAATTCAATTGTCCCTTAAGCACACTTTGGTTCTGCAAAGTCTCCCTGCAGCCACTGTTGTGTAAAATAAGTCTCCCACTGCTCCTTAATTTCTCGTTTTAGAATTCACAGACAGCTCAGTGGAAAAGAATAAAGTCATCTGTATGTTGTGATATCAATCATTGACCTTTCTTATGCCCCCTTGAGGCAGGTCTGCATTCAAATAGGAACTCAATTACCCTCCATTTAAGACAGTACAAAAAGTTTAAAATGACTCACAGTTTAAAATACAAAGTAGAATTTCAAAATGCACAAAAAGGGAGATTAACTGCAGTTAACTACAGAAATTCTGAGATGATTGTGGTTGTGAATTTGAATCATTTGACAGCCTGTTTTATTTAAGTGCAAAGGATTTACAGTGAAGTAGGGATGCACAGTATTATCAGTTTTATATCGGTATCTGTCAGTATTTACAACAGAAATTTAGGCCACATAAATGTCTCTTTATTAGCTGTAATACTGACTGTAGGAACAAATAAGTTGGTGGAGTTTTAGGCTGGACCACCAAACTTCTTAACCTTGCAAAGCAAATGGATTCACCCATTTCCGTGTTTCTGACGGGCGAATCCAAATTGCAAAGTTCACATCTGAACAATTTGGTCCCGGTTAGAAAGCAATTGGACCAATCAGCGCCAAGGGCCGTAGTTTTGGGCGCGGCAGAGTCGTGACGTAAGCAAGCAGCAACGAGAGACCGGTGCAATTATGGCGGAAGACATTAACGTGGGTGCTGCTAAAACATCAGTATTATCAGAACTTGTTTTTTTTAAATCAGAGGCCAATCAGGCCATTGGTCTTTCCCAAACACTGGCTATGGGAGGTTTACCAGATAGATATGTGAAACACATCCATCTTGTGTGTCAGGCTACAAACTTATGACAGGCAAAGTCATTTTCTTTATTCATCATCATTCCTTACACTTTAAAATGTGTTTTAAGGACTGGAATTTGTAAATGTGTTCACCCCGAAGCCTTAAATTGTCTATTTTAAGGACTGAAGATTTAGGTTAAAATAGCATTTAAATACCAGTATCAATATCGGTATTGGCTCAGATTATTTTGTAAATATTGGCATATCAGATATCTGCAAAAATCCAATACCATGCATCCCTACAATGCAGTAATTTTTCCTTTGATTTCAGACATGAAACCCTCATATGTGTGCAAAACTACTGATATGGGTGCTGGTTTAGCTTAGTTGGTAGGGTAGGTGCCATAAACAGACGCACTGGTCGCCTGATCAATTCCTGCTCTCTGTGCTGTTTGGTGCATGCTCTCTAACATTTCCCGAGTCTCTTTTGCCGTCCTATTCAAGTAGAGGCCAAAGCCAAAAAATAATATTTAAAAGAAAAAAGATAAACAAATGATATATTACAAAAATATGCATCATTTTTTGCTAACAACTCATACAACTTTATAGTTTCCTTTTTTAAACGTTATGCTTTTGGACTATTATGCCTTTATTTAGAGAACAGGACAGAGTGGGACACTGGGATGAGAGTGTGGGGAAAAACATGTGGGATAGGCCTGACTTGAACCCAGGCTGCCCACATCCACAGGGCGCCAGCTAACCGCTTGGCCATTTTTGCCCCTTTAATTATCATTTTTATGAATATTCATTGAGCATAGTAGAAGTTTTCTGTGAAATTTTAACATTCATTTGGATCCACAGACATTGTTAAAGTATGTTTTAACTGTGCAAATGCAATAATGGCATTGTCTGAAGTCAAAAATGTTTTTCCTGTTGTGCCGATGAGTGCACAATATCATAAACTATAGATACCACCATATTCCATGCCAATATTCCTGAGTCTGTTTCTCATTAGAAGGGCTGAGCTGACATCTTTTATATGGCTAATGTACTTGCTATTGACAAGTGTGCCTACAACTCCAAAAATACTGAACTATCCCTTTAAGACCAGCACTAAAAGCAAACATATTAAATAAAACACAGTCATTGTAAAATCATTAACAGATCCAGTTGTTTGAGATTTGTCAGTGTATGTGTTAGGAACTCACCCAGTGAATGTAACCGTCAAGTGTCACACACTTTATTCTCTGTGCCAGCGCTGCGTAAGGAAAGCCACAGACTGTTTTTGACCTCATAAGCTCCCAAATCTGTGTTCAAAGGCCTTTCACCACAGAATCCACCCCTATAAAGCAGCACACGCGTGCCCAGAGAAGAAAGCAACTTCAAAGCATCTGAAGGCAATTTGCTGTGAGTGTCAGAGAGTTTTAGCCACAGGTTTCCTCTCACTGCTGCTGACCGTATCAAGTCTGAGATATGGTCTAGACGGTGTCCCCCTGCAGCTTTTTAAACTTCTTTTTCCCAGCTCGGTGTGCCTCCTCTAACCATCCAGTATGTTTTGGTCAACAGGGATTATTGGCGTGTGTGTGTGGGGACTGTTTTCTTGTTTACGGCCAACCAGACTGTGAATTATACAGGCTAAATGCACCATTCTGTGTATTTGTTGTCTTGTACTCACTAGGTCTGGGCATGCCACAGGTTTTTTTTCTGTCATGAGAAAGAATCTGAAATTGGAAAGTATAATAGGTTTACAGAGACGTGCTTTAGCTACATTAGAAAGCCTTCCTGACATCCAGTAGTGTCATATTACATGCTGATGCTCATTTCAAGAACAAAAGGGCCTTTATTTTGCCTCACAAGACACTGCATTGTGTTACATAACAAACCAAGGATGAAGAATATGAAATGTAATGTAATCAATTTAGTCTGGTTTTTAAAAAAGAGCTGCCTCAGCTTCTAACAGCCTTAGGCTTGGATGAATGGCTACTATTGGCTCATTTGTTCAGGTGTGTTTGTGTCTGTTTTTAATGTATTTCTTATCTTTTGGCTTCCCCTCCTACAGTACATTGTCTGCCTTATAATTGAGTCCATGCACTCCACTCCAGCTCTGTCCAAAATCAGCTCACTTTAGCCATTCCTTGGCTTCACTACAGACTTCGTTTTGTCAGTTTTCCAGTGTAAACACAGACACAGATGCTCATACATCAGCTCCAGCTCACTATATCAACTGGAAGACTCTGAAATGCTTCAAACATCGAGAGGGGCAGGAAATGTTTGAAATATTTTCAACATGCTTGTTAAAGAAACCCTGTTTTTTAGGGGAACTTGTCTGTTTTTTTTCTTGTTTTATGTTTGTCCGTGATGTTTTTTTGTGTATGTTTGCAGAAAAGCAATGCTGAAAAAGAACAGTATTAAAAGATTTTTAAATCATTTGTGATGTCTCTGGGACTCATTAATCATTGTGTTGGCTTTAATATTAAAGCTCCTGCAAGGAATGTACAGTCTGAGACAATTTTGGCACCCCCTGCAGGCAGAGCTTTGTGTCTTAAGCCCAGTTTAGACCAAAGATTTGCGACACAGCAAGGCCACTGTAGAACATACAGCTGTGTAAACTGAGTTGTTGCAGCCCAAATCTGGCCAGCTAACTGTGTTGCTTTTGATTCAGTATGCTACCAGCTGTTTTTTTAATTTGAGGAACTTCATGCGTTTCAGCAGCACCTCAGAGCACTGACTTGGTGTCAGCTGTTGGCAAACCAGTTTCAGAGTTGCATTATCATCACATATTTCCTGATGAAATGTAGTCTCATTAATTTGTGTTTGCTCTGCTTCTATGAGGCAACACCAGTTCCTTTAAACAACAAAGCTGCTGCAGGAATGGTTAGTAGAAAGTGAAAAAAAAAAAACATGAGATATCTTTGGTCGAAAGCTCGCCTCCTGTATGGTGTACATTTAAGGACATCCTAAGGTCTCAGAGTGAGGTGTCAGGTGTGATATGAAAAAGCATCAGGTCTCAGGAAAAAAGGTGTCAAGATAAAAGGTGTCAGGTCTCATGAATAAAAAGGCATCAGGTCTCAGGTAAAAAGGCATCAGGTCTCAGGAAAAAAAGGCATCAGGTCTGAAGAAAATGGCTTCAGGAAAAAAAGGTCTCAGGAAAAAGGTGTCAGGAAAACAGGCATCAGGTCTCAAGAAAAAAAAGGCATGAAAAATGGTGTTAGGTCTTAGGAAAAAAAGCATCAGGTCTCGGGTAAAAAGGCATCAGGTCTCAGGAAAAAAGGCATCAGGTCTCAGGGAAAAAAGCATCAGGTCTCAGGAAAATGGCTTCAGGAAAAAAGGCCTCAGGAAAAAAGGTGTCAGGTCGGGAAAAAAGGTATCAGGAAGAAAGGCATCATGAAAAATGGTGTTGGATTTCAGGAGAAAAGGGGTCAGGTCTCAGGAAAAAGGCGTCAGGAAAAAAAGGCATCAGGTCTCAGGAAAAAAGGTGTCAGAAATAAGACATTAGTAAAGCTGTTGTAAAGAGCAGTGCAGACTGTAGCCATCTGTAAAGAGATGTAAAGCTCTGGGTGTTCAGTGCACAGTGATGTCTGCTCTTTACCCTCACTGCTCTTTATAAACAATTATAAGCCATGTCTGTGCACGCTTCTGTGTTCAATCATAAAGATCCCATCTGAACTGTTACTATTTTATAAACACAGCCCCTCAAAACTTTAATTATTAGAGCAACTTATTTTAGAATTGTTGGATTCAAATCAGGCTCAGGCCCAAATACACTCACTGGCCACTTTATTAGGTACACCTTACTAGTACCAGGCTGGACCCTCTTTTATCTTTAGAACTGCTCTGATTCCTCGTGGCATAGTTTCAACAAGGTGTTGCAAACATTCCTCAGAGATTTTGGTCCATATTGACATGATAGCATACAGCAGTTGCTGCAGATTTGTCAGGTGCACATCCATGATGTGTATCTCCTGTTCCACCACATCCCAAAAGTGTTCTGTTGCAGTGGTTTTTAATGGGTTTTTTGCCCAAGGCACACCTAAGATCAAGCCAAAATTTCAAGGCACACAAAAACCATATCTATACAAAATAGCCTCTTACATGTTACAGTAAATCAAGTGTATCGCGTTAGTTCAGGTAGGCTCTCTTCATACACAGATGTGATGATAAGAGTGCAGTAGAAAACCTGGGATACGTATAGAGGTGCGTTACAAATAATTGTTTTCCCTGTTATTTAATTTAAGAAATGAAACTTCCATATATTCTAGATTCATCTCATACAAAGTGGAATATATCAAGCCTTTTTTAAGTTTTAATGTTGTTGATTACAGCTTACAAACACAAAAAAAATCTGAAATCATGGAAATTGTCCATCATGGAATATGGAAAGATAAAGCTGTTTGGCAGCATCAAAGTAATACACTTTGCCTGACACCAACCTAATAACAATAGTCTAAAACATTGATGAAATGAGGAGTAATAGATATTGTCCCTTTTTCCTCTTGTGCATCACAAACAGACATGAAAATACCCCAAAGAAGCTTTTACGGTGTTGAGATGGTAAATTAAAGCACATTTCTATTGGCTCAATTCTGGTGGATTTGTAGAATTTGGATTTATTTGACACCATGAGTCAGTTTTAATGTACATGAATGTTGTCAAAAAGCCGAAATACATTTAAAAAAATGTTTCTGAAGCATTTCCAGAGTCATCAGGAGGCAGATACACACACATCCTGCATCTCTCAGTACTTCATTACACCCATAAACACACACAGGCAGCAACCTCAACCACAACATGATGGTTCTGTGACGTTGTGTTGGTTTGTGAAGGATGGAGGTCATTTTCTGTGTTTTCCTCTAATATCCAGGAACAGATGTCAGTGGAAAATGTTACGAATCACCAAGTAATAGACGCCATATGGCTCTGGTGTGCTTCACTTTGAGATGTTTTTGTGTTGATTCAGCATTTTGATGAGTTTCTGTTCTCTATAAGTTCCAAAGAAAATAGAGCATCAGAATAAAAGCTCACTGTGACAAATGTGACTAGCCAGGGTACAAATTTATTTTAAGTTATCTCCCTTCAGCATCCAGTGAGTGTTCAGACTGTTAGTTCAGTCCTGGATCGGTGTTGTGTCATAGATTCGTGTCCATGGCGATCAAATAAAACACGGCTGACCTCACTGATCAGGTATGTGGCTCTGACATAAAATAACAGAACTGCTGCACAAACTGAGCGTGCCTGGTAGCTTTCCAACTTAAATAAATCCCTCATATAAAAGACACAAACACAAAGAACAGTTAAGTTAATGGGCCTTTTGAATAGTCAGGAGGAAAAGCATAGGTGTTAATGATATTAATCATGGTTAAATGTCATTTAAGTGTCAAACTGAGTGATTCAGACACACTTTGACTAATGCAGCTATATTCCACTATCACGCATGCTCTTCCTGCTATTTCGGAGTTGCTCTGTGCAAGCTTTATTACATAGAGTCTTGCCTGCAAAGTATAATCACTTCCAAATAAACTATAGTGCATCCACATTCCTCTTCAGTGGTCTAGTTCCCAAATTTAGGGAATTTCTTCAAGTTATGTGGGGGGTATTGTGGGAATATGGGGTCCCACGGTCTCTGTAGGGAGCCATCGGGTCCCTGTATAAGCAAAGTGAGAGCTGTTTTCGCATCCTAAGCACATAGTTGGACATGTTCCCGGTGCATGTTGGCCTCTGACAGGGCTGCCCATTGTCTCCAATATTGTTTGCGATTTTCATGGACAGGATCTCCAAGGTGCAGCCAGGGATAGGAAGTATTTCGGTTGGGTGACCTCAGAATTTAATCTCTGCTTTTTGCAGATGATGTGGTTCTGATGTCCTCTTCAGCCAGGGTCCTCCAGTACGCACTGGGGCGGTTTGGGCTGAGGGTCAGCACCTCCAAGTCTGAGGCTGTGGTTCTCTGCTGGACAACGGTGGAGAGCAACCCATCGAAAGGAGCCTGTTGATGTGGTTTGGGCATCTGATTAGGATGCCTCCTGGTCGCTGACCTGTGAAGGTTTTCTGGGCATGTCCAACAGGAAGGAGACCCTGGAGTAGATCCAGAATTTACTGGAGGGATTATATATTTTACATGGTCTGGGAATGCCTTGGAATCCCCAAGGAGAAGCTGGAAAATCTTGCTGAGGAGAGGGATGTCTAGGTGCTTGGCCTACTGCCACCACGACCCAAGGTTGCTCCTTGTAAATAATTTTTCTTTCTTCAGTTTTTAGGAGGCTTTTCATTCCTTTAAGGAGAGACAGGACAGTGGTGGGAGTTAGAAACAGATATGAGAGAGTGAGGGCTGATACAGAGACACTGAACTGACAGCTCCAGCCTCTGAATACAGGGAAGAAAGACAATTTAACCCTTAAGATACTTGTGCCACATTTTTAACTTTTTAAAGGTGTTACATCAAACTCTTTTTAACCTTTTTAATGCCTTTTCATGTGGTCTAAATGAGGCACGTGTTGTGCTTTGGTCAAAATACTATAATACTGGTCAAGCCCCAGTGGAGGTTATAAACAACCTGTTAATTAAGCTGACACATCAGATAGACTGTTTTGTATACTAATTGCATGGGATATATGTCACATTCATCTGGGAAACTCCCCATAAATGGTGTTCGAGTAGGTTAGAAACTTGGACGAAAAGTTTTGTCACATTCATCACGGGCCAATAAGAGTGGGAAAACAAAATGACATCTGTTGCTGAAGTCACTCCCTATTCTCTATATAGTACACTATACAGTGAATACACCATTTTGTAGCGGTGTCCAAATTCTGAGTGAGCATTTTTATTCACTATAAAGTGTGCTCATTAAATCCACAATGCATTGTGAAAAGTAGTGAGCAACCGATGCCCACTAGCCCAACAATATTTACCATAATGCATCACGGTTGCTGCTGTCAAACATGACGGACAAACAAGAGGAGCACAGGAACATATAGAAACTTTTTAAATGTTTTTGTTGTTTTTTGGATTTACCAAAACTGTAAGAATATATAAAGGATTTAAATCGGAGTAACTTTTTTCCTCCTATGAGGATTACACGACATGTGACCATCATCTTTTTGCAAAAATAAGAGCTAAAACACAGGAAAATGTATATTATTTTGTCACTAAAGAAATAAAACTTTTTTTATCTATTAGTGTTTTTATTTTTCGTGAAAATACGTTACGTTCAGTATCAGTTTTCAGTGAAATTCTCCCGTTAATTTCGATCCTCAGCCGTTGTCAAGGAAATTTACGAGACATCATTGCTAAACGTTTAAATGTGATACTGCGTGTCCAAAATTATTTTTGTGTTTTTCAGTTGAGTCCACTATATAGTCCACTATATGCTGCCCACTAGTGGATAGGGAGTAGGCAACGAGTTTGTGGTTTCGAACACAGCCATAGTAGGCCAGTGCTGTCATTTACTAACAGTAGAGCCAGCTGGTGAATCAAGCCAATTGAGAGAGGAAAATAAAATCATTTACACCAAGAAAAGCTTTAAGTGGGGTTCTTTGCTCCTTTTAAAACTAAGAAATGTTGTCCAGTTCTGCTTAAACTGCCACTATAGCTACATCAGTGCCAGTCCCTTCACCAGCAGCAGCCGTTGTGTACTGGTTTGCAGTATGACTAAACCACACCTGTTTTTACAGTGAGCTCATTCTGTCCAGAAAACCTTTCAGTGCTGTTATTCTCACTTCTTTAATAAGAATTGCTGTCTAGTTCTGGTAACTTCATCTGAGCTGATCGCTTCAGGAGCTGCAACCATTCTTTACCAGCTTGCAGTACAACTAAACCACGCCCATATCTACCACCTGGTTCTCCTCAATGCTGATTGGCCCGACAGTTATTCAGACTGGGCACAAACATTGATGCAGTAATTCATGCAAGGAGGCCCAACCAAGTATTGAGTGCACAGAAATGAACATACTTTTCAGAAGCCTGACATTTCTGTTTAAAATATCCTTTTTTAAAATTGATCTTATGTAATATTCTAATTTTATTAGAAGACACTGAATTTTGGGTTTTCGTTATCTGTAAGCCACAATCATCAACATTTCAAGAAATAAAGGCTTGAAATATTTCACCCTATGTGTAATGAGTCTATATAATATATGGGTTTCACTTTCTGAAATGAGTGACAAAAAATATTGAACTTTTTATGATATTCTACATTTTTGAGATGTACCTGTATTTTTACTAAGTGTCCCAACTTTTGTGGATTGTTGTTTTCAAGAACATTGTGTTTTGTTGTGTTTCTCTTTAACCGTGTTTTAAGGATGTCCTGTAAACTGGCAGTGCAGCGTCGTGTACATATGGTGTTTGTAAGATAATGGTATTCAGACGCTGCCTAAAGAGTGATGCTTTCCCTAGATAGAACAAGATTTGAATAGCAGGATGCCTTGCTGTGTTCAAAATGTCAGACACTAAAAAATGTAGAGGGAATATTTTAAACCCACATTATGCCTGATCTAATTTAGATCCACCAACCCAAACTTTACATAAAGCTGTAGAAAGTTAAAAGAGAATCAGAAACACTTAATTATATATTGAAGGATGAGATTATAGCCTTTCAGATTCTAATGAAAAACACATTAACATGAGAGGGATTCTTTAGGAGCAGCAGCAGACACTGTGGCTCAGAGGTCAAATTTTATAGATCATCATAGTGAATTCCTCAGAAAATGACTGCTGCTGAATACTTTTGTTTGGTTGTTTTGTTTGCTAAAAGCAGAAACTCTTTTCTCAGGGTGTGACCCTGGATTGTGTTCTATAACTGTGGCACTGAGCAAAGATAGACTTCTTTTTAAAGATTCGGCAAAACATGGTAAAGAAAGTCAAAATGGGCCTCATAAAACATCAAAATAGCACAAAGGGATAGAAATGTAGAAATAGAAACTTAGATCCAGCTTTTAAAAGCGTGTTTGTGATTGCCATAAGTAGGAGAATCACGCGATTGGCATTTTGGTGAATGTAATAGATTTCTTTAAATGTATCTGCTGATGACCATGGGTTGGAATTTCCTGGTGGTTAGCCTGTCCGTCTATCCAGGTCATTCTTGTGAATGCATTATCTCAATACCACCTATAAGGATTCTTCTTTGCACAAATTTCCACGTTGACTCAAAGATGAACATTTGGGGGACCAATAAAGGTTTATCTTAACCTGACACGCCAGATGGGTTTGTTTCACACATCCATCTGGAAAACCTTCAAAATTAAGCGTTTGGGAAAGGGCAGAGGCCTTGAATAAAACTCAGAGTGTGACTGGATGAACGTTCTGTCTGTCGCATCTTTGCGGGCCAATCAGAGCAATGGAACATGTGAGGAAGCCGCGACCGAGGAATAACACAAACCACGACGACTGTAGACGTGCCAGTACAAGACTTTTGTCGTTTGAAAAAAAGAAAAAACCTCACTGCTGTTCTTTGTTCTTCCTTAAACAAAGACATGTCAAGTTCTGATAAAACTGGCGCTTTAGCAGCATCCATGCAGATGTCTTCCGCCATAATTGCACCGGCCTCTTGATACTGCTTGCATGCATCAGAACTCCGTTGCGCCTGAAAGTACTGCCTGCTTGACGCTGATTGGTCCTGTCACTTTCTAACCAGGCCCAAACGGTTCAGACAGGAGCTTTGCATATCACCAGTAAGAAACAAGGGAACGGGCGTATCCATCTGCTTTGCAAGGTTAGGTTCATCTTATCTTATCCAGAGAAGTATTCGCTGGAAAACTCAAGCAAGAAACCTTAGCTAGTTCAGGCTCAGAGTTGATGACAATAGAACAGACTCCATCAAGGATCCAGGCTGGCAGATATTTTTCTATACAGTAATGCAAATAATTGCCAGAAAAAAAGACATTATTACAGCAAATTCAGTGGACTATTGAGAACAACGGTGAATTTGACATTATACCGAACCAGTCCTTGGATCTTTGTGGAACACAAAAAACTAGCAATCTAAAAATGCATAGTAATAAGAAAAAAGACAAATAACCAACAGCAAAAACAAACAAATGCACGAAAAAAAAAAAAAAGCAAGAGCAAACCCAACTCTCCCCAAACTGCCTTGTCCAGACTGTGTGCGCCCTCTTCCTGCTCTCCCTGCTCCATAATAAACCCCTCCTCCACTCTGATTACAGATCACACTCAGATGTGTTGCAGCTGTGGGAAATTTTAGACCCTTTATGGGTGCTGTAGCATCCGTGAATGTCATCTCAGCGGCCCCTGTGACTGTGGAAACTTAAAACAACATCGTCAAGCACCTTGGATTCTGCTCCTCTCAGATCTCTGGAACCTTGATTTACAATTAAAATGCTAAATTTACTTTCATCTTTCAACAGTCTAATCCTTTTTCTTAGGTCAGATTAGACACTGATAGGGTCTGTGGTTTAGAAATGTCAGGACACTTGGGGTTCGTCGTATAGTCCTTTTTGCCAAGAAAGGTTCCTAACTGAGTGAAACAACCTAGGAGTATTTTAGCATCTGCCAAGATAAAGGCTGTTTGAATTCTTGAATTGATAAGGAAAGGAGCTTCACAGCTTTTTTTATTATCTCCTTTAGCCAAGGAAACACTGGACCATCCTTTACCAAAGGAGAGATGACAAGATGGGCCACAAGTCCTCGCTTCAACTTCATTTAAAGTGGCACACCTGTTGACCGCTCATCAAAACAAGCGATCAATATGACTGTAACGTTACTAGTACCAATTTGAACAAATTCTTTGTCAAAGTTCTCATTTCCATTTTTATCCAAACAGTAAATCAATCAGTCAGTATTTCAATTAAGTGTGATAAGTTTCAGAATCACAACCATTTCAAGTGATAAAGTCGGCATATTGCCATATTGTGATGGTTATATTTGTCCTCACAATTACTAAAGCAAGACGCGGTTTATAGTGATTTTCACGTAACGAGCTGAGAGAACGACTGAACCAGAGTAGACTTAACCTTGCAAAGCAGATGGATACGCCCATTTCAGTGTTTCTCACTGGTGAATCCATTTTGCAAAGCTCCCATCTGAACCGTTTGGGCCAGTTAGAAAGTGACAGGACCAAACAGCGACGAGGGGCAGTGCTTTCGGGCGCACAGAGCGGTGACGTAAGCAAGCAACAACAAGAGGCCAGTGCACTTATGGTGGAAGACATTAGCGTGGATGCTGCTAAAGCGCCAGCTTTATCGAGACTTGATGACATTTCTTCATTAAAAGAAGAACAAAGAACAGCAGTGAGAGTTCTTTTCTTTTTAAAAAACGGCAAAAGTTGTGTACTGACATGCCTACAGTCGCCATGGCTCGCGTTATGCTGTTCTATATGGAGTTTATTCCTTGGTAGCGGCTACGTCACATGTTTTGTTGCTCTGATTGGATTGTAAAGATATGACAGATAGAATGTTCAATACTGCTGCAAAATAAAAGGACTTTATCATTCATCTCATTGTACTGACTTTGCTGAGAGTTCAAATTAAGAGAAACTACTCTGCTGTTCTACTGAAGACATTCACAATCACAGTGCCTATTCCTGAAGCGATATTAGGCTTTAAAAATCTTAATGAGCTTAAATTTATCACTAAGGTTTTCACATTTCATTCGCTGCACATAACAACACAGAGAACACAGCAAGTGGTGGATGCAAATTTTGTAGTTCATCAACGTAAAATTGTAGTTTTTACACAAATAACACACGCCACGTCTGTAGCATCCACCTAGGGAAAGTGCAATTGGAATCCCTAATCACCGCTGTTCTCCTTTCCTATCCTCTTACTCCCACTTTTTCTTGACCCTGTGACATTTTTCACCTGGGTTAAGGGAAAGTGGATAGGAAAAGACTTAGAAGTCATTTTTTGGACTTTGTGGATGAACCCTTGTAGTCCATGTCCTGGACCTGTCTGTGTGGTGGCTCTTGATCTACTCCTTGTGAAGCTCCCTTAAGTTCTTGAATCTGCTTTGTTTGATAATCCTCTGAAGGCTGAGCTCATCCCTGTCGCTTGTTCTCCTTTTCTTACCACTCTTTTCTCTTCCAGTCAACCTTCCATGACTATGCTTGATACAGACTCCGAGAAGTGCCTGTTCTTTCAGCAGTGACCTTCTGTGGCTTCCACTCCTTGTGGAGGATGCCAGTGATTGTCTTATGAGCATTTGTCAAGTCAGCAGTCTTCCTCATGATGGTGGTTGTGTGAACTGAACCAGAGTGAGAGAACAAAGGTTAAAGAAACTTTTGCATGGGTTTGGGGTTAATTAGCTGATTATTGCTATTTCCAGGACTGAAATAAGAGAAAAGATACTTGACTTTTCTATGATATTCTTATAAACTGAGATAGTAGATTTTTGATTTTCATAATATTCTAATCTTTTAAAATACACGTGCACAACTCAAATGCACCTCATGCTATTTTTATTTGCAGACACAGTGGCTTTATCCTGCTGGTTCTATTTCGCAGTCATGGTTTTACTGCTTCACTAACTCCCATTATTGTATAACTTTTTATTCTCTTTGCTAATTTTCTGCTCTGGATAACATCTTAATACAACTTGTGTAACAATTTTGACAAAGCTGCACCACATTCCCCCAAAGAGACGATATATCTTGCAAAGTTCTAGCCAACAACTGTTTGTTTTTTCCCTTTTATAGAAACTATTTGTCACTGTGTATTTTCAGCTATGTAGTGTACAATACTCATGCAATCAAAACATAGAAAGGACCCTCACCATCCAAGATATCCAGCTAACAGCTTGTCTAACTGACTTTTTCTGATGTTTTGCCCACACCAACATTCTCGGTGTCAGTACATACTCAGTCCTGAAATTAAAAACAATCCTAAACTTCACAGCCCATCACTCTCATTAGCCCCAGAATGTGCTTCTCATTAAACGACCTGGCTCGAGTGAATGCTGCGGGGCACTAAAAGAAAAGAAAGAGACAGAAAAGAGAGAGAAAGAAGGCAGGAGAGCGGGAGAGGCTTGATTTATTTAAACAATCTGGTTGTAATGAAAGCAGTCAGGACTCGCTGGGGGCGGGGAGGTGGAGCGAGCGGAGAAAAGAGTGGGGAGGAAGGAGTGAATGGGGTGAAATCCAACATGCAGACAGATTGTTGGACCTGATAATGGTTTAAACGGGCCCTACAAGCCTCTCAACCCCCCTGCCTTTACATCTGTGTGTCTACTGAGCCTAACACCATATTATAAGCATGAATTCCATATGCAACCCATTTGTGCTTCAGTATATCTTCCTATCAATGCTGACATACCTGTGTGATACATAAGGGCCAAAAAGACATAGTGAGGGAGTGTTTACTGCAGCTGCTGCAGCATGCTTTATGTCTTTTGGATGTGAAGAGTTTGCACGTCTCAGCTGACAGACTCCACGGTCTTTAAAGTCATTTGTGGATCCACTAAACCTTTTGGCACTTACTCAGAACACAGATCTATGATGCTGAACTGGAATGCATTTCTGATCTTTAAAGGAGAATCTCAACTTGAGTTTTATGACCTGGTTCCATCTTAGACCCAGTCCCAGAGAGTCCTCCAACAAGTCCTCCTGATCAAATAGCTCAATCAGTCATGATGACGAAGATTAAAAAAAAAAAAAAAAAAAATTATGACTGGAGGATCAAACTGGCTGGTAATCTTTGTCTGAAGTGACCATTTCTGTTGTAAAATAAACCAGTGTTATGGTGCAGCAGAGCCAAGTGTAAAAGAATTGACTAGGTTTAGAGGATGGTAAGAGTTAGTACTTTATGGTAAAGGAAGAACTGTTATGGACTTGAGCTGTCTTTATAGCAGAAGAAGAGGATGAAGAAGTTATCTTTTATTAATCCCTCAATTTAACAGTATTGTTAAACTTACTGAACACTCACAGAGGATGAAATACGTGCACATGCAAAAATGGGATGCACTGATGGAGAGTAGGTGTGTAATGGTCCATTAATGTGTGTCTATATACCCACTGGTTGACCAGTTATCCAATCAGATTGATGGAAAGTTAAAGCATCGATCTACACTGTCACCTTTCAGCTACACTTTAATTTTGAAATTCCTCCCACATGCGCGTCGTTGGCTCGCCCAACTTTGCTTTGGCCTAAACTCTCAAGCAAGTAAGTGGTAATGGCATGAGGATGACGAGGGCATCCTTTCCCCCTCAGCTGCCTAGACTACACCTGGACGGCCTCTTACCCATTTTGCTGACTACGACTGCATTTTTGTGGGAATATGAATGCCAAATGAGATTGTTTACAGATAAAACTGCTAGGGATGCACCGAAATAAAAATTCTTGGCCGAAACCGAAAACCGAAAATGAGGAAACCAAGGCCGAAAACCAAAAACTGAAATATGGAAAGAAATTATTATGCCAATTATTAGTACCATTGCATTTATGGCTATGACTGTGTACTAACCTCACTAAAATCAATTGCAATTGCAAAAATTAATATTTATGCTTCAAAGAATAAATCAGTTACAAAATAATGTAAATATCTATTTAGCACTTCATTCCAACAATACACAATATAAAATAAAATAAAATAAAAATAAAATGTTTAACTTGACCCCACTCATGTATACATTAAATCAGTGGTTCTCAACCTTTTATCGATCATGTACCCCCTGTGAAGTATTTTTTCAGCCAAGTACCCCCTAAACAGAGCAAAGCTTTTTTGGCCAAAAAGAAAGACATTAAAGAGTGCTGTGACAGCCGTCTGATTTATTAAACTTTGTAACTGATAAACACTTTCAAATTACAAATATTAGATTTTTTTCATACATTTTAAATGTTAAAAATGCATGACTGAAGTCATGGCACATCTTCTCATCTCTGAATGTGGGAATTCAAATTAATGTAGCTATTGAAAACAGTGACTGGAAAGGCTTTAAACCCAGAAGTGTGCAAAACTCTAATCAGCTGCAGTGGTCTCTCTGGAACAATTTGGAAATAAAAAACATAGAGCTATAAAGAAATAAAAACCTGTAAATAATAAACAAATTATAAAAACTTCTCAAACTGAAATCATAAACTTAGTTATAGATCAGCATTTCTTCACAAAAAAATAAAAATAAATCATAAACCTTTTTATGAACGGAGAGGTTGTGAATACAGTGATTGACGGGCATGTGCCAGTGTGGGTCAAACCATTCTGCCATGGGGGGGTTTTAGGGTGATTACATTTAAGAGCCTACAAAATATTAACTCCAGTTTATAAACTTAAGGTCCTTACACTCTATAGGCAATTTTTTCATGCAAATTATTTACACAAAATATTTACATTTAGAACCTGTAGCGAGTCAAAGCAAGCTTCCACACCTGCAACATC
Source organism: Cheilinus undulatus (assembly GCF_018320785.1). Classification (NCBI taxonomy): domain Eukaryota; kingdom Metazoa; phylum Chordata; class Actinopteri; order Labriformes; family Labridae; genus Cheilinus; species Cheilinus undulatus. Next base: position 48,606,117 of record NC_054868.1, read on the forward strand.
ATTTCGCAGCGCGACATTGCTGCGGATATTTAAGTAGCGCATTTGCGCTCATATGGACACATCAGGCTGCCTGTTACCTGTCTCCCTCTCTACCAGGCTAAAAAAGAGGCAAAAACACAAGCACTGATACAGACAGATACGAGGAGGTAACAAACATCAGGTGGTGTTGGAGAGGAGGATGTTTTTGTTCCTCTGTCTGCCTTAAAAATCAGCACCACCACCATGTGCGCTCGTCGTAGCGAAACTCACAATGCTGGAGCTGTTTCTAAACTAACGGGACTTTAGTGAAATATTTACCAACACAGTCTCCTCTGACCTCAGACAAACGACTTATAAATGCTCCGGATCAACCAGCTAAATGACTCCTCTGAACAGTCTGGAACACAAACAGGTGAGCCGGTCTGTGTGCTGTGGAGAGAGTTAACTCCTCTCACTGTGAGCCTCAGCTGTGCAATATTATAACTCTTATTGATCATATTTGACATAGAATGAATGAAAAGTCAGTCCCTCCTCTTACAAACTTGGCTGGCACATTGAATGAAACCGTGAAACAAAATAGCACTGACAGCCTGGCTGTGCGTAAAAGTGCCATGTTATGCACGGAGTGAAGGACAGAGAGGGACGAACCTCCTTTTATCTTCCGCTTCAATAAATATCACTGTTTATCAGAGGACAGAGAAAACACACTGCAGACGTTTGCAGCATGAATGTGATTTTAGAATGTACGTAATATACTCGCAAAATCATGTAGCTCTGATGTGCAAAGAAAGGCACTATTTTTCTTAAATAGCTGGGGTGTGTTTTAAAATCTCGCGTACCCCCTGGAGTGCCTTTACGTACACGTACCCCTATTTGAGAACCACTGATCCAAGCACATGCTGGCCGTGGTTTTTGCTTACGTCATCACAATGTCGTGTTTCGGCCTTGTTGTTTCGGTGATAAAAGTCTTTCAGCCAGAAACCGAACATGCACTTTTGGGCCATTTTCAGTGGCCGAGTTTTTGATGCATCCCTAAAAACTGCTGAGCTGACCATGAGCAGGATTGTTATGTGGAACAGAAGAATCCAGTCAGAAAGGGATGTGGCTGAAGGAGGAAGCACTGCAAACCCGGCCATGATAGTAAACATGAGGTGTAAAGCTCGATGGACGTCCATCTAATTGATGTGTTGATTTGTGGTGAGTCACTGTAGGCCTAGCATGCGAAAAATTTAAGAGTAGGGCTAAGTGGTAGCAGCAAGCCCTGCATTGAAGGAGCTTTGAAATGCGACAGCTATCAACACACTGCCGGGACTTAACTAGCATTGGGATGCACCCTCCTGAGGATGGAGCCCTGTGTAGTACCCCTAACCTTGCAAAGCATATGGACGGGCTAGATTCCATGTCTGTCATCAGACAAATTCATCTTGCAAAGCTCCAGTCTAAAACAACTGTGCCATGTCTGAGGACGGACCACACCAATCAGTGTCATTTGAGGAGAACAACTTGGCAGGTACAGGTGGGTTTAGTTGCACTGCAAGCTGGTAGCAATGGCTGCTACCAGCATGGCTTTTAATTCAGATGTAGCTCCAGGATGGTGGCAATTTTAACAGAACTGGACCATGTTTGTTTATTTAATAAAGGGCAGCACCAAAAGTTTTTCATGATGGAAAGATGCTTTCCCTCTTCTCCCAACCTGCATCAGTTTGGGAAAGTTATGGTGGAGTTCAGTCATACTGCAGGAAGTATACATTTGTCTGCTGATGTAGCAATTAGCTAGGGTGTTTCTGTATTAAAGTGGCATTTTTATAAGAACTGGGCCATATTTCTTCACTAGAAAAGAATCGAGAGCCACACTGAAAGCATCTCTTGGCAGAGATGTTTTTGGGCTTTCCTGACCATCTCAGCATGAGTTTTATCCACTAACAAAGTCCATCGTTCAAGTACTGGAGCTGCACATGCCTCCTGTCTTGTTTTGTCTCGTCACTCTGGTGGCTGGACTTCTGTCCATGGTCCATGTAACACCCTGTAGACTCACCACCTGCAGAGATGGGCATGAGGGTTGGATGCATTTGAGACCAGGTGGCAGGCAAAGGTGGAAGCCCAGGATTAGGAAGCTGAGCCAAAAGGCAAAAGCTTTTAATTTACCAGTTGATCTATGTCCCAATCCTCAATCATGGTCATGAACTGTGGGTAACGACCAAAAGAATGAGATCGCAGGTTCAAGCAGTCGAAATGATATTCCTCAGGAGGGTGTCTGAGCTCAGCCTTAGAGATAGGGTAAGAAGTTGAACACCCAGAGGGATCTCGAAGTAGAGCCGCTGCTCGAAAGGAGCCAGTTAAGGTGGTTCAGACATCTGATCAGGATGCCTCCTGGGCACCTTCCAATTGTGAGGAGACAGTGAGGTAGACCAAGAACTCGCTGGCCTGGGAGCGCCTCAGAATCCCTCAGAAGAGAGCGGAAAACGTTGCTGGGGAGAAGGACATCTGGGCTGACTTGCTTTGCCTGCTGCCACTGCGACTGTACCCCGGATAAGTGGAAGAAGATGGATGAAAAATAAAAAGCAAGCTACTCAAACTGCATGTTAAATCATTAGACCAGTAAACTGAGATATTGCTTCTAGAAGGATAACTGCATATTTTTAAAGGTTAATATTCAGCACTATCATTTAATGACTGACATTAAGAGCTTAAAGACATGAACTTGTGATTAGTTTAAGTCAGATTACTCTGAAATTATGTGACAGTAGATACAGATCTGAAACCTCTATGGCCTAAAGTGAATGTCAGCACCTCAAACAGAAGAGCAAACTCCGTCTCTGTGTGTAATTGTGGGGCTCAGTGGGACTTACCTTTGAGACTGAGCAGAAACAGACTTAACACTAATGCTGGAGTGTTTACATCACTGCTTTTAGTCCAAATTAATCACTTAAAGAGCTCAACGAAATCAAGACACAGATCAGGCTCACTTTGTTCTCTGCAAAATGGCTTCCCACATGGTCAGAGAGCTCAAGTTCCTGAATCTCATGAGAAAAACCCGTAACATAGAGCTGAGGAAGGCGCTGTCCCACTCTGAAATGTAATACAGGCTTTAATCAAGTCAGCTTTAATTGTCCTTCATTTAACTGTAGAACGCAAAGGTCTGGTACCCATGGTCTTAATCACTTCCAGGTCTTCCAAAGCTGAGTCTAAACCCAAATTTACTCAGCATGATCTTGCAGATCTTGAAACCTTTATTAAAAAAAATTCCAAATTGGGAACATTTAAAAACTACACTTGTGTTAAGCTTAAAAAAAACCCTCATTTAGCTCAAAGGTAAAATTTCAACATTAATTTAACCGATGTTTTCTTTAAGTTCCTTTTGCACCAGATTTAATGAAATTTAAATATTGTGCACAAATTTGCTCGCATTTTTTTGTAAATAAAATCAAGAAATGACCAAATACTGGATGCCTAAGATGTCTAGTTTTATTGCAATAGCACTGACACAGATATCAATATCAGTCCATTCTTACAAGCATCATAGTTAAGTTTGAAATTGTACTTGTAAGACGTTTTTGAATCACTAAATAGAGTCGTGTTGTCGGGGGAATTTGTGGTCTTGGAGCAGCAGTCGAGGGTTTACTGAGCTCCAGTCCTTTAGAAGCCCAACAATAGAGCGTGAGGGCCAGGCAGGGTCATGTTGTGACAGGAGATGACATGACTGCACAGAGCAGGGATTATAGGGACTAGCACCTTTTTAGGCCTTCATAGCCAAGCATAACAGAGGAGACTCATACTGCACCTCAGAGAGGCATACATGCCTATAAACCACATGCTGCAAACATGCCGACGATGTGTTACAGGCATAAATCATGCATGAACATGGGAAGGAGCGTTCATGCATGCAGACATGTCTGAAACAGATGCGGGGAGCAATTACAGAGCTGACAGTAAACATATAGGATGTTTAAAGATATGATTTCTTGCCAATAAACATACCATTCTGTCTCATGATGAACCATGTAACTCAGAAACATCCAACAGGAATGGGGCAGATATAGCCTCCTCTGTTTTCATTGATCTAAGTGTTTGAGGGGAAAAAAAACGGTTAAAAATGACTCATAGAGCTTTCAGGTGTTGAATATAACATGTTTAAATGCATAGAATGAAACAATGCTGCCTGTTTTTGTGGGTCGATTCAGTAAACACTTTAGATTGCAAAAAAAGTCAATGCAGAAGAGTCAAAAACTGCAATTCCTCAGCTGGCCACTGGAGGCTTGCTACGAAAAGAAGTTTTAGCCCCATTTACCATGGTGTTAAAAGGTCCAATTGGGCCTACTGACCAAAGCAATTCAAAGTGCTCTACAGGATTAAAAAATGAGATTTAACAAATTAAGAACATTAACCTTCTGAGACTGAAGTTATCGTATGCAAGGGAAGAGACACAGGTTATTTAGAGTTACATCCATTTTGAGCCATAAATCACCGCCACTTACTTTCAAGATAGTCTGGCTGCAGACCATAAATCTCTGACAGCCACTCTCACAGACTTCTCATCTGAGACGCAGTATATCTCAGAATAGAACTGCTGTAATTTGCCGATACAATATTTCCAGTTTTACAAATTTTTTAAATTCTACTTTATTAATAAACTCGAAAAGCACTCAGAGAGCACAGACCTCCGCCATCAGCCCTATCTCCCACTAGTGAAGAATCCTTTAAAAACACTCCTGGATCCAGACGGTGATCCGGATCACTCCCAAAATCTAATTCACCGATTACTCCCTCCCAGGGGGGTGGAGACATGGTGAGGCAAAGCATTTGCTTCGCTGCGTGTGGACTGTCATGGCGGAAGCACCCATGGTCTCACCGGACGACTGGCAGTGCGTGAATATTCCTCTATTCCTCCCAGCCTTGTGAGTATTCTCGCTACAATTCGCTGTCTTTCTCTCTGTTACGCTCCGACTCATCTCCTCGACCGGGTGTGCGTCTTTCAGACTTTATAAACTCCAAAACTTTGAATAGAAACACAACAAGAAATGCTGCTGGGATTAAGGTTACTCATGTCTGCCATCTCCGGGTGTAAAGTGGTAACAGCGCGCTAGCCCTATCTCCCAATGGTAAAGAATCCTTTAAAAAAATTCCTGGATCCAGACAGTGATCTGGGTCACTCCCAAAATCCAATCAGTTTTTCCTTATGCCATTTCTGACATTTCCTGAAAAAGTCATGAAAATCCGTCCATGACTTTTTGAGTTATGTTGCCAACAAACGAACAAATAAACAAACGAACAAACAAACCCACCCAATCACATAACCTCCTTGGCGGAGGTCACAAGTCCAGCATTCATGAAATAACCAGATAGCAAACATTACAGACTAGACAAAACTTCATAAATTAAACAGGAAAAAAAAGGTCAGAGGGCCAATCTGGGATTAAATTGTGCATAGACCCGTTTTTAGTAGTTACATAACACTTAGCTTTAGCTTAAGCTAACAGCTCTGCTGGCTATGTAACTACTGTAGAAGCCATGTAAGCCATGTGAGCTTTAGCAAACATGGCTTACATGGCTTAGCTACGTAGATACATAGCTGCTTTGTGAGCTTAGCTTTAGCTATGTTAGCTAAGACAGCTAATTAGTTTACACAGCTAATGGAGCTACAAAAGCTACATGGAGAGGGAGTTTTATTTTTCAACTTGCAACTTCAGGTATCCCAACTGTTACCTTAACCCTTATCCTAACCTTAAGTGGAAGTTTGATCTAATTATGTTTCTTAAATTTTAGCGTGTATTTCAGTTTTAAGATCTACAACGCCTCAGATGAATGGTTTGTGAGAGGGGTTGTCAGAGGTGTACAGTCTGCAGCCAGACCCCTCTCCTTACTGTGGGTATCTTTGGTGACTTTCCAGAATATTTTAAGATTTAATCAACACCAGTTACTTCATCAGGGAACGTCTTATTTTTATTTATTTATTTTTTTTTTAAATCAATTTTTCAATCAATTTTTGATCGTTTCTGGCGTTGGCTTAGCATGCTACCCGCCATATTGTTTTCCCACAATGCTTTGTTACAGGTTGTGAAAACCAATGGCAGACTGTTTCACTGTAAATCATGCAGGAGAAGGCCTGAATATCTCATAATGGAAAAAAGAGACAGAGAGACTGTGGTGTGTCCCTCTGTGTTTCTGCAGACAGGAACTGCTTTCGATAATGGCATAGAAACAGCAAATACAAAAAAGTGCAATGACCTTTTTTGTAAATATGCAAATATTTTGAAGACTTTTTGTCCCAGAGTGATTATTTATTCACTTTTGGCTTCTAAGAGATGGGAAAACAAGACTTCCAAAAACGTCTTCATGAACAGAAGCTTAGATTGGCTACCTTGAACTGGAGATGTGTAAAGCTCCTTTCTTAGACTTCTCTGCCGGGGGGCTCGTCCCTCTTGACTTTTCACCCCTGAACAAGTGACCTCTGACCTCCTTCATGAACGGTCCACAGTTGGACTCTTTATGTCCACTTATAGCTGAATGAAGGCTGTGTTTGGAGTGGTTTTGGCTATTTTCAGTAACTCATCCCATCCTCCTGTCAGCTTAGATTATTTGTTTTCTCTCCTCCTCATTGTGTCGCCCTCTCTTCTGTTTTTAATTATCTCTCTCACACTCATCATAGAAATGTTTTTTATTGAATTTGATCAAACTTTCCCAGACTTCTCAAGTCATTTTAACAACACAGTCACACCAGTCAAATCTAATTTACCTTCTGGCATCTTTTTACCTTTCCAGCCCTCTCTTTTCTTTGTCTTCCTCCTTCAGGAAATGTCTGCTAAGCCTCTGGGCTTTCCCCCTCCCCTCATCAAATTGATACCAATTGAGTTATTGAATTGCTGCCCCCCACAATAACAAAGAGCCCTGTTTCACTGGTGTTTGTTAGGCCAGATGTGGAGCAGGTTTTGACATGACCTGGAAGGAAGGAAGAGGGAGAAGAAGGGGAGAGAAATTAGACGGAAAGGGGGAGAGGAAGGAGCAAATGTATGTGGACGACATAGGACATAGGATTTCTCTCATTTGATATTTTATTTTGAGCTTAAATACTCTTCTGTTTCAAAAGAAAGAGCTAGAAATTCCAAGTCTTACCATATCAATATGCACATGAAGTTTGTTTTAGTCTGTTTTAAATCTATAAAATCAAAGACTGTAACAGTTTGGTAATTTGAATTGGAAGACACTTCAATGCACTTGCATTTAAATTTTGTTGAGGTATTTTTAGGCTATTGTGGAAATACAAAGGGGAAAAAGAGATTACAAACAGACACAGCCCTCCAGATTCCCAGGAGTGTTTTGAATTTCATATTTCCATTTCAGCTTTGAGTTTAGCTTCTTCTTCTAATTCATACAAATCCACAGAAATGTGCTGCCTGTTGAAGCTCCATACAGCCCTTTAATCTCTGCTTTGCATTAAATTTCCTGTCATTCACAAAGGACCCCAGAAAACTCTGGCAGAGGATGTCAAAGCTTTTTGGTAGAGTTATCAGAACCTCATGGAAATCTTGTGTTAGATCACTGGTTATAATTCCAGCTATGAGGCAAAAGGCTCATTTCATCAGACTTATTCTTTCCAAAGTAAGTCTGGTTGGGCTGTCAGCATTAATGCATTCATTGCAATTAATTAAGGTCCATGATTAGTGCATGCTTTAATATCCCTTTCAGCACACTTTGGTTTAGGCACATCAACATCTCCCTGCAGCCACAGTGATGTAAAATAAGTCCACTACTGCTCCTTAATGTCTCATTTCACTTAAAAAGAACCCTCAGAGACAGATCAGTGCTAAGTCAACTGCACATTGTGACCTTAAAGCATTTTCGCAAAAAACTGAGGCCAAAGAAGGGCATGTTACTGCAGGTAGGCCCACCTGAGAGCATCATCCAGCTGGACAGAGGACTGTCACAACCCAGGTTGTGCTCTGGATGTCCTTACTCATCACCAGGGACATGTGAAAATAATCTGTTGAAAAAAAAAAGTCCATAACTTTAGGGTGGAGTAAGAAGTGGATTTGCCAAGTAAGCATGGCCTAGGGTACCATCCAGGAGGATAGTAGGGTTGCCACAAACCCCTGGTTGTGTTGTGGAAGTCCGCAGGGCCCAAAAACGTACCCTTCAGCCTTGGGTTTGGCACCTCGAGCCCTGTGATGCATCCTAAAAGCAGGTGTACACTATGTGATTTTCCTGCGATTCAGCCACAAATTTAGAGTCGCACGACTCACTTTGAAGTCGGGCCGACTTTCAGTCAGATCAGGCGTAGTTTGTTGTGCTGTGTACAGGGGGGTACGACAGCCGACCACAGCCCGACTACGACCCCACGACCTGCTCGCGACACTTCACAGTGAGAGCAGAAACGCGAGCAGAATAAACAACTTTGAGGGATTGTTTTCTTTTGTAAACTGTCAGACAACGTCCTAAATTACCATGACAACAACTGGAATGACTTTCTGATGCACCCCACTATGATAAAGGAAATAAACAAGCTGGAAATATTCCTATCTGCGGACCTGAAGCTGACACAGAGATGATGCTATTTGTGTGTATGTATCCTAAGAATTATACACATGACTGCATTTGGTGCCGTTCTCACATAGAAGTCAACAGCTGGAATTCGTGGCTCTACCATTCAGAGGCATTCTTGTGGCAGTCTGGGATTGTGGGTCATATTATGCAGTTGCCTGGGATTAAATTAGCTTTTTCATTATTACCGAACGTATTTTCTCTCACACTAAGGTATCTGTTGGCAAGTCTACCATCAAGTCATGCTTCAGACTCGTATGGCCCTGGTGTGCCTGTGCCCTTAGATCATTGAAGGCACTTTGGACTTTCCTAGTTTTTAGGATGGCTGACCTCCATAATCCTCATTTACTTTCAACCCAGGGAGGATTATGTTTTTTCTGTGTGGTTTCTAAAACCAGAATTTGGGTCTGACCTCTTCAGAGTCACGGTTTCCTTTCCTGGACAAGGTTTGGACTGTAGTAAGTGGTAGTTAGTGGAGGTGAGGGGAAAAACGGAAAGAAATGAGTGACAATTTGTGAAGGTCATTGGAATATAAGTGTATGAATCATACCTCCAAATGCCAAACTGTCTGCACTTTTATTTTTAAGGTTTCTGCAGGGTGGAGTGTCTCGTGTCTCCAATATTTCATAAAACACGTATTGTTCGCTGCACTTTATGAGCATACTCTGCTCTTTTACTCTTCCTCATTAAATTCAAAATAGTTTTGCATGTCTCTGTGGAGGGGAAAAAAAACAACCCTTTCCTGCATTAAATCCTGCAGTGATGTATGCATTTTCTGCTGAGAGGCGTTAAGAGAATAACCAAGACAATACCATCCTTTTTATATACGTGTTTTTAACTCTTACATCTGCTCTCCAGTCATCTGAGGCTCAACATGCTGACAGACCAACAGCAGCTCATTTCCTTCCACGTAGATAAATCCCTGTGAGACTCTTAACAAATGATGACCTCCACTCTCATATACGAGGCCTCGCTCCTCAAACAAAAACCATTGTTGAAGCGTCTGCGTGTGATGAAATGTTTAATCTTCTGAGACTCTGTGTGGGACTGACTGACTGCAGGTGCAGCCGGGCGAGGGCACAATGATTTCACCTCAGAGACCAGACACTCAAGGTCAGCTATGCTTGCACAGAAATACAACACAATGCATATGCACATAGCTTCACTTTTAACTCTGTCTTTATTTATTTCTCTTATACCAGGCATGCTGAAGGAATGTTCTGAAATACAAAAGAGATTGGAAGTAATGGGTTCTCTAGGCAAGGCAGTGTTGCACTTGTGGTGTCTGAGCATGTGAGCAGAACTCAGTCTTTTGTTGATTGGTCCTCCCGGTCTTGTGAGGTCTGGATGCTGCTGATGGCTAGAGATGGCTACTGGACACCCTTTAGATGACTTCCATTCAGAGCATTTTTGGGTATCTGTGGCAAGACCATGTGCCTAATGCGGCTCAAGAGAGCAGGGTTGGGAAGGGTCTGCTGATGGATACAGGAGGAGTTGCGCTTCCTCAGGAAGCTAGCATGCTTTCCTGGGCCTGACCTGACTCACTGCATACTGCCCTCGGATGCTGTCACATGTGCCATGGAGGGTCAGCCAGGAGGATACCTACAGAGATGGGGCGTGAGCCTCAAGCAGGCCTGGACGATGGCCATCAGAAGACCGGACCAGTACAGGGCCATAAAGAAATGTGTTCAAGCCCCATTAAACTGCCGCTATAGCTACATGTAAGCTAACTGATCCACCAGCTATGTTCACTGGCTTACAGTACAACTTAAGGCAGCCTTACACATAACGACTATTCCTCCGATTTCAAAGTCACAGACAAAATTCGAAAGTCAGAGTAAAATCATGGGAGTCTCGCTAAAGTCGCAGTTCACTCCTGTTGGCTCAGTCTTTAGGTGTAAGGTGGTCATAAGACTCGATGTTAGCAATTTCAAGGCAGTCTTTCTTCCGTATTTGTGCTACGATTATTTCAAGCACGTTTGATATCGTAGTAAGTCTAAAGTCTGGTCATATGCAAATCGTGTTTCTCAGTGACGGGACCGTCGTCCACGACCAATGGGTGCCGGTGTTGTGCATAAGAAAATTATTTCACTTCATTCTACAATCACGAAAGTGAGCGTAGATCAATTTAGTGCAGCTGAATGTCCACTCATAACTACAGAGATTGAAACTCCTCTCGGCTCAGAGCTGCAGTCAGATCTCTGCACCTGTGTGTTTGTATGCCTTGTCTGTCAATTCCTTCCAGGCCGACATGACAGATACGGTAAACCTCCACTGGGATTTTCAAAATTAAAGCCCAATCAGTCTGTTTCCCTGGTGTGACGACTCATGTTTTCATACGTAACTTTTATTCTGTAGTTTTTCCGGGATATTTCCTCGGTTGTAACAGTAACATGCAAAGCTGCTTTAACTTTCCTTTCGTTTCTACTTGATGTAAATGATTTAAAAACATCGGATTATAAGAGATATTAACTCAAATGCAATCTCCATCTCTAGATATGTCTTGTTCTCTGCTCAAAAAATGTTGTTGTGAATTTCCACCAGATGCATTATGGGCAATAATCTCAAAAGGAATCTGATTCTAGTCTTAGTTAGTGACCCACAGTCTTGGCAAAATCTCAGTCTGAGACTAAAAACTCAACTGCTTGCTGACAAATTCTCTTCAGATGTGAGAGAGTCTCAGGTGTCAGTCTTTTTAGAGTCTTTTAAGAGTTTTAGCAAAGTCCTCTGGTGTAAGACCAGCATAAGCCAGTAGCTACTGCCTCAATCTCCACAAATGCCCATTTAGGGGTCCATTCATTCTCAGACCCGGTGCAAACATTTCAGCTTAAAGCTTTGCAAGATGGATCAGCCTGATGACAGACATGGAATCTAGTCAACAATTTTAATTTTGGCAGCTTTTATTTTTAATTTTAGTCTTAGTCTTTAGATGAAATGTCTTTAATTCTAGTCACATTTTAGTCATTTCAACTCATTTTAGTTTTAGTTTAGTTTTAGTTCACATAAACTCAGAGTATTTTAGTCCATAAAAAGTCCTCACATTTAAGTCTTTTCTTTCAGTCCCAGAATTTCTTGCCTAAATTAGGTGCCAAATCATGGTAGTTTGTTCTATACACTGCCAAACCTGGGGTCCTTGCTTTCTACTGCTAAGAGACAGAAGAGATACAGCTGCATTGTTTTTGACAGATTTACCACCAGTAGAAAAATATCACAGATTTTGAATGTCCGACAAAAGCTCCATTACATTTTAATCTATTTCAGTCATCTTGACGAAAATGAAACTTACTTTTTGTCAGTTTTAGTCATCACAGATCTGTTTTGTTAGTCTTAGTCTAGTTTTTGTTATGGAAAAAAGGCTGTCGACTAATGGTTTTAGTCAACGGAATTAACACTGCTGGCCAGTCCATCTTTGCAAGGTTATTGTAGTGGCAATGCTGAAAAATGCCATCCTAGAGCTGTAAGGAGAGCCACTTTAATCTGACACATCTGGTTCAAAAATAGGTTTAATAACAAAAAATACAAAATATACTGTCACATGGTAGGAGAAATGATGCACTCCCCTACTTAAAGTAGCTCTCTCTAAACTCTGCATCCAAGCCGGTGATGTCACTCAGTCTTAAAGGAAACCTGTCACTTGAATCTTACAAATTCACAACATTCGTACGAATGTACCCGAGCCACTCTCTGTAGGAACTATAACATTTAAATGCTTTCTAAATTTGGCTTCAGGTTGTGGTTTTTATAGTTGTAATGTGGATTAATTAATGAGAAAAATAAAAAAGAAAAGATAAAGAAGTCACCCAAGAAAGAGATAATGCCTGGTTTATTCACATCAGGAGAAAAACTAGAAAAGCAGAACTACCATCTGGTAGTTTGATGCTTCTGCTGCAGTGTTGGATTGTGAAAGCATAGTTGGTCAAGGAGAATGGCTGCGGTGGTGTGATACGTAGAAAATCTAAGAAGGAAAGGGAGAATATGAAGCCCAATGACTTTTACCTTTAACCTCCAAAATCAAATCAGTTAATCCTCAAATCAAAGTCAACATTTGTGCAAAGTCTGAAGAAAATCCTTCAAAGTTTCCTTAAGCTGCATTCACAAGCAAGAGATGAACATGAGGTTGAGTTACGTTGACCTTTGGCCTCCAAACTAAAATAAGTTCAAGTTCAGTTGGGTTAATAATTTTGTGTCTAGGATACAGATTCAGAACTTGCCACGATGTGCCACACACTAACAAACTCCCACTGGCCAAACTAATCCCATTGCACCACTCTCGTGGGGAGATTAGGATTGTGTGGGATCAGCAGTGAGCTGAAAAGCTCACAGGTGGGAGATTGAATATTAAATCTGAGCAGCAGGCGGTGTGAAGCCCGCTGAGAGCAGATATGAGCGAGTGTCGAGCTGAAAAACAAGCAGGCCTCATGAAGTGTGAGCTGATGGGCTGTCTAGGAAGAAAAAGGAGAGGAAGTGCATGAATCCAAGGAAAAGTTACTAAACAGATGTGAGCGTTTGAGGAAAGATTTGTGTTTCTGAGACAATGAATTCAAACACAACACTTTTTTATTTCCTGCACAATTGTAGTGCATGCATTGTCAGAGTCTAAAATTGTCTATGCATTTAAAATAATGTATGCACTAACTATGGTTCAGCCTCATCTAAAGTCAGATGTGGGTTTCTGCATTTTTTTGACTTTGCATCAATCTCCTTGCCCTGCCCAGGCTGCGGCATCCTGCCAGACTCATGAAGCACAGTGAAATGTCTAAAAGAAAGCCTCTGCTGTCAGATTTAATAATCAAACCTGCTTAACTCCACTCTGACAGACCAGGAATCCTAAGAAGTCAGAGAGCAAAAACAGTTTGTTCCAACACAAAACCAAATTTATCTGAAAGCCTGTCGCAACATTCACTTGAAAGCTTCTTCTTCTGTGGGGATTGAATCTGCTTGGCAGCGTTTCTAACCCGAGGAATTTGGTGAGCATTAAGACACACACAAACTTCAATCCAAGACAGAAACCCTGAGAACTTCTCATTCCTCATCTTCTGTGGGTGCCACTGAGTCTGACAGTTTTCAAGAGCACCAGTTCAGTGAATATGTCCTTTATTATCCTCCAAACGAGTGAATAAGTCTAAACTTCAGGAAGTGAAAATCTGAGCACAAACGGTTTTTAATTCACTGAGGTTAACAGAAAGAGCTGTGATGTTCTGGTAAACAGTTTTTTCTTAAAATGCCATGAACTTTGACATAAGTAAGGGAAAGAGTTATCAACACAGATGGATAAAGGAACAATAACTAAGAGGCATCCTCTGGTGTAAATAAAGCCAATGTTCAAATGCAAAAAACTGCAGTTCCTTGTGCGCCCACTGGAGGCTGGCTGCTAAAAGTTCCATTAACACCAATGTTAAAATAATGATTTCTATAGCAGAAATAAACATGTTTAAAGCCTGGTCCAGAAATATTTCTGCATTGCTACAGACTGTTAAGGAGCTGAATGTTCCTATAACTCATTTGTCTTGATTATATGAAGGCTAAGACTGCAAAGCAGATGGATTCGCCCGTTTCTGTGTTCCTCACAGGCGAATCCATCTTGCAACTCTCCCGTCAGAACCATTTGGGCCCGGTTAGAGAGTGACAGGACCAATCAGCGTTGAGGGACAGTACTTTAGCACGCGGAAGAGTTGTGACATATGCAAGCAGCAACAAGAGGCTGGTGCAATTATGGCGGAAGACATCTGTGTGGATGCTGCTAAAGCATCAGGTTTAACAGAACTTGACTACATTTCTTCGTTACAAGAAAAAAGAACAGCATTGAGTTGTTTTCTTTTCAAAAAACACAAAAGTCGTGTACTGACAGTCTACAGTCTCCATGGTTTGCGTTATGCAGTTCTATATGGAGTTTACTCCTCGGTAGCGGCTGTGTCACGTGTTTTGTTGCTCTGATTGGCCCGTAAAGATGTGACAGACAGAACGTTCATCCAATCACCCTCCAAGTTTTTTTTCAAAGTCTCTGCCCTTCCCCACACATTGTCTATGGAAGGTTTATCATATGGATGTGTGAAACACATCCATCTGGAGGGTCAGGTTATAAGACTGAGTGACTAGACCTCTAAACAAAGACATTTTAAATCCACTACAAACCCATATGCATGAGCTGATCATGGTAGAAGTGTCGTCATTCAGAGTTTTCATGAGTGCAAACAAGAAAAAGACATCATGAAACTAGAAAAGCACTCCAAGCAGCCATTAGCCCTACCTCCCAATAGTAAAGAATCCTTTTAAAAAATCCCTGGATCCAGATGGTGATCCGGATCACTCCCAAAATCAGTTCTCCTTATGCCATCTCTGACATTTCCTGAAAATTTCATCAAAATCCATCCATAACTTTTTGAGTTATGTTGCTAACAAACAAACAAACTAGCAAACCCTGCCGATCACATAACCTCCTTGGCAGAGGTTATAATGTGCATAATTTCTTCATGGAAAAGAGCCTGAGCTTGTCCAGTCACTGCTTTATACCTTACTGTTAAATTTAGTTAACCCTTTGAGGTCTAAGGGTATTTCCTTGATTTTTACATTATTTTTGAACTTGACTTTTTAAGGTACTTGCAAATAACACAGTACCCAAGTGTTTTATATCAAAATGTTCAGGACAATCTCAGCTTTATGGATACTGAGGCTCATTTTGTCCTAGAGGACTGTGCAAAGAGTTACTTCAGCCCAAACACTAATTTTTAAATCTGATTTTTTAACATTTTTTAATCTCTTGTAAAAACACACCTTCACTCATGTGGACAAATTGTTTTGTTGCTTGAAATAGGTTTACCAAAGTCTTAGCTGCATGACAAACATGTCTAAAATAAAATTTTGTCAAATTGTGTTTTAAGCATAATTGTCATCTGCATTCTATGTTCACCATAATTAAGCTGTCATCTTCATCACTGCTTCTCAGTATTTGTTCCAAGGCTTCTGCAACATTCAAATCTTCACCATCATTGGAAATCAACAGGTCTGATTCTCTCTTCCCACTCCAGTCTCTCGCTTTACCTCTCCTGCAACAACTGTGATACAGAGGGCCTTAGGAATTCCAGAGTTTCTACTGGTTGGGAAAGGCTGACGGACAAAGGATTCATCCAATGGCTCACAGTAAGCGGTGACAATATGTGTCCATTGCTTTCCTATTGGCCCTGCAACTTTGGCTGTGAATCACATGGGATGGCAAGTGTGGGCGGAAGTGAAAGATGAGATTCTCCAATTGCAATTCAATAACCGTTGACGCAATCGTTTTTATGTAATCATTATTCACATGTAAAATACTAGCATGATTGAAAAGGGGACATAAAAGCTCTGAGAAAAGCTAATTATTTCTACAAATCCATCCATCCATCTTCTTCTGCTTATCCAGGGCCTGGTTGCGATGGTAGCAGGCTAACTAAGTCTACCCAGACATCCCTTTCCCCAATGACACTTTCTTACTCCTGCTGGGGAAGCCGAAGGCATTCCAGACCAGACAGGATATGTAATACTTCCAGTGCTTTCTGGGTCTTCCCCGAGGTCTCCTCCCAGCCAGGCGTGCCTCCATGGGGAGGCGACTAGGAGGCATCCTGATCAGATGCCCCAACCACCTCTACAGGCTCCTTTCAATGCGAAGGAGCAGCGTTTCTACTCCTAGCTCCCTCCGGATGTCTGCACTCCTCACCCTATCTGTAAGGCTGAGCCCAGCCGCCATCTGGAGGTTTAGTCGTTACCCAGAGTTCATGACCACAGGTGAGAGTTGGGAGGTAGATCAACAGGTAAACTGAGAGCTTTGCCTCTTGGCTTTGCTCCCTCTTCACCACAACAGTCCGGCACAATGCCTGCAGTACTGCTGACATTGCACCAATCCGATTGCCAATCTCACGCTTCTTTCTACCCTCGCTCGTGAACAAGACCCCAAGATACTTGAACTCCTTCACTTGGGGTAAAGACTCACTCCCCACCCCGAGGGAGCAAGCCACCGTTTTTATTACCAAACATGCGCATTATTAACATTTTTCAATACCTATGTATATGTCCCCTAACAGGGTGGAATATTTTCAGTCTTTTCTTAAAAAAAAAATGCCTTTAATTTAATGCTCTACCACTCAAGTTTGTGGTGGTTCAACATGTCATTTATAACATTCAAAGTTTGCACGCTGAAAGTCACTGATGACCCAGAAGGCTTTTCAGTGGAAGAAACGTACCTGGTGAGCGGCTGCCACTTGGAAAGCAAGGTGCTGGCAGGTGACACCACTGCCCCTGTTGAAAGCCATCATACTGTTTGACTGACTTGAAAATATGGAGCTAGATGGAAAAGTTGCAGAGATTGTCATGCATCCACGCTCTGCCAATATGTTGTAATTTCTGAGTCACCGAACTTTGACCACATTTTACCACAAAACTGCTGATACCAAGCAGTCTAAAATGAGACATTAACCTCATTTTTCTCTCAAGGCGAAGTTTTCCTAATCATGCACACAAGTGAAAAAGTGACGTAACGTTTAATCACATTTGGAAACTGTGAAAAGATGGATTAGAGCACCAACTGGAGAACATGAGCCAGTGTTGCACAATGTAAACTAATCAAAACCACTGCTGTAGCTGCAACTCCCATGATGCAATCTCATGAGAAGGAGAGGGCTGTAGAATGTTAGAAACAATAAAACATAAAACCCCTCTGACTCACATGTGTTACCTTTGTTCTTCACTTCTTATTTCTGCTGGTCCGATTGCTCCCTGATGCACTCAAACTTTGACATGTAGAAAGAAAGAAGCCAGAGACTGACTTCCATCTGTATGTTTGGTCCGAAGCGCTCTGTATGTCCGGGAAATGCTGAGTCAGCATGAAAAGTTTCGTTTGGTTCAAAAACCACGAACAGTAGCTGTGGTCTGACATCACAGAAACGGGCTAACTGGAAAACAGATTCATGAAATAAGCCATTAATGATATGACTCAACACTCAGTGGAAACATGCTGCAACTGTATGAACATCATCCAGACCACGGCTTTTATTTTACAGGCCTTTGCATTTCTTGAGCAAGAGTTGTGGACTTATCAACAAGCATCGCCACAATGTAAAAGAAGATATCAAGTCAGTGTTTGTTTATATAGCACTATTTATATATAGTGCAGATATGATGTCATTTTTAAAGAGAAAGACTGCTATGATTTGCAGCTTATGCAGAAAGTCTTACGTTAAGGTTGGGAAACTTTGGAGAGACTTGAGCTGAGTAATCACTACAAGATAACCGTGCTGATTGTCAGCCTGACTCACCCCTTGTGACCAAAGTCAGTGTACGCCCCATTATCAGATGGTTCTAAAGATGATCTTGTCCCTAGCAAGAGCACAGACAACAGACAGTAAATAACAAAAGATGCCTAATTTACTGACTCTCTTCTGAAAATATTACTTGGCTAATAATGCCCCAAAGTGAGTGGGTGAAACATGGGAGAAAAAATAGGGATGTTCCAATACCATTTTTCCTACAGACCCTCACAGAGAGTACACAATATGGCAGTTGGAATTCGTGTTGGCATTCAGGCTAGTGGTAATAAACGATTGTAATTTGGTTAAAATGGATAAAAAAGACCTCAAATATATACCAGTGAGGATCCAATAATTAAAGTCCATAAAAGTCACACGAGCGCCAGGTTTAGTGAGAATGCTGCCACAAGGGGATTCAAAGGCATCAACAGCATCAATAGGAAAGCACAACAACTAGCTTCAAAAGGAAAAACAAGTAAGAGGCAAGGATTTATGGTTCAAAAGTTCTTTAACTTTTGATAAACTGTGGCACATCTTGTCATTTGTCACATTCAGAGAATAAATGTAACACAGCCACCATTCTTTGCTGCTGCAGTGGGTCCTTTGCTTCTTCTTCGCTGCTCTAAAATGGTAGTCTGCATGACGTGTTTTCCAGCAGTGAAGAAGAATTTCTTTCTGGTTTATATTGCTAACAGTTAACATGGCTAAACGAAGCAAATTATAAAGCTAAACCAAACGGTACTGGATTGGTGCATAAACTCGTGTACTCACCGATACCAATGCCTGCATTTAAAGCAGTATCGGACGTATTTCAGATACTAGTATGGGAATCGGAACAACCCTAAGAAAAACTGTGTTAAAAGAAAGGATCTGATCTCAAGTAGGAGATGAGTCAAAGACCACTGCAGGTTTATTTACAAGTGTGAAATCCACATACACCATGTTGAGCTAACTCAACATGCCAGCACTGATTCTATTGCAAGATCAAGCAGCCCTGCATGCTTGTCAAAGGACTAAAGGTTTTAGGAAGGAGTTCATCACCAGGTCTTTGCATTTTCTATGCACCTGCTTGCTACAAATTGTGGAAAATTCAGTTTGTAACCAGCCAGTGTGTCACCTAAATCGGTTTCCAAATCCTGCAAAAAATTTTGCAAAGTTAGGCACCAGGAGGTTTTGCCGCAGCATTGTTCAATAGATTTTCATCGAGCTGTAGATTGCACAGACAAACTGTCAGAGGAAAGAAGCTCTACAGCACTTTTTGAACCTATCATTAGTTATCTTACAAGCTTATCTTACAACCTGTTCTAGCATGGCTACGCTTTGCTGCTCCGTATTCAAGCCACTTTTTTGCAACCCTCCTCCACCCAAGCTCCTCCTTCATTCTGCTTCCGATTTCCCTCCCTTCCTCAAGCTTTTCTTGTAGATACAGGAGGGCAGGAATGTGTGCTGTTCCAGCTTGATGCTTTCCATGTAGGCTTGTGGAAGGGCATGGGGATCCCAGAGCAGCAAAACCACCAAATATAAGCAACCACAATAAGTGAAAATTAATAACTGCTAATAAAATAAAATATTTCTGACGTGGTTCTGAATGAAGTCAAGATACGATGTTGTAACATATTATGTCTCCTCGTCAACCCAACCTCTCGCCTCTCAAATTGTTCAAGAGCTGCAAAAGTACTTTTATTTTTTCAACCTTTTCTATTGTTGAAATACTTGGCCATTTAGGGCATTAAGATACCAAGTTGACTGCACTTAGTAGGAATTTCCTACTTTGCATTACTTTTAAAATGAACCTGTGAGATTACTGCATTACCTACTGAGAAAAGTAAGGTGTTAGAGTACTCATGCACTATCAAATATAAAAACCCTTTAACCGCTTGTTCCACCTCATGGTTATAAAAACAGCACGCACTGCCATTCTACAGCCTAATCTACAGCACAATCTGTAGCTCTATAGCCTGATAACTCCACTAATAGATGTAAAATCTTTACAATCTGAAACCAAACTGGGAGTGTTTCACAAGATTTTGGAGTGTTTATGTGGGAATTTGTGCCCATTCATTCTGTACAGCATTTATGAGGTCAGGCACTGATGTTGGATGAAAAGGCGTGGCTTGCAATCTCCATTCCAGTTTATCCTAAAGGTGCTTGATGGGGTTGAGGTCAGGGCTATGTTTGGGCCAGCGAACTCTTCAAACCATGTCTTTATAGTCCTTGCTTTGTGCCCTGGGGCACAGTCATGTTAGAACAGAAACTGACCTTCCCCTGTTGCCACAAAGTTGGAAACATTATATTGTCCAAGATATCTTGGTAAGCTGAAGCATTAACATTGTCCTTCACTAGAGATAAGGGGCCTAGCCCAAACCCTGAATAACAGCCCCTTATCATGATCCCTCTACAAAACTTCACAGTTGGCACAATGCACTCAGACAGGTAACATTCTCTTGGCAAACCTAGACTCGCCCATCTGGTGGCCAAACAGAGAGGTGTTATTTATCACTCCACAGAACACGTTTCCACTGCTCCACAGTTGAGTGTCGGTGTGCTTTACACCAATCCATCTGATGCTAGGCATTGGACTTGGTGATGTGAGGCTTGCATGGAGCTGCTAGGCCGAGGAAAACTCGTTCCATTCAGCTCCCACCGCATAGTTTTTGTTTTTACATTCAGGTACAGAATCAGAAGAGCGTTGGCGACTTTTATGCATTATGTGTTATCAGTCTTTGAGCCTGCTGCATGGACTTCTCCTTTGAGGCTGAGTTGCTTTTTGAGTCCACTTTCTAATAACAACACTTACAGAACTGTTTTATTACCTCCGCCAAGGAGGTAATGTGATCGGGTGGGTTTGTTTGTTCATTTGCTAGTTTGTTAGCAACATAACTCAAAAAGTTATGGACGGATTTTCATGAAATTTTCAGGAAATGTCAGAAATGGCATAAGGAAGAACTAATTAGATTTTGGGAGTGATCCAGATCACCATCTGGATCCAGGAATTTTTTAAAGGATTCTGTGCTATTGGGAGATAGGGCTGCACTGTTACCACTTTACACCAGGAGGTTGCAGACATGTGTAACTTATCCAAAGTTTTGGAGTTTATAGAGTTTGAAAGACGCATGCCCGGTCAAGGAGACGAGTCAGAACATAACAGAGAGAAAGACAGCGAATTGTAGCAAGAATACTCACAATGCTTGGAGGAATCGAGGAATATCCACCCTCTGCCATGACTTTCAGTCATCCAGTGAGACCATGGGTGCTTCCACCATGAGAGTCCACATGTAGCTTAGCCAACACTTTGCCTCACCATGTCTCCACCCTACCGGGGAGGGAGTAATTGGCAAATTAGATTTTGGGAGTGATCTGGATCACCGTCTGGATCCAGGAATGTTTTTAAAGGATTCTTCACTATTGGGAGATAGGGCTGATGGCGGAGGTCTGCGCTCTCAGAGTGCTTTTCTAGTTGTAAAGGTGGCATTCACCAGAGTAAAAAGACTGGAGCTTGATTTTATACCTTTTAAACCTTTGGAAACCAATCTGACCAAAACATCTGATTTTAATAATTAACAGATGTGGCCAAATATATTTGTCCACATAGTATCAATAAAAGCGAATCAGCTGTTGGGTTGAGTTTTTCACCCTCATTTTGTCATAAACATGCTTTCAAAAGAAAAGTGATGTGCTATTTAGTAATAAAAACCATAAAATGAAGACTCAGTCAAGACCAGTTATGGGCCAGGAAGGATCTGTTGTTTGTGAAAGAGTTAGGTCTAAGTGAATGATGGGAACCGGCCCCTGTTTGAGAGCTGGTTTCATTTTTCCAATTTTGTTTTTTAATGGGCATAACAAAAGTCAAAATGGTACCAAATGCGAACCAAATGTCTGGCTCTTATTACTGAGCTTTGCCAAATGATCCAGATCTTTATAAAACGAACCAGAATTCAAACCACTATGAGCAAGGCAGACATAAATAAATCCATGTTTTTGTTTACTGGTGGACTACGGCAGATTACATGTACTGACAAGGCAGTCTTCAGTGTGCTGGTACTCGTAGAATCTACTCAACCAAACCAGTCTGAATGAAGACGTCCTAAACTGTCTGCAGTCTGAGCTGTTTGTATCAGATTGCCATCAGTATGCATTAAGGTGCTTTACTTTAACCTGCCGAGATAGTCTCACAGAGTGAGCCATTACAGAACATACTGGTCTGCTAACATCAACTCTACAACAGCTCTATGTTCTGTGCAGTTTGGTTTAAATCTACCAATAAGATGAATGCAGGGTCTGTGTAACGTCCCTGTAGCTATGACTCTTATCTGCTTTTCTCATTCACTGTTTCCCTCTCTGATGTATTGAAGCAGGCTGAGTGCTGACTGACAGCCCAAGTTAAGAACGAGCAAACGTTCTGGCAGTCCTCCCTGCAGAACCTCATAACGTTTAATCAAAACCATGCCCGGCACTTGCCCCCAAATTTCCACCGCGGCTCCTCCAGTCTCCTTAGACAGGAATTGAGGTAGTCTCTTTTTTCCTTGTTGATATTTTTTCACTCAGCGGAAAGTTTACACAGAGCAGAGCCTTATCCCTGAAGCCTGCCCCTCTCGCCTATACAAATACCTGCAGGATGAAATCAAACTCCACTTTGAAAATTACATTATAAATCCCCCTCTCTCTTTCTCTCGCTCCTCTGAGCTTGTCAGATCAGTGCAGCTTTCCAGCTCTCCAGGAGAGGATCAGCCATCATTCTGTGGGCGTCAGACGTTGACGCAGGTCTTAATTAATACAAGGAGGGTTTCATGGGAGAAGGCTGCAGAGCCGAAGGTCTCAGCCAAGGGAGAAAAATCAGAGAGCTGGAGCAGGTACTGTAAGAGTCACAAGTAATCTGCACCTTATAATATGAAATATTTCATTCTTTTACTGCTCTCTTTAACCATTTTTCACTTGTCAATGCAGAGCGAATTATTTTTTACGTGGTTAAGCTAATGCTGTTACCTACCAGAAGTTCCTGTAGGTTCAGTAGTTCATCTTAAATAGCTTACTCACACAGACAAAGTAGCAAAACCTGAACTCCTTATAAGTGTAAATGCTGTCACATTAACTGGAGATCACTGGACCAGTGAGTCTTTTTGTATATGCACTCTTGCATATTTCTTAACAGTTTAAATCAGTATATTTGACAGAAAAAGAACTTAGAATCTGTCTTCTACCTCTACGTCAGGGTTTGCACAAAGAATTGTACACCGTGACCCACAAACCTCAAGGAGTAGGATCCTCCAGAGGCTTGCAGTCGTGCATTAACCTACTATACGGTCACCCATAACCAATGCACACAAGCAGAAATGGTTGCAGTGGGCCCAGAAATACATAAAGACTCATTTTCAACAGTCTTGTTTACTGTTGCTGTGCAACCCTGGATGGTCCAGATGGATGGAGTAGTGGATGGTTGGTGAGTGGCCACCATGTCCCAACAGGGTTGGGACATCAGCAAGGAGGTGTCAGAGTCATATTCTGGGCCGGAATAATGGGGAGAGAAATGGTTGGCCCCTTCAGGGTCCCTGAGGGTGTGAAAATGACCTTGGCAAAGTATATAGAGTTTCTGACAGACCACTTTTTTCCATAACCTGACATGCCAGATGGATGTGGAAAGCTTCAATAGAAAACGTTTGGGAAAAGGCAGAGGATTTGAAAAAAAACTCTGAGTGTGATCAGATGAATGTTCTGACTGTCACATCTCTCAATCAGAGCAACAAAACACGTGATGTAGCCGCTATCGAGCTGCGTGTGCACAGCTACCGAGGAATAACGTGAAACATGGCGACTGTAGACATGTAAGAACTCGACTGCTGTTCTTGTTCTTCTTTTAACGAAGAAATGTCATCAAGTTCTGATAAAACTGGCGCTTTAGCAGCATCCACGCAGATGTCTTCCGCCATAATTGCACCAGCTCTTGCTGCTGCTTGTTGACGTCACAACTCTGCAGCGCCTGAAAGTACTGCCCCTCGTTGCTGATTGGTCCTGTCACTTTCTAACCGGGCCCAAACGGTTTAGATGGGAGCTTTGCAAGATGGATTTGCCAATGAAAAACAAGGAATCGGGCGTATCCATCTGCTTTGCAAGGTTATTTTTTCCATGGCACAAAAAGAAGAACTGTGCCTTCTATAGCAAAATTATCTTCATGCATGTCAATGTACCATCTCATGCTGCAAAGAATATCTCTGTGTCACTGGCTGCTATGGGCATAAAAGGAGAGAAACACATGGTGTGGCCTCCATCCTCCCCTGACCTCAACCCTATTGAGAACCCTTGGAGCATCCTCAAGCTAAAGATCTATGAGGGTGGGAGGCAGTTCACATCAAAACAGCAGCTCTGGGAGGCTGCTTCTTGCATCTTGCAAAGAAATTCTCCAAAAACTCAGTTCAATGGATGCAAGAATTATGAAGGTGCTATCAAAGAAGGGGTCCTATGTTAACATGCAACTTGCCCTGTTCAGATGTTTTTGGCTGAAATAGCTTTGATTTCAGTAAATATGACCTACTGCTTCAAATTCAACAGATGACCATTTTCAGTTCTTTACAACCTATAACATCTTTTGAAACTCTGTTGTGTATAATAATGTGGAACAATGCATTTTGAGTTTTTATTTTGGAAAAAATAGTTACCATTGGGAGGTTTGTTTGATAAAATTGTAATTATTTTCTAACAGCTGATGACTTGAAAACTACAGCGACTGTCATTTGCATCGACTATTTAGGAAAATCAGAGAAAAATATCATTTGCATAATATTTTGGAGTGCAGTTTATGTCAATCTGACAAAGTTTACCTTTATATGCATCTGGTCAGCGCTAAAGGGTTGTGTTTGTCTAAAATTTAGGTACCATCATTTTGTTGACTAAATTTACTCCTCTAGAAGAGTGGGGAAAATAACGATCCTGCAACCTGTAGGTTAGGAGATATATCATGCTAGTTAGAGCAACTTTGGAGGCTTCCTTTGCCCGGTAAAAGGCTGCAGCAACGATTTCAACATATCCAATCTAAGCTAAACTACACAGCTGCTCTCCAGCTTATGTAACATATTTATCTTACAGACATGAGAAAGGTATCAATGTTTTCATTTGATTCTGGGAAGGAAAGTCAACAAGTGTAATGTTTAAAACTATTTCTGCAAACTCAGACAGTTTAACATCTGCAGAAAATCAGTCAAAGTGGAAAAAAGGAAAACTAGACTCTGGTGCAATATAATGATTAGCCACAAATATGTGTATGGTGCTTTCCAAAACCTTTTGCTCCATATATGCAATAATACACAAGGAAATAAGACACCCACACATCAGATTTTAACTCCCAGTAAGCTTTCTTATGGATTAGCATGCCAAAAAGACTGATGGACTCAAAACTGGCTGTGCATGTGGACCTTAATGTGAGCCAGTTTTCCTACAGTTTAGTTTATTCATTTTACATCAGCAAAGGCAGCAGCTGAGGCTGGAGGCATTATGTTTTCAGGTTGTCATTCTGTGTGTCTGTCTGTTCTTCCAGGCCAATCTTCTGAACAAAAAAATCTGATAAATGCTACAAGGGATTTTCTTTAAACGTTGTACAAGTGTCCACTCTGATTTAAAGATCCAGGACTAATTTGTCGGCTATACCTGTTTTTACATGTCATAGCTCAAGAATACATCGTGGGATTTTCTCAAACTTGCAGAAAAGTCCATCACACCTCAGTAAAAATCTTACTGTGTTTTATGACCTAGGTCAAAGTCAGTGTCAATGACTTCCTGTTCATCTGTTGCTTTGGAGCTCTTTGGACACCTAAAGAGCCCTTTGAGGGATTCTTCAGACTTTCCAGAAGTGTGAACCTGATAACTCAAGAATACATAAAAGGATTTTCCTCAGACTTTGTACAAAAATCCATCACAAATCAAGGATAAATTATACAGATTTTGGCGATCATAGGTCAAAGGTCAGAACCACTTGGCTTCAGGATAACCACTTAATTGATAACTTTAAATTTGAGGGGTTTATTTCAAACTTTGCACAAATATTAACTCTGACTTTAGGATGAACAAGCTAGATCAGGGATGTCAAACTCAAGGCCCAGGGGCCAAATCTGGACCATGGCACAGTAATATCCAGCCCACTAGATCACAGCATATTTCCATTATAGCTGGTCCTCTGGTTTGAGGTCTGCAGATCTCCAGTATAAAAAATGTAAACTTAACCTGGATTAATTGAAATATCCTTGTTGAAGTCATCAAAATCTGACAACAGTAAAGAGTGGAAATGAAGAGATAAAAAGCCAGGAATGTTGGAAAAGAAAAATCATGTTTTCATTTCATGTTTCTTAAAATTATGACTCAAACTTATGATTCTGACTTTTTATTCCATACTTGACCTTTTTAATTCAAGATTTTTATTTTTTATATCATATTTTGACTGTTCAGAGTCACATTTTTTTATTTAAAGTCATATGTTCACCTTCGTAACTCATTATTTAACTCATTTAGACTCGTATTCTAAAATTTTAACTCATATTTTGACTTTTAACCTCATGATTTTAAATTTTATCTCACATTTTGATTTTCCAAACTCATGATTTTTAATTTAAAAAAATAATAATAATTTTGTGTTTTCACCTTTTATTTCACTTTTAAAATGTATTTTCTTGAGCTTTAAACTTACCATTTTGACCATTTTTTTCCAATTGATTTTTTATCAGTGCTTGTTTCATATTTATTTGCTGGTGGAATTGAGGTTGACAGTTTATGGTCAAATGTCGACCCTGTTAGGCTCTCAGGTCAGACCTAAATCCAGAATCCGGCACCTGCAGTGACTGAGTTTGACACCCCTGAGCTAGATCTTTAGGGTAATGGGGGAAAGGTCAAGGTAACTGGGCCTCACATTTATCCCTTGTCTGTAAACATGGTAAATGGTAAAAGGACTTGAGCTTGCATTGGGCTTTTCTAGTCATCTGACTTCTCATTGCCTTTTTATACTGCAGGTCACACCTAACCATTCACTCCACATTTATGCACTGATGGCGAGGTTTGCTACAGAGAATGACCATCGGTATCAGGAAATCTCATTCATGCCACTAAATACAATTAACGCCACTGACACAGCAGTGGGAAATGTCTGTAGGGGTTTTGCCCCAGGACACATTGGCACGTGACGGCAGGAGCTGGGGATCAAACCCACAACCTTCTGGTTACAAGACAACCACCTCTACCTATTGATCCACAGTTATGGATTTCCTTCAAAATCTGCACAAAAGTCCATTCTGACACAAAGATGATCTGTCAGTGTCAATGATGTTAAGCATCAAATTCATCCTTTCTTGTGAATGACATATCTCTAAGGAGCTTTGAGCTTCTGCTTTGGAGGTAAAGGATCAAGCCAGTGTTATTCCTCAAGGTGGTTGATTTGATCATGGACGTAATCAGTTGAGCCCATTGCCCTTCATGCTAACCCCTTGCTTATAACCTCCAATTTCCACATACAGCGAACGCACCACGAACCTCCAGTTAATCGTACTGCGGAGCAAACCGCTCCCTCTCTAGTCTATCAGAGCATTTCCACAGCTGGCACTCCAGACCGGTTGTGTTGTGTGCCTGGACTGACACTTCGCTCTGCTTCATTCAAGATACGCTGTGGGTCTATTTTCAGCGCTGGCCGCTGCCAAACTGCGTCAATACCCGTCTATCAGAAAGCTCTAGAAAAGGAAGTCACAAGTATAGAATATCTGGTTCTTTCAAAATACAACACAATGCACAGACTCCCGATTGTAAATCATAACTATATCAACATTACGTCTCATCCTGCAGCAAGAGCAAAGGGTTCCCGAGAGGTCAGTAGGTCACAGAGCGACAATGGCGCCTTTGGAAAAGTTAACTTTTGGGGATATTTAGTCAAAGAATTTTGCATGAAACCACAGATCCTTGAAGTAAACATTAACCTTTTAACTTCCTAATTTCCTCACTCAATTGCGGAAGCAATAATATCATGGACTTATACCAGAATGGATGATAAATTAAGCCCCAAAGGTAAAATAGTCTGCTGTTGAAATACTATACCTGCATGAACTCACAGTTGTGCCGTGATCTCTGCCTGCTGATAAGGGCTGCGTGCCACGGCGCAGCGCTCTAGACCTGCTTCCAGTGGGTGAGGTCACTTGCCGTCGGTTGGACCAAACCCAAACTTTGGTAAGCGGCGCAGTTGTCCTATGTGGAAATTGCTTATAAGATTTCTACAACAGTAACCTCCACAACCCTTCCTTTTAACCCGACACTATTTTTCAGCTGTGCGGGAGTTACATACCACATATTAACCAAATATAACTGCCAGGCCAAAGATGTCATTTAGGGATTCAAATAGCTGTGGTTAACCAAAAACAGGCCATAACAAAAGTATAAACGGGTGTAAAAAGGGAGGATACCAAAGAAGCAGCTCGGATTTTCTTGGATTAATGAAATGAAAAGATGGAGTCAACAATGAACAGAGCTATTGATGGTTTCCCTCTGAGAGTTCCTGCTGTAAATCTAAGGTGTAAAAGCTGACAGATTTACTGCAGCCTGGCCCACTCATCCAAGGATCTTGTCATAATTTGTTCATGCGAATAGAAGTTTTATTCAAAGATGACGAAACAATTCCTGGGTCTGCTGCCGATTCCTGGTTAAATTTATACCCTGTAATATAAAAGTCATTTTTCTGTTTCCTTTGAGTTCATACCCCTGAGATTTTTACGATGTCTTTGGGCTAGGCACTTTTCCCCGCCGGATTTTTTTTCCTCACTTTTTCCCTCCGAAACTTCATGGCAACCATTCAAAGTTTGCAGAGCTTCCTGTGATTCATGTTAGGGGTGTTTGAACACAGAACTTTAGCATGAGAGGAAAAATGCTGACATTATTTTAGGCATAGGCTGATTATGAGTTCATGCGTGTCTGTAGTTTTAGTGAAAATGTGGACATAAACAGCTTTCTTCGTGGCGTACCACTGGTAGAGCCTGAGGGCAGAGATGTCATCTGTCTGTGATTTACAATGAAAGAACACAGGGAAGAAAACAAATAAGGCAAAAGCAGCAGAGAAGACTGAAAAGGAAAATTTGCTAAATGTAAATGACCCCGGGGGGAGTTGACATGCTGCCTGTACTGTTGGGGCGTTTCACTACAATTTAGTGTTTGAATGCAAGCTAAGAAGAGGGCATTTTTAGGTGACAGTGCTGTTTGTGCTGTGAGAGACCTAATATGCTTTAGCTGTCAGAATAAACAGCATCCTGGAGTCAAAGTTTATGCTTGGTTCATCACACAATGCATGAAAGACACAACTGTTACACATGGAATAAAGGAGCTTCTTACTCACTCACAAGTATGAATATCATCCAGTTACACCCAGCATTAATATAAAGGAAAATCTCATCATCGGGTGCCGATTTGACTCAATGGGTACAGCAAGGACCTATACAAAACAGAGGCCTCCTAATTCACTGGTCATGGGATTGAATCCTGGTCTCGGCACTGTATAGCGCATCTCACCCCTCACATTTCCTGTCTCTCCTGCTATCCTATCAAAAAAAAAGGTAAAGAAACACAAATGCACTTGGCAACTAACCTTGCAAAGCAGATGGAAACACCCGTTTCCTTGGTTTTCACTGGTGAATCCATCTTGCAAAGCTCCCATATGAACCGTTTGGGCCCGGTTAGAAAGTGACAGGACCAATCAGCAACGAGAGGCAGGACTTTCAGGCGCAACAGAGTCATGATGTAAAGCAAGAGCTGGTGCAGTTATGGAGGAAGAGATTAGCGTGGATGCTAAAGCACCAGTTTTATCTGAACTTGACCACATTTCTTCGTTAAAAGAAGAACAAAGAACAGCAGTCAGTTGTTTTCTTTTCAAAATTGACAAAAGTCGAGTACTTACATGTCTACAGTCGACAGGTGTTTCGCATTACTCCTCAGCAGCTGCGTACGCGCAGCTAACTAGCGGCTACGTCACGTTTTGTTGCTCTGATTGGCCTGTAGAGATGTGACAGACAGAACATTCAAAAGCTCTGCCTTTTCTCAAACGTTTCCTACTGAAGCCTTCCCAGATGGATGTGTGGAACAAATCCATCTGGCGTGTCAGGTTACCTGGTTGTGCCATCTCATGACAATTCACACCATCGTTCTGTTTTCAGTGCATCCGGCTGCAGCAGGCAAAATTTTTCCTTAGAAAAATCAGCTGTTTTGTTCATCTTGGCTGAGAGCACAGAGAATTAAGCCCTATCTTCTGTTTTCTACGGAGCCCCAGACATGACACGGTAAAAACAATTTAAATTGTGGCCACAGTATAGCTATAACTTGTGCACGAAATACTAATTCGTGGCCACAAAATACCAATTTGTGGCCATGAAGTAGGTATAATGTGTGCACGAAAGACTAGTTAGTAATACTGATATCATTCCTGGACAGCTGGGTAAGCAAATCAAGCGCACTGTCCTCTCCCAGTGTCCAAGTCGTGTGCACGTTTTAGCTATATTGTGGCCACAGTTTAATTTTTTTTTTTACCATGTCATGTCTGGGGCTGCGTAGTTTTCTGCTCTGCTCCTATATCGTTCTTTCACTTGAGGCAGGGGGATAATCCACAAGCAGTCTGTAGCTTCAGGTTTTAAAGACCCTGTGAAGTGAAAATAAATCTGTATTTAGATTTGTTGTATGATGGGTCACTGTGTTATGAACCCCTATGGTCAGATGAAACATCTCTAAGTTTATAAAATTAAGCTTCAAAATCATGAATATTGAGGCAGTAAAATTCTGAGTTAGGATGTGTGAGTGTGTCTGTTACATTAGCTGAAGCCACACCCACTCAGATTTTA
The DNA here is from genome assembly GCF_018320785.1 of Cheilinus undulatus. Lineage (NCBI taxonomy): Eukaryota > Metazoa > Chordata > Actinopteri > Labriformes > Labridae > Cheilinus > Cheilinus undulatus. The sequence goes on from NC_054868.1 coordinate 48,636,742, forward strand.
AAAAATGTCTCTAATCAGAGCGCAGCTTCCTGGCTCTTCAGAGAAGACAAGTCCGTTTTCTTGCTCAAATCTCTGGTATGATGCTTTTAATGATCCATAGACCACTGTGGCTGATAGATTTGGCAAATTTACCTCACAATGAACAAAAACAGAAATTAACTGACTGTTAACTTTCAATAAAGGCAGTGACATCAGCTAACAACAGACTGTACTGAGATGAACTGCTCTGTGATTTTTATTGATGTAGCATTAGAGAGGTGGGGTCATTCCCCACTGTGGGCAGGTGACATCACCAGCCCACATATTTGCCCCTGCCCAAAGTAAACCCAGCCAGGAAAGAGCTGAAAAACTTTCTAATGGTCTAAATCCAAAATTTAGTCACACATAGACACAAAATTTGGATTTCACTTCACAGGGTCTTTAAGTCGCTGGCCCAGCAGTGCCTGGTGGGAAGTTTGACTGTTGATGCACTGCACTGCTTTTGCATCACACTGCTTTGTGCTGTCAGGATATCTCGATGAGAATCAGTGTAATCAAGCTGATTTTGTCACTGAAGCTTGTTTTTATTGTCTGTTGCTAAATTGTAAGCTGACTTTCTCTGGTAGGATGAATTAAGTTGTTTGATTCTTGATTCTTGAGCCTTGAAAGACAGTCTGGCTGCAGATGCAGATTTCAGATGCTCCCATTTACAGACCACTATGGTGAGACACCACCTCTGCCAGGATAGTAGTACACGCTCAAACTTTCAAAGGACAATCAGATTTAACTTCCAGTTGGAGTAATGGTCAGGGTTGAGTTTAGAGTTAGGCTACAAAAAGTTAAAAGTCAAACACTTGACCTGAAAAACCAAATTACAAGACATCCAATAAAGCCAACTAAACAGTCGACTTACAGGAAAAAACTACTTCTTAAACAGTATAAATACCTGATCTTTTTCTGTTTTTTTTTTTTTTCATGAAATGTTGTTTTTGTGTAAGGTTTGCAGTGTGGTTGTTTCATGAACCTAACTGCCAGGCTTTGTTTATGAATAGAGTTGAATTAAAAAAGACTAAAAAAGTTTGTGCTGGCTGTTCAATTACAACCCTCAGAGTAGAGGTCTGCAAGAGGGGGTGTCTGTGAGCTGCAGTCTGCAGCCACACCCTCCTCGAATCTTAAAGCAAACTTTTAAAAGAGTCATTAGGACAAGAAAAGAACAACCTTAGCAGAGCGTGATGAAAGGGAAAGTTGAGGAGGAAGAAGCAGAGCAATGTGTATGTTTGTGTTTTAGCACTGATTACAGAGGTGTGGATCAATTTCAGAGTCAGAGTGACAGAGTCAGCCCTGTAAAGGCAAACAGCCAGGTCAAAGTGTCACGTGACCCTGTCAGCTGGAATCAGATAGGCAGTGTGGAGCAGCAACTAACATGAAAATCAACAGCACCTTCATTCAGTCTCTGACAGGACCCCCACTGTCAGGACCCCCACACTCAGGGCCACCCACGACAACAGGCCAAACCCACATTTCCAACAAACCCAGATGATGGATTCAATGAGGGAAAAAGTCATTCTCTGAATCATATTCACAGCGTTTTGTGAAGTCATGACTTCACTTTGTAATAAGAGCAAAAAGTACGAAATGTTCCAGACTCAACCCGTAAGATTCAGTACCATTTGTCCTGTGAACATGATAACAGAAATGCTTAATGTATTTTAATTTCAGACTTATTAAACCATCTGCCTTTGTCATATTTCCACTGTATTTATTAAGGTTCAGTCTCCTGTGTGATGTCCAAGTAACATGTTTCAAACTGATGGAAAAAGATCATTTAGTTAAGATATGAGCATGTGAAGGTGTGAGTGCAGGACTGCAGGAGTATGGATAAAGAAAAATAAACTTGAACTTTTATTGGTTGCTGTTAAGAACGACGACTCCCTCGGCTGTCAGTCGTGTCACGCCTCAGCTGCAGCTCAGAATTTCACTTTACTGCTGAGAGACTCTGAGAGGCTCCCCTTCCCACATAGGAGGTCACAGGTCGCTGTCTCTAAAACACTCACCAAAGCTGCCACATCACTACTTTTGTCATCTAGTTTTCTACTTACTGCACTCGCTATTTAAAAATCAACATCCTACTAAAGATCTCCCCTCTTTGGCACAAGAAGATCTTTCTTTCAAAGCTGCATCTCTGTCTGCCAGAGTCTGAAGCAAAAAGCTCTACATTGACCAACAAAGCCTGTCTTAAAGGGAGATTTCAGCATTTTTGAAGTTGGGTTGTAGAAGGTACTTGGTAATAGTAGTGCCATCAGCCTCCAGTGACTCCAGTGAGTCTAGTGCAGACGGCTATAGACAGAACGGCTGTAGTGCAGGGCTACCAACAGACCTGGCTGGGCCCCTGTTGGTAGCCCTGCATTTTTTTCAGTTTAAATCCACTGTTGTGCCTTTTAACCCATTATCAGACTTTTTTGCCCATTTTGCCAATTTTAACCCATTTGTCACTAAGAACCCCTTCACAAAACCTTTATGCCTTTTACTGGCAATTTTGACCACATTTCACTATTTTCATATTTGCCACTTTGATTTCAGTTTGCTGCTTGTTACCCCTTTTACTACATTTTCTGTTTGTTTTTGCCATTTTAAACCAATTTGTGCCACCTGCTTAATATTTTGTTCTCCTGTTAATCATTTTTCTCCTCTTTTGAGCTATTTTTTGACACTTTTAAATCCTTTTTCCCAGCATTTTCTGCCCAGGTTTGCCAATTTTACTCCTTTTATGTCCTTTGTGCAACTTCACTATTTCACCATTTACCCATTTACAACACTTCTGAATGCCCTTTCTGGCTATTGGATCTGAATTTCACAATCTTTCATGCCATTTCTCACACTTTTAATTCATTTATACCATTTGCAACACCTTTCACCACTTTATCAGCTGTCTTTCCTTTATAAAACACAATTTGTTACATTATCTGACTATTTTTTGCCTCTTTTACCCGTTTTTCCTTCTTTTGACCCATATTTGCCACTTTTCTAATCATATTTCACCACTTTTTTATGCCCATATTTGCCAGTTTAATTCCAGTGATGTGTCTTGTAACCCATTTTTTACACTTTTTTCCCCATTTTTATGTCTTTTACTGGCAATTTTGACCACATTTTAACACTTTTATACCCATATTTACTACTTTAGTTTCATTTTTTCTACTTGTTTCCCCTTTTACATTTCCCTGCCTGTTTTTGCCATTCTAAACTGATTTGTGCCATTTTATGCCTATTTCCTTTGCCTCTGTCAACCCATTTTTTTCCCCTCTTTTGACCCATGTTGTTGTCTTCTCATCCTGTATGCCACCTTTTCTGTCCCTTTTTGCCACTTTTCACTATTTTTTTTGCCTCTGTTCACCCATTCTGCCCTTTGACACACATTTTGCCATTTTCAACCCATTTTTATTTTGCTTTAAGACAAGCAGTGCAAATTTTGAAAGAAGGCCATATACTCTGGTAAAAGTGCATTTAAAAATATTTTTTGCTTTGATAAGAGTGGTTAATTATCAGATAAAAATATGGTTATCACAGCTTAAATTTAAAATAGACATAGCATGGCCCCAGAAAGCTCTCCCCTTTATCCCGTCTTATGGGCGGCTTGCTAAACTGTAGCAGAGAGGTATCATTTAGTGAGTTTTAGGTTTAAATGGACCAATAAACAATGCTGACTCATTTTTATGCTATATAGAACATCTCTGAAGTGTTTCATTTTTTACCCAGAAAGCCTCTGTGTTTGGCATGACCTTTCAGAGCAAATCTCAGCTACAGCTATGTGCTCTTCCACCACAGTGTATCTGAACAGCTACTGGGTTTGGAGGCTTCATCAGAGGAAACAGTTCTCAGTCTATAACACATAAATGAAAAAGGTTTTCTTCAGGAGTAACTTCACACTGATTTTTTAAGTGTCCTGCTCTTCTTTTTCTTTTTTTTAACTCTTCTGGTTTTAGAGTAAAATCCAAGATGAGCAGTTTGTTTGTTTGTCCTGATTTTGTTTATGTAGACTATCAAGATAATAAAGGGGGAAACATTGTGAGGGATTTGATCCATCACATTTACTGTCCTCAAACGTCAGTACTGGATCTGTTCTTGAGTCCTTTTAGTCTCTTCATTTCCTCTTAAACCAAAACAAGATTGATACCAAAAGCTGCTGTCTGCTGAGGAGCAGCGATGGAAAAACAAATATTTTCTCCTCTTCCTCTTAGGCCTGCACAGGGCACATGTCAACACTCCATTCATCATAATAAAAGTGAAAACCGCTTTCATTGAAAATAATACAGGCTGATCATTTCAGACTTATATTTTTGCAAAGTCAGCAGAGCTCTCTCTCTCTCTCTCTTTCAGGGGTAAACCATTAAAACAATCATCTGTTCGTCTGTGTCACCAAAGCTTTGAGGAAGCACACTGTGGTTAAAACAGCCTCACAGGAACCACACTGAACAAAACTGATTTTACAGGAAAAGCTGCATGTTTGAAAACGTCTTCAGGCCTGAATCCTCAGAACAGTCTGAAATTAACAACACGTGTAATGAGAGTGCTTCCATGGATTTTGAGCATGTTTCTTTGGTTTGTAGTTTGCATTGCTTTGATTAAAGGAAAAGAAAAGCACATCTTTAACCTTCACAGAAACCCCTTCAATCAAAACCTTTTGCTTATTTCACTACAACCCAGACGCTAGCTGCTTAACCCTTAAACCAGGAAAGAGATGATTGGTTGAAATGTCCCACGACACTGCAGAAAATGTTTGACTCTATCTCCCTAATCAACTGGAAACTCCTGAATGCTGCATTATAAGACCACACGTCTTCATTTCTGTAGAACCTGAACCACAGCCTGGCTTCTCTTCCTCTCTTTTCCCACTGCTAACAACAGCTGAGAGGTCAGGGCCGTGCCACCTGCAGGGTCAGCCTTTGGAGTATTTCAGGGCTACTCTAAAATGGGATCAAAGGTTGGGGGCTGTCATTCTGCAGACATGTGGACCGATCAGGAAAAACACAGTGTTCCTCTATTTTTACCTCTGAAAACAAACCGGACAGGCAGCATCAGACGGAGAGCAGGAGGGTTTTGTTGGAAAAATGCTTCAAGAAACATTAATCCATCAAACTTGTCAACCTTTGTACTTCCTAACCATCGTCTGATCTCATCTGCTGCAGCGCTGCCAAAACAAAAGAGCCCCTAAAATTAGGCTGAACACAGTAAAGTGGGAGCATTACTGTCATCGCCCCTAAAATAGAGCAATTTTGGAGAAGTAGTCAGGGCTTAAATAACTTTATGATGACACTGAAGCTGCTATTTGTGTCTGAACAGTTTTGTTTTGATTTTTATATGAATGAATCATGTAGAGAGCAGCAGGAAGGCCTCTGACTAGCAGTGCAAACATCATAGAAAAAAATACGACAAAAATAAAGGAAAGCAGAAGGCAGACCAAAGCATTCCAAAACATGGAGACTGACATCTTATTTCTGTAAAGTATGCTGACAACACCGTAAACAACCACAGCCAGGTCTTCAGCAGAGTTAGGCTTAGAGCTGGCCGGGCTCTGGCTAAAGTAAAACACGGAAAGAAGTACAAAATTTCTGGATACAAAGTGTTTTCTGTTTTCTCCTTTTAGTCCTGATGCTAAGCTAGTCTAACAAACTGCTAACTTTGCCAACGTATATACTTCACTGCCATATTTCTTTTCACAAGCTTTAAACAGAGCGTTTACATGCAGTCAGAAAAGATGATCTTCTGTGTTAGTGTGATAAAAACTTGACCTTAGAAGCACAAATGAGTTTTCTCAGAGGGTGGTGATGCTCCTTTGTGTCTGATCAGGATGCCTCCTGGGCTCCTCCCTTTGGAGGTCTTCCAGGCACATCCATTTTGTGCATCCTTTTTTTTTGCCACTTTACATCCATTTTGACCACTGTTTGCACACTAAGGGTTCTCCACTATTGGGTACTCTGAGTACTTTTCTAGTTTGGTTATGTTTTTTTTAACCACCTTTATCCCATATTTGCCACTGTTTTGCAACATTACAGCTACTTTTTGCAACCTTAATGGCTCTTTTATCCTATTTTTGCTGCTTTAGCATTACTGCCACTTATTTGCTACTCTTAACCCTTTTTTGTTCGCTGTATTTTGCTTTCCATCTATAGTACCTGTTTTTGCCATTTTCAACCAATCTTTGCTGTCTCCCTTTTATGCAACCTGTTGGTCAATTTTTCACTATTTTTACATTTTTGCCACTCTACATCCATTTTGACCATTGTCTTGCCACTTTTTACACATTTTTGCTGTCTATCACCCTTTTGGCCAATGTCTCCCACTTTTAACTAGTTTTTGCCAAGTTCTGCCCATTTTGCCTCTGTTTTGCACCAGTATGACAATTTTTGCTACCTTTTGGGCCCCTCTATCCCATTTTTGCCACTTGCGACCATTTTTGCCATTTGAAACCATTTTTTGCCACTTTTTGCAACACAACAGCCATTTTTTGCTACCTGCAAGACATTTTTATTGTATTTTTGCTGATTTTTGCCACTCTTATCTGACTTTTGCTGCTGTCTACTAATTTTACCACCTTTACTGCCACTTTTAACCCATTTTTGCTTTTTGTCCCCTTTGTTTTGCAGCTTAATGCCATTTTTTTGCACTTTTTTTTTTTTTTTTTAACATTTTTGCCACTCTACATCCATTTTGGCCACTTCTTACACAATTTTATTGTTTTTCACCCCTTTCAGCAGATGTTTTTTCCACTTTCCTCTATTTTCTTCCACACTCTTGCCATTTTTGTCACTGTTTTGCACCACTACATTTTTTGATGCCTTTTTGGCCCTTTTATCACATTTGTGTCATTTTGCACCATATTTTCCACTGTTTTGCAACATAACAGCCATTTTTTTCTACCTGTTGTACTCTTTTTTTCCACTTTGAAACCAATTTTTCTGCTTTTCGCCCCATTTAAATTTTTTTCATTATAATTGTCTCAGTTGATTCTACTGACATTTGAGCACATCATGGTTTAGCTAATCCAACATTACTTTCCCATTGGTTAAGTCAATGTGCCCATCCACATTGTTAACATTATTAAAAAAGATAATTCTGTTTTTACTTTACTGTGGACCATGATTTTGCTGACCTCCATGGGCCCCTCATTTTGCTGGGCCCCAGAAAACTCTCCCCTTAATCCCCCTTTTTTAGGTGGACTTGCATAAAACATCACATATGATGTGTGCAGACTGTACGATGACAACTCGCACTAAATATCACGGAGCAGCAGGCAAGATCAGTGCTGTTGTAAATAAAGAAGCAAAGCAACAACAAAGCGGCAGTAACTTTAGCATTCACATGCTTAAAAAACATCTGAGATCAAGACTTTCCTCCTTGTTGGAATCCCACAAACTCCTACTTTTCGGCATTGTCTCCATTGATAAAGTTCTGACATTTGATTGGAAGACTATAACAATGGCCGTCTGTCAACCTGTCTCACAGTGTGATGTAGGACCACCATCTAGAGCCACGACCAAAGATTTCTCCACGATTGGTCATCTTTTACCTGGGACAGCCCAAAATCACACAGTGAACACCAGGCTTAAGGCACTGCTGGGTTTGGAGGTTCAGAGAGGAGACTGACACTGACCTGATGGTAATTTCCTGTTTTGTCACCAGGTTCATCACCGTCCTATCCCTCCAGGAGTCCAGCAGCAGGTCCTGATTCTGATAAACAAATGAGAGAAGGGAAGTCAAGACAAAATGTATTTGTTTGAAACTGTTTGCTCTGGTGACAGGAATGAATCATCTCTGTTCATGTTGAGCTTTCTCACGACTTTGTAGACAAATAAACAGTAACATTTTGTTTCAATGTGCCGTTTAGGTTGTCAGTAACTGGAGCGAAAAGAGAGCAAACCCACTTCACTGCACACCTATGCTTTGGTTGAGCACTGATGAAAACAGGCTGAACCAGCTGGTTTGTCATCATCTGTATATTGTTAACTGGTAAGCTTGCATTAAGTAACTCTGACAGATTATATGCCCTGATTTGACCGTGCCTGTACTTGACAGTAGTTGTACCATCATGCATGTTTGAGTGAACTGACTGAAGTAAAGAAATATGAGATAGAAGAAAACGGTTACAAGCTTTGAACATCACAGGTTGATATAAAAGTATCAGAGAGTAAAATCAGTGTCCTCATCGTGTTTTGCTTTGTCTAGTTGAGATGAAACGTGCCTCACACACTGAGGGTCCATGAATGTTATCTGTCACCATCTCTGCTGTCTTCTCTTCTTCTATACGGACGTGTGTAAATAAATTGCCGCCTCAGGGCTTCAGTGTAGGTTGAGTTTCTTTCATCTCCAGATGGGACGAAACAAGACTGTTTTTTTTTTTTCTCACATGCAGAGCAAAATGAAAGACCACCAATGTTGATGGCCTCATTTCAACATGTCACAAGCTTTAACCAACAAGACATTCACAACGTCACATCTGTTGTAGTTTCTCCTTTAGAAATCCAAATAAATGTGAAACAGTTTCATTCACAGATGACTGGCAGATTTGTGTCTGTTTCATAGTAACAGGATGCTGTTAACTACACACTGGCAGTGGGAAAATCACACCATCACATCCTGAGATCACTTTTGTTGAAGAGATGTTTTCTCGGCTAAATCAGCTCTGTGGTTTTAGAGGTGGATCTACGGATGGTTTTAATGGTTTCACATTTTTCATGATGGCACCTCGAACCAGATGGTGAACAATTCCACAACAATTACATCCCAGAGAGCAAATTGTGACTGGACTGGATGTGGACCGGATCTTCTCCAGCTTTTGGTCCAAACTGGGAAAAAAGTTTTGCCCTGGTGTCTTTTTGCACAATGGGCCTAATCTGGTGTGGAGTCATATGACTGCTCTGTAACAGTTCTGGACCAGAACAGGTCCAGATAAATGGAAACCAAGTTAACTTTTTGGCCCAAATCAGTTGCAAAACTAGCAGAGCCTGTGCGGGTTTTGAGTCAGCTCTGGTCCAAATGGGGCCAGCTTTGAGCCAGAAGTGGGCCAGATTGTGCCAGCTTTGGGACAGATCTAAGCCAAATGTCGTTTCTACATCTCAGATTGCAAAAACATTTGTCCCAGATCTAGCTGAAAACCAGTACAGCCTGTGCCAGCTTTGAGTTGGATCCGGGCCAATTGTACCAGTTTTGAGCCAGATCTGGGCTTAACAGTGCCAGCCCTGAGCTGTACAAGAGCTGATTTTGCTAGCTTTGAGCTGGATCTGAGACAAATTGTGCCAACTCTGAGCCTGATCTAAGCCATATTGTGCCAAACGTTGAGTAAACTCTGGACTAATTGCACCAGTTCTGAGCCAAATTTGGGCTCAATAGTGCCAGCCTTTAGCCAGAAGGACTGATTCTGCCAACGTTGAGCCAGATCTGAGCCGAGTTGTGCCAATTTTGATCCAGATCTGGGTCAAGTGTACCAGTTTTCAGCCAGATCCGAGCTTAATAGTGCCAGCCTTGTCCCGGAAGGGCTGATTCTGCTAGCTTAGAGCTGGATCTGGGCGGAACTGCGCCAACTTTGTTCTGGTTCTGGGCAGAGCTGCGCCAACTATGAGCTGGATCTGGGCCAAATAGTGCCAACTTTGAGCCAAATCTTGGCTGTATAGTGCCAGCCTTAAGTCATATCTGTGTCCAATATGTTTGCTGGATGTTATCTAAAAATAAATACTTATGAGCACTGGACCAGATGTGGTCCTGATTTGTACCAGAGCTCTTTTTAGACAGCCAAAGCATGCATGAACCTTTTTACTGTGCTTTTTAATTGACATGTAATTTTGTTTTATTTAGAGCTATGACAATGATACTCAATTTTATCAAAGTGACATTTATTTATTGTAACACGGTTCACCACAACACTGCACAACCTCAGTACGCTGCAACACAATGCCATTATTAAACAAAACTATTAATTTGGTGAAACCTTTAAACATTCAGATTTAGAGGGTTGTTTGTTAGGATTTTGTTTTAAACCTGGTTTTAAACTTTCTGGATCCAACTGAGAGTCAGCTGCTATCTGGGATATTTCAACACAGTTTCCATTCCTATAAGAAAACAACTGAAAGTGTGGGGTTATTTATAAAAAGACCCAAGACGGTGGTGCAGCTAGACTCTGGAATCAGACAAGAATGGGACAACATTCCTCTCCCAAAACTCCAGGAATTGGTCTCCTCACTTCCCATATGTTTACGGGCTGTTGAGAAAAGAAGAGGAAATGATACACAATGGTAAAAAATTGGCCCTGTCCCAAGTTTTTTGAGATGTTTTGCTGCCGGTTTGTGAGATTTGTAAGTCATTGCATTTTGTTTTTATTTATATTAAGACAACGCCCCAACTTATTTGGAACTTTGGTTGCAATCTTAATCTTTCTCATCAACCCTGCTGCTAACTGTTGAATCCTCCTGCTGTTCAGACATGTGTCCCAGTTCCAGTCATCTCTTCAGCTGCAGTTTAGTCTAGACGATGAAATGTGAACACAGCAGAGGATTATTAAATCAGCATTTGAGCATAAAGTCAAAGGGAAATGCCGATCAGGGGAAAGTTCCAGTGACAAAAAGGAGGATAATTTTAGACAAAACAGACCTGAAAACAAAGACAAATCAGCAAATCTTACAAAGGAATATTTAATGGATACCAGCTTCTGTTTGAACATTTCCGTCTCCTTCTTATTATTCTTCCTTTATCACCGTCTCCTCTTTAATCTCCTCCATCTCCTCATGCAGTCTGAATCAACAGACCTGGTATATTTTTCTGACTCAGCTCAGTCTCCACCGCGCTCACTTCACTCAGACTCTGTCCTGAGGTTGTTGATGCTGACTGGTAATGGCTTCTCCAGACTGAGCCGTACTCTCAATGTGCTGTGAAACCACTGGCCAAAGACAACAACGGGCCCCAGCAGCTTCCAAATGATCACTTTGATCACTGGCAAAGCTGCTCTTAATGGATACTAAACGCTGTGGTGTGGAAAATGTTTGGCATTAGGCCCACAGTTTGATCCTTGAAGGGGTGAAAGAGCTGACTCTTTAGGAACGAGAGGCAATGGCAGCGCTGAAGCCCAGTCTGATTGGCGACCTTGTTCTTCCAGAAACACTGTTTTCTATGAGTACATGCTTGTTTTAGCTCTTTTCTACAGTCTGACAAACATTTGGAAGCTTCGCCACAGTCTTCCTCTGTTGGATACTTAACCTCTCATTTGGAGAAACTGGAGGTTACTTTCTCCAAGTCTCTCTGGACTTTGTAAATCATTGCTTCTATGTCAAATTTTGTGTAATTTTCTGGTGCAGCCACTTTCCAGTCCTGTCCAGGCTGCTTACTCCACTAGATTTCATCTCAGAGTTTGTGATTTTCTCCATCTTCCAGGAAACTGTGGAACACTTTCAGTCGTTGTTCCAGTGGACACGCCACGCTCAGACCGAGTGTCTGTGGTCGGCCTTCATTCCAGACTGTTAAATTACTCTGGCAGTCAAACTGGTGCAAAGCGTTTTTTTTTTCTTCCTTTTCCGTGGATCTGTGCTCTTCCATCCTAGTGAAGGACATTTTAGCTGCACAATTTCAACCCATATTAAACATTAAGCCTCCAGGTCTGGTATATGATGAGCAATGGGCTGCAGTGCTTACAGTGACTCCAAATGTGGTGTTTAATAAAAACTGACATGCTTCACTCAGATATAAAGGAAATACTTTTATTGATCTAAGCGTTACAGAAAAGAAACTAGTCTGTTTGCCCTAGATAATTTTATCCATACAAAGGAAACAAAGGTAAACTCTGCGGTGTGATAGTTTATCTACAAAGACTCCTAAGACGAAGTGGCTGCTGTGACTCTACACTAAATGATCATATTTAGTGGGCACACATGGCAGGAGGGTGTCAGACTCAAGTCTTTAAAGAATCTTTCAATTTTACTTCAAAATGTAGGTCTCCTTCTACTGCTGGATGCTCCCACTAAGATCAACAGCTTTGTCTGGTAGCCACTTCAGCAACCTACATCCCACAGATTTAGTGGACAAGCCAAGAGAACAGCCATTTTTTTGTTGTTTTGTTTTCTTTTTTTTTTGTTTGGGCACTTTTTTTTTTTTTCCCTACACAATTTGCCTCTTTTTGCCTCTATTAACAACCCTTTCCACCACTTTCATGTCAATTTTTGCAGATTTTAAACCCATTTTTGCCCATTTAATCCTACATCTAATCCCACATTTAATCCTTATTGTCTGTTTGTTTAACCCTTTCCCAATGTTTCTGCCTGCTTTACAAATTTTAAGCCATTTTTGCACATTTCCACCTATCCATTTTTCTGTTGACCCATTTTGGCACTATTATTTGCCATTTTTTCATCAATTTTATGCACTTTTTACTGAATTTGCCTCTTTTGACTCATTGTTGTCACATTTTGACCCTTTAAATGACTTTTACCCACCAATTTTTCCACCTTTAAAACCATTTTCACCACTGTTTCTGCCACCTTTGACCAATTTTTGCCTCTTTTTACCCTTTTTTTTAACTCTGCTAACCAATTTTCCCACTTTTAACCATTTTTTCCCATTCTAACCTATTTTTGCTCCTTTTGATCTTATGCCACCACCTTCAATGCCCATTTTGTCACATTTAAGCCATGACATCTCTTTTATTAACCCTTTCCACCACTTTTTCTGCCTCTGTTAATCCATTTTTGCCCTTATTAACCCTTTTCACAACTTTTAATGCTAATTATTACTGATTTTATCTGCATTTCATTGTTTGTTTGCCTTATTTTTGTCACATGAAACCTTTTGTACCTTTTTTCTCCCTGCTTTTCCAAGTTTTGAGCCTTTCCACCCATTCCTTGCATCTTTTGGGGGTTTTTTAGATTTATTTTTGGGCCTTTTCATGCCTTTATTTGATAGAGGAAGGACAGTGGATAGATTCGGAAACAGGGACGAGAGAGGGGAGAGACATGCGGTAAAGGGCCACGGGCCGGATTCGAACCCGGGCCGCCCGCGTACATGGGTAGCGCCTTAAACCACTCGACCATCTGCGCTCCCATTCCTTGCATCTTTTAACCCATTTTTGCCACTTTAAACCCATCTGGACCACATTAACCCTTTAAAGTCAGTTCTATCATATATGATACACTTTTGTGAGACCTCTGTTGCATCAACATGCAATAATTTACTTGAAATCTTTTGACTAAAATCTGATAAATGGTAAAAATGTCCTGCAGTGGTTTGTCAGTAGCCAGAATGCAAAAGTTTCAATAAACATCTCAGTTCCAAAATAACTGAATTGTCTGCCTATTATTGAGGTATCAGGCTTTAAAGGGTTAAACACATTTTTGCCTCTTGTAACCCATTTCTATCCTGTTTTAAGAAAGGGGGTTGACATTTTCAAGAAGGCTATAAATAAATGAACTAATCATTGCTTAGATAAGAAGGGTTGCAGGAAAAAATAGAATATAGTTATTGCTGCTTAAATTTATAATTTGCTGACTTCCATGGGCCCCCAGTTTGGCCGGGGACAGCTCTCCCCTCTATCCCCCCTCATGGGCGGCCTTGTATTTCAGTGCATGGTTTCTGACAGTCTCTGACAAAAGACGTGAGGATTAGTTTGACAAGAAAAAACTTAAACCATACAATTGCCCAATTTTACGGGTTCCACTCCATTGAAATCTGGTGGTGCAACTCCCCAGCAACAAGCTCTGTTTCTATTTACTGATCTAACTTCAGGTTATCCTGAAAACTGTGAATCAGAGGTTTGTATTCCTTGGATTTTCCAGTAAAAGAGGCAGTGACACATGGTGATCAGCTTGAGATTGCATGCAATGTGAAGTAGTTGAGAGACCCACAGTGAGCAGTGGACGTCTTGAGCCAGCCATGGACACATGTGAGTGGTTAAATTACCCCGGCAGATCTTTCTGTGCAGTGACGAAAAACAAAACAGCAGAAGGAAAAAAAGAGCGAGAGACTTCATGAAAAAGTGCTGAGCAAGACCAAGAAGCGCTAGATGAGAAATGAGTCGTTTCATTGTGGATTATTTGCTTTAATAACATCGGCAGAGGAGCGATGGAGAGGCTCTGCTTTTTCTCATCAGCTTTCCTGAATCCTGCTCAGAAGACTTCAACCATTTCATCTGTCTTCATCTGCTTTGACCAACACTCCTGTAACACTCTGAATGTGTTTAAATCAAATCCATCCACTGTATTTGTTCCCATTAAGAGACCAAATCCACTCATCCCAGTTTCGACTGCCAGTCTGTCTCTGCCGCAGCCAACAGGAGGTAGTGTGTCATTGATTTCTCTGAAACTTGGGTGTTGAGGTCTGCTGTGTATGGGTTTCTGTTGTCAGCACTAACAGAGAAGGTTTAAACAGTCAGTAAAGTCATTTATTTTGGCACTTTTTCCAGTTTTCTGTTACTTTCAGTGAGGTTTCTGTCAATTTCTGGATGGATTTCCAAAATATGAAGTATGTTAAAGATTGAACCAGAAGGATGCATGATAAATGACCTGTATTTCAGATTTTATGAGTCATTTCCTCACAATGTTCATGAACCAAACTCAACATCTTCAATCAGCAAGTCATGCCTGTCATTACCTACATCCATACTGAGCCAAGATCATGAATTAAATCCTGGCACATGCTTCTGCATCCATTCAGAGCCAGAGAGATACTTGTGCACTGGTGTGTTCACGTCACTCTACAACACTCTTACAAATGCTACAGTTCTTGAGGATTTGTATGCCAGTTCCTGGTCCTGTGGTCACATTTTCTGCTTGACTGTGTAAAAAAACAGTAATTGACAGTGAGCTTACTGTATCTGAGCTGGAGCTGATGAATACCAAGCAGCAGTAATTGCAAAGAAGAAAAGAGAGGAGACATTGGAGGATAGTATGGATGCTTAATCAGGCAGAGAGGAATACTTTTTTTTTTCTTTGCAATTTTTCATCCTTTGAGGGAGGATGGTTTCCATTCAGAGTTTTACATGTTTTGCATGAGGAGAAGCTTCTGTCTAGCCACTCTGCCATAAAGCTCAGAGACCGGCTGTGGTGGTTACTCTTTGTCCCACTTCCACACAGGACCTCTGGAGCTCAGTCAGAGTGACCAGTCGGGTTCTTGGTCACCTCTCTTACCAAGGCCCTTCTCCCCCAATTAAGGCCCCGTCCACACAGAAATTAATTCAGGTGTATACGCAAAAGTTTTCTGTCATATCAGCGTTTCATCCACATGGAAATGGCTGTAAATGAAACTTTCTGAAAACAGGTCCCAGAGTGCACAAATCTGTAAACAACAATCGTTTTGTCTCCGTGGGGACGGCTATCCACATCTTTCTTGAAACAATTATGTCACACAGGGTAGCTCTCTTAGGGAGCCTGCGTGGGTCCGGCCAAAACAACAATGGCGGATAACAGGGTTGTGTTCATGCTGCAGAAGCTACTGAGCTTGTTATGGCTTTTACAGCAAAATCTGATGCTCCTTTACCACCACCACCACCGCCACACGCATACACCATATGCTCTTAAATCCAACCCGGCCCATGTCCACCGTACAGTTAAACTGTGACAACCATATTTTATTTTTAACCTGAATGTTACCAATGTGGTTGGGAACACTGACTTAACCAAACTGGCAAAAAAGGGGTAAGATAGGTACAAAGCAGCAAAAATGGGTTTAGAGTGATTAAAGAAAAAAAGTAGCAAAGAAGGTAAAAAGATGCAAAAATAGGATAAAAGCACCATAAAGGTAGCCATAATGGCCGTAATGTTGCAAAAGGATGGAAAAAATGGCCACAATTTGGCAAAAATTGGACAAAAGTGCCAAAGGGAAAAAAAAATATGATCTATGTTGAAAAACACTGGCAAAAAATGAGTTAAAATTTGCAATAGAGGAAACAGCAGAAAAAATGATTTAAAGTGGCAAAAAAACAAACTAGGTAGAAAGCAGTAGAAAAATGGGTAAGAGATTGGCAAAAAAGTAAAAAAATGGCCAAACAGTGGCCAAAATGGATGTATGGTGGCAACAAAATACATATGTATTAAAAACGATGCAAAAAAAAAAAGTACCAAAACAGTTGCATAAACAGGTGACAAGCAGCAAAAATGGGTGAAAAGGGGCAGAAGAAGTAGAAAAATTTGGCAGAAAATGTGTTGGAAAATATTTAAAAGTAGCATAAGTACATAATTCCAACATTGAAGCCCAGTAAGTTTACTGATCCAACACACATGCATTGATAGCATCAATAAATCAAGACTGGGGAGAGCCCATTGTCCATGGGTTTTGTAGGCCCAGCCAACTCTGTTGGCAGCTCTGCCCCCAGTTGTTCAGTTTGGCTGGGCGAACAGCTCCTGGCAGTCCTCACTGTGCCAAACTTATTCCATTTGAGAATTCTGGAGACCGCTGTGATCTTGGGAACCTTCGGTGCAGCGAAACTTTTTCTGCAGCCTTCCTCAGATCTGTGCCTGTCAACAATCCTGTCTCTGAGCTCTGCAGGCAGTTTTTTTGACCTCATGGCTTGGTTTCTACTCTGGTATGCATCATCAGCTCAGAGACCTTCTACAGAGGGGTGTGTGCTCTTAAAAAACATGTCCAATCAGTTTTATTGAGGTGCAGAAACATCCATGAGGGGATGCAGACATAACCATGAGGCTACTGACGCCCCACTGATCATACAGGTAAAGACTGAAGCCAGACAGAGAAAAAGGAACATTTCACTGAATTTATGGCAGAGCCTTTGACCCCCCTCCTCTCTCAGTGAGACGTGTTGCATCTGTGCCTCTCCATCCGTCTCTTCATTTAGTCTTTTCAGACGTTCTGCTTCTGATCGTGTGCGTTTGTTTGCTCAGTCACTCCCATTTGGTGAGGTCATCACTCTGCGTCAGGTTGGCAGTACGCTGGGTGCCGTCCTGCAGCTGTGGAGCATCAGGCTGGAAATCCCCTCATCCTCCGTCCTGGGCCTGTGAGCGTGTTCCTGTGAGCATGAGTGTACAGTACGAGGGGCGGAGTGCGGTGGTGCGTTCTGCCTGTTGAGCTTGGCTGACGCCGTGTGTATTTAGGTGCTGGCTTTTGTGGTAGAGGTATTTGTGAGTGTTTCATTTTTCAGGGTGCTTGTTTGTGTGTTTGATTTCTTGGTTTCAGCACATGTGGCCCCAGCATGTGGTTGTGTGTGGCCCG
The DNA here is from genome assembly GCF_018320785.1 of Cheilinus undulatus. Classification (NCBI taxonomy): domain Eukaryota; kingdom Metazoa; phylum Chordata; class Actinopteri; order Labriformes; family Labridae; genus Cheilinus; species Cheilinus undulatus. Next base: position 48,653,917 of record NC_054868.1, read on the forward strand.
CTGAGAGGAGGCGTGTGGCATGAAATGTGTGTGGAAAAAGGAGCACAAAGCCGGTTTGTGTTAACTTTCATAACTGTGTTATCATTTTCCACCTCCCTGGTGTGTTTGTGCGTGGTTGTGAGTGAAAAGGGAGTAGACTGAGAGAAAATGAGGACAAGGCTTGTTTGTAAAATAAACTCTGACTTTCTCTTCTTTCTGGGCCTCCTTTTTCCCTCCATTATCCATATCATTCTGATTCCACCTTGGCATCCTCGCACATGTTCAGACCCTGCTCCATGTTTACACTCAGACCCACAGAGCCAGTTTTCTAATCCCTCTCCCTGCTTTAGCCCCTCTCTCTTTATCCTCCTACTCCTTCACTTTTGCCCTTTTTCTTCTCCTCTCACTCATAAATTTAGTGAACTCCCCTCCAAAGTAGTCCCACTCCATTCGAGCACCTACACCCCCGCTTTTCCCTTCTGCACATTCACACAAATCTCTCTCAAACACACAAAACCATTTGTCTCTAGTTAGTGTGTTACTTTTCCTTCAGTCAATTCTCTGTGATTCAGAGCGGAGCATGAATGCTAGAGAGTGACTGTCTAAATGAGACAAAGCTGAGCGTTTCTGCAGGAAGTCGTCTTTCAAATTCAAATCTGGATTGGAATTTGAAGCAGTGAAAAATGTCCTAAATAGCTAAACTCAAATTTAATGGACAGCCCGTGAAGTGACTTGGCTTTGACGATCACACACTGCAACAGCCTCCTCTGTAGAAGAGGTAAAGTAGGTAGACTTGAAAAACACTGCCCCATCCACCATAAAATTAATGGTATAATATGTGCTTTCAATAGCTTTTCTTTCTAAATAGGCGTCTGCATCCCAAGATAGACTGTTTCATATATCTACTGCAGGAATATATTTCACATCTGGGACTGTTCCAATAGAAAGGGTTTGCGAATTCTCAAAAAGTGATTGCAGCAACATTCCGTCTGTCACATTCGTGACGGGCCAATCAGAACGGCGAAAGTCAAAGTAAGGTTCTGAGCAGACAGGCTACCGCTGCTGTTGGGCCGGTCGGGAGACGTGCAAAACATCTTCTCTGCCATGATAAGCTTTCAGTGTGGCTCTTAGTTCTTGTTTAAAAGGAAATTGTGGTCCAGCTCAGATTAAACCACCACTTTACTACAGCTACATCCAACCTATTAGCTACTGCAGCAGCAGCTACTGGATACACCGGCATACCGGATACCAGGGCTATTCAATTACAAATTCAACTGGGCCAAATGTAGCTGGGACACATGTTCGGTGCCCAGTAAGCAGCTGGTAATGCCAAATTTTGAACCAATACGGATCAATTGGATGAAAAATATGCACTTTTTATTCATAGTCTCCCTTTTAAATTTGGCAACACAACAAAAGCACATCAGTAAGTGCATACATTCACAACAACTGAGCTGGATTTGAACTTAACCTGAGTTAGTAGAAATGTGTGTTTCACTTGAATAAAAATAAAACTAGAAAAGCACTCAAAGAGCGCAGACCTCTGCCAGTAGTCCTATCTCCCAACAGTGAAGAATCCTTCAAAAACATTCCTGAATCCAGGCGGTGATCCGATCACTCCCAAAATCTAATGTGCCGATTACTGCCTCCCCAGTGGGGCGGAGACATGGTGAGGCAAAGCAATGGCTTCGCTACGTGTGGACTGTCATGGCAGAAGCACCCATGGTATCACCGGACGACTGGGAGTCATGGCAGAGGGAGAATATTCCTCTATTCCTCCCAGCATTGTGAGTATTCTCGCTACAATTCGCTGTCACCCAATTACATAACCTCCTTGGCGGAGGTAATTAATAGAATGAAAAAATAAAATGAAATTCTGTAAATAATTATCGTGGTCACAGCTCACCCAGGCATATCTTAAAGTGCATAAAAACTAAATTTGCACGGTTGTAGTTACAGTTGGAAAGGACATGTTTCATATGTTGTATCTTGGGCTACTTCTGTCAGCTTCGCCAGCCAAGGCGTGTTGCATTCGTGGTCTGAAATACTGTGGGAATTTATGAAAACTTGTGAAACAGGTTGCCCTTTGCATCTCTAGCATGACCATAGGCTGGGCCACTTGGGGGTTGGTTCTGGGCATGTGGCCCCTAGGTCATTAATTGAATAGGCCTGCCATAGACTGTAGAAAGAATTGGACAAAGCCTGTGTGATGTCAGCAGTTTGATTACAACAGGCGGACTCAAAGAGCTTTTTAAGCCAATCCGTGGCTGCTTCCATATTGAAACCAAACTTCGGATCAACATAACGGCAGACAGGAGCCCTCCCACTGAGCTCGACTTCCTGTCAGCTAAGCTAGCACTTAAACCGGCCTTCTGGAGGTAGCGTCTGCCTGTCAAGCTATCTGTCAACCAGATGGGACACGCCAATCAGTGCGCAGTAAGGTTCATCCAAAATATAATCAAAATGATTGTGGTACAAAAAAATTCATCCCTCGTACAGTGAGAGGACATGAAGACATTGGCTGGTGAGATGTATGTGTTTTTTTAAACAAGGCTGTAAACCAGTTTATTTCTTGTGTAAGAAACAGCTTTATATATTGTGCTATTGCAGTTTTTGCTCTCCTAATTGGCTTCATTTTTCAGGACCAGAGGTTGCCGCTTGGGCAAACCCCATCTATAACTATCTCAAACCCCATGCCGCAGCAGACTGGGAGAAGACTGAAAACATCTTTTCCATTAGAAAAAAGCTTTCAGAGTTGCTCTCTGCCCTTCTTTTAATAAAGAAATGTTGTCCAGTTCTTACAAACTCACCGCTATGTTTAAGTTACATCAGGGCTAATCACTGCAATGGAAGCAGCCATTGCTATCAGCTAGAACAACTAAGTCCCGCCCATAGCCACCACCTCATTCTCCTCAAACGACGCTGATTTTTCCAAACAGCGTGCTGTGTTATAGTTTCCTGTAACTGCTTGCTACCTTGGCTGTCATTGTTTTAGGCATTCTAGGCACTTGTCTATAAAAGTCATTCTGATACACGTCATCATCAAAGGCCTCCACACAGATGGATCACCTGTTGTAATTATATTGCAGGAATCTTTATAAGTTAAAAAAACAATATCACAGGAAAACATAGTAAATAAAACTTTAAGATGCATGTCTACTTACTAGACTTTTAGACACCTTTTTTTCCAGGCACTTTTGGGTCCATACTCACAGGCTCCACTGCCTAGGAGCATTAGGCCCAAAGCGATTCCAATTTCCGACCTTCGCCATATAATGAAAAGGTCAACGGAACCCAGTGAAATAACTTATAAATGCTAAAAATTATCGCTCAGTGAGAGGAAAAGACTTCCCTCCTTATCCATATCTAAATATAGAGCTGGAGCCTGATTGGAGCTATTTTTCCTGCTGTATTTAAGTTGATTTATTTTATCTTATTCTATTTGTTTTGTTTGCAGGCAGGGGTATCTTCCCACGATCTATCTGGGATGGGGCCAGGAGGACGGAGAAGGATGTCACTCGGAGAGGAAGAGAGAGGGAGCACGAGTGTCGCCCTTCACCCCTAATCCCACACACAAACACAAACACTTGTAAATCCCCATGACACTGACAGTAAGCCAGTGGCTTCACACATTCATCTCTGAGCTGAGTGCTAACTGGCTCCGTCTCATCACCCCTTCACCTCCTCAGAATCATGAATGATAAGAATTCAGCAGGGGTTTAAAAGGCGTGATATGGATGATAAGCCAAAATAATGAAAAAACATGATGTAATAACAGAAAAAATAAGCAGTATCATCACTGCAGTGGAGCCCAAGAAAGGAGAAGTAGTGATGATTTGTATAGGGTCCTATTATCATGCACTAATGGAGAGATGTTTGAGTGACGGGCTGCTGCAACAAAGGTGTACCATCCCAGAACAGTTGGGATTTAGTGCCATGCTCAAGGGAACCTCAGCAGTACTCAAGAGGTAAAGAGGTAAAGATGCCCCTAGCAGGCTGCTCTATGCCTCATTACCATCCTCACCATTAGAGCTTAATGCAAACGTGAGTAATGTTTCTGTCATGATTTCTGCTTTTTATCTCCATTGTTCCGACTCAGTGAGACCCAGGCCTGCCCACAGAATTGACTGGGCACCTGAAAAACCCAGAAAATGGACCCTCCCTATTTCTGTTTTACTGATGGTATCTATACGTGTGTTGGACCAGGAGCATTGGTGCGCTTGTCCTGGCTAAGAGTTACTTCATTTTTGAGCTGAAGAGTGTATGAAGCTATTGTTGGGTTCTGATGTTCAACTTCCTTGTTCAAACGACTTTCAGACCCCTTTTCATCTCTTCTTCAGCCCATTTTAACACTTTTTTGGCACTCTTAACCTGTTTTTGCAGCTTATTATAAATTAAATTTTATCTCTGTGACCCACTGTTACCAATATTAACCCATTTTTGGCCTATTTTTATCATGCTAAACTACGTTTTGGAACTTTTGAACTGCTTTTGACTATTTTTTTTTTTTACTCATTTTGCCCCCTTTTTCCTTTCTTAGCCCATTTTTCTGCTGCCATACATCTGTTGTCTCTTTTGACCCACTTTTGCCTTTTTTTTTGCATATTTTAAACCTATTTTTGCCACTTTTTAACCACTTTTCACAGTTTTCATGCCTTGCTTAGACCATTTTCGTCACTTTCTCATTTTTTCTTCTATAAACCAATTTTTCACTCTTTTAACCCATTATTTCAATTAATTTTCCCATGTTTAGAACTTCTGACCTAATTTTGCCACTTCTTAACCGTTTTTCACTAGTTTTTCCACTCATTTTGCCCCTTTATGCCTTTCTTAGCCCATTTTTTCTGCTGCTATAGATTTGTTGTCTCTTTTGACCCACTTTTGCCATTTTTTTTTTTTTTTGCATATTTTAAACCTTTTTTCTGTCACTTTTTAACAACTTTTCACCATTTTTCATGCCTTGCTGAGACCATTTTTGTCACTTTCTTAATTTTTCTTCTATAAACCAATTTTGGACTCTTTTTTTCAAACGCTTTTCACCATTTTTCCAGCCCAATTTTTCCTTGCTTAGTCCATTTTTGTCACTATCCCTTTTTTGTTCTCTATTGATTACTTCTGCCTCATTTTTGCCATGTTTTTTTGCCTAATTTTGCAATTTTTTAACCATTTTTCCACCCATATCTGCCCCCTTTTTGACTTTAATAGCCCACTTTTTCTGCTGCTATCCCATTTTCATCACTTTTTAACCACTTTTCACCACTGTATTTCATACAGTTTTTTCCAACCTTTAACCTAGTTTGCAGATTTTCAGCTTTTTTGCCTTTTTTTTTTTTTGCAATTACATAAATTGTTATTTCAGTGCCTTCTCCTTCTCCTGATGTGTCAGGGCAACTGGGCTTGTGAATGAATTGAATGTGCCCAGAGTCTTTGGTTTGGTTACAGTGAAATTCTGGTTTTTCCTCTCTTAAGTTCACATGAATGTGGTTGCAATAGAAAGGCTCAGAATCCAGAAGAATCTAGTAATTTATTCACTGACTGCAAATCAAATGTCAGAACAGTCAGTAAGCTGATTTCAAAGCTTCCTCATCAACCATAACAAATGAAGCCAGCGTTTATTTAGCTTTGAGCAGACCTCAGGCTGACCGTCAGCTTCTTATTGTTGAGCTTCAGTCCACAGAGGAAACACTCGGATGTTTACAGAAGCAGACAGGTTAAGTGCTTCTTACTGACCAGTGGCTACAGTGGGACTGACTAAGCAGACGGGGAGGCAAACCATTGGAAAGCGGCAGAATTATCCAAAAAATGTTTTGCTACTAGAGGCAAACTTCTGTGCTCAGGTTCAGGGAAGTGTAGTGACGTTTTTGGACCTATACAGTTAAGAAATGTAGCTCTGGTTCACATCAGTGAGATTTAACTTGTTCTGCCAAAAGCTGAGCTACAAAATTTATTTTTCCAAGTATTTCAAACCTCTCCAACACATGCTGGAAAGAAGCAAATGGAAATACATTTTATTATATTTCACTGACTTTTATACAAGTGTTAAATGAAAAACACAACTGTTTACAATAGTTTGAAAGTTTAGAGACCAGCTTGAATGGGATTTGCTGTAACTGAGACACATGTTAGTACTCATATGATTTTAGAAATAAACATCCATTATACAGTATACTAGGTCAGGTTAGACTGATCCATCTGTTAGTTTTGTTTACAGCTCCAGCCCACATTTAATAGATGACCTCTGAGGGGAAACTAAGACAAAACAGGGGGAAATTAGGTGGAGAAAGTTTTTGTGGGTGGAAAGAGGCTCCCAGATCCAGAGAACAGATTTATCATAGAGCAAGACGGCGTTTGGACCGAAGCAGGAGGGAAAGTCCCAAAAGGTGGAGATGAAGAGAGAGGAGACGGCAGGAAGGAGTGAGTCAAAGCCTGGTGTGTTATTGTTGGAAAAGGAGAAGGAGGGAGATTGGAAACTGAGTGTGTTTCAGACTATGAGTGTGTGGTGGGGATATGAATATACTAGATATTATCTGCACTTCATCTCTGCTGTAAATCACACACATCTGGTGGTGTGGAGGTGGGAACACTGAAAAAATAGAAATTATACAAAAAATAGTTGCCAAAAAAAAAAAAAAAACAAACAAACTAAGATATGTCAAGTACCGTAAAATCCAGTGTAAAGCTGTAAAAGGCCCTTTTAACACCTATTTAACCTAAAAGGCTGGCAGCCCTTCTGGACCTATTTACCAGTATGACCAATATACTAGTATGAAATGCTGAGACCCACACCATCATGACTGTGAGTGAAGGGACCACCAACTCTCACTCTACACAACCTGATGCAATTACAATTTGCCTCCAGTTCACTGTGACCTCAAAGTCTGGTACCCAAGCTGCATGGGGGTCCCATGGGGGGTAGAAAAAGTCATGGTACATTTTTTTTTTTTTTTTTGGTAATGTTAAAAATGTGGATGGGCCCACTGAAATAAAATATATGGAAATAAATGTTGGACTTCAGAAATTTCAGGATGCCAGAAAATGAAGGAGAAGGCACTGGAACAATCTTTTAAAGAAATAGTGAAAAGAGGGGGAAAAGCTGAAAATTGGCAAAATTGGTTACAAGTTGCAGAAACTGGCTGAAAAACGTGGTGAAGAGAGGTTACAGAGAGGCAAAAATTGGTTATAAAGGTAAAAGGGGGGAAATATGAGTGGAAAAATGGTGAAAAGTGGTTAAAAAGTGGCAAAATTGGGTTAAAAGTTGCAAAAATAGGCAAAAATGAATTAAAAGGGGCAAAAATGGGTTGGCAAAAACATACACAAAAAATGAAAATTGGCAAAAACAGGTTTCAAGCTGCACAAACTGGCTGAAAACAGTGATGATGAAGGCAAAAGGGGCAAATATGGGTGGAAAAGATGGTGAAAAGTGGTTAAAAGTTGCATAAAAAAATAGTGACAAAAAGGGCTAAGCAAGGCAAAAATGGGTCTGACAAATTGTGAAAAGCAGTTAAAACATGGCAAAAATGGGTGGGATACAGGCAAGAATGGGCAAAAAGTTGCAAAAATGGGTTAACAGAGAATGTACTTGGATAACAGCAGCAAAAATTGGCAAAAGAGGGTAAAAATGAGAAGGAAAAAATGGTGAAGTGGTTCAAACATGGTAAAAAATAGGCAAAAAATAGTGGTGAAATGTGGTTACAGAGCAGCAAAAGGTGGATAGCAGCAGTAAAAATAGCTCAAGGTAAAAGGAACAAATATGGATGGAAAAATGGTGAATAGCAGTTAAAAAGTGGCAAAAATGGGTGGGATAAAGGCAAAAAATGAGTTAAAAGTTGCAAAGTTGGTTAACAGAGAAAATAGTTGGATAACAGCAGCAAAAATGGGCAAAAGAGAGTAAAAATGATAAGGAAAATTGATGAAAAGCAGTTAAAAAGTGGCAAAATTGGGTTAAAAGTTGCAAAAATAGACAAAAAAAAATGGGTTAAAAGGCAAAAATTGCTTAATAGAGGAAAAAATGTGATAGTGACAAAAAAGGCCAAGCAAGGCAAAAATGGACAGGAAAAATTAGTGGAAAGCAGTTAAAAAGTGGCAAAAATTGGCAGAAAGTGGCAAAAGTGGGTTGACAGAGAAAGCAATGGGATAACAGCAGCAAAAATGGGCAAAAGAGGGTAAAAAAGCAGTTAAAAAGTGGCAAAAATGGTTGGAACAAAAGGCAAAAATGGGCAAAAGTTGGTTAACAGAGAAAACAATTGGGTAACAGTAGCAAAAAAGGGTAAAAGGGGGTAAAAATGAGATGAAAAAAATGGGTTAAAAGTGCTATAAAAGTGGCAAAAATGGGTTAAAAGTGGTAAAAATTGGTTAAAAGTGGTAAAATTGTGTCATCTTCAGCATTAATATGTGCTCAGGCATGTTATGTGGGAAATGGTGATCTGGACATTACCAAATGACACTGAAGTTCACCACACCTGTTATCTGCCCCATTATGTAGTCCACACAGGTACTGAAGAGCATAGGAGCTGAGAAGCACCCCAGAATCAACTGGGAAGAAGTCAAATTAATATAGGGAATTTTAAATATCTTATAAATCGATCTGTCTCTTTAAAATGATTGTATACATGCGAAACAAGGCCATTTCATCTTACAAGACCAGCAGGAGAGAGGGGAAGGGGGAACAATCATGTCTGGGCATGGCTGGCCTAAGGTGTCTAATGTGAAAGAACCCCTAGATACATGGAGATGAAAACCACACTGGTTGTGCCAGTATTTTGAAACAGGAAAACACAGGTACCGGCTCTGTGAAGCTATCAAGTAAGCTAATAGCAACTCTTCATTTATTAATAGAAACAGAAGTTATAAACATTCTCTCACCTTCACATTTGCATTTTGTTCAGATACTCAGTTGCTGCTGGAACTTCATCTTCTTCTTGCATGATGATTTCTATTGTGTTCAGCAAAGTCAACAACATTCAGTTTCTGTGTAGCTCATTTACTAATGCCTGTTTTTGCACCCCTGCTCGCTTTAACGAGTCTCGCTGCCCTCCTCTTCTGGTCACCTATTGCACCTATATGACGTTTGCATATTACAAGAATACCCTTTTTCCTTACATGAAGGATTATAAACTAATGAGAGGAAAAGATGTTAAAAAGTGCCACAAACCCCCATCAGTCTGGTCTGCATTGCTGTGTATCATCAGCACATTATGGGCAGTAAAGCTGCCACTTGCATTTCACCAGGAACTGGGGTGGTTTATTAACAGCCTCACCTTTCCTTCAGTGTGTGATAATGGCAATTAGTAAGATTAAAAACAGTATAAATACTGGAAGGGGATCAAAAAAGTGAACTACACTCAGCAATGAAGTGAGCTGGCCTGAGACTGAGTCTGTATTCCTCTGAGCTTCTAAAAATACCTGTTTGTCAGAGAACGAGGGTCTGACAAGAGGAGGGGGGTCCACGGGGAGGCGGGTGGTCCGTGCTGCTGATACCATAGCCGTGCCAGAGCTGCTTTCTCACCGGTGTTGTCTTTCAACAGTTGGCACAGTCAGACCCTGAGCAGACCACCGGCCTTATACTGCTGAATCATTATAGAGCTGTCACAGGGGTCTCATTTCAACGCTGACCTGAGTGAGTGAGGGGGTGATGAGGTTAATTAAAGCATCTTCATGACTGAGGGATCATTACAATAAGTCTCTGGAGTGTGGAAAACATTTAACAGGTGAAGATGACATCTCACTTATCCTGCAAATGTAACTGTGTATGAAAACATGAAGAACCCACCTGTTCAGCAGAACTTAAGATGGCACAGAGATATGGAGTCATGCTTTGATTCTGAGTCTTGAAGATGGGAATGGTGCAAATAATTAAGGTTTTAATACATCAGTAAGACTCCTGATGAATGTGTATTTTCTTTATCTTCGTAGATACAGCACAGCTAAGCTAGCCTAGCAGGACACATCTGGATCCTACTCACCTTAGTGCGGTCCTGCTTCCACAGTGATGAAAAATAAAGACCCCACTGTATCTCTGAATGTCTTGTTTCACTTTTAAAACTCACAAAAAAGCTCAGTGGACAGATCAAAGGCAATCTGCTACTTCTGAAAAGAAACATTTCCCTTTATTCCCAAGTTTTCCTGAACGTTTTGATCTGTCGCAAGATCATTTCCTCTGTGGTTAAGCGAATGATGTTCCTTATTACTCTTTAAAACGAAACAGGTTTGAAGTGAACAGGAAGTACAGTACTCTTAGCTTTCTAAAGACCAAATAACAGAGTTTCTAGAGTTAATCTCAGCTTAATTGTTAACCTTACCTGGGTAAATAACACAGACAAAGAAACAAAACAAGAACTAGAAAGTGTCAATTCTGTCAGATAAACTAGGGATCTTTGGATGTTAGTGAGTCATTTTGTACATGCACTCCTGCATATTTAAGAATAGCGGTGTTAAGGACTGTATTTGACATAATGAGCACTTTGAAGCTGTCTCCTACCTCTAAGTCATGGTTTCTGACCAGACTGGTGTTTAAAAATCAACATCATAAAACCCGTCTCTTTGACTGCATTTGTTATCCAGATTAAGGCACAGTGAAAAAATGGTTCACTTTGTCAACACAGATTCAAAAATCTGTTTTGAGATGCAAAATAACAATTTTAATCATGCCATAGAATTGATCGATTGCTATCAACCATAAAAATTCATTGGCCAATTGCATTAAAAAAAAATTAACAGCGTGTACATGTACAACAGCAGTACAAAAAAGATGGGTTTTCAAAAACAGCTGGTTTATGAAAAAAAAAAAAAGTTTTCTGGGCTGCAAAATCAAATAGTAATAGTAATAGTAACACAGGGTTGTGTAGCTGCTATGGTAAAACACCCAAATAGTAGTTGGCCAGAAAAAATAAACTGTGTCAATGAGAATGGAACAAGCTTCTGCTACATGAATGCACCCTGATCAGGGCGTAGAGGGATTGTGTGATACAGTTAGGTCTTTTTGAACCCTTGACCTGAGTAGATGTGATATTTTTCTATTAAAATCATTGATCACTGACAGTGGTGTGGATCTCTTCCCTGTTTGGTACCTCAGCAGACAGTTTTGGATGCTGTCTTTTGAGCTGCTATAAAAAATTGCAAATATTGAGAAGATCGTGCAAATAAATGTTTTTTGCACATTGACAGCTTAGAAAACCATGACATAGCAGCATGTCGGTCAGTAAGAAGTCTTCTAAAGAAGTGTTTTCCAAACTTTTTTCTGGTGACCAACCCGGGCTGCCAGGTGTTGCCAATGAGCACTCTGGAGGAATCATGGGCCAGTCCTCGAAACACAAGTGTAGGAGGGTGCCCACTTGATGACCCCAATGAAGCTGTAAACCCTCCCCTACCCCACACTCACAGCAACACAGCATCTGTAGAAGCACTCCGACTGCAGAATCGCCCCCATTCACACCTCAGGTAATCAAATCATCCGATGGATTGTTCTTCAACAGAGCTATGATCAGCTACATTCACATGACTTTCAAGCATCCTTTAAATATTAACTGATGCTGGAGACCAGACTGGACTGGTGATGCTTCTCTCTTTCTTTAGGCTGTATCCACGAGTTTAAAGCAAACAGTGTTATAATAAATAAAAACCTTGTGTTGTGCTGGTTTGATGAACTTAGAAAGAGACAACTGCATAACATCTGATCAATTGGACTCTGCTATAGCATTAGTTCAGGCAGGTCACAGAGTCAAGCACTGCCATATAACTGAGATCAGCTGATCTCATGCAAGCCCTCATTAGCTGACAGCTAGCTGATTAGTTCAAAGCATGTTATTGGCTAATTGCACTGATGCTGCCTTATTTTAACTGCTCTGGCCTGGCTATGCTTTGCTACTCCCTCTGCATGCTGCCTTTTGCAACCCTCCTCCACCCTAGCTCCTCCTCTATGCTTTATCTGACTTAATAAGTGTCTTTCTGTCGTCACTGATGCCTGCTCTGCACAGAGTGTATTGTTGCTTCTCTCCCTGCCTCAGGCTTTCCTTGTAGGCACTGGAAGAGCAGGAACGTGTGCTGTTCATGCTTGATGCTGCAGGAGGAATCTCACAACAGCCACACTGCCAAATAAAAATGACAGCATTGAAAGCAAATCAATCAGTGAATAAAGAGAACATTTATAAACCACAGATAAAGTGTGTTTCTTGACAAAGTGGTCCTGACTGCAACAAGGGAAACAGTCTTACAGGAGCAGAGTTTGAGCCTTTGTTTCCCTCCAGGCAATCCCCCAAAGCAGACTGCATTTGCTGCAACCTAAATGACGAATTGGTAGCACAGTAAAGGATTACTGAGTCCATCAGGATCAAGGTTAGCCTTTGTGATCCCCTTAAAACCCTACAGTGTAGCCTCTGGCTTATATCAGGGTCCAAGTCTGAACTCACAAATACAAAGAAAAACTATCAGAAAGTTTTGTTTTGTTGTTCTGGTTTACTTACCTGCTAACTAATGCCACCTTATCCTTTCACTCACTAATCTCCTTATCACACATGGCCAAATCTGAGTGCTGCATCATCAAACCACATCAAAAAACCGATAGCTCTATTTCAGCTCTCTTTTAACAGTTTTATTAAAGTCAAAACAAATGAACAGGCAAAGATTGGTGTATGGATACAAGTGCAGAAGGAAACATAATGAGAAAAAATGTTAAGTAGAAGAACACTGCTGTGAGAGAAAGGTTGAAAACCACCAAACATGACCTCAACAAGATCTAAATGGGCATTAAAGTCATTAGAGGTCTTTAGCTGCTGGTTTAGGAGACCACTGAGCCGCTCTGAGCATTTAAACTCCACTAGTGGAAAACTTTTTATGATGTGACCGTGACGTTAAAACTAAACAAGACTCTCTGATCTGTTTAGGATAGTTTGGGTAAAAACCACTAACTGATCCATGATAACGCAAGGCATTAAAGTTTAATTCATTCAAGAAATGTGTTTATGCTGAGAAAGTGGAAACTTTCCCAGAACTGACAAACTGTAGACAGTTTAAAGGTTACACACTTTGACTTCTGGGAGCCAGACACGGAGCAGCGGAGAAATTATTCATCTCACAGCCCTCCTGATAATCCTGAAGAGGGTGATTCCCAAAGTCAAACTGTGAGCACCATGATCAACAAGTCACTGGAGCGCCATTCATTTCCCCTAATGAGCAACCAGGGAAATTTGAGCTAAACCTGGATCATCAAGAAGCTTCTTGCAGACATAAGTCATGTCAGCAGCACTTCATCAGATTGCAGCAATTATCATCTTTTTATGCTTCACAGTCTAATGTCCAACAACTCCAATTCCAAAAAAAGCTGAGGAAAAAATGAAAACTAGTGGAGGGTAAATGTGCAAAGTGTACTCTTAATTTAGAAGTGGTTATACTCTAAAGAGACAAAAACAAACAAACAAACAAAAAAAAACCCAGTTGTTACAGTCTGTATAAGTTTGATCCGAGTTCAGTTAAGGATCAGGAAGTGTGGGACAGCCGTTAGGAATGAAGGGGAGCAGAGGAAAGTTCACACTTCAAAGCTCTAAATGCACCTGTGTGCTGCAATGATCAGAAATTTTCTACATACATTGAGTACGATTCCTACACTATACTAAATAGTGATTTTTTTCCCACAGTTTAACAGATTTACCTGGGTGGAGGTGATCAATATCACAAATTACTCAATCCTGCAGACTTGCTAGAGTTGACCAGCCAGATGAAAGGAGACAAGAGTCTAGAGGAGTCTTGTACAACGTTAAGAGGCTAGCTGAGCCCCTTAAGTGCCAGTTTCTGTTCCTCCATCCTTTGTGGTTACTTGTTTGTTTGTTTGTATGTGTACAAGATAACTCGAGAACGGAAAGTCGGATCTTCACCAAACTTTCAGGGAATATTGGGATAGTGACAGGGAAGAATTGTTTAGATTTTGGTGATGATCCACGCACCCATTCAGTTTTTCTTGGACTTCGAAATTTTGAACACCATAGTAATCAATGGGAGCGTGAGCTCCTCGGTGGTGCTGCTTAGGCGTGGGTCTGCCGCCTCAGACGGCCTAGTTTTTTGTCATTTCTAAACCAATTCTTGTCACTTTCTGCCTATTGTTGCCTTTGTTGACTCATTATTGCCTCTATCAGTCACTTTTTACAAACCTTTATCCTAATTTTAATTACAGTTAACCCATTTTTGCCAGTTAATATCAAATTTTCATCCCATTCCACCTAATTTCTACCAAATTTTTTGCACTTAAAAGCCATTTCAGCCACTTTTTAATCCCATCTTACTACTTTTTATGCCCATTTTTTTGCCATTTTAACCTAAATATGTTCTTTAGAAATCAAATTCCACCACCTTTCGACCACTGTTTTCCATTATTAACCAATTTTAGCCATTTTTAACCAATTTTAATTAGATTTTTAACAAAATGTATTTTCATTTAAAGAAGGCTGTTCACCACACAAATGAATAAAGATATTTGTTTCTTTGATAAGAGTGGTTATCATTCAGGTCAAATATAAAATGTGGTTATCACAGCTTAACTTCACAATGGACCATGGTTTTGCTGACCTCCATGGACCCCCAGTTTGGCTGGGTCCCAGAGACCTCCCCCTTTATCCCCCCTTATGGACAGCCTTGTCTGCACTGTTCTTGAATATGCATGGCTTGTTCAACCCCCTCCAGGTACAGTGGGGGTCCCCGGTCTCTGGCGCCTTTATTTTGGGGGTCGCGGGCTGAAAAGGTTGAGAAGCACTGCCATAGAGAACTGCATAACGCGAACCATGGCAACTAGAGACATGTCAGTACATAACTTTTGTCGTTTTTTAAAAAGAAAACAACTCACTGCTGTTCTTTGTTCTTCTTTTAACAAAGAAATGTCATCAAGTTCTGATTAAACTGGCTTTTTAGCAGCATCAATGTCTTCTGCCATAATTACTCTGGCCTCTTGTTGCTGCTAGTTTACATCACGACTCCGCCGCGCCTGAAAGTACTGCCCCTCGATGCTGATTGGTCCTGTCACTTTCTAACCGGGCCCAAACAGTTCACACGGGAGCTTTGCAAGATGGATTCGCAAGTGAGAAACACAGAAATGAGATTTGCAAGGTTACCAGCTCTACTGAGCTGAGTCAAATGATCTGGATGTCCTAATAGAAACAAAATTCCCATCACAACTAGGGCAGAAAAATGCTAAAATGCTGGTGACTTTCTGTTTATTTTATAGAACTTCTTTTAAAATCTCAGTTACATAATTTCAGAGACATTTCCACTTCTGTCGTGTTAGTAAAGGAGAAAAAACAGATCTCTTTCATGGTTTGGATCCCTCTCCATGGCTGAGGTCAAAGACTTACTGTTATGTTACTGTACGTGGTTACACGCATGTCTGATGGTCAGTGAAATGTTGAAAAAATGTAAATACCAAAAACCAAATCAAAAGCCAACCAAAACCAGAAAAAGTTTTCTGCACAAGTCAGGGGAAAATCCAGTCCTCACATAGACTTATTGTATACATCACATTAAAGATGGGAGCGTGGCATGCTTTAATCAGGGAGCTTCAGAGAACACAATAATAGCACATGAACAGACACATTAACAGCAGATGGAGCATGACTCAGCCATGTTCTAACCACATCACATTATACCGAGGAAGGTAGCTTAAGAACATCAGATGGATTTCTCTATTTTATAAAACAAATGTGATTGATTTGATGATAAAAACATGTCCAGGATGGTGACAACATTTTTCCAACTTAAAAATAGACCAAAGACTCTGCCTTTGGTAGATTTAAACTTTAATTTTCCGTTGATTATTAAGGCTTCCGCTGGAAAATCTAAGAACAACCTGATGCATTTATCCATTTCAAAACAAAAACACACAAGATATTCTGCCTAAGAACAGCAATAGCTCCATGAATTTCTCAGAATGCAGACAGGCAGGTACTGAGATATCAACACGCACACACACCACGTGTGTGTAAAGTAGACACACAGTAAACCCACGCCTGCCAGATGACAGATGATGAGTTTTCTGAGGAGGAAATGAGCCGGATTAGCCGTGGCAACAAGACTGTTACCACGTGAACGCCCAGTGTAAACACTCACACAACACACACAGAAACACACACGCATTCTCAGGCTTTCATGAAAATTTGATGGCTGAATTGTCGATCTGGGTCAGTAAAACATTCGGTTCAATACTCAACGCTCCAACATGCATGTAAGGTCTTACCTGCTATTGAAGTCTCCCAGGTCAGGGCGTACTAGAACTTCACTTTACTGTGGCAAATGAAAAGACAACTCCCTCTTCTGACGACAGCTAGTGTTTGTGAAGTTCATAATCTTGCCAACATAACTAAAGTTTTCCTTGGAATTATGAGCATTTTAGATAAACACTAATCTTCTCAGATCCAAAGAAGGCAGTTCAGTATGACCTCAATCAAACAGTGTCCACTTGAAGAGGTGGTCTCAGTTGTGATTTGTGGTAACTCAAGCTCAAAATGTGGAAGATATGAATGCAACCGTGCTCAAGCATGGGAACTCGTCAGCAAGTATGATTTAAAGGTAATTCTAAACGACTCCTGTTTCTTTAAAATAACATTTCATCTGCACAGTGATGGGAAGCTCAGCTCTTTTTGGTAATCCAGATCATTTGGCTCGGCTCAGCTCAGCAATAAGAGCAGGCTCTATCGGGTCCTGAACAGCTCTCCATCTGGTACCATTTAGGCGTCATCAGATCGCCCAAATTTTGCAGTCTTCTGACTTATTTTCTATATTTGTGCTGGTATGGCTTATCAACAGGTATGCCTCAAGGGTCAGTGCTTGGTCCCCTCCTTTTCTCAATATTCACCACCTCACTTGGCACAGTCATCCATACCCACTGTTTCTCTTATGCAGACACCCTGACTTTTTCTATTCTTTCCACCAGATGACACAACTGTCTCAGCTTGGATCTCATCCTGCCTTGCTGAAATTTTCAAATGGATAAGGGACCGTCACCTCCAGCTCAACCTGTCCAAGACTGAGGTTCTTATCATTCCAAGCAGTCCCACCATGCAACCACAGATTAATATTCAACCAAAGAAAGTCATGCCCATAAAGTCTGCCCAGAATCATGGTGTCATGATTGATGACCACCTAACCTTCTAGGTTCATGTGGCCTTGTTTTTTTGATCTGCCCTCTATAACAGTGGTTCCCAACCTTTTTTCCTTAGGGCAACCCAATTCGTATCTCCAAAAAGCTAAGCCCCCACCCACAAGACCCCACTTGGAAAAGTACACACCAATTTTAACAGTTTGTATTGAGAAAATCCCAGCATAATAGGCCTATATTCACTCGTTCTTGGCAAAAGATCTATGTCCATTATTTGACTGATAAGGGCACTCTAGAAATAAAAATAATAATAAAGATAATAATTTTCAAGAAAATAACTGTTTCAATGACATTTTAAGTTTAAAAAGCTGTTCATTTAAGAGAAAAAAAAATTTAACCTCAAAAGTCGTAAATGTACTTGAACCTAAGCCACTGTTTTCAGTTTGTTTCTTTTCAATTCTTTAACTTACCACTATTGTAAATTTATGATTTTTAAAACTTGAAATTTTTGAATTTTTAATGTCTACATGGAAGACTTTTGAAACTTGAAAATGTTGAGTATTCTTCTAGTTGATTTCGGACTTTTTAAACTCTAAAATTCAGAGTTTGTTTTCTTGTAAATACATGACTTTATAGTCTCAAAAATTCCATTTTTTCCCCAAAATTTCAACCTTTTTTTTTTCTTAATAAATTAGCAGATAATCTTTATATTTGGAAAAATCTTTTTGGTTAGCCCTGATATGCTGTCAAACATTATTGGGGCTTTTCCATTATAACTTTTGGCCAAGCCAAACCAAGCCGTGCTGATTTACTTTCCATCACCAGTTTGGGGGAATTTTTTCCCCTTATCCCTGCATCCGCTCAGAATGACTACAACTCTAACAGTGTTGGTCTAATGTCAGCATTCACTGTGTGACTGAAATGTCTATAATACAATACCAAAACTGGAGATTTATGTGTTCATACTGCAGTTGGATAGTCGTGCACGGCTTCTCACACAAACGAGTGAAATCAGGACGGACCAGGTGCAGATGATTACAACTTTTTCTGTACCTACTAATAACAAAAGCTGAGCCCACTCCCCTTCTTATAGAAAAAAAATGAATTCTTGGCTTTTAAAAATATAAAATGCTGGAGATGTCTGAAATATTTAGCCCATGATGATCAGGGGTGACTGCTCTTTCACATCAAGAGGATCAGACCCTACCTGACAGAGCATCAACACAGCTCCTGGTACAGACTCTTGTACTTCTTCTCATTACTAGCAGGCCTCTCTGCAGCAGCATGTCTGGTCTCCAACTAACCAAGGACAGCTCATGTCACTCACTGGCTACTATACTCCCTCTCACCCCCTAAACTCTGCCGGTGAAGGGCGTCTGGTCTTACCATCTTATCAGGGCCCAACGTCACCATCTCCTGTCCTCTCAGTCGTCGTCCCCCCGATGGTGACTCCCCGACTCCAAAAAGAACCCAAACTATTTTCAATGCAAAATAGTAGAATTAAAAATGCAACAAAGAGGAAATTAATTGCTTTTCACCACAGAATTCCTGAGATTAATCAAGGTTAAAAATGTTCATCGCTGACGACCCTAGCATTGTACAATCAGAGTAATTGGAAGTGTAAATTCCGTCATAAGATGGTGTGTGGCATCACTGACTATGTTTTGTGTATGTTTCTCATTCTGGGTGTTTCTGAGCCAATGAGAGTGATTGAACTGGGCAGGTAAGGTTACCGTGAGGAAACGGTACTGAGAGAGAACATTTTACCAAAGAAGGGAAGAGAGATGGGCAGAGAGAGAAAGAATGAGACGAACAGCGGCGAAGGCCAATGGTCACATCTGGTCAGAGTTAGTGTTGAAGAGTGGAATGGATGAACCAACAGGAGGTCTAACACACACAAATACACACTAAAACACACTGATACACACATTATTGCATAAATGTCCTCTCAGAGCCAACATATGCCAGTGCACTCTCCTCCATCAGCTGCATCTCTGTGTATAAATCCTGAAATCGGACACATTCATTGCTCAATCTGAAAACAGCGAGCTGTAACTGGACTATGTTCAGCTCCTGGACCGCCGTGGTTTAAGAGATTCCCTGAGGATTTCTCAGTTCAGCAGGAGTTCACAGTAAGATCAGGGTCAAGTCTTTTAATATTCCAGGAAACATTACAACCAACTTCTGAATTAGAGCCACTTTTGTGAAATACCAGGATGAAAACAAAGGGACTGCTCAATCTGTGCACACCAGCAGGCTCAGTGATGACTGTCTGGCTGATACTGTTTAGGTTTTCATTGGTGAGTAAAGGCCTGAAGCCACATGAAAGATTTCCTAACAGGGTTAGTGATTCGAAAAGGATGACAAACAGCAAAAATGGCTTAAAGAGTCAAAAGAAGTATCAAAAATGGGCAGAAAACATGTTGAAAAAAGACTAAAAAGTAGCGGAAATAAACAACTCCAACACTGAAGACCGGTAAGTTTGACACACTTTTTAGGTCTAAATCAGGTAACTATTAGCCAGGATGTTAGCATTAATGCTACTGATCCAACACACATGCTTTGATATCATCAGTAAATCACCACTGGAGGGGACCCTTTCTCTGGGTTTTTATCAGGGGCCCAGCCAATCCTGTGGGCGGCCCTGCATATCATGCAGCTGAATCACATCATACTCACTGATGCCTCATTTCAGCTGTGACTTTAAGTAAACGTGTTTATATTGAAGTACGCCATTCATTAAATATAAACAATGAAGTCCTGCTTCATTTGAACTTACCTCAGATTCAACCCAACAGAAACTGTCCTTTGGTTTGGAGCCCTCAGGTTTATAAAGGATTCACTCCCTGACTTGGTTAAGCCAAAAGGCAGCTCCAAAATCCCCAAATTTCCTCCCAGATACTGTTGCTGTTTTCAAACCCAACACAGTTCACAGTTCAGGTCTTAAACATCAACAGAGAGCTTTACAAACTTTGGGGAGAATATTTGGAAAATCAGAATGTAATAAACAAGCTAAGTGAAGAAATAAACAAAATGTATGAGGCTTTAGAGAGTAGAAGTCTGGTTATTACATTTAAAAAGTGCATGGAGATAGGGGTTTTTGACTGAGATCATCAGATGGTTTTCCACAAAAGCTATAAAATAAATAAAACTGAAAAATTTGAAATTAAAGAACCAGCTCATTTAGACAAATGATGACCTTAAAAAGTCAAAAGTAATCATCTGATGAGATAAATGCAATCCCTTAACATTGTCCTGACAACAAATCCAACAACTGACAAAACAAATGCAAACTTCCCTCTCACCTTGAAGCATGTTGGCCTCAGATGTGTCTTTTATGAGTTCCTCTTTGAGTTAATCCCACATGTTGACGGAGCATCAGCCTGTGTCTTTAGGTTACTATCTGTCCCTGAAAAGCAGCGTCATATTTACACAGCAAAGACCTGCAGACACCTGCAAATCTACTGAAGAGAATCATAAAACATCATCTGCAAACAGAGGCACCTGACATAGACTGTTACAGCACCAGCATGAATCCCAGCTGTGTGTGGTCTGGTTTCTAATGAGACCTGGATTATGTGGGTAAAGCAAACACAACCAGAGCTTGGTGAATGATGAGAAGAATGAGGAGGTGTTGTAAACTTTTCAGTGAGCTGGAGTCTTGTTAAACGCTGTGAGAATTATTGCATCTGAGTGTTTATGGACGACAGGAAAGAGGAAGAGCAGACGTCCATCTCACATAAAGAAGGACAAGCTGAGCTGTGAATGCTTGGTTTGGTTTCAAGCACTGGTGGTCAGAGGGGAGAGCAAGAAGGGGCAATCCTCCCCTGGTGCCCTGATGTTTGAATAAACACGACGAAAGTGCCCTCTTGAAAACCACTAAGGTTAAACATGATGAGGTGTCCTACCAGTGGAAAAAGCATGGAAAGGTGCCCTCTAGAGTACCCTCCCAGTGAACAAAAATATTAAGTGTTTCCAGGGTGCCCTATAATTGGACTAATAGTAAAAAGTGCCATCCAGGATGTCCAACTAGTGAACAAAACATGATGAGTACCTTTCAGGGTGCTGTAAAGGTTTAGATAATGTGATAAAGTGTCCTGGAGAGGCTTACCCAAAGGAAATAATGTAGTAAAGTGTCCTCTAAGGTGCCCAACCAGTTGACAAAATGCAATGAGTGCCTCCTAGGGTGCCCTACCAGTGGACTAAGGGTAACAAAGTACTCTCTGGTGTACCCTAACAATAGTTAAAAGTAGAAAAAGTACAATTTAAAGTGGGCAAAAGATGACATAGTGACCTCAATGGTGGCCACAAGTGGACAAAAAATATGACAAAGCAGCCACTAGGTTGTCCTTCTAAATGGACACAACATGATTAAGTGCCCTCTAGGCCTACAGTGGACAAAACATTAAAAAGTGACCTAAGTACCGTACTAGTGGACAAAAGATGAAAGAAGTGTCCTCTAAGGTGTCCCACCAGTGGACCAAAAGTAATAAAGTGCCCTATATAGTATCCTTACCTTGGTAAAAACATGGTAAATTGTCCTCTGAGGTAACCCTCCAGGATGCTGTTCAAAGTGGACAAAATTTGATTTATAAAAAAAAAACCCTCCTGAAGGGTTGCCTACCAGAAAAAAAGAAGAAAAAAACCCCTCTTGGGTGCCCTACCAGTGGACGAAATGTGGTACAGTGTCTACCAAGTCCCCCTCCAGTGGACAAAACAAGAAAAAGTGCCCTATCAGTGACAAAAGATGGTTGGGTTTGTGCCAGAGTGCAGTCTAGTGTGCCCTACTAGTGGACAAAAGTTCCAGTGTAATAAAGTTGATAAAGTACAGTCTTTGTGTCCTATTAGTTGACAAAATTTGAATTAGTGCTGTCCATGGTGCCCCACCAGTGAACAAAATGTGCAAAAAGTGAAGTGTAGGGTTGCCTACTAGTGGAAAAAGTTGATAAAGTTTTGTCCAGGGTGTCCTACCGGTGGTAAAAATTTGATGAAGTGCAGTCTTGGTGTTGTAATTATGGGCAAAAGTTGATAAAGTGCAGGCTTGGGTGTCCTACCAGTGGACAAAAATCGATAAAGTGCAGTCTCAGTGCCCTTATAGTCAGCAAGAGTTGATATAGTGCAGTCTTGGGTGTCCTACCAGTGGAAAAAGTTGATAAAGTGTCCACTTGGGTGTCCTACTGTAATGGACAAAATCTGATAAAGTGCAGTGTAGGATGTCCTACCAGTGGAAAACGTGATAAAGTGCAGTCTATGGTGCCATTCCAGTTAAAAATGTTGATAAAGTGCAGTCCAGGGTGCATAAACAGTGCACAAATTTTGATAAAGAGCAGTCTTGGGTGTCTTACCAGTGGACAAAAATCGATAAAGTGTAGTCTTGGTGTCCTTATAGTCAGCAAAAGTTGATAAAGTGCCCACTTGGGTGTGCTACTATAGTGGACAAAATCTGATAAAGTGCAGTGCAGAATGTTCTACCAGTGGGAAAACATGATAAAGTGCAGTCTATGATGCCATTCCAGTTTAAAATGTTGATAAAGTACAGTCCAGGGTGCATAACCATTGGACAAATGTTGAATAGGTGCAGTCTTGGGTGTCTGACCAGTGGACAAAAGCTGATAAGGTGCAGTCTAGTGTTGGCAAAAGATTATATAGTGACCTCAAGAATGGCCAAGAGTGTACAAAAGATGATAAAGTACCCCGTAGGATGCTCTTCTTAGAGGGCAAAAGATTACATCTTTGTCTCTATGGTGCCTTACCAGTAAACAAAACATGATAAAATGCCATCTTGGTCACCATAGCAATAGTAAAAAAGAATCGAATTACCCTCTAGAGTGGCCTACCAACAGACAAAAGGTTAAAATGCCCTACTGGAGGACAAAAAATGAAAAAGTGCATTCTCAGGTGCCTTTCCATTGGATAAAAGATGGAAAAGTCTTCCTTGAGGTGCCCTACCAGTGGATAAAAACATTATGAAATGTACTCTAGGTTGCCCCCCCAATGGACCAAGTGTAAATAAGAGCCAGAAAAAAAGTTTTTTGCAGATGGTTGATTTTGCAGGCAAATTTGACTATTAAACAAATTGAACCATTAAAAACAGATGGTGTTCTCTAAAATCATGACTAAAAGGAAAATATCTTGGTCCAGACTTGTTAAGAATCAATCAAGCCTATGAGCTAAGGATCACATTAATCCATCTTTTGGTGCTGTAACAGCAGAATTATGGGAAATTGTGTTTAAGGCCTTGCATTTTCCAAGAGTTGAGGTAAAATTATAAAACCAGGGACTATCTAACAGCCTCCAACTCAAACAAATGCTTCTCATTATAGAAGATGGACTGGGTCTTGTAAGATCATGATGCCTAAAGCAGCAGGAGAGTTACACTGGAGTCAGGGTTAAGTATGTCGAATACCAAAAAAAAGGATCATAATGGGATGCATCTTCTCTTCCAAACCCAGAAAGGTACGACATGTCCAAGGATCTGTGTTATGACTTAAGGGAGACCAGAATTAAACCAAGGTTCACATTCACATCTCCAAACTGCAGCAAGAAAACCTTCAGCCAAGTTGATTCAAAGCAGAATTTGGCCCCAGATACTTCAGTCTGTGCTGAGACAGAACAGTATAGATGTTGTTCAGCCCTTCGGACAGAGAAGCCCGAGCCACAGACGGAGATAAGGGAGTTGATTCTGCCTGAAAGTCTGCCACATTTTTGGACAGTGCTGAGTAATTAACATGTAACATTTGCACACTTCGTTTACAGAGCCAACTCATCCACAGCTGGGAGTTCATGAAACGAGCATGAAATAAACATGAAATCACAGTTAGCAATCATGATAATCAGCACTTGTGTTACATAAAGGCCACATAGCAGTGATATGTTAATATGTGGTGATGACTGTCTCTCTCTGCATGACTGCAGCTGTTACAACAGAGGAAAATAACCCCCCTCTGTGTCCAGAATGTAGAACATTTTTCAACACTTGTCTTCTGTTCTAGGCTTTCTATCCATCTTTATTCTTTTCATGCATGGTATTCACTTTTGCATTACCTTTAAGTGCATGACATCTAAATATTGAGCACATTTTTAATCATTAGAAAACACTTGATCCTTAACAACATGGTGTTATATTGGGTATTTCTGTCTTTAAATTGTTCCTATTTTTCAAAGCAATTATCACCAAAACCATGGTAAAGGAATTGTGTCTTGGCATTAGCAGCAGCTCTAGACCTAAATATCGTGCCCTCAACAAGATCAAATCAGGCTAGTTTCTCTCCACCTCCAGGAGTAGCATGAAACCAGACCGTTTTAGAGCATCGTAGGCCATTTGCATCTTTGTGAACTGAGCCATCGCACCCTGAATCAGGCTGGTGGATGGTGTTTTCACCAATTCAGTATGTAAAATCAACATTTGGTTTTTGGATGCACACATAAACTTCAGACTGAACAACACTCCCGCCACCTCCATCAGCTGTGTACATACTGGCTTATACATTAGAAACTAAAGGATGTGGTAGAAAAAGATGCATTTAAAATATGGTTTTCAGCAGATATTTTAATCATTTCAAGTGTTTTGAAATTCTGCTGCCACAAAGTGATGCTGATGACATGATGATTCACGCTCATGCAGGAATAATACAGCTGAATGATTGTAAAAATAGAGAAAAGGCAGTTCATGTGCAGTAGTGTCTTTCTTGTACAGGTACTGCACAGCAACGTAACCCTCCTAGCCAAGGCCAGTTCCAGCATTTTTGACTGGAGCTGGCCCCTTGCATTGGGTTAAATATGATGGAACTGTAGGCTCCATTCCTTTGTCCCCCTTAGTATTGTCAGCAACCAACTTTCTTTTGGCCAAACCTTTACATGGCTCAGAGTTATGGGGCATAGACACTTCTAATGGTGTGTTTGGCTAACTACTTTGTGGCTTTCAGTCAGTTGAAGGGGTAAATGGAGGTCAACAAAATCATGGTCTACTATAAAGTTAAGCTGTGATAACCATATTTTAATTCTAATCTGAATAATAAGCACTTTATTAAAGCAACAAAAATGAATTTTATTTCTATAAGCTGTAGTACAAATAAAGTCTTTTTCAACATTTAAACCTTGTTTCTTAAAACAGAATTACCATTTTTAATAATGTTAATGTGGATGGGCACACATTCATAGCTAAGCCATGATGTGCACAAATGTCAGGGTGTCACAAAGCAAAATGGGAGAAACTGAGACAACTTTAATGGAAAACTATTACATACATGCAAAATAACAGGTGAGTGGCAGTAAAAAAGGCAGAAATGGGTAGGAAGCAGGAAAAATAGGTTTAGAGTGGCAAAACTGTGGCAAAAGAGGCAAAAATTGCATAAAAGTGCAATAATGTAGGAAAAAGCGGCTGTAATGTTGAAAAACAGTTGCAAAAATGGGCCCAAAGCTGCAAAAATTGGATAAAAGTGCCAAAAAGGCAACAGAAATTGATGTAATGCTGCAAGAAAACTGACCAAATAGGGCAAAAAGTGGTAACATGTTAAAAGTGTCAAAAAATGTCCAAAAGGATGAAAACAGTATAAGTGGTTTAAAAAGTGTCCACACAGTTATTTATTTAACCTTTATTTAACCAGTTAAAGACCCAATGAGATCAATATTTCTTTCACAAGGGTGACCTGGCCAAGAGGTCAGCATAATAAATAATACGTATTCGAGAGACAAATAATAATCAGAATAGCCGAAATAGACCAAGGGTGGCTAAACAGCAAGAAACTGATTAAATGTGGCAACAAAAGGAGTTAAATAGGTAGAAAATTCCAAGAAAAATAGGCTAGGAGTGACAAAAGAGTGGCAAAAAGCAGCAAAATGGCTGTAATGTTCTAATAGAGTAGCAAAAATGGGTGCAGAGTGTCATTAATAGGATAAAGGTGCCCAAAAGGCAAAAGAAATGTGCATAATGTTGCAAAGAAATGGCCAGAAAGTACACACCATGGTAAAATGTGTTGAAAGTGACAAAAAAAAAAAAAAAAACTGGCCAAAAGGGACAAAAAACAGCAAAAATGTTTTTAAAAAAGGGCCAAACAGTAGCCAAAATGGACATTGGCTTAAAAAAATGCACAAAAGTGGCATAAGGTAGCAAAAAAGCAGTGACAAACAACAAAAAATGGATAAAACTGGCAGAAAAGGAGTTAAATAGGTAGAAAGCTGCAAAAATGGGTTAAGAGTGACAAAAATGGCAAACAGCAGCACAAATTGAAAAAGTACCAAAAACGTAGCAAAAATGGCTGTAATGTTGTAAAACGGTAGCAAAAATGGTTGCAAAGTGGAAAAATGTGATAAAGTGCCAAAAAAGTTAAAGAAAAGGTTGTTATATTGCAAAAATAAGGCCAGAGAGGGTGCACAGTGGTAAAATGTGTTTAAAATTATTTAAAAAAGAAATGGCCAAAAGGGATAAAAAACAGCAAAAATGTTTAAAAAGTGGCCAAAATGGACTTAGAGTGGCTAAAAAGATGCACAAAAGTGGCCAAAAGGGTGAAAACAACAAAAATGGGTTAAAAGTGGCAGAAGAATGAGCAGAAATGGGCGGAAAACTTTTTGAAAAGGGGTAAAAAGTATTCTAAGGAAAGAACTCCAACAAGAGAGCCCATTAAGTTTAACACACTTTTCAGGTCCAGAATGAGGTCACCATTAGCCAGGATGCTAGCACCAATACTATCGATCCAACACACATGCACTGATATCATCAATAAATCATGCCTGGGAGGTCCCATTCACTGGGGTTTTCAGGGGCCCAGTCAATTCTTTGGGCAGAACAAAGATATAACAAACACAACCAGTAAGTAAGGACCCATGTACGTATATGTACAGAATGGAAAAAAATTAAAAATCTATTTTATCATGCAAGGGGGGCATAAATGAGCTTTAAGAGGAACTCAGTAAGGAGAGTTTCTACTGTACATAAGGAGCCAACAGCAGCTGGATTAGTCAAGAATCCAATAATCCATTTTTCTATGTCTTCTTAAATTGTTGTTTATTAGCTGCTGTGATTTTTAATAACCAGGCCAGCAGTAACTACATTTTCATCTGCAGAAATAAAATCTGAAGAAATATGTCTCTCATATGGAGATTGTGAACATACTATTTACATAACCAACTCAAACACTTAATCTTTTGTTATTCAACATATAAAACTAAGTATTATGTTACTCTCTCTGTATGCATATGTGAGCACATGCCTGGAACATGAACTCTTCTTCTCCTGCTTTTCTCTGTTTTCTCTACGCTCTGTTCGTTGAAGGAAATGGAGAATGATGTTGCAATCAGCACCTCCACTCTCCGCAAACACTTCAACACTCGCCTGCTCTCTCTCTCTCATAGTTACTCAACCACTCACTCATACACTCCCACTCACTCTTTCTGCTTCTTTTACCCCCAGCCCCACCTTCTCTTGTTTCATTTAACAAGCCCCAAAGCAGAGCTGCAGAGGCGGCGGAGAAATGTTGAAATGCCGGGCCAGGTTTCAGAGTTTATTCCCCATCGCCTCCCTCCTCCCTCCTGCTGTCCTCCACCACAGGCTACGGTCTCCTCTGCCAACAGAAATCACTGCTATGACCTGTGTTTATCCTGTAACTCACACAATCAAACACTGGTTCTACGCCTAATTAGGTTCTTGATGATACATCACTCATATAAAGGGTCATTTGTGGTCATTTCATGTGTTGAAATCACACCAGAGCAAACACAGGCTCTTATAAAAGCTCACACACGACAGACACATGGCTCTAACTCCTCTCTCTCAGGTCAAGAACAGGCTGCACGTCTGAACCAGCACAGTCCAACAAGACTGACCAGAGCCTGGGGAGAGAGATCAGAGCGTGGGTGTCCAGTCCAGATCCAAAGAGAGAGAGAGAGACAGGCAGATCAAACACGTCTATGCAAAAGCTTCTAAACTGTGTGATGTTGAGACTGAAAAGATGCCAGCTTGACAGCTTGACTCACAGTCCTTAAGAAGCTGCTTGAAGCCTTCCTTATAATCCATACTCCGCTCACATCTTTACAAATAAAGCATAAATGTATGGTTTGTGATCTTCTCATCCCGATCAGAGGTTTTGTCATGTCTAGTTGAAGATTGGTGTTGCTGCAGGGTTTTACCTTGTTTTAGCACAACTTGTACATTGCATGACTCATGTCCAACTCCTGACTTTCTGGTGTTTGAAGAGACCCAAAACAATCCAGTATCTCTGCTTTTAGTCTTGCTAGCAGCTGATAGACTTTCTGTCCATCTTACTGTTAACATGTTGTGGTCCATAAAGAGGCCGACAGCTTTCTGGAACCCAACCAACCAGATAGGTCCATGGAGGTCAGCAAAATCATAGTCCATTCTAAAGTTAAGCTGTGATAAATGTATAGCCCTTAAAAAATAAGTATCTGTTTATTGGTGTTGTTAACACCATGATGGACTCACTGAAGTAAATTATTAGGAAAGTAAAAAGTGTGGAAAAAGTGGCCAAAATGGGCATAAGGTGACAAAACATGGGCAAAAAGAAGTGGCAAAAATCACAAAAAATGACTGAACATGGCATAAATGGGTCAAAAGGGCAAAATAAATAAATAAGTAAATAAAAATAAATAGCATATATGAGGAAAATGTGGCAAAAAGGCAAAATGAAAAGAAAATTAGTTCCCAATAGAAGGCAAAAAATTCCAAAGATTGGGCAAAATGGGGCAAACGCAAGTGGCAATCATGGATTGGAAAAAGTGGTGAATAGGTTAAAAAGTAGCACAAACTAATAGTGTGGTGCTGTGATGGATGCCACTGTTACAATAAGACGGTTCATGAGATTTCATCCCTGCTGGATATTCTACAGTCAGCTGGTGACTGGTAGTGATATTATTAGAAAGTGGAAGAGTTTAGGAACATCAGCAACTCGGCCACAAAGCAGACGACAGTGAAAAATAACAAGTGAGATCAATAAGCGCTAAGGTGCATGGCGTGTAAAATTCACCAACGCTCTGCTGATTCCATAATTAAAGATTTCTGAATTACCACTGGCATCAATGTGAGCATAAAAACTTGCAGCAGAAGCCTCATGGAATGGGTTTCTATGACCGAGCAGCTGCATGCAAGCCTCACATCACCATTTCCAATGCCAAACGAGTGGTATTGAAATGTTACAATGTCATTTGGCAGATGCTTTTATAAAAAGCAGCTTACATCTGACAGGTAGGCCGGTGTTCCAGGAGTTAAGGACCTTTACCAAGGTCCCAGACTGGGTGCTGACCATGCATTGACTTGGGATTCAACCATTAATCTCCTATACCAAAGTCGGCAATGTAATCCACTGAGCTATCCAGCCTCCACGTTCAAAGCACAGCAATACTGGACTGTGGAGCAGTGGAAATGTGTTCTCCATTTGGCAGTCAGATGGGTGAGTCTGGGTTTGGTGGATGCCGGGAGAACTTTACCTGCTTGACTGCATTGTGCCAAATGTGGAAAGTGGTGGAGGAGGCATAATGGTACGGGGCTGTTTTTCAGGGTTTGGGCTAGTCCCCTTTTCTCCAGTGCGGGGTGACGGCTAATCTTAATGCCTCAGCATACCAAGACATTTTGAACAATGCTATGCTTTCAACTTTGTGGCAACAGTTTGGGGAAGGCCCTTTCTGTTTCAACATGACTGTGCCCCAGTGAACAAAGCAAGGACTATAAAGACATGATTTGATGAGTTTGGTATGGAAGAACTTGACTGGCCTGCAAAGAGCCCTAACCTCAGCCCTGTAGAGGACCTTCTGGATGAACTGGAATGGAGCTTGCGAGCCAAGCCTTCTTATCCAACATCAGTGCCTCACTTAAATGGACTCAAATTGCCATAAAACACTCCAAAATCTTGTGGAAAGCCTTCCAAGAAGAGTGGAAGCTGTTATAGCTGCAAAAGGGGGCCAACTCTATGTGAAAGTACATAGATTTGAATGCAATGTCCCTGTTGGTGTTATGATTAGACGGCTGAATATTTTTTGTTGATGTAGTACAGTTGTGCACAAATAATATCCATATCTGTGCTTAAAACATTATGCCTTATCTTGTGTTAACATAGAGGCAAAACTATTCTGTGCAAAGCTATTAAAAGCTTGCCAATACAAAGTGCCACACTTCTGTTTGTCCACATTCAAAATAAAAGCACTGGATGTCCCAATTTTTACAGAAGGTGAACTGAATTTCACAGTGCAGAGAATTATAAGAAAATGCATGCAGTGTGATGCTGTTAGATGCAACATCATGTCTGACGCTTGCTTGCTGTTAGGAGTCTTGGGCATAACATCCAACATTTCCATAAAAGAAGAGAGAAAGAAGATGGAAAGGTTAAAGATTTACTGTATGTGAAAAAGAGAAATATGATGAATAAGAAATGTGTTTAAAAACTGGTTTGGCATTCGATTCAATCTTGCACTTTGAGGTTACAGCATTTGTAGAGAATTTACAATGGATAAAAAAAAAGACAAAATATGCTACTTGTTGCTAGGAACCTGTTTATTTAGCACCAGAAGCTGTTTGACTATAAAAGACCTGGGAAAAGAAAAATAAATCCAGAGATTTAAACTTCAACAGTTCCACATTATGCTGCAATAAACAATAAAGTTTTATGAATGTCCTGGGTAGAAACCAGATGAATAAGTTTTGTTCCAGTCATGCAGAAACATTTAACTCCAAAGCTGCAGTAAGAAAAAGGTGCTCTGTAATGGAGTCTGTGGGTTTTATGGACTTGGAACAAGCTTTCATAACTCTCTGGGTTTCTGGACTTTCCACAACTGCTAAGTAACAAGAGGACCAAGCCAGGAAATACAACTTTATGTGTAAAGTGACTTCAAAAACAAGGCAGATGATTTTTTTGGATATACAAAGAGAAAAATGAACAGAGAAATACACAAAAAAAATACCCAGGAATGACTCAAGAGGGTTGGAATAAAACATGGCTGCACAGAGATGCAGTTGTTGAACTGTTGCTTCACAGCTAATCCCATAGGTTTGAATCCAAATAACAACAGTGCTTAGTGAAACATCCCAACCAGAGTTCAAACTAGACTATTTTTGGCTTTATTAAACCACTGAACATGGACTGAAAATGGACTGGACTGGATTGGACTGGACTGGACTGGACTAACATGGTATGGTATGGTATGGTATGGTTTGGTATGGTCTATTTGGTATGCAATGGAATTGTATGGTGTAGTGTGGTGTAGTCAGGGCTTGACATTAACACCCGCCAACTAGCCAAATGCGGGTGGATTTCGGCTGTGGCGGGTAACAGCGTGACTCTAACTAGCCACGATAGTGGGTTGAATTTATCAGTGTCACAATGCTGCACTCTGAAAGTGCCTGTCTGTTAGCCCTTATGATTTAGGCTCATTACAGAGAGGCGTTTTTGGCTCATGCAAGCCTCAGATTTCCCCCAAAACTACTGAAAAGTGGCTGGTCTCTTCATCCATTCGTGCGTTTTTACGCAGTGCCAAGGGCTTTGATGCTGTATGACCCACATAAACATGACACTCACACACATATACGGACACACACTTGCGCTGGCGTGTTGGTAATTTAGACTGAAGGCTTCTATCTGTTTAGGGAAAAAGTTTCAGAATGTTGAAGGATAAACTCAGACCTGAACATTCTCTCTGCTTTACAGCGCCACTCTCTCCACGGAGGATTAATGCGTCAGCGCCGTGTGTTTGTGTGTGTGTGTGCTCCAGCTGTGTGTCTGTCTCACCCGTGCGAGCTAAGGTGTGCAGTGTGTCTGAATATTATTTGAGTAATACTCCATCTATATTCTTTGTTTGTTGAGGGCGTTCCAAATGATAAAACCTGCGCAAATGCACACATAATTAAAACATCATTAATACCTTCAATGTTTGTATAATGATTTGCCATATATCGCTCATCAACGCATATAAAAGACGAGAGAAACTCTCAAACTTTAAATAAGTTCACTGAGACAGTGAGAAACAGAGGCAGAAGGTTAAAACTCTGTAACCGTTCACTTTGGAGTCAAAGGAATTAAACTCAAAAGTGATTTTTTTTTTTTTGCTTACATTATTAAACAGACAGTACAGTTGTTTAATGTTCTGCAAATGTGAGCTTCATGCATCACATATGTCATCTATTATTTAAAAATATATTTTAATTAATTTTAGACACAAATATGAAGACATTTCTACCATACAGTTTAAAAAAGAATAGAGCAGAGGACAGGAGAAGTAGAGCACGCATCACACTGTATCATACGCTTTGTACCAAATTTGACATATAGCTCATAGTTTTCAACATCAAAATTGTGGCTAGTGGAAATACTGAGTGGCTAGTAAGTTTGCAAAACCACTAGCCACTGTGGTTGGTGAGCAAAAATGTTAATGTCAAGCCCCGGGTGTAGTGTGTATGTAATAGTATGGTATGGTGTAGTATTGTATTGCATGGCATGGCATGGCGTAGCATGGCATGGCGTAGCATAGTATGGTCTGGTCTGATCAAATCAGGTCTCGTATGGTGTGGTGAGTTGTGGTGTGGTATTGTATGGTATGGTTTAAAATAGTTTTGTATGGTCTGGTCTGAACTGCTATTGTTACCTCCGCCAAGGAGGTTACAAGATTGGGTGGGTTTGTTCATTTGTTTGTTTGTTAGTTTGTTAGCAACATAACTCAAAAAGTCATGGATGGATTTTCATGAAATTTTCAGGAAATGTCAGAAATGGCATAAGGAAGAACTGATTAGATTTTGGGACTGATCTGGATCACCGTCTGGATCCAGGAATTTTTTAAAGGATTCTGTACCATTGGGTAATAGGGCTAATGGCAGAGGTCTGCACTGTTACCACTTTACACCAGGAGACGGTGGACATGAGTAACTTATTCAAAGTTTTGGAGTTTATAGAGTTTGAAAGACACACGCCCAGTCGAGTAGACGAGTCGGAGCATAACAGAGAGAAAGGCAGCGAATTGTAGTGAGAATACTCACAATGCTGGGAAGAATGGAGGAATATTTACCCTCTGCCATAACTTCCACACGTAGCGAAACCAATGCTTTGCCTCACCGTGTCTCCACCCTACCGGGGAGGGAGTAATCGGCAAATTGGATTTTGGGAGTGATCCGGATCCCCGTCTGGATCCAGGAATGTTTTTAAAGGATTCTTCACTATTGGGAGATAGGGCTGATGGCGGAGGTCTAGGCTCTCTGAGTGCTTTTCTAGTTTGGTCTGGTCTTGCATGGTCTGGTCTAGTCAAATGTGGTCTGGTCTGGTATGGTGTAGCCTGGCATGGTTGGGCATGATCTGTACTGGTCTGGACTGGTCTGGTTTGATCTGGTCTGGAATGGTCAATTTGGTGGGCAATGGTATGGTATGGTAATGGTATGGTAATGGTATGGTATGGTAATGGTATGGTAATGGTATGGTATGGTATGGTATGGTATGGCAATGGTATGGTATGGTAATGGTATGGTATGGTATGGTAATAGTATGGTATGGTATGGTATGGTATGGTATGGTAATGGTATGGTATGGTATGGTATGGTAATGGTATTGTATGGTATGGTATGGTATGGTGTGGTATGGTATGGTAATGGTATGGTATGGTATGGTATGGTATGGTATGGTAATGGTATGGTATGGTATGGTATGGTAATGGTATTGTATGGTATGGTATGGTATGGTATGGTGTGGTATGGTATGGTAATGGTATGGTATGGTAATGGTATGGTAATGGTATGGTATGGTATGGTATGGCAATGGTATGGTATGGTAATGGTATGGTATGGTATGGTAATAGTATGGTATGGTATGGTATGGTAATGGTATGGTATGGTATGGTAATGGTATTGTATGGTATGGTAATGGTATGGTATGGTATGGTATGGTAATGGTATTGTATGGTATGGTAATGGTATGGTAATGGTATGGTATGGTATGGCAATGGTATGGTATGGTAATGGTATGGTATGGTATGGTAATAGTATGGTATGGTATGGTATGGTATGGTAATGGTATGGTATGGTATGGTATGGTAATGGTATTGTATGGTATGGTATGGTATGGTATGGTGTGGTATGGTGTGGTAATGGTATGGGGTGGTAATGGTATGGTATGGTATGGTATGGTATGGTGTGGTATGGTGTGGTATGGTGTGGTAATGGTATGGTGTGGTAATGGTATGGTATGGTATGGTGTGGTATGGTGTGGTAATGGTATGGGGTGGTAATGGTATGGTATGGTATGGTATGGTGTGGTATGGTGTGGTATGGTGTGGTAATGGTATGGTGTGGTAATGGTATGGTGTGGTAATGGTATGGTAATGGTATGGTATGGTATGGTGTGGTATGGTGTGGTATGGTGTGGTAATGGTATGGTGTGGTAATGGTATGGTATGGTATGGTATGGTAATGGTATGGTATGGTATGGTATGGTAATGGAATGGTATGCCTGTACATGGTCTGTTCTGATCTGGTCACGTTTAGAATAGTTTTTTATGGTCTGCTTTGCCATTGTTTGGTCTGGTCTTGCATGATCTGGACTCCTGAAGTATGGTCTGGTCTGGTGTAGCCTGGCTGGTATGGTTGGGCACGTTCTGCAGTGGTCTGGTCAGGTCTGGATTGGTCTGGAATCATGATCTACCTCTATAAATAATCCAGGCAGTATTACACATGATTTTTGGTCCAGTTGCTCCAAGGTGTAAATGTGCATGTCTTTAAAAAACCACCATTTGTGCTCAGTCAAATTTAACTCAAGTGGCTGCAGCCTCCCACACGTCTCACCTCCCTGACTCGCCCCACCTCTGTCTGGACCCCCCAGTCCTGTTATGTTTACTCTCTGGTGTCAACATGTGTGTTCAGTTCATCCAAACAAACGCTGCGCCGAGCGCTCCGCAGAGCCCAGATGAAGGCAGCTGTCCACTGTAGGACAGACAGGAGAGGAGAGACAGCGCAGGACCCTCTTAACCTCAGCTCATACTGCTCCTACACACTCTCTCTCTTTGATCCAGTCTACATGAAGAAGCCCGCATGCTGGAAACACTCACACCCTCCATTTACACCAGTGACATTAAGGCAGAAACACACGCACTCACCCTCACACTCACGCTGAACGGTAAACAATAAAACCACATCTGCCTGCAATGTTTGTGTTTTGTGTGCTGTAGTGACTAAAGAAGCCACAGTGGAGTGGTAGTCACCCTGTAGTCTAAATATTATGTTCACAGAAAGCAGAGGAGGATGCACACTCAGTCATTATACCTCCATCATACCCACAATTCCACTTAGCTCAGCTTTTATTGAAATTCTGTGTTCTGTAGGGAGTTTTCTTTAAAACAAAGTATGTACGTGAGTGAATCCACAAGGTTTTTTTTTCTCAGAAATCCAGCATTTTTAATTAGATGCATCAGTACAATATTGGCCTTAATGCTCACCATTGCATAGCTAACTAACAAAAATACTCAATTAGAGGCAGGTGCTAGCACTCCTAATCCAACATGCATGGTTTTATAATATTAGATCATGTCAGATTAGGGCCCCTACTGGGTCCTCAAGGGGCCCAACCATTTCTGTGGGCAGGCCTCTTTAGACTACAATAACAGTGTATCCAGCAGCATGCAATACAAGTGACATCAGCAACAAAATCAGCTTAGTTCTATTGATTCCTACTACCGGCATGCTGCTCAGCTCCACCCAGCGTCAAATCTAGTTCATCCAATTCAGTCTGGACCATTTTATCAGGAAACAAACATCTTTAGAGTTACCAATATTTTAACTTTATTAGCAGATAAAATACACATATTGCTGTTATTCACCTTAGGCAGTATGACTGTCCTGGGATACCCCTGCCCTCCACTAGTCTTCATGGAAAGCATCAAGCAATATCAGCACATACTCCTGCCCTTCCTGTGTCTACAAGGGAAGCCTGAGGAAGGGAGGGAAGCAGCAAAAAGCCAACATAAGAGCAGGCATTGCTGACAACAGACTTACATTGATTACATCAGATGTAGCATAAAGGAGGAGCTGGGGTGGAGGAGGGTTGCAAAAGCAGCTTGCAGAGTGAGCAGCAAAAAGGCTAGATTATGCTTAAATAAGGCAGCATGCATTTGGCCAATTAGAAGCTTATTGTGAATCAGCTGATTTAAGCAATACAGTAGTGCCTGACTCAATAGCCTGCCTGAACTATTTTTGCGACATTTTTATTACTCACTTTAATTGCATAACTTGGTTATATTCATTAATTTAGTCATTTCATTCATTTTCTGCCCCTCATTCTTGGGCTGGGTTGCAGTGTTAGCAGGCTAGGTGTAGCCAGCACGGCGCTGCCCATTCCAGCTACGCCGCCTTGTGTCCAAGTGTTCAAAGAAAACAAGGATGCAGGCTGGTCTCATCGAGCTTGAATTTAAAGAGGTAGTGAACACTTTAACATTTTTTTCATCTGTACACTGAGGTAATTTACTGAACTATGATAAAACACATCAATGTTGGTGTTACAGCTGAAATTTGCACCAAACTGATAAAAATCTGGATTTTACAGCTTTTAATTAGCTCAAATGGACATCTGCCTTGAAAATCTTTTCTGAAAAGGTGGGGCTTATATGATGTAGAAACTGACCATCAGTAGGTTTCTACATGAAAAACTCTATATAAATCATAGAGCGTTACTGCTTCTAACTGACTTTACCATTCAGAAACCACCCTTATCCTCTCCTGCACTGCTTCGGCTCTGAGAGCTCCGGCTATAGTAACGCCACTGCTGGAGCAAACAACCCGAACAGATAGTGCTCAGAACTGCCACGGTCCACCACCACACTACAGCCTGCGTCAAGGGACTCTGGAGGGAAAAACTTCTCCGCTTTAAAAGATCGCTATGAGGCAGCAGTGCTGTGGGACTCTGTCTGTGTCTCTCTCTGACAAGGGGACATCACTGTCACTCCTGCCTCAACTGGAAAACCCCGTCCTTTACCCTTCCCTCATCTCAGTACCAAACTGCTCATTTTCTTGGCATTTTTTGAATTACGGAGGTGGGCGGAGCTAGCTCTGAGCCGGGGGTTCACTTACACTTTAATCTGAACAAATTCAGAGAGAAAAACGTTGTCAACATAGGTATCTTCACAACACACCTCCCGCAGTTTAGCTCTAAGCAGACTGACGAGAGAGCGGAAGTGATGCAATATACCCTCTTTCTGCCAGCAGGGGGCATCGTAATGCCACTAATACAGTACCTCAAAATAAAGACTTAACCCTTCACCTGCTGACCCAGCACCGGTGCTGTGTTTTCTATGTCCGGAGTATTATTACCGTAACTCTGTCAAAGTTTTTCCGATCAGAAAAATTCCAAAAGTGTTAGAAAGCTGAGAGTTGTGGGCAGCAGCACATATATGGTTCATTACGGTACTCGCAACCATATGACATGGGCATTCATAGCAAAACACCATTGATTCTCAGCACTGTAACTCCTCTAAAGTTTGCACAATCTAAAAAATTCCAACGCTGACAGAGAGCTGAGAATCTGTGCTTTCAGACAATGTATGATGTGTGGTATATATATTATGGAAATGTCGAACAGCACCGTGAAAACAGCAGCTTTGGCAGAAGACAAGTGAGAAAAGGAGCGTGAAGGAAGAGAGTAAAGGAGAGCAAGGAGAGTGGTGTTTTGTTTTCAAAAACTAGCTTTAGATAGTGGCATTGCGTGTCTGTCATATGCAATAACAATATGTTACTTGAGAATGCTGAGAATGCATTTTTCCACCTTTATTTGCACTAATTGTTGCCTATGTATATAGTTATTTTTTGTACTGTGTTTTGCACACCCGGAGTCCTAGACTGAAAAAATGACTGGTGATTGTTCTAAACATGTATAGGTTCACATATCAAATGTCAAATCAAAACTTCATGAGCAATAACAAAATTTCTTCTCATAAAAGCCATGAAAAACAAATCCATTTTTGTGTTTTTCTTCTTTTAAACTGCTGACAATTCCACATAATGTGCAATAATCATTAACCAGATGTTGAAAAGTCAAGTTCAATGCTCCTGGGAAAAAGGCCAAAGCTCTCAGACTTTGGGCATTTCCTGACTATTTTACAGCCATAATAACAAAATATCTCCAAATTGCCGTTTTTAGACTCGGTAGGTAAAGAGTTAAACATGATTAAAACATAAGATTTTGGTGAAATTAACCCTCAATACACCAACGAAACATACTAAATACCCCCCAAAATAAAAAGACATAATTTTATGCACTATAAGTTTCTTTTTACATCTGTTACTTTGGCAAGTCTGCCCAAGCAACCCCTACCCCAGGAGCATTTTTCAACTCCTCCTGGGGGATTCCAAGGCATTTTTTGCACATTTTGGGTCCACTTAAAGGTCTCCTCCCTGTTGGACATGCCCAGAAGATTTCCAAAGGTAGACGCCCAAGGGACATCCTTATCAGGACAAAAAGTGAGATGCATTTTTTTGTCTGATGCTAAACAAGACAAAATGTTAGTGCTGGACTGCTGAACATTCAACCTCCAGGAAAACTCTCAACCCTGCATGCAAGGTATGGCAGTATTTTTATCAGAGTATTTTAAATCAATCTAAGTGTTGATAGTGCATTATTATGAGTCTTTTAAATTCATACTAATTTTACAAGTTGGTTAATTAGATAAGAACAAAAAGAATGAAAGTTGTGAGTAAAAGTAAAGACTAAACTGTAAGGACTTTTTATGGGCAAAAGTTGGACTAAAATGTTTTTGAGTATTTGTCGACTTATACTAGACTAAAACTATAGAGATTAAATTACTAAAAATGGATTTAAACTAAAATAAATTTTAATCTAAAAACAAATTACTAATTTGAAACCAGATGCCAAATCTAAAACTGGGTTGAGCCTGGCCAACCCCCAGGAAACTCATTTCTTTTTGGGTCTGTGATCTCATTCTTTCTGTTATCACTCAAAGATCATGACTGTAGATGAGAGTTAGAATAAAGTTTGACTAATCAAAAGCATTGCCTTTTAGTTCAGCTCCATCTTCACCACAACGGTCCTGCACAATACCCACAATGCCCCTGATTTTGCCCCAGTCTGTGTCAGTCTCATGCTCCAAGAAAATTAGGAACATGACTAATGTGACCAACAGGATGGCTTGTTGAACCTCTTGCCATCATTTGGAATTAAATTACATTTCCAGAATTTGATGGGGGACCTTGCTGAGATTATGTACATCCAGGTTTTATAAAGTCTATGGTCTTGTCACACACTACTGGTGTGATTTTTAGCTGATGTGAGGTTAAAATAAAACAGTTAATGCCAACATTCATCACTGAGTGTTCTGCTAAGCTCCAGTTTTCCCAGTCAACATGTGACATGATGTACAACAGTTCAGGACACAAGTCAGAGGTAAAAGGTTCTTTAGAGGGTTACAAGGTTGTTCAAGGCCACTTTAGCAAGTACAACCAGTTTGGTTCCCACGCTCAATGACGCTGTCCAAAAAGACAGAAAATAAGCAGGATAATTACTTAAAATGTTTTATTTTCTGCAAAAGCATCAGCATGGCAGTATATTTGCAGTAATAAACATTTTCTACTGGTGCAAGACTCTTTGTGGGTCAATATCTGCTTAACTGAACCCTTTTAGAGCCACTTATTTCACTCTAACTAAAGATGGAGACTGTTGAAGTAGGCCACATAAAAGGGGAAAATACCCTCAATTCGTCCACTAAAATCTAAAACTCTAGGCCCTTAGATAAAAAAGTGGCACATAAATATAGGAAATTGGTTTAAAGTTTGGATTTATGTTCTGTTGACAATTAGAAATCTAAAAAACAATGGAAATCTCATAAACATGATCTTTACATGATCTGGAACATGAACATGTTCTTAAGTTGTTAACATATTATTTCAACCCTTTCACTAACTTAAACATTTATACATTCCTGACCACTAAATGA
Organism: Cheilinus undulatus; assembly: GCF_018320785.1. Classification (NCBI taxonomy): domain Eukaryota; kingdom Metazoa; phylum Chordata; class Actinopteri; order Labriformes; family Labridae; genus Cheilinus; species Cheilinus undulatus. The sequence goes on from NC_054868.1 coordinate 48,693,881, forward strand.
CAGTGCTCAGACACTGAAACGAGAAAGTAGGAAGACTGTATTTTTACCAGGCATTTTGACACCTTTGTTTTCAATAATGTATTCAGAATAACACAAAGTGACTCTATTTCCATTTAAAGTAATTATAGACCCTCGTCTGTTCGGTTGTAAGTGCTTCTGTAATTAAAGACTAAGTGTGGGCTGAATGAGGAAGATTCCCATCCATTCTGAACGCGAGGCCACAGAGCGTTGGTTAGACCGGCACATTATTTCGTCCAACATCCAATAATTATCACGAGAAAGTGGAGGGGAAGCCCAAACCAGAACGTTAGAGCCACAGGAATAGATAGAAATGACTTTCTTTTCTCATAAAACATGAGAATAGGCATGTTTGGCCTTTTTGACAGAGTTTCTTCAAAGCACCATGGTGCAGCTTTAGAGAACCCCCCACAGGTCATATAAGTATCAGTTTTCAGCTTCAGACTTGTTCCAGGCTAAAACTATCATGAACTTAGGTTGCAGTTTTCTGGTGGTGGGTCCTCAGGCTAGACCAGAAACCGTGCTGTTGTACACCTCTGCATCTGCATCTCAGAGCACCTCGGTCTAGAAGAAATATTTGCATTTTATTTCCCCTTCATGCTGAAGAAGTCTAAAAAAGATGAGGTGCTGTGTGAATAAAAAGCCGAATGCAATGGTTGTCAAATCTCTTCCCCACATTTTATTCACAACAAAACATAAACAACACATCAGATGTTGAAACTGAGATATTTTACCTTTCATGAGTTTAATGGCAGCAACACTTCTCAAAAAAAGTTGGGACAGGGCTCCGTTTATCATCGTGTAGCATCCTCTCTCAACAGTCTGTAAATGTCTGGGAAGTGAGGAGCCCAGATGCTAGAGTTTTGGTAGAGGAATGTTGTCCCATTCTTGTCTGATGTTTGATTCTAGCAGAACAGCCCTGGGTCTGCTTTGCCAGAATTCTCATTCTATGATGCACCAAATGTTTTCTATTAGTAAAGGTCTGGACTGCAGACAGGACAGTTTCGGACCTGGTCTCTTTGCCTGTGAAGCTATGCTGTTGTGATGGATGTGGTATGTGGTTTAGTATTGTCTTGTTAAAATATTCAGTTTTCCCTAAAGGACACGTATGTTGCTCTAAAACCTCTACTTTTCAGCATTGATAGTGTCTTTCCAGATGTGTAAGCTGCCCACACCATAGGCACCAATGTAACTCCATACCATCAGAGATGATTTTGAACTGTACGCTAATAAAAAGCTTGATGGTCCCTCTCTTCTTAAATCCACAGGACACAGCGTCCATGGTTTAAAAAAAATACAATTTTTGATTCTTCTGACCACAGAACAGTTTTCCATTTTTCCATTTAATAATAATAATAACAGTAATAGCTTGGACTTACATAGCGCCTTTCATGAGACACAAGACCCAGAAGAGAAGAAGACAAGAGACAACACAATGACAAACACTAAGTAGAGTGTTTGTAGGGGGCCACGTTTAGGAGAGACTGTAAGCTGTGGTTAACAGGTGATGCTTAAGGAGCTTTTTAGGCATGTCCAAGGATGGGGTATTGCAGATGTATTCAGGGCAGTGGTGGCTGGTCAAAAGGGGGCGCTAGGGCACCGCCCCCCCATGACTCTCCACAAAGAGAGGACAGATCTTAAGTTCATTGAATCATTTTTTGTAACATTTGATTTAAATATCAATAAATGTATATGAATATAGATAAACTCCATAATGCACTGCATAAAGAGATTTAAATGTATAATGTGCAATAAATCAGTAGATCACAAATGTTCTAAGCATTTGCCTTTTTACTTCCTGTTCACTCATTTTCTCCCAGGGGCGCTGGGCTCCTGCACCCACAGCCTTCCATTGACTTCCATTTTAAGGCTGCACGTGCACATTCGCACCTCTTCAATACAAGACTTAGGAGCTCCGGGGGCACAACATGACTGCGCCCCGAAGGGATTACCACTAACCACTCGCCAGACGCCCGCCAACAGGTGGCAGAAGAGAGATACACTTCTTAATTTGAGACACACAGAAGAAGTCATGCACCGTCGGGTAAATACTGGCTTTCTGCCAGGTATTGCACCTGCATTTGTTGATTAGCTCATCAAGAGATGCAAGGAAGACAGCAAAATGCAATAAGAAAACTCAGTATTTGAGAATAAGGTGTTTTGAGAGGAGGACACTGGAGGAGAAACTTAGAATTAAAGAGCTTGGACCTGACTGGCCAGATATCAGGATGAAGCAACAAAGCTGTGTCTAATATTAAGAAGTAAGTAAGTAAATCAATCAATAAATAAAAGTTGTGGGTTTAAGCATTTTTTTTTCTGCATTCAGGTCTGGGATATATATTTTTTACTCAACCAGTCAATATTGAAGCAGTGACTACTTGCACCTTATGCCTTTTGTAAATTTTTCTATTTAAAATAAACATTAAATCAGCTCTTTAATATAATTTTGTCATGTATTGAGTTGATAATGTGTGATAAGTTAAAAATTTAAGTTGACTGTGATAAGAGTTAGCTACTTGTGGCTGCTGATGACCCTTATTATAGCCATCTTATTTAAATATTTGTTCACCAACCGAACAAATGCAGATGTAAAAAGTCATATTGATATAAATTAACTCTCAGTGTAACATCTTTTGATGTATCTCACATACATAACATATCAAATTGGGATTTTGTTGTAGCCCACCCTGAAGAAAAATCCACCAGCCGCCACTGATTCAGGGAGTGTTCTGAGAGAGTTTAGATGGGGGCTATAGTCCTGAAGGCTTTAAATGAGCTTTGGCAAGAGAAGACGGCAGCATTTTTAGATCATGTTGTCTTCTCTGCATGATTCAGCTTAAGTTTGCACATGGCAAAGCCAACTGTGTTGACAGATGATGATTTCCGGAAGTGTTCCTGATCCAACGCAGTGATTTCCAGTAGAGAATCAGGCCTGTTTTTAATGCAGAGCCACCCGAGGGCCTGAAGATCACGAGCATCCAAAACTGACCTTTGGCATGGTCCCTTGCACAGAGATTTCTCCAGATTCTCTGAATCTTTTGATTTTATGGGCTGTAGATGGTGGGATATTCAAATATTTGCAAGTTTACGTTGAGGAACTTTTTTCTGAAAATGTTTAAGAAATTCTAAGACACAGTTGATAAACCTTCTGCTAATCATTCCTTCTAAAAAAAAACTCTGCCTCTCTAAAATGCTCCTCTTATACCCAGTCATGTTTATTTTTTTGTTACCAATAAACCCACTTAGTTGAAAAATGCTTCTCCAGCTGTTTTTCATCAGTACCACTCAAAAACTAAACTAAATTACTAAAACTAAAATGCAGAAATCTAAGCTTTACAAATGAAATGAAAACTAACTAAAACTGTATTGTGTGCTCACAAAACTAAAATAAAATAGAATCAGGGGAAAAATCTCCTTAGTTTGAGTCTTTGACACTAGCATACTTAGTGACATGAACAATGGTAATTTTAGGTCTTGAGTTGTATACAAACATTAAATTTGAACAATTACAGTGAAAAGTGAAGAGCCCTTTTGGGTCTCACCCCTGGCAGGCATCCTACATTGCAGAAGAAAAAAAAAACTAACACTACTACTAATAAAAACTAAACTAAAACAAAGCATTTTTGCAAAACAAATCTAAACCAAACTAAAAAACAGAATTAAAAACTAATTAAAACTCAGCTGAAATTCAAACAAAAGATAAAAACTAAATAAAAATTTAAACTAATGAAAAATCCAAAACTATTATTACCTTGCCTCTTACTTTTCTAGCCTTTTGTTGCCAAATCCCTACTTTTTGGGATGTGTTGTTGCCTTTAAATTCATAATGAGCTAGTATTTTTATGAAAAAGTAAAATGTCTTAATTTCATCATCCGCTGTATTGTTGATGTACTAGTGTGAATAAAATCTGGGTTTTAATGAGAATTGCAAATCATTGCAACATTTTAAAGTTGAGGTTGTATTTGTTCCGGTAACTTTACTTAATGAACAAGCTAGCCAAAAAACAAACAAACAAAAAAAAACCATCTTAAATCGGCTAATGATATTTGTTTTTCATCCACCAATGATCTGATCCTTCCATTTTTTAAAAGAAATACAAGCACCTCTCAGTACAAAGATCACTCCACCTCTACTGTATGCATGACTTTAATTTGCTTTGGCTCCATATATGCTGACGTATTCTCTTCCTTAACAACGATATTTCTGACTTAACATCCCTGAGTGTTTTTTTCCAGCTTCACTCAGATTTTGTTAAGTCTACCTTCCCAACTTTTCCCCTTTAGTCCATTTTCTTTGACCCGTTTTATCCAATACTCCTGCTTTCTCCTGCAAGACTGTCACTCTAAATAATTAGCTCCTAATTGACTGTGCTGATTGAATAAGAGTTAGATAATTATTACAGAGAAGTCTAGAACCACACCTGCAGCTAGGGAACCATCAGACGGGGTTGGGTTACATTCCTGACCCAACAGAACAGTTCTGGCTCATTTCAGTGGTGATAAATCAAACAGACCCCACCCACCCGGTCAGCTACAACAATTCTTTATACTCCATCATCCCTGTTCACTGGCAGAGACAGTGGCCAAAGGCTGCTCTGGTTTGGAAATCACTGATTACAGGGTCTATTGGCTAAACCTTACATATGTGTGATGAAGCCAGAGCGTAAAATACAATTATCCTGAATCCCTTTTGGATGGATGAGACAGTTTAGGAAGTTTAGAAAGCTATATAACTTAAAGCATGACATCATGGCCATGGGGAATCCTCAGCAGTGACTGGTGGGGTTAGAAATTATTACAAAGATCACAGATGACAAGTCTGAGTCAGTGAAAGTTATTGTTGGCACAATCATGTAGCTGAAAAAAGTTTAAAAAGCTGCAGAAGTTTATGTCTGAAGATCACAAATTAACTTTATTCAAACTGTGTTGAACTCCTAGCCAAATTTATCCGACAGCATCCAACTTATTTAGTCCTTAAATGTAAATAAAATATCGTTAAGTATAAATATAAATAAAGTTGCCTCCATCCAGCAGCAACTTTTTGCATCTGGACCTCCACCTCAGGACTTCACCTCACACCAGGACACCGCTCCTCCGCCTCATTGCCTCTTTCCTGCTTCACACCTGTGGACACCTCCAAGTGATGGAATGGGTCAAGAAGGCCACCTGCTCTCTCGACCCCATGCCCACCCCACTGGTGAAAGCATCTCTGCCGTTCTGTGCCCCATCAGACATCATTAACGCCTCATCATCATCTGGAACTGTACCCTCTTCCTTCAAAACTGCCTCAGTATCCCCCATTATCAAGAGGCCTGGGTCGGACCCAGGGGACCTCTCCTGCTCTCGACTGATCTCCAACCTTCCTTTCAACAGCAAAATTCTTGAAAAGCAGTAGCTGCCCATCTCCAGCAACATATGTCCAACCATGAGCTCCATGACCCTTTCAATCAGGATTTCGCACTCACCACAGCACTGAGACCGCCCTCATAAAAATAACCAACGACCTCCTCACAGCTGCAGATTCTGGACACATTAGCCTCCTTATTCTCCTTGACCTTACCCTGGACCTCCTATCTCACCATCTTGGCATCACTGGTACAGCTCTCTCCTGGTTTCAGTCATATCTTTCACATAGAAAACTGTTTGTTACCGGCACCTCTCACTCATCTTCCGTCCCAGTTAACCAGGGCGTGCCTCAAGGCTCTGTTCTTGGGCCTCTCCTCTTCACCATCTATATGATTCCCCTTGAACAGATTATTCACAGACATGGTCTCAACTTCCACTCTTATGCAGACGACACCCAACTCTACCTCAGCACCAAACCATCCACTCAGCTCCCTCCCCACTCCCTGGTAAACTGCCTCCACGACATCAAATCTTGGATGACATCTAATCAGCTTAAACTCAACAACAATAAAACAGAGCTCATGGTTGTGGCGCTGCTGCGGAAGGTTGGAGATCTCATGCTTGATGTAGACTGGACCTCCATCTGTCCTTCCTGGTCCAAAATCTGGGGGTAATCTCTGGACTCCACCCTCTCCTTCCAGTCCCACATAAAATCTGTTACCAAATCTGCTTTCTGTCACCTCAAGTACATCTCCAGATTCTGACCATTACTTCCAGACCCTGTGGTAGAAAAACTCATTCACACCTTCATAACCTCCTGCCTAGACTGCTGCAATGGACCCAGACAGGACTCTGGGACCCAGGACAGGCTTCAGTCTGTCCAAAACTCTGCTGCTAGACTTCTCACCCGCACTAGACCCTGGCAACACATCACTCTGACCCTCATCTACCTTCTCTGGCCCCCTATCAGGTACCGCATCAACTACAGAATCCTCCTCCTCACATAAAAATCTCTCCATGCTACTCTTTAACCCCCTGTTGAAACTTTCCCGCTGATTATGTCCCTTGTGTGCCACTCTTGAACATCCTTTCACTAATTTGCCGGGCTATTTTTTCTATGTTTTTGCCACTTTTAACCCATCTTTGATACTTTTTGCCCCTTTTTGCTTCCTTAACCCAATTTTTGCCATTCTTAAACCCATTTAAACCACTTTTCCCGCATGTTCTATCCCCCTTGTGCCACTCTTTTATCCATTTTTGCCACTTTTCATCTATTTTTGCCACTTTTTAACTTCTTTTTTATTGTGTTTTTGAACTATTTTTGTGATTTGTAACCAATTTATGACACTTTCTGCCCCTTTATCCTTCTTTAACCAATTTTTGCCGCCACATTTGAAACTCTTTTCACCACTTTATCTGGTCATTTTTGCACCACTTCTGCCAACCTTAACCCTATTTTTAAATATCTACTAATTATGACGGTTAATTTCTGTAAAAAAGATCAAATCTTAAATCATTTTAAAGGTATTTCAATATTCATTTCAATATTCATTGTTTGTGAATGTATGGATTTAACAGCTGTAGACACTTAAAGCCAAAGGATACTCTTAAAACCACTGCATCTTTTTTTCCTCCTTTTCTGTATTAAATGATCTTTCGGGGGCCGGACAGGAAGCTTTGGGGGGCCTGATATGGCCCCCAGGCCACCAGTTGATGATCAGTGCAATAAGCTTTGTTGACTCCAAATGAAGACACAACCACCCAGGCTTTTGCTTAGCTATGCTAGCTGGCTGCGGTTTCATATTCAGTGTGAGAATCTTTAAAGTGGTGTCAATAATCATTTGGCAACTGACAAAAACTCCAGCTCTGTCTTGGTGGTCATTTATTAGCCCTTTACATGAAATTGCATTTTTCTTCAAACATCCATTCTCATCGACAAACTGTTCTCCCAAATATTGTCTATAAACTACAGATTTACCATAACTGGCTCCTGTTAGTAATAGCAAAGCTTACTGGGCCTTTTGCTGGCCATGAGAGTAGCACTCTGTGATTTATCACAGGGTTTGTTTGCTGTGAGGCTGAGAAAACCCACCAGAGGAGACCGACTGGGGGAGCGAGTGGGTGGGAGTCAGCTGGAGAGATTTTCCTAAACTAGATGATTAGTGTGTGCAGTAAAGTGTGGTCAGCTTCTCTCTTTGGGCCTGGCGTGTGAAATGTCCAAACAAATATGGAAATGTAAGAATTTAAATAAGAGCTAAACTCACATGTGATAAAACTCCCCCATTGTAACCAGGTTGTTTATGTTTTAATCAATATTAAGCCCAGTAGTGATAACCATGCTTTAGTATCACTGTAAATTAATTATGTAGGTTCACTGACTGAGGTGAACAGGGGAAAAAAAAAAAAAAAAACGTCTACAAGTGGAGAGGGAGAAGACATTGCTGTGTCTCTCACTGCTCTGCACCTCACTGTGACTGTCTGATGGAGCGCAGAGACTCAGACAGACAAGAAGGCCTGAGGAACACTTTAGCTAAAGGCTAATCAACTCAGAAATAGATCAGACTGAACCAAAATACAGTAGCCAACCTTCAACTGTCTAACCAAAGCAGGTGGATTTGCCAGACTAGGCCAGATTGGCTTAGATGTAGCTTTAGCATAGCATCAGTTTCACTAGAACTGGACCCCGTTACAATGTTACAATGTTACTGTATGAAATTAGGGCTTAAAACAACACCTCAAGCTTTTCATGATGTGAAGATGTTTTCGCTCTTCTGCCGACCTGTTTCAGCATGGGTTTGTGAGAGTTATGAGGGGAAGTGGTTAGTTATTGTGTGAGTGGTTGTGTACAATGGCTGCTACTGGATAACCTGACACGCCAGGTGGATTTGTTTCATACATTCACCTGAAAAACCTTCAATACTATGCATTTGAGAAAAGGCAGAGGATTTTAAAAACCCTCGGAGTGTGATTGGATGAACGTTTTGTCCGTCACATCTTTATGGGCCAATCAGAGCAACAAAAAATGTGATGTAGCCGCTATCGAGGTGCATGTGCGCAGCTACCGAGCAATAATGCGAACCATGGTGACTGTAGACATGTAAGGACAGGATTTGTCGTTTTTAAAAGGAAAAAAAACTCACTGCTGTTCTTTGTTCTTTTAACATAGAAATGTCACCAAGTTCTGATAAAAACTGGCGCTTTAGCAGTATCCACACTAATCTCTTCCACCATAATTGCACCGGCCTCAGGCGGTTCAGGCGGGAGCTTTGCAAGATGGATTCGCCTGTGAAAAAAAAAAAGGAAACAGGAGTATCCATCTGCTTTGCAAGGTTAAATACTGGAGTGATTAGCTCAGGCTTAGCCACGGCGGTGGTTTTGTCAGAAATGGACAACATGTTTTCTCAAAACAAGGGCAGAGAGCAACACTGAAAGCTTTTCATGACAGTAAAGAGGTTTGTGATCCTCACCAAGTGTGCTTCAGCAGGAGTTTGTGATCACTACAGGTGGGGTTTACCAGTGAATCCAATGGCTGCTGCCACGGTAGCTATTAACTCAGATGTAGCTGTAGGAAGCGGCAGTTTAATCGGACCATATTTCTTATTAAAACAAAAGCATAGAGTCACACTGAATGCTTGTCTTGACAGAGAAAATGTTTTTTTTTTTTTTTTGCACATCTTCCAACCGGCCTTGGCATTGAATTTATTCGACAACAAGCTCCGCCATTAACAATCCACAGCAGTGGTAGCCAGTCAGCTTAAGAATGTGACAGACAGAACGCTTTCTATAGGAGCTTTCTGGGATAAATGTTAAACATATTCAGGCAAAGGATATTTGAAATGCAAAGAAAATCCCAGACTGGGAGTAGTTTGCATTTACCGGCTTTAGCTGTTGCTCCTCAAATCAAAAAGTCCATGAAAAGTACTCCCAAAGTTTGGTGAAGTTCCCCATAGTTAAGAATATTAATCCAATGTTGAAATCCATGTAAAAAAATGCTATATTAAAGTTAATTAGCTCACTTAACGAGCTGATGGACGCCAGTCACATAATGATGCATTCCAGGCATGGATTGTAGAAAGACCTGGACAAACCCCGTGTGACGTCAGCCGTCTGCTTACAATAGGCGGACTCAAACAGCTTTTGAAGCCAATCCGCAGAGGCTTCCATATTAAAATCCCGGTCTCAATCGAACTATGGATTAACCTAACGGCCCGCTCACTAAGCACTACTTCCTGTCAGCTAGCTAGCTAGCATTCTGGTTGGCAGAAATGTAGCTTCTGCCTGTTGAGCTATCTGTCAATCAAATGAGACGCGCCAATCAGCGTGAAGTGAGGTTTATCCTAAATATAATCCAAACGATCGTGGTCCAAACAAATTCACCCCCCGTACAGTGAGAGCACAATAAGACACTAGCTAATGAGGCATGTTTGGTTTTTTGAACCAGGTTGTAAACCAGTTTATTTCTAGTGTAAAAACTGGCTGTTTAACATGTGTCCAGACAGGACTTCCGATGTTCCTGCAGCCAGCCTCAAGTGGACACTCGCGGTATAGCAATTTTTTGCACTTCCGCGTTGTCTTCATTTTTCAGGACTGGAGGTTGTCGCTTGATTCAAGGACAGTAAGAAGAAAAACATCATGCAAATGTAGCCTTAGTAAAATGCCATGATGTTTAAAAATAAAATCCAATTTTGAGGACGAAAAATGTTTTGCTTTTCAGCAACATAAATAAAGAGCTAACAGATGAAATCATGATCATTTAACTCAAAATCTACTCATCTTAGACCACTTCTGTTAATAACAGATTGTCTTTGTCTTTCCACAAAACAACAGAAAAGTATCCGTAGTGGTATATTGATAAGGAGCTACAAAATCTAACTTATCTGTTTTTCTACTTTGTAAATGTAAAACAAAAAGGATATGTCATTTAAAGCAGATGTTATCAAAAACATATCACCAATTATGGCAACCTTACAGAGTATTTGTTAATGCATATTTGATAAAGTTCTCATGTTTACTTTTAATATTCATTCAAACATAAAGTGTATGTTCCCTGGTGGGGTCTGCCGAGTGTATTTCATGGAAAAAAGAGTCAATTTTTAAAGCTTTTTCACCCTGTGCCTCTTTTTTTTTTGCATTTAAAGCACATGCCTTAATCATGAAAAATGATTGTAGACATATACCTCATATTTAGACATGGCTTATTTGCAATGCAAACCAATGTAGACCAGGCTTATATCTCGGTGTATTTGGCCCTTGGCAATTACTTGTGTCTAAGAAAAACCAAGTGCAAGCTAAAATATTCATTTAGCCATGAGAGAATGACAGAATTTTTCAGTTGCACTGTACAAAAATAAATGAAAACCATGTCTGTTTGAAAGAGTGGGGAAAAATTTAAAATCTATATTTTTTTTGCAGTTAAAGGGCCAGAAATGACTCGTCATTGTTGAGCCATAATCTAAGCAACAGAGCTAGATAGAGCATAATTTGCATTTAGAATAAATTGCAGGTATAAATGGGGATTTAATGATGATGATGTACTGTACATTTTATGCCTTACCACAAAGCTGCCAAGGTCCAGCTCCAAATCATTTCAGCACATTTTGTTTCTGGCTTAACTGATGCTCTCCCTAAGGCTGCTTGCTTTAAGAGCTGCTGGTTTAATATATTATTATAATCCAACCACAAAAACCCTGTGATTTCACCCTGATACTCCTTCTTTCACCGCAGCACGATAACTCAGCCAAAAAAACTGTAACTGTAAAATTGGTAGCTGGGTAAGAAGAAAACAGGCCACTCAATCACCATTACAACTGTGAGGAAAATGTCTGAAAAACATTACCAGGCATGAGGTCATCTGTGTGTGTGCTATATGTCAGCAAAGTTGGGTGAGAGCAGTGGAGGCCTGGGGCGGGGCGGGGACCAGGCCAGAACGTCAGCCTGGGAGCTCTGGATGAGCACAGAAAGACCATATGGAAAGAATTTGGCAATCTGGTAATCTGAGACTAAATCTGGGGTCAAACTTTTAATAGTTGGTAAGGAGAGGAGCATCTCCTTGACCCCTTGAGATAGACCATAAATATACATGCACACACCAGCGTAGTCGACCCACATGCATGTGGCAGTGATCTGAGGGTCTAATTAGCAGAGGATGGGGGCGGTGGAAGGAAGGGGAGGGTGAAATTGGACCAGAGGTTCCTCTGATTGAGGGGAAATGGGAAACAGACTGGAACCCAAGTCACCCTTTAGCCTCGAACACACTCAAACACTCACACAAACTCCAGCAGAGTGATGGTTACTGGATGAAATATCTTCAAGTTGGCCCAGTGCTCTGTGCACATCTCTCCCCTGTGATTATGGCCTCCAGTCCCTGCATGCCAATATCCGTTGGTCTGAAAAAATGTGAGGCTGTGATTGCATAGGGAACCACAGACAAATCTGATTTGGATTACTCACTCCTGCATTTCTTTCTGCTCTGTACAGCCTCAGTGATGACTGCTTTAATAAGTCGCATCCTAAAGCTTTTATACAATTTAAAAACTGACAGTTTTATCTAAAGAAATAACAGAGAAAAAAATGAGGTACCTTAATATGAAAATCTATGCGAGGACATGTGGAACAGTCTGGTCTTGTGGTTTGGTACAAGAGTGAAACCAGGTTTCAGATCCATCTCTGCAAGAATCTCTCCAACTGAGGCATCTGTTAGCATTAAAGTGATGCTCGCCAGCTTCAGATGTGTGGTTCTGCTGCCAGGCTGTAAAGAAACGTCAACAAATGAACCAAGAACAGGATAAATGTTAAAAAAAGCTCACCAAAAAAAAAACACAAAGCCAGAGCACATAGATATCAAAATACCAGAATTTTGACTTTGGACACCATACTGACAACAATCAAACACAGTTTACCTTTAGATGCCTGACCAAAGCCCTGCTGTAAATTTACTGCATGGATGTATCTGTGGGCTTCATGAAAGAGTGTTTATTCTCAAGTCAAACAAAGAAAACTATTAACCTTAAAGACAAAATAAGGGCTTGGAGTGGTAAAAATAAATCATAGCACCACTGTGATAGCTCAGCAGAAGCAAAACTAGAATGGCCGTCTGAGGCGGCAGACCCACACCTAAGCAGCGCCACCAAGGAACTCTCGCTCCCACGGATTACAATGGTGTTCAAAATTCTACGTCCGACAAAAAACGAATGGGTGCGCGGATCATCACCAAAATCTAATCGATTCTTCCCTGTCACTATCCCAATAGTCCCTGAAAGTTTGGTGAATCTTGACTTTCTGTTCTCGAGTTATCTTGTACACATACAAACAAACAAACAAACAAACAAACAAAGATAGAAAGATACGGAACCCTTACATAACCTCCTGCCGATTTCATCGGCGTGGGTAATGAAGGATTTTAGCAAAATTTATAGGTCACAAATAAGCACGCCTGCCCATAAAGGGGGATGAAGGGGAGAGCTTTCTGGGGCCAGTCAATCAGGGGGCCCATGGAGGTCAAGAAAATCATGGTCTATTGTAAAGTTAAGCTGTGGTAAACACATTCTATTTCTAGCCTAATAATAACCACCCTTATCAAAGCAACAAAAATGAATTTTATCTATTTATGCTGTTGTACAATATAGCCTTTATAAAAATGTAAACCCCCTGTATTAAAACCAAATTACCTTTTTGGTAACAATGTGGATGGGCACTTGACTAAACCACTTAGAAAATAATGCCAACTTCCTAGCTAAGCCATGATGTGCACACATTTCAGAGTCAGAAAATAAAGTAGAAGAAATGGAGATAACTGATGAAAAGGAATGATTTACATGCAAAATAGTGGGGTAAAACTAGCAGAATAAACCTGCAAAAACGGCCAAAAACCAGCAGAAAAAGGTTGAAACTGGCAAATAGACAGGGCCAACATGGGATAAAAGTGCCAACAATGGGGTCATAGTTGCAATGGGAAAAAAGCAGCAAAAATTGGTTGAAAGTGTCAAAAAGGGGATAAAATTGGTAGATAGCCACAAAAATGAGGTTAAGAGTGGCAAATCTCTGGCAACAAATGGGTGCACAGTGTCAAAAATTAGATGAAAGAGCCAAGAAGGTAGCAAAGATATTTGTGATGTTGCTAAACAATGGCAAAAAATTGCGGTAATGTGGCAAAAATGACATAAAAGTGCCAAACAGGTAGCAAAAATGCCCATGATGTTGCTAAACAGTGGCAAAAAAAGGGTGTAATGTGGCAAAAAATAACTTCAAAGTGCCAAAATGGTAGCAAAATGACTGTATAGTTGCAAAATAGTGGCAAAAATTAGCATAAAGTGGCAAAAATGGCATAAAAGTGCAGAAAAATGAGGAAAGATGTTTGTGATGTTGCTAAAGAGTGGTAAAAAATGGGTGTAACATGGAAAAAATGGGTTAAAGTTGTGAAAACTGGATTAAAGTGCCAAAAAGCTAGCAAGGTGGTCTCAATGTTGAGTAACAGTGGCAAAAATGGGTACAAAGGGGCAAGAATGGGATAAAAGTGCCAAAAAGGTAGCAAACAGAGCATATTGTTGCAAAACAGAGGCAAAAAAGAGTGCAAAGTGGCACAGAATTATGTAAAAGTGCCAAAAACAGTAGCAAAAACATTTAAGATGTTGCTAAACGGCAGCAAAAATGGGTGAAATGTGGCCAAGATGGGTTGAAAGTGCCATAAAGGTTGCAAAATGACCATAATGTTGCACAACAGTGGCAAAAATGGGCACAAAAAGCAAAAATGGCATATAAGTGCCAAAAAAGGTAGCACAAAAAAAATGTGCACATAAATGTATAACAAAAAAAACAGCAAAAACGTGGCAAAAAGGTTGCAAAAAAGAGTGACAAACAGCAAATATGGGTTAAAAGCCACAAAAGAAATAGGAGAAATGGGCAGAAAAAGTGTTAAAAAGTAGCACAAAAAATAATTCCAACATTAAAGCATAGTGAGTTTGACAATAATCAGGTCCAAAATGAGGTAACTATTAGCAAGTATGCTAGCACCAAAGCTACTTATCCAACACACATACACCGATATCACGGTATGAGGAGGCCCCATTCACTGGGTTTTTCAGGGGCCAAGACAATTATGTGGGCAACCCTGCAAATAAGTAGAAAAAAGCAGGAATGCCTAAAAGATCACACTAAAACATGCCATATCTACTGTTTTGTTTCTTAGGTATTAAATGTAGCACATTTGATAAGTTTCAAATCAGCGAGGCCTTTATATTCTTGGATTTGTCACTCAGAATCTGAGAGTATTTTAGTCACTTGTTCCAGATCTGTCCTTCACCAACACAGACTAATTTACATGTGTTTTCAATTTAGATGCCAGGAACTTTGATGAATGCTATCAGAAGCAGCACTGAAGGTTGACACATTTATACAATCACTTCCTGATTAAGTTGGTGAAATCTTTAGAACAAAGGTGTAAATAATGGTTAGTGGTCGCAGAAATGGGAAAACAGGCTTCAAAGTCAAACATTTCAAATCTGTGTTTGAATCAACAAAGTGATTCATGGTTTCCATCTCTTGATTAAACTTGGCCTTCTTAACTCTCCAGCTGTTAGACAAGTACATCCTTCCTTTTTTAACATGCTTTATGCCAGAACTAGTTTCAGGTCAGAGCGATCAGTCCTAAGATGATTTTGGATGTGATGTGCTCTTTGCTAAAATCAGTGCGCTAAAGTAATGGGTCAGTGGGTTGTAGGCAGAGTTAGGTGTTGTGTTTAGATGTTTCCTGTTGTACAGTGACTCTTTCTGGGGTTCTTTGCTCATGTTTCTGGTGGATTGTTGTTTTTGATGCGAGACATAATTGCACTATGAGTGACGTTGTCCACTAAGTTAGGGTTCCTGTCTGTGACTTCAGGTGCTCCTTGAGGTGTATAAAGCACATTCCTATCAGTATGAAGTGCCTTGCAATTCATACTATTAAGTTTAACTCCATATAGCATGGACCAAAAAAACACTTCTAAAGAGAAATTTATCTCTGTATGAGTTTAATTAATGTGCTGCCCTCTAAGGGCATTTCATGTCATCACAACACTTCTGTATTTAGTTAAGCCATCTTTGAGGTTTGACATTTTTGGCCTAGCATGGCTACCGTAGTTAAGTCCAGAGAGAAGCTGTGACTCAGCCAAGTGGCAACCCCTGGTCCTGAGAAATGAAGCCAATGTGGAAGTGTAAAAAATTGCAATATGGCAAGTGTCCACTTGAGGCTGGCTGCAGAAACACCGTACACAACATGTTAGGAAGCCGTTTTTAAACTAGAAATAAACTGGTTTACAGCCTGGTTAAAAAAAATTAAAAAAAAAAAAAATTAAAAATGTCTCATTAGCTAATATCTTTATGCCCTCTTACTGTACAGGGGTGATTTTTTTTTTACCACAATCATTTCAATTATATTTAAGAAAACCCTAAATGCATAGTGACTGTTGGTTTCATTTGACTGACAGAGAGCTTGATAGGCAGACACTATCACCAGAAGGGGGGCTTCAGTGCTAGCTTAGCTGACAGGAAGTCAAGCTCAGTGGGCAGGCTCTTGTCTGCCATTAGGTTCATCCAAAGTTTGCTTGAGACCGTGATTTCAATATGGAGGCTGCCATGGATTGGCTTTGAAGCTGTTTGAGTCGGCCTTTTGTAATCACACGGCTGACGTCACACAGGCCCTGTCCAATTCTTTCTACAGTCTGTGGACTCAGCAAAGTGGCAGACTGGAGTCAGCTAATATCAGCTAATGCTAGCAGTATTAAGTTTGTTTTCTAGGAGTGTTGGAAACATATGCCTGTAAGTATGGTTATTTTGGAGTACTTATGATGTCGTGTGTTGAGAATGTGTTATTTAAGTTATTTTCTATTGGTGAAAAATAGCTGTGATCACAACACTAATTTTGTTAGCCTGTAAATAGGATTTTCCATTTTGTGATAGCAGCAAGCTAACGGACCTTTTTCGACTTTGTGTAAGATGAATGCAGATGGTATGCTAGCTATACAGAGCATCAAGTTAGGATGTGTTACACAGTTTGGTTACAGTGAAAACGCTATTTTAACTCTGTATAGTGAGTTGTTTTTACAGTTTTACAAAGTGCTTTCGTGTGTGAGGTCTCAATAATTGGCCAAACTAAGAACAAACGGTGTCACATTTCACAAAGAATTGTTTATCTCTCTGCCAAACTAAACCGGAACATTCAGGGAGGGAGTTCGTGAATTGCCCCTTTCTACAATGTTTTTAAGACAGTATTCTGTTTAATTTGTTCTCACATTGGTCGATAAGATGGGCACCTCAACATTAATTATGCTCTAAATGAAACGTCACCATGTTGACGCAAGTTCACCCTCAGTAGCTCCTGATATTTCTGCTGGGAGATAAAATCCTGACGACTTGGCCATGTGTTCTGTACATCTAGATTTAAATTCCAGCCTGCATAGTTTCTGGTTTCTGGCTGATGCACTTGTTCAAAAGGATTATTCGCCAGGCAGGTCTCAGCCTCCCCCTCCGCCTCCCGAGGAGCCTCAGGCCTCGAGTGTCATCCTCAAGTCCCATCCAACCCGGTGGGAACAAAGCAGACAAATCCCAGGCTTACTGCTCCCCACATTAAACAAACCCCTGTTCCCAGTGGATTCACCAGCAGCACCAGTGAATAATCCCACTAAACCAGGCTTAGGATGGGTTGCTTCCAGGCATGGAGGGTACTAAATCTCACACGATGCCTGTCACACAGCTGCCAGACTGCTATACATTCACTCTCCTTTCCTGTTACAAATAAGCGTCTATAATGTGCTCTTTAAGTCAATCATCGTCTTTTTGTCCACTCACACAGCCTTTGTTTAGCCCGAACACTAATTATCCATTGACTGCAGTAGTAACAAAAAAGCGCCGTACAGCTCCAATTAGCCACATACTCTTGTTCAGGATCTTCTGTGAGAACATGCTAAGGTGAAAAGTCTATTATCAATTCCCATGATGCCGATTTACTTTTCCCAGTTACTCCCAGTAACCACCAGTCAGTCACACGTGATTGGCAGACAAGAGCATTTATCTGTTTGTATAGCTGAGGGTCTTTATGGGTCTCTGCTTTTATGGCCCTGAAAGGTCAAATAATGTGTGGAACTTGGCCATTCTGTCCAACATTTAATTACCGCTTACTGACTTTGGTAAAGTCTGGCTGTCTGGGTCAAAATCTGTCTCTTAATCACCACGCAAAGGTCTTTTTCCCCATTCAGTGTTTTACATAATGCATTGTTCTGTTTTTAAATACTCTGACATGGTGTGAAAGACTTATGCTTCCTACTAATCACCTTTTCAGGAGCTTGTTTTTGACTTTGTGCACGGCTTTGTTTCTTTGGCCACAAAAAGTCAAGGGTTTCTTTTATGCTCAGAGTGACATGTTTTCAACTAAAGTTTAAAAAACGCTAATCATGGACATTTGTGTTTTACATGTGAATGGCTTTATCCTAATTAAGAACAAGAAGGAAAGGACCAAATTAAAAATATTATTGGATAAAACATGTATTTTAGAGAAACATTGAAGTGGAAAAACATAAAAAGGTTTGCAAGGAGCCATAGAGCTTTTATTTTTTTAAGTTTGCCATGGTGCCAGCCATTGAGCTTTTAGGTTAAACAAGAGCCTAATAGTAGGTAAATCTTTGGGTTTAACCATTTAGATATAACTTTGCTATAGTGCTAGTTTTTTCTATGGACTAATCATCATTGCTGTACTATGCATAGCTAACTAGCTAAAAGTTTTCTTTTGTATTGCTGTGCTTTGGGCTGTAGGAGTGCAGTTACACATCGCTTATGTTTGTGCCTTTAAGTTAGCATTGTAGAGCCATTGTTGAAGTGACAACTACAGCTGATATTTTAACGTATGCCCTTGTAGTGTGATGCTAAAGCTGGTAAGCTAGTTTGAAAAATAAACATTTTCAGTTTAGCATGCTAACTAGCAAACAAGTTGCTTTTTAAGTGCTCTTGTGCTAGTTTTTCTTATTTAGTCAGCACTGTTGAGCAGTTGCAGAAAGGACAATGACAAGGCTAAGGGTCGTCTTGCTACTTGGTTCTTACAGTCCTGCTGCTAACTTGCTGTAAAAATCTGAGTTTGGCTAGCTAACCATAAGTTAATTTTTGACTGTTTCTGTACACTATCTTTTCTTTTTTTGAGTGCAACTTCACACACACATCTACAAATCTGTTTCATTCCACCTAGTTTGCAAAGCGAAGTTGTATTTGTGCTTTTGGGCTAAGCATCATTGGTTCAAACCTTCCTATAGCCTTGTTGTTTAGCTAGCATAGTAACCGTTTTGAGTTTAGCTTACCTTTCGGCTAATATGTTATTTCTTGAATGTTGATGTGCTAACCTTTGCACTTTTGGACTGCTGTTACACATTTGTACAAACACTAACATTCATTCCACATGGTGGGCAGTACAGAGTGGATGTAGTTGTAGTAGCAGCTATGGCTAAGTATCATACCAACCTACTTCTTTGTTGCTAAAGGCCTGCTGCTAAGTTAGCATTGTGAACATTTTGATTTGGCTGCTCTCCAAACAGAAGTTTATTTTGGTCTTCTCTCTTTTACACCTCTTGCACTGTAAAATTTGTGCGTGGACTCACATATTGATACATTTGATTTTTAACTGCATGTTGTCTGTTTGCCAGGTGTCCAAACAGCCAAACAGGAAGTAACATCATCCAAATACCTTTAAGGGCAAATGACTGTTTTCTGTGTTTGTGGACCAAGAATCCCAGCTTAATGCATTTCCAGTTTTGTTTACTCTTCTGTTTCAACCAACCAGCATGAATGACGTTTTCTCAGTAGTTCTAGAAATCCAAAATATTGTCGGCTTCATTCAGGATTAGATTACAGTATTTCTGAAAGAAATGGCCTCTGTCTGCAGTTTGTTAAACTGGCTTGGTGTCATGTGAAATGAAGTAATAGTGTGAGAGCAGCGTTCACAATTTATCACATAAAGACCTGATTTTTATAAAGTAAAATAACTCTTACGTGAACCTGAAGAATGGAGTAGAAACTGAGAATTTGTTGTTTTGCGACATTTTCCCCCAGCGCATCCTCTCACCCTAACTTGACCCGTCTCAGGGTGGAAACTGGATGCATCTATTTCGTTCCAGAGGAGAATAGAAAATCACTTGTTTGATATGGTTAACACTGAAAATAAAATGCATGTTACAGTCTTCATTAAAATGTCACTAGTATTAAAGCAAAAAAATCCCCAGCAGTGTCACAGGAAGTTACCATCAGCAGTGTTACATTACTGTGTCATGTGACTTGTTTGACCCCTGTGAGGTTATTTACTGTGTCATTTTTGTAAAATGTAGTCTTATAAACTTGAACTGTATCACACCACTAGAGTGAAAGTCTCCTTCTGGAGAATGGGTGCTGAATACTGCCAGGTAATCTGATAAAGTCAGTATGGTTTGTCTTCATGTTGGTAGGGTGGGTGTTTGGAGCTGTCATGGAGATTTGTGGCTCTAAGACACCAGAGCTCAATGTCCCACCTGTCTGAGGTGTCAAGGGACCCCATCAGACAAAATACTAGTGAAGGGAGGTTCCCACTTGACAACCTCAGTGACGTCCTGGCAGTCTACAGAGCTGGGGCAGGGGCTATGAAGAGCCATGTGGAAAGGTAGGTAGTTGTTGCTACTTAGAGTTTGCATGCACACAGGCTGGGCACGATGAAGGTGACCATGCCGTGGCCGTGTGGTAGCATTAGTCAGGCTCACTCTGGAAGATTTTCTAAATCTTAACCATCTTTGAAAATGTAAAAATGACAGATTTAACAGTTTCGCTCTTACAGTGTGCAACGAGATGGCATACAAACCACATTTATTCACTTACCCCAACAATATCTAAAAAAAGGCACATGAGACATTATTTATAAGAGGATAGCTAATAATCTGTCTATTCATGATTCTTAGTTGAATACAAAGAATTTCGAAGGCAACCCTGACGATGCCAGAGGGCACCTCAGGGGTGACACACATCACCCTGTTTGGGCTGCATTAGGACTTAAATACTTTATGTTTACTTCAAATTGGTCTCCAACTTAATTTCCAATAAATTTCTTCAAACTGGAGAAAAGAGCAAGTGAAAACCTAGAAGGACTTTAGAAGAATGAATAGGATGGAGCAAGCCAACCCATTCATTTAGACCTTTAGTAATAAGTGAGAGAGAGAGATTTACAATTATAAAGACAATATAATTGAAGGAGCATTGTGGTGATTTGTAACCTCACATTATCCTAGAAAAGGAAGCAGGAAGCTCCAGTTGCAGACTTACTGTAAATACCAGAGTCATATATATTATCTTCCTTCTGATGTATGACGTTTAACCTAGCCGGAAAAAGCTGCAATGGATTTATTTATACAGAGTCTTGTTTCTCCTCCAGCCTAACTAAGTTCTTAAACAACCGTCCTCAATATCTTAACTGGTTAATTACATTCAATAAATTCCATTTATTATAAAGAAAGCAGAAATGAATACATTCAAGAGAGAAAAGTGAAGTGAAATTTGGTGAAAATGATCTCATTGTCCTTCTAGAGCTGCATGTACAGAGTCCAGGTCTGTTAAAGGTGGTGATGCAGTTTGGGTTGAAGTGGAAGTTAAATAATTTATCATAACCTAGACCAGTGGTTCTCAAATGTGTGGCAAGGCACACTTGTGTGCCTTAAGGCACGTCTAGGTGTGCGGAAAAGTTGCACCATACATTAATACTAAAACTTTATGGCAAGTACTGTAACCAGGCCTGCCCACAGATCTGGCTGGACCCCTGAAAAAATCCCAGAGAATAGGCCCTCCCTGGTTGGGCTTTATTGATGATATCAGTGCATATGTGTTGGATCAGTAGCATTGGTGCTAGCATCCTGGCTAACAGTTACCTTATAAAGAGCTGAAAAGCATGGCAAGCTATCATTGGTTTGTAATTTGTGTTGAAATTATTAATTCATTCATGCTACTTTTAATTTTTCTACCCCTCTTTTTCCAATTCTTTTGACAACTTAAAATATTTTGCTGTTTGTTGGCATTTTTTGCCACTTATTTTTACTACTTAGACCCATTTTTGCCACCTTTTTGAAATATTTTGCCACATTTAACCAATTTTTGCTACTTTTTTTTTGCCACTTTTGCTATTTTTTGCCATCTTTCCATCACACTAAACCCCTTTTTAACCATCTTTTTAACAACTTTAGCCCTTTTTATGCCCACTTCTGACACTTGTGATCTATTTTGCCACCTTTTTGACACTTAGAACCATTTTTTGACACCTTTTTGCCCATTTTTGCCCACTTTTGTCTTAATATAACCGCTTTTTTGCCCAATTTTGCCCTTTTTTTATCACCCTTGTACAACATTTAACCCTTTTAGACCACTTGTAATTCATTTTGTTACTATTTTGAGACCTTCAACAAGTTTTTGCCATTTTCAATCTTTGTTTTGCCACTTTTTGCCCAGTTTTTCCATGTTTTTTCATCAATTTTAACCCAGTTTTGCCACCTGTTGCCATCTCCATGATCCCTTAGTTGGCAGGTCCCCAGAAAGCTCTCCTCTTTATCTCCCCGTATAGGCCACCTTGACTGTGACATTATTTAAAAAGTCTGGTTTTTATCGATATATATATATGGTTTCCCTAGAGATTTTGGCTTAACCTTAAATGTGCCTTGGGCGAAAAAAGTTTGAAAATCACTGACCTATACTGAAATGTGGGTCTCTTCACAAGTATCTTCTTTATGTTCCATTTTTTAACCTACAGTTAATCTACTAGTTTGAGGAAAAAGGAACTATATTCTTAAAGACTCATCTGCCTTTGCGTTGAGGGTCTGGTGGTGCTGCTGAAAAAAACAAATCCATGTGTCCTGATAAAAGCCTGTCACAGGGTTGTGCAACATTCAAACAGATTAATTCATCCTTTAGCTCCAGAGACTGCTGTTATGCCCTCAGCATTAAAAACACATATAAAGGAGAACAAATTAAACTGCAGAGATGAATTCAAAACACAGCGACTGGCCTGTCCTACGTGTAACTGTGACTTCCTCTGTAATCATAGCTTCCCCCAGGGAGGCTCCTCAGTTTCTGTTTATAAAGCCTGAACACAGCTGGAAAACCCCGATCTTAAGAGAAATGATCCAGATGACCCTCACAACAGCTTCTGTTCAGTTTGAGCATCAAAGATGGATCAGAAATAGTGCAGGAAAAGAGAGAGACATGATTGACCAACACTGCCATCTACTGCTGACTTTTAGTGCTGCAAAGAAAGGTTTGTGAGGTTTGCATTATTTTGGCAACATGAAGATGTGCCTCCTACCTCTTTGTTGATCTTGTCAAAAGCTGATGAAAAAATCCCTTTCAAAGTCCAACAAATCATTGATCTTTTAATAACTTTTTTTCTGATGGGCCCTGAAGCACTCTGAGTTGCCTTGTTGCTGAAATATTATATACAATTAAACTTTCCCTGCTCAACCACATACTGTACATTAATATCATGTGACGAGACCTGTTTGCAACCAGATGGCACTCTTTCACTCTCACATCCTCTTCTTCTGTGCCTCCATTATGTTCACCGCTGTAACTGTCATCACAGTGCCATGCATTTAACCTCCTCAGACCTGAGCTTTAGTTTGGAATGCATTTTTAATTTCTCCCACTTATTTGGGTTCAGGAGGACATGATAGGTATAAAACCTCAGCCTTGTCTCTGAACAGGAAGTAGTTTTCACCGTAAAATTGTTTTGGCATATGATGACAAGCTTATCTTACTGTTCAACAAACAAATATATACACATTTTTAATTGTGAGACACTTTGAATGTGGTTTGTCCAGTAGGGGGCAGTTCCATCAGTAAGAAATGGGATCAGTCATTCAAAGTCATATGGTACAGTCTTTTTTCTGATTGTGAACCACAAGAACTTGTAAAGTACAGTATTGACTACATTTCCTCTAAATGTTCTGGAGATCCTAGAAAATTCCCTCCAAAATTATGAGAGATTTTCAAAGCATAAAAATACAAAATTTCCAAAAAATTCTAAGACATTACCAAAAGATTTTCTGTGAAATTTTTAGAAATCCTGTAAAAAAGACCCCTAATATGTCTGTAAATATCCCCCAAATGATTCCGTTAGCTTTTCTAGTGAAAGATTAATATATACAGTGCTTAACAAATTTATTAGACCACCACCCACAGTAAGGTTTATGCCACAGCTGCCCTAAATTAACAGCATTGGTAAAAAAAAATTGGTAAAACCAAAATCATTTTTTATGTCTCTGCAATGGTTAATACACCAATATGCAGAAGCTTTTTAACCAAAATTATATTTTTAATGCTAAAATATAATTATTATTGTTATCCATGAATTTTCAATTTTACTGATTTACAAAAAAAAAAAAAAAAAAACTGAATAAATAGTAAAGCACATTAATATTACTTGATTAATAAGTCAAATTATAGATATTTACTTGCATTCCTAAACAGAAAAAATAGTTTTAGTGGTTGAATGTTATGCTTGATTAATTTCTGACTTCTCAGAGAAGCCCAGTGAGCCAGCTCAAATTTGGGTATAAAAAGGTGATTTCAGTTTGAAATTCCTCATTCCTGTTCAAAATGGTAAAAAGTGGAGAGCTCACTGAAATGAAAGAGTCTGCATTAAAGCACTTCATGAGGCTGAATGGTCTCTGAGACAGGTGGTCTAATAAATTTGATAAGCACTGTATATATTTAAAAAAAAAAAAAAAAATCAGAAAAAAAAAATTTAAAAAAATTGAAAATTCCAGAAAATTTTCAAAGAAGTCTCCAAAATTTCTTATCAAATTAAAAAAAAATTTACAAATAAATCCCCCCAAACTCCATGGAAATTATTACAATTATTTTAAAATTTCCAAATAAATTCCCCCCAAATACAGACAAATTTCCCTAAAATTTGAAGGACATTCATGACCAAAATTTTTATAAATTCCCCAAAACTTACAGACATTTCTCAAATCCCCATGAAAATACCAAAAGAAAAAAAAAACAAAGAGAATATATACTACACAATATAATATATATAATATATATAATATAATATATATAATATAATATATAATTAACAATAACATATTCCTAAAAATGTGTAAAGAAAAATCCTTCCAAAGTCAATTCTCTGCCATTTATTTTGCTGCATTAACAGCAGCAAAACGCAGAAATGTGAAATTCTGTGATACATTGATACATTAAGTATATTTTATCCACCTCAGTCAGAAATAAACTTGCTGATGTCCTATACCCTTCCTTTTAAATTACATCCTCCTCTTTCTAAAACATCACATTTTAGAAAGATTTAAAGCCATAAAACACAATACAGAAGGCTAGTAGTTCATTTATTTTACATGCTTTTAACTCAGCCACAAACCCCATTACAGCAACAGTCAGCTTGTTTTATATAATAAACATTTACTCTACAGCTCTTTAATGATCAGTATTAACATGAAATCTCTTCCTATAGTCTGATATTACACATAACATACTGACTTGATGCAAGCTTCGTTTTCTTCATTAAACGTAAAAATAAGAGGTCTATAAAGTCACATCATTACTCTATAATTATGTTAATCATAATCTGGATAAACTCATTAAACCATGTCTTACCTGTGATTGTATTTATCTATCCTTGTGGTCTGCAGATCTTGTCTGTGTGCATGGGGGCATGAGGACGAGCCTGCTAACTTTAATCCACTTTCTGTCCTTTCTCCCGGTCCGTAAAAAACACTTAGAGCCTACACAGCTCAGCTTCCTGCTAAGAAGAGACTACACTTTATGTGGAGTCATTTGGTGAAAGAAACTTAAGAAAACTACGAGTTTAACGGGACTCTAGTCAGTATTTAGCATACCTGTAACTCTGCTAAGATGCAGAGACACTGTTTGACTGTTGTGTGGTGCGTTTAAGAACATTACGTTATATTCGTTTTAATGAACAGACTTGAGAAACAGCCTAAAACAGCGTTATACGAATCCCCTGATCATAGGCGTCAGTTAAGGGGGGAAGCGGGGGTATGTGTCCCCCCCACTTTTTTGCCAAGGGTCATTTTGTCCCTACCACACACAAATCCTTCATGTGTAAGCCATTGTAACCCCGGTTATTTTCAGTAGTATAGAAAATTCTGACGCTCAGGAACGCACCATCTGCACGCGAGAGCTGTAAACACAGCAGACCTCTACGAGGGATCGGGCCGTGCTGCTGCTGTAGATTTGCGTCTGTGCCAAGTTTGGAGTGACAGCATGAGGTAAGAACACCTTTTCACACACAACAGTAGGCTGAACACATGTACAGTTGTTCTTTGTTATCAGTTAAATTACCTGGTGCCATATCTTGGTCTGTATATATGCCAGTTGTCTATTCCTCAGTGTTTCCTCAGAGTTTGTTGTAAATCTGGCTTTGCTGACAGCCAGCATAGCTGCTCTTGTATGAGATATGAGAATAATACTGTCTAGAGATGGGCGATACCAGTGTTTCTTAATTTGATACGATACTGATACTTTTTTATGTAATTTTATCAATACTGATACCGATACCGATACTTTTGAAGAAAGAATAAATATTGGACTTGCAAACTTTCAAAAGTTACACATTTCAGGCAGTTAAAAGGTGTATGCAGGTCATTCAGAAATTCATTTCAGGGGAAATTCAATTAAATAAAATGTTTTAGCAGGTTAAAGAAAATAAATAAAAAAGTAAATAATAATAATAATAATAATAAAATATTAATAAAAATAAAATAAACATCATATCATATCATAGCACAACCTTGTATATAGAATTAAAATAGCCACAAACTAACCAATTTCTTATCTTTTTTTAAAATTCAGATAGAAGGGCTATATTAGCCATCTATACCAACTAATTTGAAACAAAAATGTAAGAAACACAAGTCAGTATTTTTTTTTTTTTTTTAATGTTTTCTTACAATTTTAAAATTTACCAAGGGACCACAATGAGTGAGAAAGACAGCCAGGTTCACATCGCAAACTATAAAATGACTTCATATGCGAGCAAGTGGAGTTGCTTGAATCTGTTACTCATTAATGATTGGTTCTCAAAGTCACATAGTACAGCAGGATCGACATGTCATGTCTGATTGGTCCTTAAAGCCATGTGACACAGACGAGCAGCCAAGACATGTTTGATTGGTCTCCAAATTCACGTGACACGGACTGGCAGTAAAGCCAAAACAGTCTGGAAGAGAGAGAGGCAGGGAGGCGCTCGGCGGAGTAGCGGTGGTGAGACGTATTTATAGTACTCATTTGGTATCGATACTTTGCTAAAGGGATCGATACCAAAAGAGTACTTTGTAAATATCGATATATTGATACTTTAGGATCGATACTCCCACCACTAATACTGTCTATGCTTGCTGTACGATCCTGCTCTGTGAGCATGTTTTGTTGCTTTTTCAGTACTGATAGTAAAAAAAACTGATATTTCACTTAAAACATGAAATAAGCCTACGCTGCAGATGCATTTTATAGTAGTCTTATCTAAAGTAAAACCAATTATAGTCATCTCTCCAGCACTTCTCAAAAGTCACTTTTGCTAATAGTTATTGTCCCCCCCACTTTTCAAAACAAACTGACGCCCTTGCCCCTGATGTAAAACATCGACTTCAACGATTGAATCTGAGGTGGGGCTCTGTTTCCATTTGACTTTTACTCTCAGCAACTTAATCCCCCTCACAGCCTGGCTGTTCTCACTGAAGTTTGCTTCTGAACTGCTTGTGAACATTCACTTCCTCACTCTTGGGGGCCCCCTGGTTGCGAGAGGGCCCTAAGCAGCTGCTTATGTTGCTCATGCCTGGGGCCGGCTAGCGTCTTACCTCCTCCAGTCTACACAGGTACCAGTTCAGCCCTGCTGAGTGTACCTGCTCTGCTGCAGGGTTTCCTCTCCTTTACATTTATGATAGTGACTGGATTGTCCACCCCAGACTCCTTCAAAGGGCTACATTTGGGCGAATGGGGCATTCTGAGTCCACAGGTGGGCTATGTGACGCTGTCTGGGCTCAAACCAGCTGTGGTTCCAAACCATCTGATGCCAAGTGTACCGTGTGCTCCAGAAGCCCTAACAGTGTGGCTGTTCTGCTGGCTGATTGGTGTATCTGTGGCTGCATACCTAGCTGTTGGTTTACCTGTTAGCCTGCTTGTACCTTTACTAAATATGTATCCCTTATATATAGCGCAACAGATATATGGTAACACACCACCTGGCAGTATACTGTCAAACCCAGACATCAGGAACAGTAACAGGTTAGGGTTAATAAAGCTTCAGTATTAAATGGAAATAACAGATGCATCATGAGTTCTGGGATTATTTATGACTCTTTGAAGATCTGAAAGTGATTTGAAAAAGACATGGTGCTACCTCTCCGTCTCCTGCTTCATCCTCTCCGGGTTGTTGACAACGTAAGGAACAAGTCTCAGGTAGTCGCTGATCTTGTTGACGAGAGGCACAAAGGTACCCCTGGGGTTTTTGTAGAAAAAACCTGAAACTGGCCCTGAGTTTGGGACCTGCTGTCCTCTAGCCTGTTTAGCCAGGGTGTCAAACAGCACAGCCAGGGACAGTGCCACCACCCCCACCCCGCCATAGGACACCCTGCCCTCTCTGCCAAAGGTTCTTCTAAGGCTGTGGGTGAAGTGGACCAGTTGTTCAGGGCTCAGGGAGGACTGCACGGCCGTGTAGTGGTTCTTCAGATGAGAGGACGAGTTGATGGACAGCATGTTGGAGAAGAGAGGACTGGGGCTGTAGTCTGGGAAAGGACAGATGTCCCGAGCCAGTGAGGCAAGTGCGGAGACATCTTCGGAAGGGCAAAGATTGGTCACCATCTCTTAGCAAGTTCTCAAAGGTCTGCTGCTTTGGAGCCACGTCTTGCTCTTGGTGTCTTTTAAAGGCTGTCCATGTGGGATCATGATGTCAAATCTACAGTTACCTTCATCGCCTGCTCCACCCTCAATAAATGATTGCCAATAAGCTGGAGGGCTGACCCTTATATGGGGCTCATCCTGCCAAGGTACACAAAGGTTTGATTAAACTTTGATCAGTGCACTTTTTTCCCTCCACATTGTATGGAAAAATAGTAAATTAGGCTTACATGTCCAAATCAGAAAAAGGGAATGTTTCAAAGGTTGCCTTTGCTTGCT
The DNA here is from genome assembly GCF_018320785.1 of Cheilinus undulatus. Taxonomy (NCBI): domain Eukaryota; kingdom Metazoa; phylum Chordata; class Actinopteri; order Labriformes; family Labridae; genus Cheilinus; species Cheilinus undulatus. The sequence continues at coordinate 48,722,420 of NC_054868.1, forward strand.
GTGGATTTTTTCCAAGATGGACATGCACAAGTCTCAGCGTTTGCCCCTGGGTTCCAGTCCGTAGTCTGACCAACATCAGTTGGCACGTACAGGCTGCACACCTGATAAAGCCCTATATCCTGGTTGGCCAAGTGGCAACCCTCCCTGACGACCTCCTGAACTTTTGTGCAGTCTGGGCTGCACTTGGAGGGAATCTGAGCTCTGACCTGGAGTAGAGACATGTTCAGATATTAGTATGGAGAGAGTCTGAGTTCTGACCTGGACTAGAGCTACATTCAGATATTAGGATGATATTAGGAAGTCTTGAGTTCCAATGAAGGACTGGTGGATATTTTAGGATTTAGATTTACTATCTGGGTCCATCTTGTAGGTCTCTGAAAAAGATGCTTCTGAACATTTGGTTCACTCACTGTGATTGATTTTAGATCAGTGGGTCAGGGTCCCATATCCACCATTGTCTGGGGCCTTCACATTACTAAAACGGCCTGATAACAAATCTTGACGCTTTGTCAGACCCACATGACCTTGATGTTGTCAGTAATGCTTCTTCAGCAGTGATAAAGGCATGCCATCAGAGTCCCATCAGCCTTGATAAACGTTTATTTTCATGCAGATTTGCAGGAATTGACTCAAAGTTAAGTAAAGAGTCCCATCAGACAGATAAGATGTGCAGACATGAGTAGACTTTCATCCCACCTATGATTTATTAGAGTTACGATAAGATCGCTACACTAACAAAGAAAACTCCAAAAGAATTTAACATCTTGACACTGGACTGCAAGCAGCACTGAACGGCGCTCACACTGTGGCATGTCAGCGTTCAGTGCATGATGTGCTCATGGACAAATGTGCCGCTGCGGTGATGTCTATCAGTCACAGAAAAGTTGAACAGTTCTCAACTATCATGTCTTTAACACAGAACTTGAAGGGAGAGTTCCCAGTGTAAATACGGAGTTATCAACTGAATTATGACGTGTTTGACTGTATGGATCTACCAGTAGATGGCGAGATTTTTGGAAGCCCTAGCCACGCAACATTTATTTGCCATATTTTGCAAACATAGGTAGACTACGCCATGGGGGCCAAATTCACAAAGGAAGGGGGCACCACTGCGCCATTTTGCTACACCCAATCACACAACTCAAATGATCCTAGGAAAGTCATGACTGGTTTCATTTCCACCGATATTAAGGGCATTACAACATTTTAAGCCCTTAAAAAAACTACTTCCTGTTCAATGGTGTATGATGCATCATCACTGCAACAGCTTTAGTTGCAGATCTGTGAGCTTGACATAATAGAAGTAAATATTTAAGAACACTAGAAACCAAGTTTGCAAAAAGATTTTGGCAACCTTGTAAAATATATAACTATTTTTGTGACAGAAGCACATTATGTGCTGTTGGTTATCAAAGTTTGAGGAGCTGCCATGGCCACGCCCTTTGAGTTTTGTTCACGAGCCCAGTAACTTTGTTTCACAAAAGTGTCTTCTAGGAGAAAACCAAATTCAAGTATGATCTGAAGAATCCCTTTAGAGTTAAATCTAGAACAGGCCTATTCAATTAGAGGCCCGGGGTCCACATGCAGCCCAGAACCAACCCCCAAGTGGCCCAGCCTGTTGTCTTGTCAGAGATGCAGAGGGCAATCTGTTTCAAAAGTTTTCATGAATTCCCACAGAATTTCAGACCATAAATGCAACACTCCACGTAGCCTAGCAACAGTCTAACTACAATGCACTGCGTTGTTCTGAAGCATGGCTAGCAATACTAACAGAAGCGGCCCCAAGGTACCGAGTATAAAACATGTCCTTTCAACTGTAGCTACAACTATGAAAATTTAGACTTTATGCACTTTAAGATATGGCTGGGTAAGATATGACCTACAGAATATCATTTTATTTTCATTCAAGTGAAAAAACATTTCTACTTCCTCAGGTTATGTTCACATACAGCTCTGTTGTTGTGTTTTATGCACTTTTTTATGTGCTTTTGTCATGTTGCCAAATTTAAAAGGGAGACTATGAATAAGAAGTGAATATTTTTCATCAAATTGATCTGTATTGGTTCCAAATTTGGCATTACCAGCTGCTTACTGGGTGCCCAAACATGTCTGGCCCAGCTACATTTCTTGATTTTAAAATCTGGCCCGGTTGTATTTGTAACTGAATAGCCCTGCTCTAGAAGGATCCCTGGAAATTGCTTTGTTTTCCAGTTTCGTAGAAGAAATTTAAAATGGCTGATTTCCTGCTGACTTGACAGTATGGGTCCAATAGGCTTTTTTGTAGGTCCTGCTGTGGTGAATATGTGCACTAAATTTCAAAATCCAAAGTTAAATGTGGTACAGGGGATGATTTTTTTGAAATATTGTTTGGGGGCGCCACTGACCCCATGAGCCACGCCCAGATATAAAATCAATATGAGTCATCTCCTTTAACAAAAGGGACAAAAGGGATTTTTTTCAACCAAGTGTCATAACTCCACAAAGACTCTGTTTCCCCAAATGAAAAAACTCACTGTGGATTCTAAAACCCCAGGTAAAAGGAAGCCTGACCTGATGTAAATGCTACGGAGGAGGAATAGGGCCACCGAAAAAGAAAAAATTTGAGTTGCAATTTTTTTTACTTGTGAGGAAAAAAAATCGGAATTCTGAGATGAAGGTCAGAATTTTGACTTTTTTTTAGATTTTTTTTTTTTTTTTTTAAATTTTCATCTCAATTTATTTTTAGTGGCCCTAATCCTCTTCCTTAAGACTGGCACAGACAATGGAAACAAGATCTGTCGTCTGTTTCAAAGACTGGTGTTACGGGTGAATGAGTGACTGTGCTAACTGGTGACTATACGAATGAGTCTGAGTTAACAATATTCTAACTATGATAACCACTACCATGTTCAGCAGAAAAGTCACAAGTTAACACAGTCATGTGTTAAAACATAACACCCATTCTTTATAGCCCCTGAATGCACAGCAGACTGGAGCACATGCTGGAATAATCACCTCTTCATAAAAACAGGGAATGTGTTGCGAACCAAAAAAATCAATTAGAGCATTAGAATCGGAATCAAATGGAATCGTGAGGTGCTTAAAGATTCACATCTCTATTATGGAGAGGAAGATGACAGAAATCAGACCCAACAATGCAGAAGAGCTAAAGGCCAGTATCAGAGCAACCTGGGCTTCATAACACCTCAGCAGTGCCACAGACTGATCGCCTCCATGCAACGCCGCATTGTTGCAGTAATTCCTGCACAAGGAGCCCAGTCAAGTATTGAGTGCCGCACATGTTCACTTTCTAGGAGTCCACATTTCTGTGGTAAAAATGCTTTTTTTATTGGTTTTAAGCTATGCTGTAATACTGAATACCTGAGATACTGAATTCTTGGGTTTTATTAACTGTAAGCCATAATCATTAAAACCAAAAGAAATAAACACTTTAAATATATCCGTCTGTGTGTATGATCTAATTAAAACTACTTTATCACTGCAGTTACTATCGTAGTTTCTGGATATTTTAGCAGATTTTTCTTGCATATTTACTTCTTTCACAAATGCATTTAATGAAGGAAATAGAAAACTTTCACAGAGACAATTACAGCCAATTATATGTACTGATGTCTTGCAGGGCTCTTAGCACCTATCAGGTATGTATTATTTGGTAAATATGTCATTTTTTCCATGTTTTCGTGGGAGGGCTTTGTGAAGGGCTGCATGTGGCCATAGGGTTGCCAGTTGCCAACCCTTGATTTAAAATCTACTCTAAGTAGACCTTTAACCAAATGAATGAAGGTCAGCTCTTCCCAAATGTTTCGTTGCTTTGCTATTTCATAAATCATTTATTCATTTTCAATGTTTTGTTGCCACTTATACACAGCCCACATCAACTTCAGCTGAGTCAGATGGAGACGTTTTCAAATCTGTTTCCTTCGTATTTTATTTTTGGATTAAATATTAAACATCACTTTTATTCATGTCATAGAAAAGGATGTTACACGTATTTAAAATCAAATAACTCCCTTATTATGTTTTATAATTCTATCTTTCCTTTGTGTTCTTTGAATCAAGTTGTATGGCAACAGCACAGAACGTAGATTGAAGTAGAAATAAAATGTCAGTGGAACAATAAAAGCTGTCAAGATCATTGGTTAGTTATTCTTTCTTCTTACCATAACTTCAATTCCACCTTTTATTTGTGTCTTTTCTGACTCATTTTACTTTTTAATAGTGTTACAAACTGCACTCCTGAATCAGCGAGTGTTGCACTTTATTCCACAATCGTCCTCTGTAGTCATCGTCTTTTTCCTCCTTCAGCAGTTCTTGAGTTTCTTGCCTCAGCACCTGTCTGCAGTGACCGGCTGGTGGGTGTGTGGGTGGACATGGCGTCTGCGTGGCCCGTTTGCTAACCGCAGCTTCATCAGTGTGTGACTGTGTCAACACAAATACCACTCTGCCTCGCTCTTTGCCCTCTTTACTTAATCCTCAGAGCTGGATAGACAGCATGGAGGCCAGGAGAGTGGATTTTGTCTCCTCCTTCATCATGTTTAGCGTGGTTTTCTACCTGGAAGGTGAAGAAAGCAGCTTAAATGTTTGATAAATGACTGAAGCATTTCTATCCGGGGGGCCTAGACTGAGACCAGAATTTAAAAAATACACTGAGGAAGAGTTCAAAACTATTTCTATGAAATCAAACATTTCCTAAAATATCTTCTTCACAGTGTCATATCAAAGTCACACGTCTATTTCTATACATGGTGTTGCTAGAAGGAATGTGCACGATTAGTTGGCTAGATGATTACTATAGCTTCAGTTAATGGTTACAGCCATTCTGCTATAATGCTCTTTAACCAAAAGGTAAATGACAGCTAACTGATAGCATCGATACCATCTCATAGAAACAGTGTGGTTTGGCATTATTTTTATCTAGAAAAGGGGCGTTAAGTTGTACGAAGGCTGTCAGGTTATACTCACATAAATGTAACTGAAGCACTGAGTGACAACATTCAGCATAAGAATGAAGAATTAACCTGCAAAGAGGACTGAATGCTGGCATTGCTAGCACTGCTAGTAAAGGCTACATTATGCACCATTTACCTGCTTTTTCTCTGATCTCGCCTGAAATAAATAGCGCTAAATTTTTGACTGTTTCCTCAATGTGTTCTTAGCCTTAGGCTCGTCGACTGAACACAGTTATGATATGCGTTTAAATTAATTTGAAATATTCCTAGGATTATCACTGGTTTCTAAACCTTTTCTTTAAAGAGTAACTAAACCCCCTAGTTTCAGCTGAGGTAAATCTACCCTGAAATAACAAGAAAATACCTTTGGAACCAGTGGATTTTTAAAGGTTTTCCATATGCTGATATTAACAAATTAAAATTAGCCAGTTCCTATATTGATACAGATACATGCATATAAATGTAGTTCCTACATCTAACACTTTAGTACTTAGAACACACTTTGAAGTTTAAGTTGTCAAGTTGATTCTGCCTAAAAATCCACTCCAACTTGTATAGCCAATATTTACAGCAGGGGTGTCCAAACTTTTTCATTGAGAGCCACATACAGAAATATATAAGGAGGTTGGGGCCACTTTAATATCCACAGGACAAGGTATGAAAGTTTGTAAAACCAGTATAATGGCAAGACATTCCTAGTGACTGAGTATGCCTAAATGGCTAGTTCAGTCAAGAAACACACGATTTGCGGCTACATATGTCTTTATTAGCAGTTACTGCTGTTATTTATGTTTGGCAATGTGGCCGTTCTAGAATCCCCCTGCCCTTCAATGAGCCTACATGGAAAGTATCAAGCAGGCACAGCACACATTCCTGCTCTTCCTATGCTGATAAGAAAAGCCTAAGGCAGGGAGAGAAGCAGCAAAAGCTCCACAGTAGAGCAGGCATCAATGACTGACACTGATTAAGTCAGAAGCAGAATGAGGGAGGAGCTGGGGTGGAGGAGGGTTGCAAGAGCAGCTTGCAGATAGAGCAGCAGAACGTGGCCAGGCAATAGCAGCTTAAATAAGGCAGCATGAGAGTGGTTGACCAATAGCATGCTTAGAGCAAATCAGCTGGCCATCAGCTGATGAGGGCTTGCACTAGATCAGCTGATCTGGGCAGAGCTCGACTCCATGGCCTTCCTGAACTAATGCTAAATACTTGATTTAATGCTGACAAGGCAACTGGACAATCATTTCCAGGTTTCGGGGGATGCTGATCAGATTTCAGGGGGCACTGTTTGGCCCTAGCTGCCACTGGCTCTGCTCCTAGAATATTATTGGTCTTGCTATTTGCTGCCAAAATTCATCAGTTAAAAATAAGATATTATTTTTGATTGCCAATATTTTTTACCATGTAGAGTGTTGTCTCAGTTTAGACACAAAAAACATCAATAAGTTCTTCTTGTTGAGATGTTTAACAGAATTAGCATGATGGCACCATCTTGTGCTGAACTATGCAGTGCAATACAGTCAAGCACAAGCCCCATGTCCAAGTGTGGGTCATTTTATTTTATTTCTAGAATTTGCTGCAGGCCAATCAAAATTGGACCACAGGCCATATTTGGCCCCTGGACCATAACTTGGACACCTCTGATTTATGGCTATAAATATAGTAGATTGGAGATTTAGTTACTCTTTAAAATGAAATAGTACAATTGAGGATGAAATAACAGCAAACCCTGTTATTGTAGTAAATATATTTGGTGTAAAATGTCTATACAACAAACAAATATATATTGTCAACAATGAAACACTATAAATATTGCAGTATCCACCTATTGATCCAAAGAACACCAACTATCAACTCTTTTGATTATTCATTGATTTGTTTTAGCAGTTTTTCATACTGAAATGTCAAACAATCACCAGCTACAGCTCATTCATAGAAGCATTTCCTTCTCATACATCATAATAAATGCGGCGTCTTTTTGTTTGGGGCTGTTGATTTGACAAAAACAGCATTTTCAGGAAATGTCTTAGACCCTTCTTAATTGAAATAAACTATTTTAACAATTTATTTGACATTTTAAAGACAAAAAGGGACACCATTATTGCGTAAACAGTCTTCAAATAAACCTCAGTCCTCATTCTACTGTACAGTACAGACTCTTTTTTAATTCAAAATCAAAACAACACCAAAGATAGCAGACACAATGTAGAACAGAACCTCTGGGATCATGAACAGCAGTTGTTTTTTTTCTACTATCCTTTTTTGTTCTGATAATAACCTGGCTTGAGAAACTTCTGTAGTGATGGTTCTGATTCTACCATTCGTACAGCACAGTTGAATGTACCGTTTGTCTTCATACTTCATGACTATTTGAAGCTCCCACCTGTTTAGCAGAGTGTCAGCTGAACAGTTTCTTTAGTTTGGAGAAGAAGCCTCCCTCTTCCTGCTGCTGCTCTTTGTCCTGTCCCTCCTTCTTCGCACCAGAACCTGAAGCACTGCTGCCCCCTCCTGGACACAAAGATACTCTATATGAGCTTCTACTGAGTGCAGTACTGAACAGAGACCAGATATTTGTCTCCTTGTTTGTCTGCATATTTTACTGGTGTCAGTGCAGTTGAAATAACTCTCACCTCTAGAGGGATCAACACCGTTGACTGTCCCCTGAACATCTGTCTCCTCTTCAGCATAATTTATCATCAGAGAGCGCTGCTTACGAGTCAATTTCCTGCAGAAACCAGACAACAGGAGCACAATTTACAAATTTAGACCAGGGCTGAACGATTTGCAAAAATAATCGAATTGTGATTTTGTTTCCCAAATATTGCGATTTAATTTGTGATTATTCTTGGTTTAATCTTGTGTATTTTTCAACAAATTCAAGCAATAAATAATTACATAAATAAAACCATGTGTATTAAAAACAAAGAACTATTTACAAAGCAATTCATATATAGTAGCATGAATCTGAATATGGGGGTGCAACAAGCTTTAAGCTATAAAGGAGGCAGCTGGAGTGGAGGAGGTGAGGCTGGCTACCAGCTGATCACAGCTGGGGTATGACTTGTGAGGTAACACTGGACAATGAGCCAAGTATTTTTGCTTAAACTGCAAATGTGATGTCATTTGCTTTGTTCAAGTGCATAATCATTTTTATGTCACTCATTTTGATTAAGAAAAACATACATAAAACACAAAAGGAGGATTTTTGTAACCCATTGTTTAAAAAATGGACACTTGAATGTTTGCAAAATGTGGATAAAATCTCTGCCGCTGCAAAAAAATTGATTTATTGAACTGGTATTTTGACATATTTCAAGTTTAAGAAATATTGCAACTTCTGCGATTTGAAAATTGCAGCAGGCCACACTGCGATTTAATCTAATTTGCGATTAATTTCCCAGCCCTAATTCAGACTGACCACAATGTAAACATTGCCTGTTACCAGTGCAGAAAGAGAATCAGAATAATTTATTTTAAAACTTGAGGTCACACACAACAGGGCTAGTTTCACTAAATCCCACTTAAGCACAGCTGTCCCCAAACTCAACTGGCCTAATTCATTAAGTCATAATATAACACACAGTTTTAAAACACAGTCTCAAAAAGAGCAGAGTAATATAAAGACAACATGAGAATCGCTTAACTCACTCTGTGGCTTCTTTTAAATTGTTTTGGTCAGATTTGGTCCTCTAACAACTCTGCCACTGTTTAAAATGACTGCCAAGAGGAACAACCACATCTGTTATACTTTACACACACGTTGTACACCTGTGTTTGAACACGTGTATCTGCTATTGAGCTGTGCATTTATCATTGCAGTTATAATATGTACAGTGTTTTGAAATAAAGTAAATTGTTATTTTCAAACATGCACATTGGCCCTTCTTTTTTTTTTTACAATCAGTGGATCTTAAATATGTCTTCTCCTTACATTACCAAGACATTATTCAACCTGTTTATGTAACATAGGAAAGCCACACTTTTCATGTTGAATCACACAAATTTTCTTGTAAGGTATTCCCCTTTTTTAAATTCAAAATTGATAAGTAATGTTTTTAATTCTATTCCTAAGACTGACTTATCAGGATTTACAAAAACAGTTAGATATAAAGTGAGGAGAGAAGCTAACTAAGTAGCTTACTTTGGCACTCTGATCTTGATGTGAACATAGTGATCGCCGTAGCTGTAGCTGTTCATCCTCCGGATGCCTTTCCCGTGAAGTCTGATGACCTGATCAGCCTGACAGCTGGGAGGAATCTGGAAACACAGGTGACTTTAAAACACAGGATTTAAAAGCTACAGACAAAAAGGACAAAAAAATAACCCCCAAGGTTTTTAGTTACTGGTTGGATCTACACATTGATTAACACTTAACAATAACAACATTTTTGATCAAGGGGGCACCTGGACGTGATTGAGGTTCTTGATTTTTGATTTTTTTTCCAGCAATGGAGAGCTGTCGTTGGAAATGGACACCCAAAAGGACAAAAGCTGTGTATGGTGTCGACTCAATAGATTTTACTTTACTTAATAAAGTGATGGATGAGAGTATATTTTCATTGAGGTTTAGACCCTCCTGACTCACCATGATACTGATGGTGTCATAGAGACCCTGTGCTGTGGCTGTGCCCCCCAAGATGGCCTGAGCCACAGAGATCAACACATCTGAATGGATGTCCACTCCAGTACGCCTGAAGACTGGACTTCTCTGGACCTATGTGGAGATGACAAAGATACAATTAAATAAACTCCAACACAACTCAATCACATGGCTACAGTAAAATAACTTCTTTAAAAACTCACCCTGAATGTAATGAGGATTTCTTTATTTCCTACCGGCATACGGACCGTCTGACCATTTTCCACTCCTGGAAGAAAGTTCATTAAATTATCACTCTGCCAAGAAGTATTTGTCATCCTGCCTGATACAGAGGACATAAATGAATACTCAGTACCATTTTAGTGCTTCTAAATATAATGAATGTCCATTTTTCATCAGGTCTTCTCCATTTCTCCTCTAGAAAATGTACAAATGTTTACTTTTGCCAACATCATTTATGTTAAAATACCACTGAACTGCAGACATGGCTCCTAACTTCATCCTGTAAACTGATACTGAATATCGTATGGGTACTTAGGAGTACTTAGACTTGTTACCAGCATCACTAATACAAAGTTGAATGATTCCACTTCTGTCACTTTTAAGGCACCAGGGTGGACACCTACCTGCAGGCACAGGTACAGTGACCGTCTGCCTCTTCTTCATCTGGCCTGAGCCTCGGCACAGAGCACAGGGCGTGTTTATTATCGATCCTTTACCACCACAGCGTCTGCAGGTGGTACGCATCATGAAAGGACCCGTGTTGACTGATTCCTGCAGGAATGATGCGGACAGGAAAGGAATATGTTCACAGCTTTACAGTAATAATCAAAAACAACAGATTAAGTAGAGGAAAAATATAGAATTAAGAGGTTTATATAACAGTTTAAACCTGACAACCAGCGACTCACCATGCCAGTGCCGTTACAATAGTGGCAGTGAGACACTTTGGTGCCCGGCTCATTTCCCTTCCCATCACACCTAGGGCAGTTGTCATCAATGTTTATATTTAGCTCCTTGTTTGCACCTTTTGCAGCCTCTGAAAATGTTAGCTCCATCACATACTGTGGGAAAAAACAAACAGAAAATGTATATCTATTATTATGACTAAATTTGATTCACACCTCAGTGTCTAACATGTTCATAAAACTAAGTATAAAAAGTTTAAAAAGCTGAATTAAAAATAAAAGTTTAATGTTTAATATCAAAAAATGAATGGGACTGGAGTTCTGACCTCGGGTCTTTGCTCAAACATGTTGTTGAAGTCTCCAAATCCCATTCCTCCAGAAAACTCTCCAAAGATCTTCCTGAAGAGCTCCTCTGGGTTGATACTCGTCCCCCCTGCCCTGTAGTACTGCTGCTGGCTTTGCCCGGCCCGGTTTGGGTCAAATCCTGCTGCTCCATATGTATCATACTGCTTCCTTTTCACTTCGTCACTCAGCACCTTCACACAGAAACAACAAAGCCGGGAAATTTTTAAATTACATTCTAGACCAGAATAAGTAATTTAAGAGCTACATTTCATAAATTATCAAAAACACTACATGTTTACATCAGTGGTTTGAGAGCTAAATTATCTTTTATTTACTGGTTTAGTACCTCATAGGCTTCAGCCAGCTTTGCAAACTTCTCTTTGGCTTCTGGGTCATCTGGGTTAGTATCTGGGTGATACTTTTTTGCTAACTAGAGGACAACAAGGAGTGAAAGCATTGAATGTTAACCTTTAAAAAACACAAGTAAGTGAACATGTTTAAATGTCTAACATTTGAGGTATTTAAATGTTAAAACCCTGCAGGTATTTTCCCACGAGGGTAAAACAGGACGAGTGACTCTAACCTGGTAATAAGCTTTTTTAATGTCTTTCTGTGAGGCAGAGCGGGAGATTCCCAACACTTGATAGAAGTCCTCTTTGTTTGCTAAATGGTTGCTGGTGTGAAAAGAGCGGCTGGTATGGCAACATGGACATCTTGTACCTGCAGAGAAGGATCAAAAGAGGATTTATTTATCTCAGTTTCTCTTGCTAAATAAAATGCTATATTCAAAAAAATTTTGTGCATAAGGAAGAAAGCAGTCATCATGGCAGAATGTCGTTGAAAAGATTCAACATTTTTGCAGTCACACTCAACTTTGCATATTAAGTCCATGAAGAAAAGGAAAACTTCCATCTGGTGTCCTGATTTTAATCTTGTCAGCAAACTTCAGCTGAAACTTAATTTACCAAGAAAACATTCTACAAGAACACTATCACATTTTTATAAGTTTGATAGGGTGTATTTACACTACACAACAATATGTAACTTATTTGATCTTATTGAGCCACAATATTGTTTTTCCCAGTGTCCAATATGCCTAAATATCAATACTTATAAATTAATTCTAGCCATTACAGAATTAATAAAAATGTTTCTACAGTACTCTACAGGCAAAAAAATGGGGCTAAAATAAGACAGAGATGTGGCAATTAAGCTGCCTGAGGGTACCATCACGAGAGGGAGGATTGGCACAACCCCTGTCGTGCTCTGGATGTCTTTGCATATTACCAGAGGCATGGGAAAATACTCTGTTGAAAAAATTAAGTCCACACCTTTAGGGTGAGAAAGGGGTGAATATGACTAAGCATGGCCTAAGGCAGGGGTTCTCCAACTTTTCAGGCCATGATCCCCGGAGTACAGGTGCCAGAAACCAGAGACCCCACCCACACCTGAAGGTGGCTGAGGTATCACTGAATACAGTCGTGCACATTCAAGAATAGTTTGAAATTTAGTTCAAAAACACATATCAAGTTTGAGGATTGTATTTTCTTTTGGCAATTAAAGGTCACATATTATGCAAAATACACTTTTCTGGCTTTTCTAGGAAAAATATGTGCCCCTGGCCTGTCCAAGAATGAGAAAATTCCAAGCCAAGCTCATGATGTCATGTGGGGAGTTAGCCCCACCCCCTAGGTTCAACTGGCTGTCCCCGCTTTGAAGAAAGTTCTGCCCTCCTCTCCTGATCCTGGATCTGGAGAGCCACACCCATTAAGCCATTTCCTGAGAGAGGAGGAGTCAGAGGCGGGGTCAGACAGCTCATTAACATTTAAAGCCACAGAACAGCTCGTTCTGAGCACAGAGGAGTTTTTAAGACAAGCAAAAATCTAATACTGGAGTGTTTTTTCAGCAACAAACTTCACAGGCATGTTTTGAGGACCTCTCAGAACAATTTAAACTTGTCTTAAAGGGGTAAAATATGTGACCTTTCATAAGTAGTGTCAGAAATGGTTATATGAAGACATTAGTTTGTGAAGTTTTAGGCTGGAGCAACAGTCCTACTTCAGCAGAAAACACTTCTCTATTATCATCATTCCTTATACTTTCAAGTGCATTTCAAGGAACTGAACCTCTAGTTATTATGTTTTCGATGTGAACTACATTTAAATATTAAATCGTCTAGAATTAATTAAAACTGGCATATCAGATGTAGGAAAATATCCATTATCATGTCTCACTAAAACAAAGAGTTCAGGCATCAGTTAGTGTCCTTGAAATAGACAAAAGAAGTTTATTTTATTTAAATCTATTATAACACATTCCTAGAAAAAAGAAGCTTGATAGAGAAGATATGTTGTCTTGCAGTTTAGGATGACTAATTCATCCAGTGCTGCCCTTGGAAAATAGTATGACGAGCAAAAACCCATCAAAGAGTGAGATGGATGCGGATATTTCTTGCTTTACAAAAGTTTTGAGTGTTTTGGAGCGTTATTACTTAACTTTGCAGCTTTTTTCACATATGCTTGTCACCTCATACAGCTACATTCCCCACTGTTGTACATTAAATATTCTAGTCTGTAATGACCGCTGACAGTCTATTACCCCAGCAGGAACAACATGAACGTGTACAAACTTACAGATCTGATACATTGGCTGTGTAAAGCCTGTGTGGATCATGATGTTACTGAGTTTATCATACAGTAAAGTCTAAGAGCTGTTACATCATACATAAACCAAAGCTAAGCAGCATCATAGGGCTGTGTAAGCCTTTAGCTCGCTTTTACGTTATACTTCAACATCATCGATGATCAAGCTTGAGCATCAGGTCTTTGATTACATTACTGACAGAGATAAGAACAGTGACACTGCACTGCTGATAGAAGAAACTTTTGAGATATTATGCTAACAGTTAGCTATCTCACCTGTCAGTCCTCTCAATGTCACGACATTCCCGTGTGTCCAGGAGCTAAAACTGACTGTTATCCCTCCCCGGTTCGTGTGCGGTTCCGTCGCGGGACAAACTCCAGCATGTCTGGCGGAGAACCTTAAAAAACGACCGCTACGATGAGTGGAAGAAACAGATGCTGATAGCCAGCGTGATGCAAGCCGGGCAGCGGAGGACGCCATTTTTCGCGTCACTACCGGTGTCAGAAGGTTGGCAACGGTCCGCGCATGCGCTTTAACGGCTGCAGTGGAAGAGGAGGACTGTAACATTTACCTCAAAATAAAGGCATACCGAATAACTTTAATGTAACAGTAAGAGAGAACTTGTTTTACTTTCACTACATTTATTGTAGTTATGATGATAAAACATTTACCCTTTTCACGTTCCCTAATTTCCTGTATTAAAAGTTCAATTTTCCACGGATAAATTCGTGTTATAATCTTCAATCAGCCGACAAAAGCAGGTCTGAATCCAAAAGGAAGACTATTATCCTTAGTTTAAGGCAGTGGAAAAAAGACAAAATATAAATTAGTGAAATTTAAAAATGTGATTAAAAAAAAAAGAATGTGATTAATCACGATTAACTACAGAACTTTCGTGATTAATTACAATGACATTTTCAAACTATTTGGACAGCCCTAGTTAACATGTAATCAGGTTATTTATAGTAACAAAAAATGTGAACTTAATTTCAAAAAAAGTGTGTTATGTTTTTTATTTGTTGTTAATGACCTCTGGTGGGCCCACTTGTTGCACCTATGGGGCCCACCAGAGGTCTGTGGGCCATACTCGGGAAGCACTGGCCTAAACTATGTCCCAAAAAATATAAAAATAAATACAATCTCTGTTATTGTAATGATGGATGAAAGTTAAAGCCAATCAAACATATGTCTAACAGCCATTAAATTAGATATATTTTTACTACAGCTGTAAAAGGATTTGAATTTTTAATCGCCATTAATTGCAAAATTTCTGTAGTTAATCACGATTAAGTACACCATTTTCATAGCATTTTAGAATCCCACTATTTTGCATTTTAAAATGCTTTGGTCTCATTTTGGATTTTCCAACAGCCTTAAAATGAAGCTCAGCTGTGATCAGCTGATGACCAGCTGATCCTAATTATCACCTCCCAGCTCCAACAGCCGATCACAGCTCTTTATCTCAACACAGCGGTGTTTTTAAATATGACGTATTTCTTACTTATCCCTGCTTGCATTAATGCTGATACACCACACTGCTGCTGCTGGCAAAGCTTCACCTCCTCCACCCCAGCCTCCTCCTTTATAGCATGAAGCTTGTTGCACCCTCATAGTCAGATTCATGCTCTTATGTACTTATTGCTTTCAAACTAATTTTATTAATACACATTGTCATATATGTATCTATCCATATGGTCATTTCTATGCACTCCCTGGAAAGTCAAACCTGCTCAACTAACCCAGGGAGCATCTTTAGAGCAGAGCCTTCTACGCCAAGTAAAACTGTTTATACATTTAGTAATAAAATGAAAAAGGAACTTGTTATGGACTGAAAATGAGATAAGAGACCATTAAAAAGGTCAAGATGACTTTTTGACCAGATGACTAATTGTGGACCTTAGTTAATCAAAATTAACTTGATTAATCTTGGCAGCCCTAATTTTACCCAAAACTTCTGACAGAGAGAGAACTGTGTAAACTGCATGGATCCAAAAATCATGGTGGGGTCTCAGTACATTTTCTTCCAATATTTCGTAATAATAAACAAGAAATTCCCATTGGTGCCTTCTAACTCTGTATTTGTTGCAATGGTTAAAGGTCTCCATAGTGCTAAATTTCACTTCGCACTTATCTAAGTTGAGTTCTGGTATCATGACAACCCTAACAGTAAATGTATCACAGAAATCAAGTGAAAAAGCTAAAGTCTTTTCTATAAAAGCACAGCCAAATAAAGTTTGTTTTCTCTCCACATTATAAAACATACTACCAAAACTAACCTGAGATGCACCTGGAGATCCTTGATGTGGGTTGATTATCAATATCAGTGTTACTTAACCCTGTTCAACTTAAGAGCCAAATTGTTGAAAAATACATTTGCAAGAGCCACAATCTAAATGGTGAAAAAAGGCAATTAAAATAAGTTAAAGGTGGCAAAAATGGTCAAAAAGTGGCAAACACTGGAGGAAAAGTGGCAAAAATGGGCGGGAAGTCACCAAATAATGGCAAAAATGACGCAAAAAATGAGGGAAAAGTGAGTATAATGGGAAAAAATTAGAAGTATGGGAAAAATGGGCAAAAGTGGCATTTAATTGCAAAAGACAACTTAAATTGGCTAGAAGTGGCAAAAAGGGGCAAAAAAATAGCAAAAAGCAGGATAAAAGTGACAAAAAGAAGTGGCAAAAATGGGCTTATAGCGGCAAACACTGGGAGAAAAGTGGCAAACAAAGAGTAGAAAGTGGCAAAAATGGGTGAAAAGTGGCAAAAAAAATTAGTTACAGGTGGCAAAAACGGTCTAAAAGTGGCCAAAACATGGAGAAAAATGAGTGAAAATTGACTTCAATGGGCATAATTAAAATAAAAGGTGGGAAATAGGGGCAAAAAGCATGAAAGAGTGGCAAAATGAGAAAGCAGTGGCATTTAATTGGAAAAGGCAGCATAAATGGGCGAAAAGTAGCAAATAAGGTGAAAAAGAGGCAAAAAATTACAAAAAGCTGAATTAAAGTGTCAAAAATGGGCTAACAGCAGTAAAAATGGAATTAAAGTAGCAAAAAATTGCAAATAAGGGCAGAGGAAATATGCAGACAAAAATAGAGGTTGACAATTAAAGCCTACTGTGTGTGGGAAACAAAATGATTAAAGCTATTTCCATAGATCATTTTTGAGGTAAAATTTTCCTTTTTTAAGGTTTTCAGGGGGGACATTTTTTTAAATCAAATTAAGACATAAAAGAGCGACAAATCATCACAAAAGAGCCATACATGTTGAGTATTAGTGTAAAACTGATTATATTAAACTCTGATCTGCTTCCATACAGCTTTACTATTTTTCCAGACCCCTTACTTATTCCTTATACAGACAGTAGAGGGCGTCATGGAGCTACAAATGAGTGACTGAAGGTTTTTTGGGATCATGTTGACAGGATCAGATTCTGATATTCAGTTTTATTTGTGAAATAATTTTACTTGTATTATAGCATTTTAAGGTAAAACAGCAAAAATAACAACATATTACAATGATCTTTTATCTCCCACAGCAGCAGACAAACCCTAAACTGTGGTGGGACCACTGACGTTTGTCTCACAGGGTGAGGGTTCAAAAGTCATTGAGAGGGTGCAGGGGCAAGAACAATACAGTTCTGCTTCTGCAAGGTGTCAAGAGCAGGTCAGAGATTATTTTGTGTGACTTCATGCTTGAAAATTATTTTACTGCATGTCAGATTAACTTCTTAATTCAGCTAAGGTGGTGCTCAAACTACAGTAGAACATGACCTCATAAAATTATACGTATTAGGCTTTGAATATCAGACAGAGAGAATATAATGGATCATAAAATCCAAAACAGAAAATTAAAATCATAAAGAATAGAAGTAATTGAACTAATAATCCGATTTTAAAAAGACAGAAAGATATGAAACTAGAGGTCTTTATTACATCATGCACAGAGAGAGTTATAATTTCTTATCCATACACCGTAAACCTTTAAATTCTTCTCATATTTCCCGTCATCACCAAGCAGAGAGTCACTGTCACATGAGGATGCTATGATGGATAAAGGCTTAGCAGACTGATCACGACTTTTAGCATCTGCTGTTTTTACGAGGCAGAAATGTTGAATGGATGTCAGAGTGTGTGAACTGATGAAAGAGAAGCTTCGGCTCTCTCACCGTTTCCTCCCCGCCATCTCTCGCCCATTCCCTGCCGTCTCCAAGGCGACCTTCAAAACAGCATCCCAGCTGTGTGCGCCTGAGAGAAATGCTCTACCAGAGGAGGCTGACATTCGCCACTCAATAGTGTAAATAGAACTGCTTTTACAGCACTTAGACACGTAACATTTAATATTCAGCTATGTAGAAGTGTCAGGATCGGTTTGTGTTCTCAGGTTTTGTAGATGTGACTCATAAAGTGGCTGCCTCTTCTTCTTCTGTGGTCATTCCTGGCTTTTTAATCCCTCAGGCTATGGAGATGGAGGGTCTGAGGTCAAGTCATCACATCAGTGGGAGGTGGGGCGAGGGTGTCAATCTTCTCTCAACTACTTGCGCCCTTTCCCCTCAAACTCTATGCTGTTGAGTGTTCATTTTGCAGCAGGAACCTTTGGTGATGAGAAATGAAGCTACAGAAAAACTGCAGTGCTGTGAGTGTTCACTTCAGGGTGGCTGCAAAAGTCAGGGAATCCGAGTCCATGTTATCTTACAGCAGGGAATAAAGCATTCCTAGTACTAAAAAAAGAAACACTTTTGAACTGTAGCTCTGAGTAACGTGACCATTGTAGAGCAATGGCAGCCACCATTGACCACTATGCAGAGCTGCAGCACCAGGGACCATCACCTGACAACTCAGAAAAGAGATTTTGATTGTGACTGTAAGTTTTGGTTACTTTTGAAGTACTTATACAGCACATGGGACACTATTTAAACCACTAGATGTAGGAAAAAGTCCCTGCCACCACGCTATGAAATAATAATGTATAATTATGTAACATTACGACGTATGAAGCAAATACTCGGAACTATTTCTTGAGTAAACCACTGGGCGGAGTGACACAGTGCAGCAGCCATGTCTGGAGTGTAGTTCCGGGTTTGCATTTAGCTTTAAAACATCTCCGTCTCGTAATTTTCCATGATTATTTCATAGTGTGGTGAATGTACAGGTCACAACTTGTCCATGAGAGCGTTTTGGAGTTGTTGGATTGTGTATTTGATGAGTTTGATGAGGGAAAGCCGGAATACCGTCTGCTTACATTGAGTTGGCACAGCAGGTCCGAACTCGGCAGCGGCGATCTAAAAATAGCTTGCACCGACAACAGAAGGTAACGAACCTTTTACTAAGACTATAGGAATTATGGCAATGGATGAATTTGCCAAAATGTTGAAGTATCCCTTTAACATTAAGGAAACCTTCAGGTAAAGTGCATACCACCTATTGGCACAACGGACAGTTTAACATCACGTCCAGTGTTTGATGATTCTGTTATTAGATACAGGACCTCCTAGTTCCTTCTCTCACAGCAGTTTTAGGTTACAAATATGACTGTTCATCTGTGTATAGCAGAGTTGTCAAGATTAGTCAAGTTAGCTGTGATTGATCAAGGTCCACAATTAGTGCACTAATTATTTTTTTTAATCACAATTAATCACATACCTTATTTTCCATTCCAGTACAATAGGGTAAGGCCATTTCAGAGTCTCCTTGCAGCCACAGCGATGTAAAATAAGTCCACCATTGCTCCTTTATGTCCCATTTCACATTTCAAAAAATATCAGACAGCTCAGTGGACAAGTCAGAGTCATCTGAACCTTTTTAATGTTATCTTATTTCATTTTCAATCCATACCAAGTTCGTGGTCATGTTTTAATCTTCGATCTACCTATAATAGCAGGTTTGTATCTTAACAGGAAGTCAATCAAACTTAGTTTAATACAGTAGAAAAATAAAAACGACTAGGGCTGTGTTTAATCGTGATAAATCTCAGAATTTCTGTAGTTCAGCGCAATTAATCAAACGTTTTTGAAATCCATTACTTGACTATTTTTCATTTTAAACCTTTTTTAGTGTCATTTTTATTTGTCTACAGTACTAAACTCACTATTTTTAAAATCGCGATTAAATCATTTTGTTCACTAATTGTGGACCTTGATTAATCATGATTAACCCAATTAATCTTGACAGCCCAAAAATGACACTAAAACAGTTTAAAATGCAAGTTAGTGAAATTTTTAAGTGTGAAAAAAGGTGGGACTCATCGTGATTAACTACCACTACTATGATTTAAAATTTGAATCTTTTGACAACCCTAGTTAGGCCTAGGGTTAGGTTTATGCCTCTGTGCCAGAGAAAGCTGAGGAAATGTTATTTTTGAGTTGTCTATCTGTATGCTTGTACGCCCTCTCATGAATGTAATATTTCAAGAAAACTCAAACAGTTTTTCCAGTTTTTACACAGCTGTTTAACCAAACTCAGGGATGAACTGATTAGATTCTGGAGATCACAGGTCAAAGGTCAATGCTATTGGGCTTCATGTTCAACCCTTGATCCCTAAGCCATACTGTGAATCCTTTACACGAGACGTTTAAGACGCTTTGAGGGATTTTCTTCAAACTTTGCATAAAATTCACTCTAAGGATGAACTGTTCGATTTTGGAGGTCAGAGGTCAAGGCCATTAGGTCTTGCGTTTGCCTTTCCTCATAACATATTGATGAATTCTACTACCACAGAACAACCATCGTCCAGTTTCTGGACCCATTACTGAACTTTTACTGTCCAACAAATGAAAACCTCTGTTGGCATATGACCAGCAGGCAGAAGTTCTTTCATAACTTCAGGACTTTACAGTTCTATTAAACATAATAGCAATGAATGCTGTATTGTAGCACACTATATCAACAAAGTAATGAAGCATTTTAATGTGCACACAGCGTAAAGAAAAATCCTCCTCTCCTATCACTTAAATTTGTGATTGGAAAGTCAAACAAATCAGTATTGCTAACGTTCCCTGTAGTCCTCCATCACTCATGCACCTCCTTAATGTTATGATTTGAGGAGGTGGGGTTTGTGTGATTGACCCCCTGTGATGTCCCGTCATCTGCCTCTCTGACATGAACAAACATCAGAGATGCAGAAAGAGGGGAAACATGAATGTTCTCGGCAGCCAGCGCATCACTTAATAAATGATCTCAGAGCCAGAATGTCTCACATTCATGTTGAGAGAGGCACAGCTGCTGATATCAGAGCGTCTATCAACAGCAGAGAGAGCGAGCAGAAGTCAAACCGTGTCCAGGATGACACTCCGCACTCCCCTCTGTTATGGAGATGTAGCAGCTGTTATGGTTACAGTCCGTGCTCCTGAATTACTGAATGGTCTCGCAGTATCTCTGTCTGTCTCTGTGTGTACCACCAACTCGTCTGCAGACGATCCACAGCGTCTGTTTGAGAACATCGGCTGATAAAAAAAGACTCCTGAAAGCAGAGTCCCAGATGGCGACTATAGAAAAAGATGTTCTTTATTAATCCAGAGGGAAATTCAGTGTTTACACTCTGTTATTGAACATGCTACACATCCAAGGTTACACCTACATGTACATGCAGGATCCTATGGACATTCCTTAATGGAGAGAAATCAGAGTAAAGGGCTGCACTCAAATGAGTGCTTGTTGGGGGTTCAGGGCCTTGTTCAAGGGTACCCAGCAATGCTTGGAAAGTGAACTGGCCTCTCTTTAGTGACCAGGATAATTCCCATACCTTACTTTTACAAGCAATTGCCTTTTTACGTACTGTTCTGGTGGAAATTTGAATGCAAACTTATCTTTTTATAAATGGACTCAAGCTTGCATAGCACCCCATCCGACAACTCAAAGAGCTCACCTGCCCATTCACTCTACATTCATGCACTGATGGTGAAAGGTGCAATATAGAGAAGTCATCAGCAATGTGGGGTTAAGTGTCTTTCCCGAGGACATATCCACACATGACTGCAGGAGCTGAGGACTGAACCCCCAGTCCTCTGGTTGAAAGACAACAGACTCTACCTACTGAACCACAGATGCACCAGTCTTAAACAAAAGCTATTTTGCCACTTTTTACATCTTCGCCTTTTTTCAGATTTTGTCTCAGCAGTCAAGTCAAGCATCATTGGAATAGTTTTTCAGCAATTTAGCATTTGTATTCCTCTGCATCATGTGTCATTAATGTGTCTTTGCACATTGTTCTTTATTGCACCAGAGACCAAAATATGAGCAATCCGGTTCTTGTTTAGTGCCATTGGTAGAGCTGGTTGTCTCTGTCTCTGTCTCTGCTTGCACACCAAAACAACTGATCAGGACGTTACAATAAACCAAGGCAAAAGAACTCGTAGCCAAAGGTGGGAAATATTCTTTTATGTCCTAATTTCACCTCAAAGTTGTTTATTATGCAGACCAGCTGTATCAAGCAGCAACGTCTGGTCCTGGAAAATTAAGCCAATGCAGAAGTGCAAAAAATTGCACAACAGCAAGTGTCCACTTGAGGCTGGCTGCAGGAAGCCAGGAAATCCCGTACACAACACATGGTAAAAAGCTGTTTTTTACACTAGACATAAACTGGTTTACAGCCTGGTTCAAAATACAAAATGTGTCTCATTAGCTAATGTCTTCATATACTCACACTGTACGGGGGATGAATTTTTTTGTACAACAATCATTGAGTATATATAGGAAAAACGTCACTGCCCACTGGTTGTAGCATCTGGTTTGATTGACAGATAGCTTGACAGGTGGACACTACAACCAGAAGGCTAGCTTTAGTGCTAGCTTAGCTGACAGGAAGTTGAGCTCAGTGGGCGGGCTCTTGTCTGCCGTTAGGTTGACCCAAAGTTCGCTTGAGACAGAGATTTCAATATGGAGGCTGTCACGGATTGGCTTCAAAAGCTGTTCTAGTCTGCCTATTATAATCAAACGGCTGACGGCACACAGGCTTTGTCCAAATCTTTTTACAGTCTATGAGCTGTACCCGTCTGTAGTGCTGTAACCCCTAGCTTATTTGCTTGTGCCCTCAGTATGCTCTCCTTAGAGGGGCAATACACTCTAAAATCTCTGGATGTTAATGACATCACCATTGCCAAGCAGTGTTGTGTGTAACACAGGGCAATGTAACACCATACTGTCATCACATTACATTCTACTGTAATGCAGTGGTGTAACGTGTTACTGCTGCTAACTTAGTAATCACATTACTGTGACTCGGCGGTAATAACCTCGTTACCGTTGTGTAAATCCACCAACAACCTGTAAAAGGCAAGAGAGAATGGCTGCAGACATCAGACATCCATGACATGTTTTTTTAATCGAGTTGTCTTTTCATGACAAACCAAACTCCAGAAAGTGTATGTATTTCCCAAATGCTCAAATGTTCCCAAAATGCCTTGCATGTGGCTCCCATCCAACAGAAGCACAAGCCAGAATTTGTCTGTGCTTTTAGAAGAGGCTTTCTCTATCAGAATGTGAAATTTATCAATAAAACGTTGACGTGGGTGGATCACAATGTGATTGCCACTTGTACATTGTTACTTGGACGTGTTCTGTATGATTACAGATATCCAAGCGCACATGAGGTTATGGACATCTGATGTATGCAGTCGGGTGCCTCTCGTAAAACGCAGCGCAGTTCAAATAAGGGTGCGTGGAGATACACACACTATGCAAACTGTGCCCAGACCAGAAACAACTCCCTGCTGCTGTCAACTCTGCATCACATCTTTCCAAACTCCTGCAAAGGCAGCAACACAAAGCTAGAAGCTAGAGACCCCCAGAGCTCGAGTGAGGCTCGAGATAACTGCATGATACTGACACCTACCAAGCAGTGAAAGCTTGGTTTTCAACTAGAGCAACAGGTAACAAAAAAAGCTGAGATAAATAGGTTTGTGACAAATAAATGGCGGAGGAAATTTTACCAGCTGCAGCCTTGTTGTTGATATATTTTTCTGTGAGGTGCTGTTTTGGTCTGGTTTTCACATATTTGCTGGCATTCTTTTTTGTATTAAATGAAAATAATTCAGAGCTCATGGTTTCATATCATCACACATTCAACAAAACACTGAACAACAGAAGCACCAATCTGGAAAATCTCTACTCTCCTGGAAGACTTAAACCCAATATTCTCTCTGTTTTTATATCTAACTTTGTTGCTTGCTCTGTGATTAGTTAAGATAGATTTCTGGGGCTGAATGATGTTTTTCTGCTTCTTCATACAAGACTGATGAAAGCAGTATGACTTTATCTGAACAGTAAAGTTGTCTACTGTAAAATAAATAAATAAATAAAAAGTTCTTGTTACTTTGCATCAGTAGTGGGTTGGCTTTTTTCCAATCATTCTAATTATCCTAATTGTTGCATGTAACTATTCTATCAGATACTGTTTCCCCACAGCTGCATGTAGGTGGTCCCTCCTTTATTAAACACTTGTTCACTAATATGAGCCCAGGTCCCAGTGGGAGTATTTGAATTATGCGGCCCAGTTCCAGCCTCCCTATCTCTCCTTGAATCACATCATTTTCATCAAGCTGTCTGAGCCAAACATAAAATGCCAATCAACCAGCGCTGACCTCATGTGATGAATCATTACATCAAATTTCAGGACCCAAGCATGTGAAAGCAAACACACACTGTGATGAACTGGAGTTTGCACCAATGGTTTAGGGTCGATGTTTGTCATTTTTCTGTATGGTTGCTATGAGTCATGAGACATTTTCTAGAGGAACAGCAAACGATCATGTACTTAGCCGTGCTCTGTCCAAAGATTTCTGATGGCTGCCGTTCCTGTTTTCCACTCAGAATGTGGGGTCTTGAGGTTGCTGGACAGAGACTAGGTCAGGTTTGGATTTCATGGCTGAAGCCTTGAGATAATTAAACAACTACATACAGCAGTCTATTAACTAAAAATACTGTTGGCTCTCAAAATGGCTCTCACTATGGTTCAACAGAGGCCTTAAGCCTTAGAAATGTTTTTGTAACCTTTTACAGACTCCTTCCCCAGCACTGTATGCAAAATAGATCCAGAGTTGTCTGATGTTTTGATCCATTTATCCGTGCTGCTGTCACAGTCAGCAGGCAGCAGTCCATCACAACTTGCAGCACCCAAAAATGAGCTCACGCTCTGCTCTATCGAAAACAGAGAAAGCATCTTCTCTGGTCTGTTTTGGATCATACCTGCAATGGCATGCAGGTCCTCTCTACATTACGCGCCTTATTGTTTGAAATGAAGAGACGCTTCTTCTTTTACACTGGTAGTAAAGAAAACAGATTATATAAGCAGTGTTGATACTCCATGACTTCTTTTCCAGCGTGTTCCCTTGAGTGCAGAGGAGAGAAAGGCAGTCTTTGTGTGGTTTTATTAAGTCACTAATCTGCAGAGTCAACACTCAGAGGGTTTCTCTGCCCTGTGGTTCTGTGGCGGCAGTCCTGTTTGGTGTGATGGCTGCCATGGGGCTGCTCGTAAACGTCTCTGTGGTTTCCTCTAATTCTCTTCTTCCCTTGCCCACGGTATGTTTGTGTGTGTGTACGAATGATGGATATCTGCAGCTTCAAATGAGGAACGTCTCTCTAGTCATAGTACTCTGGGGTTTTGGCCCACAGCAAATTATTCCCACCTATATACCGAGGCAGAATTACTTTTTCACCGAAACCATCTGCAGCTGCTGATGGAGGCAGAGAAGCTGAAGGGAACATTGAAGTCAGGAGGCTGGAAAACCAAAACAATGTGCTGAAAGACGCTACAATACAGATAGGACCATCACAAGACCAGAATTATAGACTTTGACACAAAACTATAAGCAAGCTCTTAAACACTAGAGAAACGGGAGAAATGTGCTACCAACCTGCTTGTGCTAGTTCTGACTCACTCACACTGCTGTTCAAAGGTATGACATTCATGACCTTGTGAAGTTTTGCCCTCAGTTTGTCAAAGAGGTATGGAGCCCCAGACAAAAATTTTAAATTGTGGCCACAATATAGCTATAAAGTGTGCACGAAATACTAATTCATGGTCACGAAGTACTAAATTGTGGCCACAAATACTAACTCTTGGCCACGACATACCAATTCGTGGCCCCAAAACACCAATTCGTGGCCATGAAATACTAAATAGTGGCCACAAAATACCAATTCGTGGCCATGAAATACTAAATAGTGGCCACAAAATACTAAATTGTGGTCACGAAATACTAATTTGTGGCCACAAAATACCAATTCATGGCCACGAAGTACTAAATTGTGGCCACAAAATACTAATTCATGGCCACGAAGTACTAAATTCTGGCCACAAATACTAACTCTTGGCCACGACATACTAAATTGTGGCCACAAAATACTAATTCATGGCCACAAAATATTAATTCTTGGCCAGGAAGTACCAAATTGTGGCCACAAAATACTAATTTGTGGCCAAGAAATACCAAATTGTTCCACAAAATACTATTTCGTGGCCACGAAATACTATATTGTGGCCACAAAATTCTAATTCCTGGCCACTAAATACCAACGAAGTAGGTATAATGTGCGTATGAAATACTAATTTATAATGTTTATACCATTCCTTGACAGCTGGGTAAGCAAATCGAGCGCACCTTTCTATCCCGGCGTCCAAATCGTACCTCCGCAGGTAAAGCAACCTGGCTCTCAATACTCTGTTTAAATGCCTTTTGGTAATAATGGTTCCTTGCAATGCCAGGCTATTTAGAATGTCTTTGCAGCTCAGTCCCAGCCGAAAATATGATTCAACCATACTATCCCTGTCCATCCTGTAGCTTTAGCCCCCCTACTTTAGAGACCTTAGAGAAGGTGCGCTCGATTTGTTTAACCAGCTGTCCATAAATTATGTTAATATTATTAATTAGTATTTCATGCGCACATTATACTTATTTCATGGCCACAAATTAGTATTTTGCGGGCACAATTTAGTATGGTCATGAATTAGTATTTTGTGCACATGTTAAAGCTATATTGTGGCCACAATTTACATTTTTTTTTACCATGTCATGTCTGGGGCTCCATAAAGAAGGGCGTAACAGGGGATGAAGTGATCCCTCTCTGTCTGCTTTGGAGGAAGTGAAAACAACTTTCCGCAAACATTATTACTGCAAATTACCTGTTCATGAATGTCACCAACCCTTCCCACCTGATCTTGTTGGGTTTGCTGGATATCACCAGCTGCATTCTTGCATCAGCTCACTCTGATTTCACTCAGAAATGTCCCTAGAGCACTGAGGGAAATATTCCAGGTAGAATTGGGCTGAAAAATCTGGCCAATCCTGAGAAAGGATTTTTATGTTTGTGAGAAAGTACTGCAAAACTGCTGAAAATGCCAAACCCTTAAACAAACAATATCTGCTATATAGTACATAATAAAAACTGTGGTTATTTTGCATGTTTATATTTTATAAATGGATTATTTTCCCTCATAAATGGAATGAAAATAGCCCACTGATTACAATGAGAGCAATTGTTATGGCTGGTGGAAAATCTCTATCTCTCAGCCCCTGCCCCTCTTCCTTGTTTCTGCCTCTATCCCTCTATCACTCTAACTTTATCCCTTTCTCCATCTCGGCCCCTAAGCCCTCTAAATGGCGCTGTGACGTCTTGTGGTCGATTGTTCAAAGCGGTTGCCAGTTGGGTTTCCAGTTTTTGGGGGATTTTTGTGGTTTACCAATTGGCGGTTCCACAGGGGAAACATTTTCATATTAACTGATAAAAACTTCCAATAAATGGAGAGCATTGTACTTTTGTATATTTTATATTCATGCATAAAAGAGATGCATGGCATAAGAAGCCATGTGCAGATCTGGAGGAGGCCACCCACTCAGAAACTGTGGACTGGGACGTTCCCAGGACTCTTACCCAGGCCAAACTTAGCCCAGCCAATTTCTCCATCCGGATCCTGGGAACATGCCGTACCTGCTCTAATGAACTCTAATGTGCTTTCTTAAGCTGTTTTCATAAGGACTCCCAACAGCAGTTAGTTACGCACTTCTTCAAATGCCTTTTAAAGTGCCACGTTCAGAAAAAAGCGCTTGTTGGCACCGTGTTTGTTTTGAGCAGCAGCAGGCTGCTTCATATTCATGTGTTTTCATATCATAAAGCTCCAGCAGAGTCGCTCCACTAAGCTCTGCAGCAGCAGTCCATCCTTCTTTAGCCAACCGTGATTTCTGATAACTTTGAATATTTCATTTATTACCCCCAAATTTTCTTAGCTAGTTCCACAGATTTATGCACATTATTAGTATGAACTTGAAACTGCCCAAAAAGTTAGATTTTTCATCCCACTGTGTGATTTAAAAGCTTTTTTGATCTGCTCTGAAAACGGTTTGATGCATATTTATTAACACATTTGAATTTATGGATTAATAGTGTTTTCATCATAAAATGTCTGGATATGGGCTGTGAAGATATTTTTCTCCTGTGGTCCTTGTTGGAAAAAATCAGAATCGCTGTAAAACATAAAGTTTAATGTATCCTTAAGTAATATGATATGAAACCCCATTTCCAAAAATGTTGGGGCGCTGAGTAAAATGTGAAAAACTGATTTGTAAACCCATATTTAATTTACAGTAGAACAGAAGCAACATATTGGATGTTGAAAAATTAGCTCATTTCTAGTTTGATGGCAGCAACACATCTCAAAATAGTTGGGACAGGGAAACGAAAGCCTGGAAAAGTATGTAGTACCAGTGTTAATTTTGGCAGCTATTTTTAATTTTAGTTTAAGTCTTTAAATGAAATGTCTTTTTAAGTCACATTTTATTCATTTCTTCCCATTTTAGTTTTAGTCAACGAAAACTCAAAAACATTTTAGT
Organism: Cheilinus undulatus; assembly: GCF_018320785.1. Lineage (NCBI taxonomy): Eukaryota > Metazoa > Chordata > Actinopteri > Labriformes > Labridae > Cheilinus > Cheilinus undulatus. Next base: position 48,750,674 of record NC_054868.1, read on the forward strand.
CTAGTTTTAGTCCATAAAAGTCCTCACATTTCAGTCTTTACTTTTAGTCCAAGCATTTATTTTCTTGCCTAAATCTGGAACCAAATCATGGTAGCGTGTTCCACCCACCCTGCCAAACCTGGGGTCCCTGCTTTCTACAGCTGAGAGGAAGAATACATGCATCGTATTTTAACAGATTTACCCACAATGGAGAAATACCACCGACTTTAAATGTCTGACGAAAACTAGATGACATTTTAGTCTAGTTTTAGTCATCTTGACGAAAAACAAACTTACTCTTTGTCAGTTTTAGTCATCACAGATCTATTTTTCTTAGCCTTAGTCTAGTTTTGTCATGGAAAAAAAGGCTGTCGACGAACATTTTTAAGTCATAGATTTAGTTGACGAATTTAACACTGGGACAACATTCCTCTCCTAAACTCTAGCACCTGTGCTACACTATGGAAAACAAGACTCTGTCCTAACTTTATGGAGATGTGTTGCTGCTTTCAAATTCAACATGAGCTAATATTTTTCATGAAATGGTAAAATGTCTGTTTCAACATCTAATATGTTGTTTATGTTCTATCATGAATGAAATATGGGTTTATGGGATTTAACAATCATTTCATGCTGTTTGTATTTTACATTTTACACAGTGCCCCAACTTTTTTGGAGTTGAGTTTGTATTTTTAAAACTAATGCTACCTAACATTGGATATCTGTTAACCTTCTGGGCCTTTCCAACGCCAAACACTCAACCAGAAATGATCACTTTTGGCTCCAATAACCAGCAGAGACAATCTAAAAATGTGTGAGGCATCAGCTGGTGACATCTCAGCTGCTACTGGTCTATTTATTCAGTGAAGCCCCACTTCCCTCTGAGAATTTACAGCCATTAACCTTATCTGAGGGTCAGCTACTACCACCCTCTCTAATTTGTAGAACTGAGCGCCTAATTTGCAGCACTGAGACCACTCCCATCCCTCTGACCGTCTTCCACAGGAAGTCTCTATCTACTGCATCTTCTTTCCAACAAAGAGTCTTGCTGGTCTTTAACACCAAAGGCCCGCTGCAGCCCGAGGCTTTATGTCACCACAGCTGGGTCCCCCTCGTCATGTCTGACCTTCCCTCCCCTCAGGTGACAGCTGACCCATGCAGAGCTGCAGCCCACCTGAGCGCCGCTGAGGCTGCAGGTCAGTGACCACCTCAGTGATGACAGGAAGATGTTATCCAGGCTGATGCCACATTTGTCATACATAAAAAACTGCAAAAATTCAGGAGACAAAAACATGGAGATAAAAGGCTGAAGTATGCATAAGTTCCCCAGGTATTAAAATGTCTCTCTCTTTCTTCTCTTCTGTCCCGCGTCTCCTCTCTGACGGGACCACCAAGGCTCTGTTTCATCTCAGGAGAGGTGTCAAACTCTGACAAGTTCACTTAAGTCTGGAACTGAATCGAGAGTGGCCCCATTAGTGAAGGAGTCAGAGGGATGAAAGACGAGGTTTGAAGGGAGGAAGGTGGGAGGGAGAGCATGGCTGAAAACACAAGACTTGGCAGGATGTTACTTTCTCTGGGCTGTTTTGTCAACAGGTGAAGATGTGATGGCACACTTGACTTGTGCTGTTCTCAAAGACAATGCAGAGGACGGAAATTTAGACGAGTAAGAGAGAGAAAGAGGCTGTCAGGGCAGTGGATTATATGCTGATGTGACAACACTTTCCCTGACAGACTGAACTGTTTCTGTGACAATTTAAACTAAGTGGTGACCAAAATTCCTCCAGACGGGCCAAGTGAGAAAATGAGCATGACATTTAACCCCTATATTAGACTTTATTTCAATCAAATCGACTAAGATGTTCAAGAAATCTGCCTCTCTTTATCTTTATTAAAGCAAAGTTAAGTTTCCCACAAGCAGGAGAAGGAATCAACTGTGCATTTAGTTATTGATGTCCACAAGAGGATATTTTCTACCATTCATAGGCTGATTTTAAGGTTTATCTGGCAAAAAGTGGAAAGTTGGCAGAAAAATGGGAAAAAGTAATAGCAGAAGGACAAAAACTAGTAAAAAAGTGGCAAAAGTGATAAAGTGGCAGAAACTCAGCTAAGAAGAGCAAAAAGGTGCAAATGGGTGGAAAGAAAAAGGTGAAAAGCGGTTAAAACTAGCAACAATGGGTAACAGCGGGAAAAAAATATGTAAATATTGGCAAGAAATTGGTTAAAAGCAGCAAAAATGGTTGAGAGTTGTAAAAACTACGTGCTAACAAGAAAAAAAAGGAGCAAATGGTTGGAAAAAAAATGGTGAAAGCAGTGAAAAACTAGCAAAAATGGCTAGCTGAGGCAAAAAATATGCAAAAAAATTGGTTAAAGGTGGCAAAAAATAGATAAGAGTGGCAAAAAATGCATAGGGAGGGGAAAAAGGAGCAAATGGGCCAGGAAGAAAAATGGTGAAAAGCGGTTAAAAACTAGCAGCAATGGGGAGCACCGGTAAAAATATGCAAATATTGGTTAAAAGCAGCAAAAAGGAGCAAATGGGTAGAAAAAATATGGTGAAAAGTGGTTAAAGACCATCAACAATGGGTAACAGAGGCAAAAAAAATACGTAAAAACTTGGTTACAAGCAGCAAAAATGGTTGAGAGATGTAAAAACTACATGCTAAAAAGGGCAAAAAGGAGCAAATGGTTTGAAAAAAAGGTGAAAGCATTAATAAAACTAGCAAAATTGGCTAGCTGAGGCAAAAAATATGCAAAAAAATGGATTAAAAGTGGCAAAAAATAGATAAGAGTGGCAAAAAAAAAATGTATAAGGAGGGGGAAAAGGAGCAAATGGGCCAGGAAAAAAATGGTGAAAAAACTAGCAGCAATGGGGAACAGTGGTAAAAAAAAAAAAAAAAAAAAAAAATGCAAACATTGGCAAAAAAAGGCGTAAAAGCAGCAAAAATGGTTAAGAGTTGCAAAAACTACGTGCTAAAAAAGGCAGAAAGGAGCAATTAGCTGGAAAAAAAATGGTGAGTTAAAGACACCAGTTTAAAGACTATCAACAATGGGTAACAGAGGCAACAAAAAAAAAAAAACCATAAAAATTGGTTAAAAGTGGGAAAAAAATGATTTAGGAGGGGAAAAAAGAGCAAATGGGCCAGGAAAAAAATGGTGTAAAGCGGTTAAAAACTAGTAACAATAGGTAAGGGAGGTAAAAAAAAATATGCAAACATTGGCAAAAAAGGGTTAAAAACAGCAAAAATGGTTAAGTGGCAAAAAATTGGGCTAAGAAAGATAAAAAGGAGGAAATGGGTGGAAAAAATGGTGAAAAGCAGTTAAAAACTAGCAACAATGGGGCGTGCGAGTAGTCGAGTGGCTAAGGCACGCACCATATGCGTGGGCAACCGGGGCTCTCTTCCCTGTTTCCAACTCTATCCACTATCCTATCAAATAAAGGCAAAAAGGCCAAAAATAAATCTTAAAAAAAAAATTGCAACAATGGGTAACACAGGCAAAGAATATGCAAAAATTGGTTAAAAGTGGCCAAAAAAAATAATTAAGGAGGGAAAAAAAGGAGCAAATGAGCCAGGAAAAAAATGGTGAAAAGTAGTTAAAAACTGGCAACAATAGATAAGAGAGGTTAAAAAATATGGAAACATTGGCAAAAAAAAAAAAAATGGATTAAATGCAGCAAAAATGGTTATGTGGCAAAAAAAATCGGGCTAAGAAGGATAAAAAGGAGCAAATGGGTGGAAATATGGTGAAAAGCAGTTAAAACTAGCAACAATGGGCAACAGAGGCAAAAAATATGCAAAAATTGGCAAGAATGGCTTAAAAGTGGCAAAAACAGTCAAAAAATGGGTATCTAAAGGAACAAAAAGCTGTGTTAAAAAAAGCAAAGTAGGTCAAGATGGGCAAGAATTGGTTAGAGAGGCAAAATGGGTTAAAAGTTGGAAAAAATGTAAAATGGGCTCAAACAATGATGAAAAGTGATGTGAATAAGTAATTTGAACATCAGAACCCTGAAATAGTTTGACAACACACATGCTTCATGATCATCGATAAATCACCACTGTAGCGCTCATTGGCTGGGATTTTCAGGAGCCTTACCAATTCTGTGGGCAGATCTGGTTTGGGAATAGAAGATCCTTTAAAAAACCTCAGAGGGAACATTTTGTCAATCTCATTCATTACAAACCATTCAGAGCAGTGAAGGATATGCCGTAGTGGGCATGAGCAGCTTCAGAGAGATGTTGCCACTGTGGCTATCATTGCCAGTTATCAGAGCAGTCAGTTGGTGAAACAAACATACTAAAGCTGGTCCAGAGTTACCGGACACACTAGATAGTGTTTCATATCTACTGCATGGGATATATTTTTCACATTCATCTGGGAAAGCTCCTATACAGAGCGTATGGGAAAAAAAGGACTTTTAAAAATTCTCACAAAGTGATTAGATAAACACTCTGCCTGTCACTTTCAATACTGGCCAATCAGCTGGACAAGACAACATGAGGTAGTCGGACATGTGCACCTAACTGAACCTCTTTAATATATGAACAGTGGAGTTTCTTTTTCAAGGAGGAGCATTTCTTGCCAAAGTCAGTCAGGAGATATGCAAAAACATCCTCTCTGCCAAGACAAGCCTTTGACGTGACTCTTTGCTCTTGTTTTAATGAAGAAAAGTTCTTATTAAACTGCCACTATATTACAGCTACAACTGTGCTAATAGCAATCGGCAATTGTACAAACAGGTAACCCCATCTCTAATGTTCACAAGCAGCAGAAAAGCAAAAACATCACAAAAAGCTTTCAGTGCTGTTATTTGCTCTGTGGTTCATTCTTGCTTGATGAGCAAATCCATCTGCTCTGCAAGGCTCGCAACAGAGAGCTGGATCTTTAATAGATCTTGTACTAAGTATGAGTGCCACAGAAAATTATAATGGATCCTGGACCAACAAAATGCCCATTATGCACGCTTTGAGGAATACAGCCAAGAATTCCAGTATTACAAACAAAAATGACCACTCTGCAGGTGCACCTGGCTCTTAAAGGAACAAGAGCCACTCTCTGATTGGTCTGTTTCATGTTCTGCCTGAAACCCACTGAGGTATACTCAAGGATTTATTCCAGCCTCTTTTAGCTCTGTGCCTCACCAAGTGACCACTATATGCCCAATGTTAACAGCTACTGCCCAAAATCCTCCTGCAAAAGAAATTTTTGTTTGAGTTAACTGATAAAATATAAACAATGATGAATGTTTTGCAGTGTTTTTATCAATGTAAAGTGACCCCCACAGTCAGGTTGAGAGGTTTTATCTTTCCTATCTCAGAGCTTTTCTTCACATGATGGTGCAGCCCTGTGCAAACATGCTACACGTGTTCAGTAAAGTAGATAGATGAACTGTAGAGCCTCCGGCCTTTATCAGCTTACTGAAGGAATGAGACTGACATCCACCTGTCATGTAATGAAAACTAGACTCCATACATTCAGAATGTCAAAGCACCTCAAAGAGACAGCAGATGTTTGAAGGAATAGAGGAATTACAGTGAAGATAAAAAGATAAAGAGTCACTTTAAAAAGAGGATCTTTGGATCACGAGTCCAATGAATGCAGGAGATCAGAGGACATCATAGAGAAAGGAGGCCACAATTTACCAATATGTACACCTAAAGACAAAGGGATTTTCAGTATTAACCTCAGTAAAGGAACAGTGTGATCTAAAGTAGGGGCTCTCAACCTTTTCAGCCCACGACCTCCAAAATAAAGGTGCCAGAGACCCTTACTGTACCTGAACACAGCTATGCACATTCAAGAATAGTCATAAGCAGGCATAGGAGAGGGAGCGAATGGAAGGGTTTTCTGGTGCATAGCCAAACTGGGGGACCATGGAGGTCAGCAAAATCCTGCTCAATTGTAAAGTTAATCTGTGATATCCATATTTTATATTTAATCTAAATAATAACAACTCAAAAAGTAAACAAAACAAATATTTTTTTAATGGCTAAAATGAGTAAAAAATGAAAAAAATGGTAGAAAAGGTGGTGAAATGAGATTTTCAAAGTAGCAGAAATGGGTTAAAACAGGGGTGTCAAACTCAATCACAGCAGGGGCCGGATTCTGGATTCAGGTCTAACCTGAGGGACTAACAGGGTCATCTTTTTAACCAGAAACTGAAATAAAACACATATAAAAACTTTGCACAGATGATAAATGATTTTGAGGTTAAAAAAAGTAAAAAGGATAAGTTTAGAGCCTCATAGTCAGAGAAAAGTAAATTTATTAGTTCAAAAAAGTCAAAACATGAAATTGAAATGGAAAAATTATATTCTTAAAGGCAAATATACTAGAAAGAAACTCAAAATTATGGGCTTAAAAGGTCAAAATATGAAATTAAATTTGTGATCATGAAATTAAATGTCAAAATATGACTCAAAATTTTAAATTGAGAGTCTAAAAGGTCAAACTACAACAGGATTATGAAGGTAAGGAGTTGAAAATATGAGATAAAATACAAAATAATTAGTTTAAAAGGCAAAACATGACTTAAAATTTTGAATTATGAATCTAAAAGCTCAAAATATTACAATAAGAAGTCAAAATTATGAGTTCAAATGCTCAAGGTAATGAAATTAAAAGTCAGAATCCCAATTTTGAGTCCTTATTGTGAGATGCAAAATTGAAAATATGAAATTAAAACACAAATCAATTAATTTTCCCACATTCCTGACTTTTTACTCCTTTTTTCAGATTTTATGACTTTACAGGATATCTTAAATCATCAAGGATAAGTTTACATTTTTATACGTGCAGAAATGAAGTATACTGCATACTGATGGGCCAATTATAACAGAATTATCGTATGATCTTGCAGACCGGGTTTAACTGTTCCACGAGCCGGATTTGGCCCCCGGGCCTTGAGTTTGACACCCGTGGGTTAAAAGCATAGACTGTAAAGACTGGACAAAGCCGGTGTGACGTCAGCTGTTTGATTACAATAGGCGGACTCAAACCGCTTATGAAGCCCATCTGTGGCGGCCACCATATTGAAATCGGTGCCTCAACCAAACTTTGGATCAACCTGACGACAGACAAGAGCCTGCCACTGAGCTCAACTTCCTGTCAGCTAAGATATCACTAAAGCTAGTCTTCTGGAGGTAGCGTCTGCCTGTCAAGCTATCTGTCAATCAAATGAGACGTGACAATCAGTGTGCAGTGAGGTTTTTTCCTAAATATAAAAGAAATGATGAGCTCATGGAGACATTAGCTAATGAGACATGTTTGGTTTTTAACCAGGCTGTAAAAACCACTTTATTTCTTGAGTAAACAACGACTTTTTAACAGGTGTTCAGGAGGGACTTCTGGAGTTTCTGCAGCCAGCCTCAAGTGGATCCTCGCTGCATTGCAATTTTTTTGCACTTCCGCATTGGCTTCATTTTTCAGAACTGTTGCCGCTTGGTTAAAAGTGGCAAATATTAGGGAAAAAAGTGGCAAAAAATAAGCAGAAAGTGGCAAAAAATTGGTTACAATGGCCAAAACGGGCATCTAAAGTGGTAAAAGGTGGCAAAAACGGTGGAGAAGAAAAATTGGTTCAGACTGTTTAAAATGTGCATAACAAATAAAAAAGTGGTGGAAAGGGATAATAACAAATAGAAATGGGTTTAAAAGTGTTAAAATTGGCAAAATCGGTGGGGAAAAGTGATGACTATGGGTTTAAAAAAGGCAAAATTGGTGTCAAGTGGCAAATGTGTCATTTAAAATATAGTCTTACTTTTTAAGGCATCTGGAGACCCTCTCTCAGTGTGCCACAACCCCCAAGAGGGTCCTGACCCCCATGTTGAGAACCACTGATTTAGAGGACCTTTGAGGCCTACATATAAGAATTTTACACCTGCAACCAATTTTGGCTTCACTTTTGTACAAAAGGAGGAAATAGAGACATTCTGTCCAGATTTATATACAATCAGTGGGTTGTAAGTTTATACAGATGCTAAATCAACAGGGTAAGCTGCTTTAGACTGGTGGTCTTGAAGCTTAAACTAACCAACACCTCTGAACTCCTCCTCCTTTCTTCACTGTCCCTCTCTTTCAGACCTTTTACAAACTCTGCAGGCATTAACACTCCTCAGAAGTCTCCTAGCCTTATCCCTCCCTTGGCTTGGGACACAGAGAGACACTTTGCTTCTGCTTTGCCACCGTTTGATCCCACATATTGAACTCTTCTGGTCAGCAGAGAGGAACGTGGAGGAGAGAGAGACACACAGGGCAGAGGGGACAAAGAACAAAGAAGTAGAGACGCTGTGTTCGCTGTGACTTTGATGATATCAATAACAAGACATACATTCATGCCAAGATGGATATCTTTTGTTTTTGAAGTCAGGGATGATTCCATTCAATCCTTAGATCCTCGTTTTGATGCAGTTATTATGTATCGTGCAGAGAGAGGGATGAAGAACAAAAGGAGAGGAGGAGGAGGGATGCATGATATGAATTCCTGTAGGGGAGGACAGCCGTGTCAAAGCCAGTGGGCAAATATGTTTCGTAGTGGAACCTGCAAGATATTCATAAAGAGTGATATCTCAGCACGAAAGAGAGGGCCCACTTTGATCTGGGCTCACAGAATGCCCACAAGATGTTACAAATCAAAGAGGAGGGGGGGAGGGAGGCGGAGAGACTTCGTTTTTTCCTCACAATGTTTTGATGTCTTTGTCTGAAGCATGTCTGAAATTCTCTGGCAAATCTCATCGAGCCAGGAGAGAAACATGAAACTAATATGAGAAAGAGAGGAAGGAGTCGTGATGAAAACCATGAGCAAGTTAAGAAAAACGTGTGCACATAGCATCGGACACTGGAGCGTGATTGGTGGAGAAAAAACAATACCGAACCCCCTCTGGTGAGAGCATCTTGAAGGAATCCTGATCCCCGTGGAAGGCAAGCTGGCACCTGACGGCTGGACAAAGCAGGGGTCAGAGCTGGGAGTCAAATGTCAGAGGCTGAGGCCTGGTGTGGAGGCAGCAGAGAGAGCAGTGAATCACCTAAGTTCATTTAGTCTCCTTCTTATTAACTGTCCCACTCCTCAGGGAGGCAGGGCAGCAGCTGCTGCTTTCTTTTTGAGGAAAAGGTTTGGCTGATTAATGACGCTGCATGTTGACAGGAGTGGCATGTTTCCTTTATTTGTCTCTGTTTCATCTTAACGTGACGTTTTTGAGCACTGCTGCTCTTCATCAGACATGGCACTTCAGTCTGATGATGAACAGCAGTGTCAAAGAGCTGGGTGCAATGAAAAACTTTTGGAGCCCTGCAGTGTACGAGATGTTTTTTTCTGCTTTTTAGGTATATAATCCTGCTAGCCTGTTGCCCCGAAGTCTTCTTCCAGTTGGACATACCCAGAAGACATCCACAAGGATGGGCCCAGCAGATATCCTGATCAGGGGCCAGAAGCACCTCAGCCGCCTCATTTTGATGCAAAGTGTGGCTTTCATTGGGTTTTGCTCTACGATGGTTGGAGGTTATGGAAAGGTTATCAGCTCTAAAAATGAATAACTGAATAAATAAAACATTGTGAGACATGGAAGTGTGAAGCGCTTCATGATAGTGCACGATGTAGCACAACGGAAAGAGTCGAGGTGAAACCCAACGGGACCTTTTGGGTGAACTTTTAATTCTTGGATTTAAATTCTAAATTGCTTTCCACTAAATTTCACATTCTAAGACTACATTTCTTATAAAGAACGGTAAAGGTGGGGACTGAAGGTACTTTATTAAAAGCCCCCTCTCTCTGTAATCAGAGTGCTCTTGCAGAGTCCAACCATAGGTTTCGTTTGGTGTGCACATGTGCTTCAGCCCAGAGACCTTCTGTGGGGGATTGGTGATAACCAGTTAAGGACTGTAGCTACTCTTGATGGAAAGGAAAGCCCTCTCCCAATGAGGCTTGAACAGTAGCCAACAAATGCTACCCAAAAACTAAAGAGATTTTGGTCAAAACTCAAATACAACTAGAAAAGCCCTCAGAGATCGCAGACCTTCGCCATTAGCCCTATCTCCCAATAGTGAAGAATCCTTTAAAAAATTCCTGAATCCAGACGGTGATCCGGATCACTCCCAAAATCTTATCAGTTCTTCCTTATTCCATTTCTGACATATCCTAAAAATTTCATCAAAATCCATACATAACTTTTTGAGTTATGTTGCTAACAAACCCTGCCGATCACATAACCTCCTTGGCGGAGGTAATCATTTGTTCCTTGAAGGTGAAAGTCATAATTTTTGTACAGTTTGGACACATTTTTGCCCCATTTTACCCACTTTTGCCACTTTACAGCAATTTAGCCAAACTTTATCCTGTTTTCATCACTTTTTAAACCCAAATCTTTCTAATTTTAACACATTTTTGCCAATTAAAAACATGTAAACCCTTCCCACTACTTTTAAGCCCATTTTTGCCCAGTTTAATCAATTTTTCTGCCTCAGTTAACCCATTTTTTCCAGTTTAAACCACTCTTTCATCCCATATCATCACCTTTTCCACCCTTTATTGCCAATTTAAAACCATTTCAGCCACTTTTTAATCCCCTTTTATCACATTTTAGACCTGTTTTTGCCCATTAACCAATTTTTGCCATTTTTAACCCATTTTAATCCTGTTTTTTAAGAAAAGGGATTCAAATAAAAACAATATTTGTTTCTGTGATATTAGTGGTTATTATTCAGATAAAATAAAATATTGATATCGCAGCTTAACTTTACAATTGACCATGATTTTGCTGATTCTATGAGCCCCAGTTTGGCTGGGTCCCAGAAAGCTCTCCCCTTTATCCCGGGCGGCCTTGTCTGCACATGATTATTCTAAAATATTCATGGCTGTGTTCAATCACCTTCAGTGCTGGTCCCTGGTCTCTGGCACCTTTATTTTGTGGGTTGCAGGTTGAAAAGGTTGGGAACTACTGGGTTAGAGAAATGAAAATATTAATCTCTGCGTCCTTGTAGCCTGTGAGTGGCAGGAACCAACAAACCCTAACACTACAGCATGTATGAGTGAGTAAAGGGCTGCAGATCAAAGTCAGACAGGATTAAAACAGTCCTTGTAACTTTTCAACACTCCGTATTTTGTCCTGGACCTTGTAACACTTTCGTCAAAGTAATCTGGATGTCCAAGCACCTCACTTTATCTCTTAGACTGTGCCCAGCCTCATTTTGACCATCTGTATCTACAAACTTATTCTGTTCATGTCAACTCAAAAGCTTGTGACCACAGATGAAGGTTGGATCGAGGATCGATGTAAAATGAAAGTCGTCCCTTGTGACTCTGCTCCCTCTTCACCACAACGGTCCTGTACAACGCTGATGCTGCACCAATCCACCTGTCAGTCTCATGGTTCATTTTACCCACACTTGTGAAAAGACACTAAGACGTTTGAAGACTACCGCCCCACCTGGAGGGAGAAAACCACCACAGCCTTGGAGGTGCTGATCCTCATCCCAGCCGCTTCACGCTCGGCTGCAAACCACCTCACAGCCTGCTGGAGGTCTCTGAGTGTAGAAGCCTACAGAACCACATCATCTGCAAAAGAAGAGGTGAAATTATGAGGTCCCTAAATCAGAAACACCCCTTCCCCCCAGCTGGGCCTTAGGAGCCTGTCCATGAAAATTACAAATGATATTTTACCAAAAGTACAGCAACTGATCCTGAAAATGTTTGCAACCCAGATGCTCTAGACACAAAGATATTCAAAGACAAATGTACTTCATCTCATGTGACCTTCTCTCTAAAGTCAGACCCTCATTGTTAGACATGAATAAGGCACAATTACTGGCTTAAATCACTGGATTACATCCTTTCTGTTATCTTTTTAAAATATGTTTACTGTTTTGAAATATTGATTTGTTTTTAGTTTTTAAAAGGGAAGAATTCAAAGTGGTGACAAAGCATCCTTGATCTAAAAGGGACTGAACAGGTTAAACTGAGAATAAAAATGATTAACTTGCCTGGTAGTTGTGTGTAAAATCATCAAACTGTCAGACTGCAGAGTTTTAAACTCTCTCTGCTCTGTTCTCTTAATGTTCATTCAATAATAAACCAGATTTACAACCAGCACAGTGAGCCCCATCTCCCCCTGCCCCTCTATCCCCCTCTCAATGAGCCCCTTCTTCCTCTTTCAGCCTATTGATGTCTTTCTTTCTTTTCTCTGGAGTTTTAGTATCTGCTCAGAGAGCTCCATAATTCAGCTCCATTCAGCGGTGAGAAACGAGGCCCTGAGGGAGGAAAATTACCCCTCTGAGTCTGAGCAACAGTTTCATTATGGGAGTAATCACTTGACAGAGTATTTGGAGACCACACAAAAGCTTGGCTGTGATACATCATAATATTTAGTGTAGGAGAAATATGAATGATATATAATATGTAGAATTTTAAAAAGCTGTAAATATGGACCATACTTAACAGTAGCACTACCTGCAACTTATAGAACTTAAAGCAATAGCTAAACAGTGTACAGTCCAGCCATTTTTATGCAGCATAACAAGCTCAAACTCATAGGGTTAGATTTCTATAGTAGATGTACATTGCGGCACACAGCAATGATGTCCAGAAGTGCTATAAACCCGTCCTTGAAAAATCATTTTAGCGCATTTGGATGCCATTATGATAAAGAGTGAACACAAACGACAATCAAAAAAAAAAAAAAAAAAAAAAAAAGACAAAAAGAAACCTGACAAATAAACGCAGTCTGGGCAATTACTTTAGAGAACAATAATAGAAGGTTCTGTTTCAGCTTTGCATGTATCATTGGGCTCACAAACTCATGCATGAAACTGTCACTGTACTATAGCTCCATCTGAGCTATACAGTCATGGACGAAAGTCTTGGCACCCCTTGAATTTTCTAGAAAATACACCATTTCTCCCAGAAATTGTTGCAATTACAAATGTTTTTGGTATACACGTTTATTTCCTTTTTGTACGTTGGAAAAGCAGAAGAAAAAAGCCAAAATTGACATAATTTTACACAAAACTCAAAAAATGGGCCAGATAGAATTGTTGGCACCTTCAACTTAATACTTACTTGCACACCCTTGGGAAAAAATAACTGAAACCAATCACTTCCTATAACCATCAACAAGCTTCTTACACCTCTCAACTGGAATTTTGGACCACTCTTCTTCCACAAACTGCTCCAGGTCTCTCAGTTTTGAAGGGTGCCTTCTTGCAACAGCAATTTTGAGATCTCTTCATAGGTGTTCAATGGGATTTAGATCCGGACTCATTGCTGGCCACTTCAGCACTCTCCAGCGCTTTGTCTCCAACCATTTCTTGGTGCTTTTTGAGGTATGTTTGGGGTCATTGTCCTGCTGGAACACCCACGACCTCTGATACAGACCAAGCTTTCTGACACTAGGCCCTACATTGCGGCAGATTTCATGATTCCTTACACACAGTCAAGGCACCCAGTGCCAGAGGCAGCAAAATAACCCCAAAACATCCTTGAACCTCCACCATGTTTGACTGTAGGTACTGTGTTCTTTTCTTTGTAGGCCTCATTCCGTTTTCTGTAAACAGTAGAATGACGTGCTTTTCCAAAAAGCTCTACCTTAGTCTTACCTGTCCACAAAATGTTCTCCCAGAAGGATTGAGGCTTACTCAGGTACATTTTTGCAAACTCCAGTCTGGCTTTTTAATGTCTCTTTGTTAGCAGTGGGGTTCTCCTCAGTCTCCTGCCATAGCGCTTCATCTCATTCAATGACCACATATGGTCCGAGCTGACACTTTTGCACCCTGAGTCTGCAAGACAGCCTGAATTTGTGTGGAAGTTGACTGAGGATGTTTATCCACCATTCCAACAATCCTGCGTTGCATTCTTTTGTCAGTTTTTCTTTTCCGTCCGCGTCCAGGGAGATTAGCCACAGTTCCATGGGTTATAAACTTCTTGATTATATTACGCACAATGGACAAAGGAATTTCAAGATCTCTGGATGCTGTTGGCTTCCATTACAACAAAACTCCACCCATAGCTACCGCCTCATTCTCCTTAAATTACACTGATTTGCCCAAATCCTTTTTAGCTCCTTGCTAATGTTATAGATTGGAGCACAGGATTTGCCTGATGACAGACGTGAAGAGTCAGGCAAATCTATCTGCTGTCCAAGGTTACCTCTTGCTGGCTGCTAACTTTGCCTCTCTTTTAATGGATGCCATACAGGTGATTTACAGAACTCTAAATTCTCATACACTTTTTGAGGGGAAGATGGCCTATGGATAGTGGAACTGCTGGCAACAATGTTTAGGAAACAACACATGACCAGGCAGTTCAATCAAAATAATGAGCTAAAAATCACTAGGACAGTAGAATAAAGAGGACATACTTAAAGAACCTGTAAAATGAAAACAAATCTGAATTTAATTTTGTTGTATGACAGGTCATTGTGTTATGAACCCCCAGGTCTATAGAAGGTTTATAAATATGAGACTCAAAATCATGAAAAATGAGGCAGTAAATTTTCTCTAGGATGGTGTGGGCGTGTCTCTTGAATGAGGCGAAGCCACGCCCACTCAGGAGAAATACGATCCTCTCAGATTTAAAAAATGGCCGTTTCAAATTGGCCGACTGCATACTCCTGCAAAACGCAGTAGGCAGTATTTATTGTGCGCTGCGTACTGCGTTTGACAGTAGTATGCAGTATGACTGCCATTCGGACATAATAGTGTACTATGCTTGGCCCGGTTTAGCTGGTTTCCGGTATACAGAAGTACATCATACCCTGGTCAATATTAAATGACGCTACAGTGTTTTCCATCCATTTACATACAGAAAAAATCTGGGAAGTGTTTTTATTTGATTTTTCGGGAATTTTATAGTCGTTGATTTTTGCTTAGCGTGTATAGTGCAGTGAAAGGACACACCTGACAGCACCTTTCCGGCCCTTACGAGCTGTAACGGCAAAACAAAAACAACAGAAACTTTATTACAACTTATTTCGCTATAGTACATGTTAAAAAGATAAAGATAAAAAGTAATGCCACTTCTGTTTGTAACCGTCAGCCGCTCCGGTGAAAATTTCGCCTCTCTTTGCCATTACAAACTCTGACCCGGCGCTTTGCATTGTGGGTAACAGTAGGCGAAGCAGACTGGTGCGATGCATACTGTGAAATGTTCCCGAATCGGTACGTCATCCGGGTATTTTTGGCATACTGCAACTTTGGCATTTGTTCGCATGCTGCATGCTACATTTTGGGCAAATCAGTACGCACTGCCAGTATAGTAGGCGAATTTGAAAACAGCCAATGTTACAATCTGAAAAGAGGAAAGCACTCACGCCATTAGCCGGCCTCTTGACCTTTTGTTGACCTTAGAAGAAATGACAAAGTCAGTTTTCTGGCTCAAATCTCTGTTATGATGCTTTAAATGATCCATAGACCACTGTGGCTGATAGATTTGGTAAATTTACCTCAAAATGAACAAAAAACAACATTTAACTGACTGTTAACTTTCAATAAAGGCAGTGACATCAGCTAACAATAAACTGCTCTGTGATTTTATATTGTAGCGTTAGAGGGGCGGGGTCATTCCCCACTGTGGGCTCATGATATCACCAGCCCACTTATTGGCCCCGCCCATATTAAGCCCAGCCAGGAAAGAGGTGAAAAACTTTCTAACGGTTTCAATACAAAATTCAGTCACATGTAGATCTCAGTGTTTTCACATGTTTACAGCTGCCATATTCTGACATATCTAGTGTTAAGACAGTGATTCTCAACGCTGGGGTCAGGACCCCCATGGGGGTCACGAGACGCCCTAAAAGAACTAAGAATATTGTTCAAATTACACTGTTGCCACTTTACACCATCTTTACTAAATTTGAATCTTTTTATCACTTTTTCCAATTGTTTAGGCCAATTTTAACACAATTTTGCCACTTAAAACCTACTTTTTCCCATTTCAAACCCTTCCAACACTTTTTTCTGCCTGTTTTTACCACTTCTGAACCAAGTGTTGCCACTTTACATCTGTTGTTGCCTCTGTTTACCCATTATTGCCTCTATTAACCACTGTTTTTAAAATCAGATTTTACACCCATTTCAACCACATTTCACTATTTCAAATGCTCATTTTTGCCAGTTTAACCAATTTCTGCCCATTTTTCTCTCTTAGTTAACCCTTCACGCCAGTTTATATCAATTTTTCATCCCATTTCACTAAATTTTCCACCTTTTTTTTTTTTTGCAATTTAAAGTCATTTCAGCCACTTTTTAATTCCATTTACCACTATCTATGCCCATTTTTGCCATTTTAACCAATTCTTGGCACTCTTTTTGCCAATTTTAGCAAAATTTTGCCACTTCTAACCAATATTTAGCCATCTTTTAACCCTTTTTTATTTCTGTTTTTAATAAAAGGGAGTTGAATCCATTTTTAAGAAGGCTATCTACCACGAATAAATAAAAAATAAACATGCTTCTTTGGTAAGAGTGGTTATTTTTCAGGTTAAAGCTCTCCTCTTTATTCCCCCTTACAGACGGACTTGTCTGCACAAGATTCTGTGCATGGATGTGTTCAACCACCTTCAGGTACAGTGGGGGTCCCCGGTCTCTTGCACCTTTTTTTTTTGGGGTCCTGGGCTGAAAAGGTTGAGAACCACTGTGTCAAGACACACATTTTGGATTTCACTTTACAGGGCCTTTAAAAAGTGCTCTAACTGACATATTTTCAAAGTATTCAATCAATATTTACCAAAAAGCCGGCTTTTCTTTAGCCAAACTTGAGAACACCACTATCTCTTCAGACTATTATTTTAAGCTTCCTTTCAACTTTGTGTCTCCCACTCACCATAATTCCCAAGATTATCATCTCTTGAGCCTCTCTGGCTTCATAAATTGACCTCATTCCTGCATGCAACCTCCTACTAATCCTCTTGTTACAGCAGCAAATGGATTTCATGTTTTACTGAAGAGAGATTCCTCACTTTTGTTACACGTCAGAATGTGTCCCTAAATGCAGAAATTTTGTTTTCTTGTTATTTTCCTGGTTTGTTTACAACCTAAACAAACAATCAAGTAGACCCTTTTCTTGTCCTGATATGCTGCAAAAATATGAAAAACTCACAGGAAATCATTTCTATTTCATTTTTGTAACTTTTGGAGGTTGGTAGGATCTGAAGTATTATTTATGTTGCATAAATGTGCTACATCTGCAGTATTCCTCCACATAAATATGGACGTATCTAAATAGTATCTTTGATAAAATGCTCAGCTCTCACCCTCCTCCTGGTCTCACAATGGCTTTTAATGGCTTTGTAGTAAATGAGAAGCACAGAGGGATTAAAATGAGAGGGAACATGCTACGCTGACATAAAAATAACTGACTGAGAGACTGTGCTCACAGACACATGTGACATGGAGCTTAATCTCCACACACGGCCGCTCTCCTGTACAAAAGATTAAAGGAAGTCACAGCTCTGGATGGACAGGATATGAAATCAAACTTCACATTGTCTAATGTGCCTGTGTTTGATTTTATCTGCTGGGTCTGACACAGGCCAAGTCACACCTTCAACCTTTACCAATCCCTCCTCCAGTGAGTCCATCAAAAAGCACTTAACTCCTCCCGAGCTCATTCCTCCTCTGTGTTTTGATTTCCCCCGTTCAGCCACGCTGCTGCTACTCTCCTTTGTCTCTAAAAACAGTCAGCGGCGGGCCTTTTTGCTCAGCCAAGCCAAAGACAAAGGTGGAGCTGCAGGAGATGGAGACGACGTGGAGGAGGGGGTTGACTTTGTTGAGTGATTTGGAGTGCTTGACAGCAGGACAGCTTTTTGTTGTGCTTGTGTTGAAGAGGCTTCGGTGTTTAAAGGAGCAGAGCAGGAGGTGTTTTTAGGCGGTGAAGGGTGTTTGAGTGAATATTTGATAGCGATCAGGCAGCTGTTTCCCCTGAGGCTGCGGTGGGACCGAGACCTGCAGCAGCCAGTACCTGCTCAATGCTTCATGTAGGAGCAAACCTGCCAAATCCATTCTGATTTCACTAAAAAGGTTGAAGAAGAGTTCTTACACTGTGGATTTAGACTTAATCTTCAAGTATTAAATGTTCATCGAAGTCTGCATTGACAGCTCTAGGTGAATTAAAATATTTGCATCGTAAACTGCAGAAATTAAAGGGTGAATCCTGAGTGTTGTCAGCCATACTGAAGGTCACTGAGTGCTGCTCCTAAGGCCAATCTGCGGCTGCCACCATATTGAAAATGCCGTCTCAAACTGTCATAATATCATCCAAGTAACAAGACAGAGAAGTGGAGCTGAGGTGGGTCTTACAGCGTGTTCTTACTTCATGCAGTTGTCTGATATTGCATTGATTTGCTCAGTATTGCATCTGCTAAATGTTTAAGTCTTTGCATTGCATCTAGTGTTTCTTTTTCAGATGAGAAGAAAAAAAAGTGTGGCATTTAATATTGACAAGCCTTTGACAGCTAGCTGCATAGTTTTTAGAGTTGACACAAGTCTGAGCATAACGTGTGGATGGATATTATCAATGCACAACTATTCCACTTGGTAAAATGAGCTAACAGGCTCCTTTGAGTGTGGAAAGTGAAAGAAAACTTTCACACTCACACAAGATAATCATGTCAGTTTTTGGCCTGATTCCACTCTTCTGACCAAAGTCAGGAAAGGCCTGATTACCATACAGTACTGATCATCAACTGGCGGCCCGAGGGCCATATCAGGCCCCCCAAAGCTTCCTGTCCAGCCCCCGTAAGATAATAAAATTCAGAAAGGAGGAAGCGCTGCAAAAATGACCAGATAAAGTGGTGAAAAGAGGTTTAAATGTGACAGCAAAATTGGTTAAATAGGGATAAAGGGGCAAAAAGTATTATAAGTTGATTACAAATAACAGAAATCCCCTTTGTGCTACTCTGATCCATTTTTACCACTTTTAACCTCTTTTAATTACATTTTTTTTCAACAATAATTGCAACTTTTAACCAATTTTTGCCTCTTTTCACCCAGTTTTGCCACTGTTTA
Source organism: Cheilinus undulatus (assembly GCF_018320785.1). Classification (NCBI taxonomy): domain Eukaryota; kingdom Metazoa; phylum Chordata; class Actinopteri; order Labriformes; family Labridae; genus Cheilinus; species Cheilinus undulatus. The sequence continues at coordinate 48,769,634 of NC_054868.1, forward strand.
ACATTCTTTTGCAACTTTCCTGCCAATTGTTTCCCTTGTGTTTTATAACAAAGTGGAAGTGATTGGGAACTACCGCAACTCAGCCACCAAGTAGGCCATGTAAAATGACGGAGTGGGGTCAGTGGATGCTGAGGCGCATAGTGCACAGAGGTCGGCAACTTTCTGCAGAGTCAATGGCTACAGGCCTTCAAACTTTATGTAGCCTTCAGATTAGCTCAAGAACAGTGCGTAGAGAGCTTCATGGAATGGGTTTCCATGGCCGAGCAGCTGCATCCAAGCCATACATCACCAAGTGCAATGTAAAGAGTCAGATGCAGTGGTGTAAAGCACGCCGCCACTGGACTCTAGAGCAGTGGAGACGCGTTCTTTGGAGTGACGAATCACGCTTCTCCATCTGGCAATCTGATGGACAAGTCTGGGTTTGGCGGTTGCCAGGAGAACAGTACTTGTCTGACTGCATTGTGCCAAGTGTAAAGTTCGGTGGAGGGGGATTATGGTGTGGGGTTGTTTTTCAGGAGCTGGGCTTGGCCCCTTAGTTCCAGTGAAAGGAACTCTGAATGCTTCAGTATACCAAGAGATTTTGGACAATTCCATGCTCCCAACTTTGTGGGAACAGTTTGGGGATGGCCCCTTCCTGTTAACCTTTGGGATGAATTAGAGCGGAGACTGAGAGCCAGGCCTTCTCATCCAACATCAGTGTGTGACCTCACAAATGTGCTTCTGGAAGAATGGTCAAAAATTCACATAAACACACTCCTAAACCTTGTGAAAAGCCTTCCCAGAAGAGTTGAAGCTGTTATAGCTGCAAAGGGTGGACCGACGTCATATTAAACCCTATGGATTAAGAATGGGATGTCACTAAAGTTCATGTGATGGTCAAGGCAGGTGAGAGAAAACTTTTGGCAATATAGTGTATATGAGGAAGTACAGGTAAAAAGACATCAGCATCCGATAATGGGTTGGGATCATACTTGCAGTGTTGCAAGTCTATCAGTCAAGACAGGACAAGACTTTTGTTGTAAAGTCTGATAGGTTTCCATTGCAAAAGGCAAATAGAATAAAAAAATTCCAACAGTCTGATCTGGTTTAGAATGCAGTGATTGCAGCCCTTGAATTGGGGCACAGCTCATAGCACTTCAGTCCCACCATCAGTTTGCCCACACACTTATTCACAGTCATTCACTGTTACTGGGAAAAAAAATCCAACCCCAACACAGGATCCAGCACCAAAACATCAGCCTGGACCACAGGGCAGTAAATCTTGAACCAGTGAAGCCAAACCTCAGGGCTGTGGGTCCATGCTGCATCCAGTGGTGGGAACAAGCCTCACGCTGGGAGGAGGTCGACTTAGTCTGGTAAAGCAAGTGTTCGAAAAGCAGCTCACGTGCAGAGCAGAACATGGTGTTATGGAAAAAAAACACAAAAAAGACTTTGATAATGTAAAAAACAGAGCTGATGCCAACAAATGATTACATTTAAAGTAGAGCTGAGACAGGGCTATTCTGAGGTTGGATGCTGTCCGTGTTTGTTGTCAGAATCACAGCCTGTGTACGGAAACACTGCTATCACATAATTATTTTAATCATGCGGAGTGAAATTTCATAGACTTGGAGGTAAAACTACATCTGAAAAGAGGTCATTCTGCTGAAACCTGCTCTATTAGGCTAGCAAATTGTCTTTTTCTTAAATTTCTTAAATAAAAAAATCAAATTTCCTAAAAGATGTTTTTGTCACTGATTTATCCTTACTCTCTTAGCTATACTAAAGAGTTTATATGAACAATTGTTTATCAGTCTCTTTAGTACATCTAGTCAAAGACAGAAAAATAATGGGGATGGACAAAAAAGTGGTTTGAAGTGTGACATAATGATAATGGTTCATTTTTGCAACCACTTATTTTCTATAAAAACTGCATATTTGAGAAATGCTGAAAGAAAACATTTAGACAGTTCTTTAAATCTTATGTTTGCAGAAAAAATCATTTAATTTGTCATTATTTTCATGACAAAAGTGATTTTTATTTTATAACAAAGGAAAAAACACTAGAGAGACACCATTGACTTCCACTGTTACTACAGAAGTTTAATTTTCACAGTTGGCCAAATAATCAAAGATCTGAACTGACACAAAGTGAAACCACCTGCTAGAAGTTCATTCAAACCATTTAAGAAAACATTTCCACCACACTTAGGACAGCTTCTTTACTTTTTCCATTAACATCCATACACTATCTGTGCAGACCCTGCTTTTCAGCCGGTGCTGCTGTTAGAGTAATCACAATCATGATGTCAGGCTGTGCAATTACATAATCACATAAAAGGCTGCAATTATATTTTTATTAAGTAGTGCTTAAAAGGTTTACAACAATGCCTGTAAGTTTACAGTAGTGCCACTGCATTTGCACTTTGTAGAAATGAAGAATAGTTCATGCAGGACAGGCCTCGGCCTGATCAGCTGATGGCTGGTCCTAATTGATAAGAGCAGTGCAACGTCACTTCCCGCTTCCCAGTGTGGCTGCACCCCTATCTGCAAGGAAAACAAGCCCTCAGATTGAATGGTGGTAGGTTAGTAAACAGCACTGACAACGCAATTAAAAGCATTTGGTTGTGTTTTGTGCCGTAAACAATCAAAAAGTGATCATTTCAGGCATGTTTCGTTATTCTGAAATGACAAAAAAGTGTCAAAGAAGAGCTCGGAAACTAGAGAGGAGTAAAGCAGGCTGATGTTGGACTGGTGCTGTTCTTCATGAGTGAAAAAGCTGTTAACAGGCAGACTGACTACAGCTCCTGCTGTCACTGAGCAATTGCTAGCTTAAAGTCATTTAAGGAACTTATTGACCACATTCAAGTGATAAGATCCAACACACGAGGTATCTGATGTGTGTTTGTGACATCTCCAGTCACATGATGGGACTGGTTGCCCAGTTTAATGGAGAGTCTGAACAGACACTAATGTACATCTTTAATTTAATTTATTCCATATTGTTACAATGCAAGTATTTTTTTTTATAAATGTTCTATATTATGTTCAGATTTTGTCTCCCAATAACTGCTTAAATGTACGGTTTTCATATTTTAAGCTTTTAAATCTCGAACCAAACCTGCCCATTGACTGCAGTTCATCCTCCATTGTTTGGGCAAAGTTCCCAGATGGGTTGCTCTTTTAAGTTATCACCTCCTAGCTCCCACAGCCAATCACAGCTCTGTCTCTCAACACACAGGTCAATTTAAATATGACGTTCTTCTCACTAGTCCCTGCTTGCATTAATGCTGATGCACCATGCTGCTACTGCTGGCACATCTTCACCTCCTCCACTCCAGCTTCCTCCTTTATAGTATAAAGATTGTTGCGCTCCTCGGAAAGTCAAAGCATGCTGCTTGACTAACCCAGAGAGCATTTTTGGAGCAGGGCCCAATAAAACTGTATATTCATTTAGCAATAAAATGGTTGAATTTATGACGAGTGCGTTCCTGACTGAAGTAACTTTGTTTTCAAAAAGGGAAGAACTTTGATGTTATTTCTGAAGCAGTATTGTAAAAACTTAAGGTTCTTTATTTTTTCTGATGCGTAATATTTACATGTTTTGGGTTGAGAATACCCACTTGAAAACTGTCATTATCTGCATGTTCCTTGACAACAAAGCAAATAGGCTCGTGATAATATTTATGTATGATGTTGTAATGGCAATTGCAATATTGTCCAGGATAATCAGTCTTGTACATTATTACTAAGTTATGCAGCACTAGTTTGGCCATACCTGGTCTAAAGAGGATTAAAAATAATAAAGAAGGCAAAAGAATGTTTTTGAATGGCATATTTGACCTTATAAATACTCTCACCCTCTACATAACTGTGGAAAGAAGGCACTTATGTGGTGCTTGGCATCTGTGCAACTGGTTAAATAAAACATTAAAGAATTTACAACTCAAGAAAGCATAACTATTTAAATACAAATGTGTTACATTACCAAAGATGTCGTCATACATTTTTTTCTAAGAGTAATCTTTCAGTAAAGGCTAGGGAAGTTTTGTGCATAATTATCAACTTAAATGCATAGTAACCTGATATCACTGGTACTTCCACAGTCTGCTGTAGTGAGTGGCATCACGGTAACCATGAGGTCAGTATGCAGCAACCATGAAACCTGGAGGTGTTTATGCAGAAAATCCAGCAGCACCAGCATCAGATAAACTTTGTGTTTCTTAATGTCTGAGTGAAGGAATAAGGAGGTTTGGTAATCTGATCTGAGATCAGAGGAGCTGAACAGAGTCCAACTTCCATCTGCTTATACCAGGTTGTACTTGACCTGCAGAGCGTTCAGCATTTTAGCTAGCATGTTGTTAATCTGCTTAACTGAGCTTTAGAGAGATGGAGTTTCTCTCTCTCTCTGTTTCACACACACAAAACCTCTTTTATCCTTCATCACACACAAAGACACATTTCACTGTCACTGTGTTTAACACGGACACACACGGATACACAATCTCCCCGTGCTCCATCCTGTGTTTTCATTTCCTCCCTCTCACCTTTCAGACCCTGTTACACAGTCTTATCCCCATCTGTCCCTGCTTCTCCTAACACACAACTGATTTTTGCTTTGTGTCCACAGCACTTTATACATAACTTTACATTTAAGATATTAAGTTTTGTTCACTCCAGGTGGTTTAACTTTGGGAACTTGCACCTGGATCCAAATGCAACTGACCCCAAAGTCCAGTTCATTTGATCTGTGTAGACCTACCTGTAATGGACCCTGAGTCTGCATGATGAGGTAGTCTGGAGCACAGTTCAAATGTTCTTGAGCGTGGTCGCAGCCGTGCTTGAGCACAGGGTACCTTTGAGTGAGTAGAGATGTCAAGTTCAAATCCTCCAATCGTCAAATTCCTCATATGCCATCCATGCAGTGAAACCTGATGCAGCAGTTTGCTCTAACTTGCAGCAAACCCAGAGAGGAGAACCCTGAGCAGCTGGAGACAAGAGATAACAACATCATGGGAAAAACTATAAAATCAAGTGGGAATTATATGTAAATGACAGATTACTTTGCCTTTTATAAAGTAGATTTGTATGAGCACTTCCAGGAGTTAGAAGCTTTATTCTTCTAGACTGAATGTGTGGTTTTATATGAATTCTGTGGTTTTCCACCTTAAAAGTGCACTTTCCTTCATCCATGGCACCATCTTGCCTCTGTGACTCCCTGACCGAATGATGACTTTTGGCTTACATCACAGGATCAGCCACCATATCCCTGCAGAAATGAGATAGAGTCCAAAGAATGTGCATTGTATTGTGCTTTTTCTGTTAGGGCCAATGTAGTCTACATGTATTGACAGACCTGGTGCATAGCTTGAGTGGATTGGAGTGCCACTTCTTGGCCAAGACAGATTGAAGGGCGTGCTGTGGAACTGCACAGATTGACTGCAAAAAATGTGATTTACAGCTGATAGCGATGCAGATGGAGGATGTGGAATTTTGGGGTAAACATCTTTCTCTTAGACAGACTCTAAGACCAGCCCAACTTGGCCCATGCCCAGATCTGGGATGAAATATTGTTTAAAATCTCTGTTTTTTCTTTTTATGAGTAGGGAACCAAAAACGGATTCCGATATGCTACTGGTGCCAACACATCCAGTACCTCCCGAACAGAATCATAACTCAGATTTAGGGACTTAAGGTGCTAAACATTAAAGCCATACTGTCTCTGCTTAAAAAAAACTGTCCATTGTTGCCTTTTAGCATTCAGATCTATTCATTTCATCTGTTTCTAATTCAACTCAGTTTACCAGTGAAGTATGTGAACAACACTGCAGACCATAGCTGTGTGTTAACTGACTGATGCTGTCTACAAAGCTCCACATGTTCACTCCACAATAATATTTGCTCCTCTTTCTCACTGCTCTTTCTGTCATAAACAACAAAAAGGCCATGTCTGTAATGGAGGCTTCAGTGTTGCCTTTATGACGATGTGATCTGAGCTGATTTCTGTTCATTTAAACTTTGAACTGTCATTTAAGACTTGAATGTGACAAACAACTTATTTTAAAAAATGCTGGGTTTAACAACATTTGGGGTGACTGTGACTCAGCAGGTAGAGTCGGCCGTGTCATAATCGAAAGGTTACGAGATCGATCCCCAGCTCCTGAAGTCAATTCTCCATAGTGTGTGAATGTGAAGTGGTGTGAATGGGTAGGCATGACCTATGGTGTAAAAACACTTTAAGTTCTCAGATGACTAGTAAAGTGTTAAACAAGCTCATGTCCATTTACCATTTACCAAATGGGGCTCTGACCAGTAAATACAGCTGGACTTTGAGAGAATGTGTACAAGCTCAGGTCGGGTCTGGCTAGAACTTTTAGGCCTGATCTACGTGCTTTCATCCTCTAAGCACTGTTGAAACTTTCACAGGATGGACTCCATTGCCCGCACAGAACATGAACAAATATTGTAATGGTTGCTTCTTCTTTCTTCTTCTTGGCAGATTTGCAATCCCACAACAGGCATCCCACCACCTACTGTACTGAACTGTGTACATATGAAAGCAGACCTGCAGGGGAGAGGAGAGGGAGGAGAAACCATGCAATCATGCCTAATGTGAAAACTGCCTTACGCACTTTCTTCAATGTACAATGTCTTCTCTGTGCAGCTGAAACAAACTCTGAAGATTAATCATAGGCATTTACACTGACATCTCATTTATTAAAGTGTTGGCTAATGTGTGCAGTTTACACCAACTCTCCTGAAAGCAATAAGCCAGCAAAACAAGTTACGCAAAGACTCATGGAGCCTCAGTGAAGTCACCCGACTGTCTGTCTCGACTGCTTTTCAGCACAACCAACAAACATTTGTTTTGTCCTCTGTTTGCCATGAATGCAGTCGACTGTTGAAGTCTGTCTTGGGTTCTGCAACATAAAGAGCTTTTTGAGAGAACTGCAGTGTTATAGTCCAGACAGCAGGATTGTTAGATGCCAGCAGGAGTTTGAGTACGAGTTTTGGCTGTGTGGCTTCAGGTTTGGACCAGAGAAGAAAAAACATTGTATGCTGACCAAAAAGACTAACTCTACAGTCGTCGTCTTTATTTTGCTCTTTAGTGTTGGATGCTGTTCATAAACCAGAGTAGCTGTTGCATAAGAAATATTTTCAGAGTGCAGGCTGAAATGTGTAAACATGCTGCAACTGTTGATGATTTCAGAGCATTTAAGTTGAGCTTGCTGAAGGAGGCTAGGGGAATGCTATATAGTATAGTACAATATTTCATCACATATCTTCAAAGGAGTGATTCTCTAACCCTGAATAAGTTGCATTTTTCAGCATGTATTGTCCTTTCAAGACCCAGTTTTTATCTACTCACACAACCTAACTTTTTGTTATGTATAAACTGTTACACAGAAATTGCCTTTTGGTGCCCAATAATTTAAAGGTCTTAAAGTGGCGGTATTGCAGTTCTTCTATGACTTTGTGCACAGGTGCATTTCAGATCCAGTGAACAGCTGAGTGGGTGGACTGCAACAGCAATAGGTTTAATTTGTGCTGCTCACTCCCAGCCCACATTTTCTTGAAATTAATTCACTGTGTAGTTTAAGGGTTACTTGTCACCACTTCACGTCATCACCTTTACACACAAATGTCCGTGGGTGAGATATTTTTGTACATTTTCACCTCAATGCTCTACTGAAGGGAAAGAATGCACACAGGTGCAAGTTGTTTCTTTACAGAATCAGACTTCCAACTACTGGTCAGGCATGTATACAGCAGGGATTTTAGTCATTCATATACAGCAATAGTCATCGATGCTTCTCAAAAGGGATGGGGGGGTCAACCTCTCCAGACTGTGAAGTTAGGGCCGATACTGATACTAGTGTTTACAAAGCCATATAACCGATGTCGCTGCTGATGCCAATACCTGTGTTATTTTTCTGTTTTTCTTTTGCTGTAAGGCCCACACTATGGCAACCTTTTCTCTCATATTTGACCTTAAAAACAGGTACGAATTTTACTAATCAGTGACATCTACTGCACTGACAAGAAAAAACTCCCTTCAGAAGAGAGAGCTCTTAAAGGTCTTAAATCCCATCCCAAAGACTACCTCTAAACTTATTTTTTTGTCTAGTCTATGAAGCACTCCTTTCTACAGTTTTTGGAGCTGACGCAGCATCACCTATGACCCTGCACCGATCCAGCTTCCTGATGGCCATAGTCCAGGCATGTTCCAAGCTGACTGCATGTATGTGAGAGTCCTCCTGAAGAGAAGTCATATTCCGGGCACTGACTGGTTGAGCCAAAACCTGATTCTCAACAACAACAAAGAGGGCTTTTTTTCTAGTGATCTAATCTGTGAATTTTGGAAGCTTCTAATACTTTGTGTTGTTCTTGCAGTGCCTCCTGAACCCTGCTAGTTCTTCTGCCTTCCACCAGCCGTTCAACTCGCCATCGTTTGCACTATTGTCATCTGTAGATAAACTCCACCTACTACCTAGGCTCATGCTCTGCTTCTGGGTCCTAGTCAGCAAATCATCACAATCATGCCAATAATACTGTGCTTCCCCACAATCAATATTTAGGACAATTTTTTTTAGTCGGAACCAGTCACTGGGTCTCTCAAGGATCATGCCATTTGATTTGGCAGGCCCAGTTGTTATCAAAATGTTGTTGTCTGATCAAGATTTTTTTTGTTTCTTTCAGGGGTTTTCAACCTTTTCAGCCCACGGCCCCCCAAATAAAATGCACAATTAAGAATAAATCCCTTTTGTTAAAAAATAAATAAATACAATTTGTTAAAAATGGCTAAAATGGGTTGATCAAATAGCAAAAACGGACTAGAAATGGCAAATACGGAAATAAACAGAGGTAAAAGGTAGTTAAAAAGTGGCCGAAATGGCTTGAAATGGGCAAAAATGGGTGGAAATTTGATGAAATGGGATGGAAAATTGATGTAAAATGGCATAAACGGTTAACAGAGAAAGAAAAAATAGGCAGATATTGACAAAAATTGATTAAACTACAAAAACTGGGCATATCAAATGGTGAAATGTGGTTAAAATGGGAAAACACTGGGTGTAAAAAGGGTTCAATAGTGGCCGTAATGGGTCAACAGAAGCAACATTGAGCTTAAGGAGCAAGAATTGGTTTAGAAGTAGCAAAAACAGGGGAAAAAAGTGGTGGAATGAGTTTAAAACTAAGGTTTTAAATGTCAAAAATGTGCTAAAATTGGTGGGAAAAAATGATCAAAAGGGCTAAAAAATGTGACAAAATTGGTGTTAAGTGGCAACAGTGTAATTTTAAAAGTTTCTTCGTTTTTTCGGGCATCTGGAGACCCCCTCTCAGTGTCTCGTGACCCCAACAGGGGGCCTGACCCCAAGGTTGAGAACCACTGCTTTAAGGAATTTGTTTTCAGTGGATTTTTCTATGTAAATTTGGTTTGTGTTTCCAAAGGAACATTAGAATTTTTGGATGTCTATTTGGCTAAAACTGCATATGAAAAGGTGCTGATGACCTGGTGATTATGCTCCAAGCTGGTAGATTCAGATAAAATCAATGCTCTGTTCCTACATGTCTCTCAAAGCTCTCTTTTTCAGATTTCCTAGATTATCAGCTTTCCTCTCTAGATAATGATGAAGCCCCAAAATAAATCTTTAAAACCAAACTCAGGGAAAGTGAGATCTGTGTGAACAGCTGACGGATGTGTTGTGTTTCAATATGAGGTCACCTTCTCCTTCTCGTTGTCCAGCGTGTGCGAGTCATGGGATGAAGTCACCTCTGAAAACAGTTGCCTTCCTCTTCACCGGGTTAACTGTCATTTCCTGGGCTTGTGTTTAAACTAAAAACATTTTTCCTGTAACAAAGCACCTGTTAGATGTTCCACAGTTTAACAGCGCACACACTGACAGGGTTTCATGTTTGTGTGTAAATCTCAGTTACAAATTCACAGGGGTTTTAGCTTCAGTATTATGATCCTCCAGATAATCTCTCTCACACACAAGCCTACTGGGTTTCTCTTTCAGGTTCAGATAAATCCTTCAGTCTCTCGAACAACCACACAGTGGAAAACCTCGTCCTCTAAAGGCTGGCCTCTGATCACCACACTCTTATTTTATATAAATAGTTTATTAGTATCAGTAACATGTCAGGAGGATTCTTACCCTCCGTCTTTACGTGGATAACATAGCAGAAGTAGAAACAGACAGTGATAAAAAATGAGAGGTTATAAAAATAAGAGGATATACGTGCATGTGTGAGTGTTTCGCCGAGGAAGAGTAAATCTTGGAGTAAAAAAAATCTAATCCCAGTCACAGTTTCTAGAAAGGATTCCACCCAGTTATTAATCCGAGTCTCTGAGCCGTTTATACAACCACACAAGACGCAGATAAGAAGTCCTTTGATATCCCAGGATGCACCTCACTTCCGCCAGTATCAGCATCTGTGTTTGGGTGGTTTCACTCAGTTTTTTGTAAACTTTTTAAAAGTATAAATGAGGTCCATGAAAGTCAGTCATTGTCCGATAAATCTCCTGAATGTCACGGTCAAAAATAAACTCCCATCAAACCTTTCAGAGTCACTGGACGGGTGGTGTTGTAAAGAAGACGTGAAGAGACTGAGGCTCCATCTTTTTGATCTTGATTCTGGTCATCCTTCTCTTTCTGTTCTTCTGTTCTTCTTCCATCCATTCCTCTTCACCTGATGCCTGTAGGGAGAAGATTCAAGTGAGGATGTGGAAATGTTCACTTAAACGTACAGTTTGACTTTTTTACCTACACTGGCACTCTTGCACTCAGTATGAATATATGATGTTAAAAGAAGTTGCTTTACTCTGCGGTCCAAATAAATCTGGACATTCAAAAACATGTAACATTTCTAAAAACATACTGTGTCAAATTTCTCAGTCAGAGGACAACACTACAAGATAACGTGTTATAATAACGTTTGTCCACTGACGCTTGTGGAAAGAATGGAGGGGTTTACACTTTCAATAAAAAAACACGGAGGAGAAATGGCAAAAATAGATGAAAAAGTTTAAAACACAGGGCAAAAAGATGGAGCTTCCATAAAAGCTGCCACTTATGCGGTGCCAGAGTTTTTTTTTTTTATCAAGACTGAAGATTTCCTTGCCGGATTTTCCTGTGGTGTGAGATGAGTTAGGTTTAGCCTGCCACACACAAGACTGTTTTTAGATCTGAAACAATTTTAAAAAATGCTGAAGACCGCAGACATGAGGACAATTTAAAACTATTTTTCATCATAATCCTCAGAACGCACACACTGGACAACACAGCCAGACTGGAGACCACACACCTGCCGACCTACCCACAACCTCACATGACTTCAGAAAAAAAAAGCAAACAGGGACGTCTATGGATACCCTCTTGCCTTCTTTCAACAACAGGCTGTCCTGGCATGTGTTAAACAAGGAAAAGACTCAGGATGAACTCCTGGCTGGAATGAAGCCCCAGTTGTGTTTATGGTTGTGAGCGGTGAAAGTACGTATGATCCAGCCGGTGACGCTAACCCGTCTGCTCGCTCTTATTGGTTGCTGTGGGTGCTCCGTCAGAGGCACTATGACTACAATCGTAAATATCAAACATGTTTTGATATTTACGATTCAGGATACTGGAGGCTCCGACGCGATATGGAGTGGTAAAAAAATCGTGTTGACACCACACACATGCAGATGGTTGGTTGAGACAAGGCTCCACTCGGGATACGCCCCCACAATCATCGGGGGGGGGGGGGGGGACAATCTTGGCTCAAATTGGGGTTACAATCCTGTAGTGTGTGGACGGCCTTATGAAGCAATATTGGATTTTTGACCAATATCAGAATGCTGATATTTACAAATTCAACTTAGACATAAATAGAGGTCAGACCTAAAACTTCAGTCCTTAAAACACCGTTTAAAGTTCAAGGATGAAGAAAGAAATAAACTTAAGTCCCCAATACAAAGTTTCAAATGTAAGAAATGAGGATGAACATACAGGACAATTTTCCCTGTTGATACTGATTGTAAACACTGGTGTATTATCATGCCGATAATACCGTACATCCCTGTTATTTTACCCTTTCCAGTTTTTGAAGGCAATTGCTCCAATTTGAAATCATCAAATACGTCCAATAATAATGATCAGAAACCCTGTTGTGTGAGGGGAACACAGAGGACAGCCTAGCACTTACTCTGTGGATTATCAAAAGAATGATAACCAAGCTGAATGAAGGAGGAAGCACAACAAACACAGCCAGGGCAATAACGGTAAATATGAAGCATAAAGTTTAGATGAACGTCAAAAATGTAGGACCAACTTGTCAACCTCTCCTGTAAAACAAACCACCATCACAATGGACAGTCGAACCCAAACTGCTACTGCAGTGGGTCTAACAGGTAGCTAACGGGCAGCCACATTCAGCTTGTTTACTCTAAAGTTACGTTTGGCTGCACATTATTTGTTTTTTAGATTTTACACTCGAGTTATTGGTGAATAAATCTGTTAGTGTGTGGTTTGCTGTGGTTAAATGTGTCATTAATTTTCAGCAGGTGTGGAAACCTTTAACATTAAAAATCTTTTCATGTGTGCCAGGCTTAATTCTGGCAACACACCAGTAGATTTAAGGCTTGCTGTCTTTATATTGTGATGTGCAAGACAGACAGCTGAGAGTGATGACTGTTCTCCATATTTTTTTCTTCTGGAGCCTTGTTGATCACATGAGTTTCTTAGAGCTCTTAAGAATGTGAAACCATCATTGTGAAATTGTTACTAAGACCAGCAGGTGTGTGGTCTGATGGTTTGGTCGAATCCTTAAGGGTGTGTGTGTGTCCATATGTTTGTGAAGGTAGGTGTGTAGGGTGTTGATGGTGGTTTCCCCCAGGGAGGACTATTTCCAGAAGAAGGAAATACCTCAGATCTCTTATCAGCCCTGGTAGTGTAAACAGAAACATTCAGACAGGAGATTCACAGGATTAATGAGCAAATCCACGCAGAGCGGTACACTCACCGTTGTCTGTGTTTGAGTTGGGGTTGCTGTGACGTTTGTTGGTGCATACACACTCCAGGTGATCCTCTAACTTCACCTGAACCTCCCTCAGCTTTGGACGCCTTCGTATGTACTCCACCTTCGCCACCTGGAGAGAGATGGAGAAAAGACAAAGTGATAATCACTGAAGAAAAAATGTGCCCTTTTTCTATTTATTGGTTAAAATATGCCACTTTTTTGACATACAGACTTTACCCGGTCAAAGTTAGTTAATATAACCTGCCACATCAGGCTGGAAGAACTTTGGATTTCCTCATATGACTTTAAAGTTTGGGACTTTTTCTAATGAAGAATTTCTAAGAACCAGAAACCAAAAAGCAAACATGTAGCAGCAGATTTAAGAGAGTTTCTACCTGCTTTAACATAAGCTGTATACGTAAGCATGTCTGGGTACTCTATGCTTGCAACCTACAATAATAACACAGAGCAGGGGTGTCACACTCAAGTCCGGGGGCCAAATCTGGCCCGTGGCACAGTTATACCCAGCCCACCAATTCATATCATATTTTTATTATAAATGGCCCACCAGTATGAGGTCTGCAGACTTCCTCCAGTATAAAAATGTAAACTTGACCTTGATGATTAAAAAGATCCTTGTTAAGTCATAAGATTCGAAAGAGTGAAGAGTTAAAATAATTTGATAAAAAGTCAGGAATGTGTTTTCATGTCCTATTTTCTAATTTGCATCTCTTAATTACGACTTAAAGTTATGGTTTTGAATTTTTAGATCACATTTTGACCATTTGGATTCACAATTTAAATTTTAATCCCAAAATATTAACTTTTTCTATTTAAAATCTTACATATTTATCTCATCTTTGGACCTTTTTAAGTCAATATTTTTAATTTTTAATTTTCTCTTATATTTTGACCTTTTAAACTTATGAAATTGAGTTTCATCTCATATTTCACCTTTGAAAATCTTGATTTAGAATTTTTTTCTTACATCTAGACCTTTTCAACTCTTAAATATAACTTTTCTTCCTAACTATTGACCTTTTCGATTAAAAAAATGTAACCTTTTGTTTTGAATTTTATCTCATATTTTGCCTTTAAATCTTATAATTTTCAATCTTATCTCATATTTTGACCTTTTTTACTCATGATTTTGAATTTTATTTAGTACTTTAACTGTTAAAAATCATGAATTTAACTTTTGACTTGTTGTTATCTCAAAATTATTTCTCATAATTGGTTACCAGTGAAGATCAGGTTGACAGTTTATGGGAAATTTTGACCCAATTAGGCCCTCAGGTTAGACCCAAATTCAGAATTTGGCCTCAGCTGTGATTGAGTCTGACAACCCTGACACAGAGGCAACATTTAGTGGGTTTTGATTGAAAAGCATAATAAATAAGACATTATGAGTGATTATCCTGTTTGTAAATATCCTTGAACACGTTGTTTGTGTTACCTGGGACTCAAATGGTTGGTTTTAAGGCTTTAAAATCTAGACAGCAAGTAGCCATCCTTTTCTGTTTTCTTTGGTTGAAATGGTCTACCTGCTTCTTTTAAAATTCAAAGTCTGTCCACATCATAACACAGCGTGAAGAAAGTTTTTTAAAACCTATAAACTGCAAGTTTGAAAGTCAGAACAGACATCTAAACAGGCCTATCCTGACAAAAGAGGGTCAGGCTTGAGTTAACATTTAATTACAGATTTAAACTTTAAGAAACTGTTTTTTGGCATAGAGTAATTCATGAATAAACTCTTGGATTAAAAGAGCATCATTAGTAAAATATCCCAGAAGAAGGGAAATCCCCTTCTAGGGATTTTTACTCATTAATGGCAGCCATAACTCAACCATAGCTGTGTAAACAAACAGGTGAGTCTGCTCTGGTTTGGTTGGAAAAGTAGAGCAGAGACACAGCCAAAAAAATCAATTTCACAGACATTCAGGAAAGCATTATTTGTTTTGTGTAAACACACATTGCATTTACTTGAATGTCTTTATGTGAAGACAGCAACAGGACTGTTTTGCAATGCACATGCAATCCATGCATCAACATATCCAGGTTATTGTAAACAGTGACACACCATCTGCTAATGCTAACATCCCAGAAATGGAGCCAAGTCTGAGAGCTCCAGGTCGGATTGCACAAACTCCTCTGCTTCAAGTCTGAACAGACTCAGAGCAGCTGAGCTCAGACTTCAACAACAGCCGCTCAGGAGGTTCAGCTCAGGTGAGCAGCCAAAGAAACATCAGACCAAAACGGAGCTTTCAGGGTGACAGGATGCCAGAAGAATATGTCTGATATTCTGAAAGGGTGGCTACTGTTAGAGATCTCAGCCTTTATACCTGTAACTCAGCTTCATATGTCTAGATCTGAATGAAACGTGCACTGCATGGATTACAGTCACTGCCAGTATTGGATCAGTCGCTAGAAAGAAAAAGGTTTAGCGTTGCACAAGTCACAGGGAGGAGACGAGATCTGATGGTTTTACTTTGGGGTAGCAGCTTTTATAAGCTCCTCTCACAGACTGTTTTTATAGCTTTTGGTACAATTAGAAAAAGGTACTTTTGGTTAATACCAGAGTCACACCTCTATAATAAAGTTACATACACAGTAAAAATGCCAGTAATTTAAAAAGCCAGTAAACATATTTGTCAGTTGTAAGCTGAAGTATCAGACTGTACTTTGATGAAACTCATCAATACTTGTGTTATTTCTATTTTCACCAAAATGAGAAAAATAAGCTTTTTATAGCTTGAAATGACCTCAAACAGAAATCTGCTTTGTAAAATAATTTCTATAAAGGCGTGGCCAATGGTAGCTTTCTACATCACAAATTATATCTAAAAGATAGGATGTATTTAATGAGTGGTGCATTCCATTTAATCTGAGCTCAGAAATTCCATGTCGACGTCTTTAAAAATGGGCCCCGTACTCGGAATTCTGACTTGGAAAGTGAGAGCAACCCCCGGGTACAAACTCAGAGCAATTGGGATGCATTCAACTTGGGTATGATGGGATTCCCAGCTCCGAAAGCTCCAAATTCTAAGGTAAATGAAATGCAGCATCACTCCAGACTGCCAGCTTTTGGGGCCTTTTTCTCATTCCTGAAGTGTGCAGCGTTATCTCTGAACTTGAAACTCAAATAAAGTTCAACAAAACACTTTGAAAGCGTCTATATTTTCTCACACAACGTATGATTAAACTACACTTCTAAAAGTGTAGACTGACAGAGCTGCAGACATTTTTGAAAATCTGTGACAAGGTGAGGCTCCTCTGACCAGAACAAAGCAGAGTCAACCTCACAGTAAGCTCATGCCAACTGATGAAGAATATTATTATGAAAACCTAAAGTCAAACTGTAACTCAGCGGATAACTTCACTGATGGTGCAAATGTGTCTCACATTAAAAACAACAACCCACCAGAAACATGAGCAAAAGAACACCAGCCGGGATCACTGTCAAACAACTAAACACAAATAAACGCTCTGCCAGAGGGCATGATGGGAAACTGCCCACACATTGAAATGGCAGTGGGCTGAGCTTAGATCAACTGACTCTTTAGAAAGTTGCCCTCAGAATGTGCCTGCTTTAGCAATTTTGTTCTCTATTACTTCCATCTTCAACAAACTTGGCTGATGCAGTTGAAAGAGTGATCATCTGGTCAACACAGATCCTATATCACTGCCAAGGTGTCACCTTTTCACCTGCTGTTCCCCCTCCGACCCTGTTTTTGAACATGACTAAGAGACACTTGAACTCTTACATTTGAGGCTTCAAACCTGAAGGGTTAATCTGTTATCTTCCTCTGGTATAACTACGCCGTCTCTCATCAATCTCTCTCACTCTTGAGGTCACGGTCTGACATGACCACACTGAGGTTAAGATGCTAATGCTAATCTTACCTTTGTATCTCTCTGTCTCACACATGGTCTCACCACTTAAACCTCAGCGCTGCCGTTTCCCCTCCGGCTGTGTGTGAACGCATCTTGCACTCGTGACTGTTTACCCTCTGAACGCTGGATCTGTGCACATGTGAGTGACTTTATTTTTGATTTCCTCTGTGAGCAGACGGCTCCTTTCATCTCAGATTGGGTGTATCAGCAGGCCAAAGCACAGAGAATCAAACTCGACCTCTCGGCTTCTTCTTCAACCTTTTGCCTCTCAACCTCTGGCAACAAGCACAAATACTCTCTCCTAATTTCTCTGCTATTCCTTGATGGTCAAGTTTGAGATTTTGTATTTTTCCAGCTTCATTGGTAACCCTTCAGACTCCTCTTAATTACAATTTAGCAACACAGATCTTTAGTTCATGTGTGAACCTAAAGAGTGTACAAATCTGGAGGATTTCTGTTGATATTTTGAACTCTAACAAACACACCCCTCCTCAGTAATCTTTCAAAAGCTTTGCACCCTTAATTCATGGAGGGGCATTGCAAGGACAGACTTAAAGAACTAACAGCTGTGTATCTGTAGTGTTACCCAAAGGTGGGTCAGCCTCATTAAGAAGCACTATTTTTAAGGCTGTCATGACACCTGACATGGAAGGTATCCAATAGACAAAAGAGCCGATGTGCTTCTTGTTGCTCTTCTTAAACATGACAGGAAGAAGGCCCTGACCCAATATGTCTTGATTTAACAGACACTTTCACTAAATCCTAAGCTCAAAGCAAGGAGCGACAAAAAAAAAAAAAAAAAAAAGATCAACCCAGCAGTTTCCCTCCCTCATCAGCTTCCTTTTGCTGCTAACTTATTGAATTATACTGCATGTGTTATATGCAAGAGCTGCACGGGGTTAGCGCTGTTGCCTCACAGCAATAAAGTCCTTAGTTTGCTTCCTGGTCTGGGCCTTTCTGTGTGGAGTTTGCATGTTCTCCCTGTGCATGCATGGGTTCTCGCCGGGTACTCTGGCTTCCTCCCACCACCAAAAACATGCTCATTAGGTTAATTGGTGACTCTAAACCGGCCGTAGGAGTGAATGTGAGCGTGCCTGGATGTATGTCTCTATATGTCAGCCCTGCGATTGACTGGAAACCAGTCCCCCCGCCTCTCGCCCAATGACAGCTGGGATAGGCTCCAGCCCCCCCCGACTGTACACTGATTGTACACAAAGAAAAGTTAGCAGAGCTAGCTGAAGGTAAGGAGATACTTTAGATGAAAACATGCCCAAATAACTGCAGTAAATATGTACAGTCCAGCATATAAATTAGGCACACATCATGTAAGTTCTGCAGCTAGGGCTCGCCAAGTCAAACCAATATCAAACATTTGTTTTTAGTTTTGATTTAGTGAAGTAATGTGGTCGCATGATAGCGGCCATGCATCCCCTGGATGGAGCGAGAGGAAATATTGAGAAAGAAAGTGAAGGAAGACATGCACCAAACATGCACCAAGACCAGGATTCAAACCAAGATGGCATCCCTGAGCATTTACTTAAAGCCTGCTCAGACCAGCTAGCAGAGGTATTCACAACCATTTTCAACCTCTCCCTACAACAGTCTGTGGTTCCCACCTTGCTCAAATCAGCCACCGTCCTTCTTGCACCCAAGAGGAACACGGTAAATTGCCTGAAAGACTATCAGCCACTTGCTCTCACACCCATCATCATCAAATGCTTCGAGGGGGCCATCCTCCCCCGACATCAAGTCTGCCATCCCTGCTGACCTCGGTCAACACCATACTGGGCAAACAGGTCGAGGGCTGTGTGGAGCCTCATCATGACTGCATCCTCTCTCACCTGCACCAGAGCAACACGCCTGTGCAGATGCTGTTCGTGGATTTCAGCTCTGCATTTAATACAGTCAACACAGTTTAATACAGTGGACTTCGGGAAATCCAGAAAGACTGTTCTCCCTGCCCTCTCCATAAAAGGAGAGGCAGTTGAAAGAGTGGAGAGCTTTAAGTTCCTTGGAGTCCACATTTTGGCCGAACTCACCTGGTTCATCAACATCTCCTGGCAGGTCAGGAAAACCCAGCAGGACCTCTTCTTCCTCAGGAAGCTTAAGCAGGCACATTTACACCGGTCAACTCCAAAAGAAGGCCAGAAACATCAGCACTGATCCCACACACCCTGGACACTTCCTGTTCCACCCTCCCTCCTCTCTGGAAAGAGATACCAGACTCTCTAATCCAGAACCAAAAGACTCATAAACAGCTTCTTTCCCTAGGCTGTCAACACCATTGCCCAATCCCCCTAAGGACCCCCCCCCCCTTAGAAAACTACAGATTCTATGTTTGAGCATTGTTAGAAACATTTAGAACAGTGTTACTCGACCCTGCTCAACCAAAGAGCCAAATTGTTGAAAAATACCTTTGCAAGAGCCACAATCTAAGTGGTGAAAAGTGGTAAAAATGGCATGAAGTAGCAATAACAATAAGTTAAAGGTGGCAGAAATGGGCAAATAGCAACAAAAATGGTTGAAAGGTGGTGAAAATGGGGAGGAAAAGTGGAAAAGAGTTCAGAAAGTAGCAAAAAATGGGTGAGAAGTGACAAAAAATGAGTTCTAGGTGAAATAAAATGGTCCAAATGTGGCAAAAAAATTAGTAAAAAGAGACTAAAATGGGCAAAAAGCAATCAAGAGCGGCAAAACAGGCAAAAAAAGAGGAAAAGATGCAATGTTGTGGCCAAAGGTAGCTGAAATGTTTGAAAAGTGGTGAAAAGGGGCAAAAATGTGATAAAAGTGGCCAAAAGAAGTGGCAAAAACAGGGAAAAAAGAGGAAACAAGTGGTATTTGATGGCAAAAGGTAGCTTAAAATGGCAAAAAATGACAAGAAATGGTGAAAGGGGTAAAAATGGGATAAAGTAGCAAAAAGATGTAGCAAAAACGGGCAAAAAAAGGAGGAAACAAGTGGTATTTATTGGCAAAAGGAAGCTGAAATGGGTGAAAAGTGGCAGAAAAATGGTGAACATGGCAAAAATGTGATAAAGCGGCAAAAAGAAGTTGCAAAAGTTCAAAAAGGAGGCAAAAAGTGGTATTTAATGGCAAAAGGAACTGTTGATGGGTGAAAAGTGGCAAAAAGTGGTGAAAAAAGGGCAAAAAAATCCTTTTTATAAGGTTTTCTGGGGGAATAATATTTAAAATTATGACAAAAAGCCACATGTGGCTCAAGAGCCACAAGTTGAGTATCACTGATTTAGAATGATAGTAGGTAAGAATGCTAACTGAAGCAGTGGACAAAATTTCTGAAAATTACCTGAAAATTTTCAGAAAATTCACTGGGACTAAGTGAGAGGGAGGTGATGTTGTGTATTCCTAAGGTTTAATGGAAAACTGGAAGAGTAACACATTACAGGCTGAGTTAAAAGATCAGAGACCGAAGGAGGAAACACATCTGCACTCTCGTGAGACAGCACATTAGGAGATCTTATGTCTGTGAGAGCTGATGCTGTTTGGCAGATGAGGGTAAACTATGACATAATGAATCTCAAATTAAAAACTATATATTCTATAACTTTATAGTTTAGTCCAAGTACACTGACATTTCCATACAGTGATGTTTTGTAGTATGATTTGAAAGTGTATGTTAGATCTCATTCCTGCATCCAGAATTCCACTCACTCACAGACACATCTTGGGTCAGCTCCCAGCTGGCAGGCTGTGGTTATGAAACAATCGGTTTTATTTCCAGCGCTGGCAGAGATCTAAAGGAAGCTATTATGATCTTTAAGGGACTCACTGCCAGACTTTCAATCACACACATAACTCATACACACACTGGTACACAACAGTCAAACTAGTGAGAGTAATACTCTCTGGCAGGTGTTCAGTGAATACCTCCAGTAAATAGTGGTTGTGTGTTTACATGTTCTCTGCCATCAATACTTTCTTGTGTACATCTGCTCTTGGCGCTAATAAAAGACAATTCACAGAGGCTTTGAGCAAAATGTTTTTAGAGCTATTAGTGGTGTTTACAGAGGATGTGCCTTTACTGTATGCTGGACAAGTGAGGATTAAAGTTTGGAGAGTATTTACAGCCTCAGTTTGTTGCTTCTGTATCACTTCCTTTTAAAGTTTAAATGCTTAAATGTCACATATGTCCTGCTTGTTTTAGTAGAATGTCTGAGTTTGGGTTTATTTTAAAGTTGAACAGGTCTTCTATACCAGGGGTTCTCAGCCTTTTTCAGCCTGCGACCCCCAAAATAAAGGTGTCAGAGACCGGGGGGACCCCCACTGTACCTAAAGGTGGTGAAACACAGTCATGCACATTCAAGAATAGTAATGTGGAAACAAGATCGCCTATTAGGGGAAAAAAGTGCCCAGCTAAACTGGGGGCCAGTAAAATCACGGTCCACTGTAAAGTTAAGCTGTGGTATTTTATAATTAACCTGAATCATAAACACTCTTATCAAAGAAACAAATATCTTTTTAATTCATTTGTGCAGTAAGTAGCTCTCTTGAAAAAGTTAATCCATTTGTTTAAAACAGAAATAAAATAGTTTAAAAATAGCCAAAATGGGTTAATACTGGCAAAAAAAAGCTGGGAAAGGTGGTGAAGTTGGAGTTTAAAAGTAGCAGAATTGGGTTAGAAGTGCCAAAAATGGGATAGAAATGGCTAAAAAATAACCAAAAATGGAAAAATTGGTTAAAGTGGCAAAAATGGGCATATTAAGTGGTAAAAGGGGATTAAAAAATTGTCTGAAATGGCATTAAAGTAACAAAAATGGGTGGAAATTTGGTGAAATGGGATGAAAAACTGATATAAACTGGTAAAAAAAGGGTTGGCCAAGGCAGACATAGGTGGAATTGGCTTAAACTGACAAAAATGGGCATATTAAACTGTGAAATGTGGTGTAAATAGTGGTAAAGAGGGGTTAATAGTAGCAAAAATGGTTCAGCAGAGCAAACAATAGGCAGAGAGTGACAAGACTTGGTTCAGAAGTGGCAAAAACAGGCACAAAAAAGTGGTGGAAAGGGTTTAAAACTGACAAAAATGGGTTTTAAGTGGCAAAAATGAGTTAAAGTTTGCAAAATTGGTGGGAAAATGTGATTAAAACGGGTTGAAATCTGGCAAAATTGGCGTAACGTGGCAATAGTGTAAATTAAAAAATATTCCTAGGTTTTTAAGGCATCTGGAGACCCCCTCACAGTGTCTTGTGACCTCCAATGGCGTCCCGACCCCAATGTTGAGAACCACTGCTCTATCCTCTCAAAATAAAAAGCAACAAAACAAAGTAGAGTAACCTCCAATTTCCACACATAACGGCTGCGCCATCATCTGCCGGCAAATCATACTGCAGAACAAATCGCTCCTGCGCTAGTCAATCGGAGCAGTTCCGCTGCCTGACTCCAGCAGGTTCCTCATCTGCTTCGTTGGAAATACACTGCAGGTCTATTTTGGGACTTGCTGCTGCTAAACAGCATTGATTCACATGAAGCAGATCAATTAAAACAGCCTGCAGTACAGGCAAAAGGTCATCAGGAGGTCAGTGGGTCACAGAGCTACTACAGGGCCATTAAGAGGAAAAGTTAACTTTTGAGGCAAAAAGCCACAGAATTAAACATGAAAACAGATTCCACAGAAACCATCAATTCTTCCCATGGTAGAATTAATAAAATCATGAAATCATAAATGAACAAATCAAACCCAAAAAAGGCAAAATAATCCACTGTTGACATATTTTTGCACGAACTGATGATTTCTGTCAAGCTGATCAGGGCTTCTGGACACTTTTCCGGTTTGTAAGGTTGCTCGCTGTGGTTGGAGCCAAACCTTGGTGCTGCAGAGCACGGTGTAGCCAGTGTATGTGGAAATTATGGGTTATTGCCTTTGTCTGATAATGCCATCTTTTTGCACTGGCAGCATCCAATGCCTTGCTGCACCCACAGCTCTTGGTTGAAAACAGTTTAGCTTTAGAGCATTGCTTTGCACTTTCTGTAGCAGGTGGTAGTGCACATGTTCAGAACTTTGAGTCCGAGATCGATTTTCCCAAGGGGACAATGTAGCATATTATATCCTATTGTGTTGTAATGTGTTTTATTGTATTGTACTGAATTATATTAATAATGTTGTATTGTATTGGGTGTAGCGCATTTCCTATTGTACAGTATTGTATGGTGTTATATCCTATCAAACTACATTGTGTTGAATTGTTTTCTATCAGATTGTTTCATATTATATCATATTACATTGTATCTTGTTGTATCGTGTTGCTTAGTTTCATATTGTTGTTTTATACTGTACTGTATTGTATCATTCTTCTTCATCACTGACAAATAATTCAAAACAGGGCTGGACTTTTGATATCAGCCTTGTCTACAACAATGGCGGTGGAGGTATCAATCTGATTTTCTTTTTGCACAGTTTTCAGGTAAATATCCTTGGAAAATATGTAGAAGCACCACCTGTTCAGCACAGCCTACAGTCTTCACTAAACCACCCCTTACACTTATCCTACCCCTCACATAGTTTGTCCATGTATATGTGTTCCTGTAAAGCGTCCTTGGGTTTCTTGAAAGGCGCTATATAAATTCAAGATATTATTATTATTATTATTATTAGAATCAACCATACAGAGAACTCCAAAACAAATATAAAGTTCACTGCCACAGAGAGAGAAGTGCTGGGAGCAAACTTTGGTAGCCCAGAAGGGAAAGGGCTGGTGAGAAAAGCTCTGAAATCAATGTTATAAACGATGCTAGAGGAAGTAAGCAGAAAAAGAGCTGCCAGTGGACACAGGCCTAAATTGAAATAAAGTAACAAATAAAAAATAAAACATAAGACAAATAAACTCATTTGCTATATTTACTTCTAAATGTTCTTAAGAAAAATTGTAATGCCTAAACTAAATTTTGTTTCCTACCTTGACTGTGCGGTGGTGCTTTCGGGCCGCCTGACATCTCATGTTGCTGGTGTTGCAGCAGCCGGTGCAGCGTTTCACCTCCACGCAGGGCGGCCAGATGATAAAGTTAGCAGAGGTGGGATCCACCTGACTCCTAGGGATCTCATAAATCGCTGTCCGCACCTTACAGGATGCAGGTAAGGCCTCTTCTACTACTGCAGCGGAAAGAAAACATTAGAAGTTACAAAAACTGAGCAGGAAAGAGTACTCGAAACCAAACATAAATGTTCAGGTGTCTAGTTATATATATATATATATATATATATATATATATATATATATATATATATATATATATAATTATACTGCTCATCTGTCACTAGATTAGACTCTAGTCTTTGTGGTCATATTAAAAGTACACGCCTAGTCACAAAAATAATCCCTACACAAGAGATATAAACAAATGTAATCTCTATGTGGTTAACACTTTGATACTTTGAATAATTCAGAACATTTAGCCCGTATTTTCCCTCTTTTAGATCTTGATAGTTTGTATGTTTCTCTCACCGGTGCTCCTCCTGTGTCTGGTGTGAACGTGTTCTCTCTTCAGGTCAGAGAAGCTGTGAGAGAAGTCCTTGTGGTAGCTGTGTTTGGTCTCCTGGATCACCTCGTTCTCTGGATAAAGACAAAATAAAACATGCACACTGAGACGTCACATGCTTTCACTGTTATCCGGACCATTCATAAAAATTCCCAGATTCATGTCAACACAAACTAAGAATCCTCTTTGAAGGTTAAAACACAGGAAGTTTCTCTTGTGAGGTCTTTAATGTTCTCAGTAGAAGTTAAAGGCCTATTTACCCATCATGCTTGAGTGCTATTGTGCATGTGAAGTTAAAATTCCCTCTTCAAACAGGTTGAAGGGTATGAATTCAGCAAAAGTTCCCTTAGAATTTTGTGCAAATCCACTTCTTAATTTCAGAGCGCCCCACCACAGAGTTTAACTGAGGTCAAATGAGGACATACTTGGTTAATCTTGATGACTGACTGGTAGCAGGATGTTTACTGCAGCAGCAAGTTGTTTATTACAGACATTTCTATTATGTCTCTCTTGATCTGAGGGCAAGCCTAACCAGGTTATCTTAACTAAGTTATCATGTTTATATCAGTCAGTGGGTCACTGGGTTCACTTCAAGGAAAGTTAGTGAGAAACCAGACCATGAGTAAGTACATCAGTCACATTTCAAATCTAATTCATAGGGAGTTCACTTTCAGGTCAGTTGTGGGTTTTTTAGAGCTCAGAGAATTGAGAGTAAAGAGTCTTGTTCTCCTTAATGCTGGGACTGGGACAGAGGCTTAGTCTACACAGTGTATTCAGGAAGTATTCAGAACCCCTTCACTTTTTTAGTTTTTTATGTTGCAGTCTGATGCTACAGTTGAAAAAAACATTTCTAATCTCATTAATCTACACTCAGTACCCCATCATGGCAAAGTGAAAACAGAATTTAAGAAATGTCTATTAATTTATTAAAAATCAAAAAAAGGAAATATCGCATTGAGATGTATAATCAGACCCTTTGCAACAACACTTGAAATTTAGCTCAGGTTTCCCCATTTCTCTCAGTCTTCGCTGAGATGTTTCTGCACCTCGAATGGAGTCCACCTGTGGTAAATTAAATTGGTAGAAGGCCTGACAGCTGACAATGCAAATCAGAGCAAACACCAAGCCATGAGGTCAGAGGAACTGCCTGCAGAGCTCAGAGACAGGGTTGTTGACAGGCATAGATCTGTGGAAAGCTACAAAAATAATTATGCTAAACTGAGATCCCAAGAGCACAGTGGCCTCTATAATTCTCAAATGGAAGAAGTCTAGCACAACCAGGTCTCTTCTAAAAGCTGGTCTTTCAAACAAAGCAGTTGGGGGAGAAGGGCCTTAGTAACAGTGTTTAGTTTACAGCTATTTTTAATTTTAGCCTCAGTCTTACGATTCAGTGCCTTTTAGTTTTAGTCACATTTTAGTCGTTTCTACGCTTTATGGTTTTAGTCTAATTTTGGTCACATAAAACTCAAAAACATTTTAGTCTAGTTTTAGTCCATAAATGTCGTCACATTTTGGTCTTTACTGCTTGTCCAAGTATTTATTCTCTTGCCTGAATCTTGTACCAAATCATGGTAGTGTGTCTATGTACTGTGCCAAACCCGGGTCCCTGCTTTCTACAGCTGAGAGGCAGAGTAGCTACATACATTGCGTTTTGACAGATTTACCCACAGTGGAGAAATATCATGGATGTGGAATGTCTGACAAAAACTAAATCACATTTTAGTCTAGTTTTAGTCAAAACTAAACTTACTTCCACTCAGTTTTAGTCATCAAAGATCTGTTTTTGGCTGGTCTTAGTCTAGTCCTTCTCATAGAAAAAGGCTGTCGATGAACATTTCTAGTCATAGTTTAATCGACAAAATTAACACTGCTTAGTTATAGAGGTGACCGAGAACCTGTTGGTCCCTTTGCCTGAGCTCCAGAGATCTTTTGTGGGGATGGGACAAAGTTCAGGAGGGACAAACATCACTGCTGCCCTCCACTGATCTGTGCTTTATGACTAGACAGAAACCTGTCCTCAGTGCAAAACACATGAAGCCCACTTGAAGTTTGTAAAAAACTCAAATTAACCCAAATGGGTCTGAATACTTATGCCAATGTGATATTTCAGCTTTTTATTTTCAGTAAATAAACTTGCAAATAAAATTTAAAATTGTGTTTTCGCTTTGTTATGATGGGGTTTCAAGTGCAGCTTGATTAGAATAAAAATGTTTTTTGTTTAACTGTAGAATCAGTCTGAAACACAGCAAAACTGGAAAAATTGACGGGGTCTGAATACTTTCTAAATGCCCTGTATATCACATAAAATCTTTCAAGAACTCTCCAGGCCAGAGATATCCATGTCTTGTTATGATGACCATCATGACATACACCGCACGGCCGGTCTCTCAGATTTTTTTTTGACTAGCAGAAGCTGAAGAGGAAGAGGAAGAGGAAGAAGACAGGCATGAAAGGTTTAATGCTGCTGTGGAGGTACTGGACATTATGTCAAAGGCTGCTAGATGATGAAGGTTGAACTTCTTCTGAAAGTTGCTGTGTCTCATTCATTAATTTTGAAATTTTGCTGTTTGCTTGCATCGGATCATGATAATTCTCTACCATGGGATGTGCACCCTGCCATGCTTTCATTTGTCTTGACTTGGGGCCAGTCCCATTTCTACCCCTTAGCCCTCAGCCCTACCCCTTGGTTTAGCGTATTAACATCAGGTGAAGGGGTGTCCCAATTCTCTTTTGAATCAAGGGCTAGGGCTGTGGGCTACATAGCCTTTGAAATGAAGATTTTAGAGAACCACGCTTGAAACCAAGGGGTGTGATGAATTTCCCACCATGCACTGTGTTCACTTGCGAAATAGCACAACAGACTACCAAGGAGGCGCATAAATGTTAATATTTCTGGAATTAATAGATGATTATAGAAAATACGACAGCTGTGTTTCCTTATATATTCAATCTTTAGCTACGAGGGATGGGAATTTGTTATTTGTTATTAAGATCAACACAGTCAGTAGAATGAATGAGATGGTCCAAACTTTATTGACCGTAGCACATTTGACGAGGGCATCTAGTCAATGTGAACTCTTGTCACCAGCTATTTATTGGCAATGTGTGATGTAACAGCAATAAAGTGTTTCCTGGGGGAAAGTTTTCACCCTACCCTTAACCATTCTGTTTTGATTGTCAAGGGGAAGGGGTAGAGAAGGGGAAGGAGTAAGGACCGATAACCAATACTTGGAACCAATATGTATTTACAATAAAAATGAGCTGTTAGTAACTTTTAAGTATGAGATGGGATGCAAACCTGTCATTTAAAAATGCATTCATTCATTCATTAAGAAAATAAAAAATAAAAAAACTAGTTCTTTACTACTTATAAAGATTTCTGTTTCTATTAATTGTATGGGGTTTAGCTAATCAGATAGTGTTGTGAGGGAAACATAAGGTGAGGTGTTGGAGAGTGAAAATAGACACTTTTTTATTAGTTAAAGGTGCAGTGTGTAAAACTGAATATCAACATCTAGAAATGGGTTCTAGATTGCATTTCTCTGCTGGAAACTGTGACAACCAGTTGGATTTAATGTGTATCTGTAATGTGAATACAATACAATAACTTTATTTATCCTTTTTTCTTCTATGTTACCATGGAAACATGTAAAAATCCAAGATGGCGGCATCCATGGAGGGGACCCTCCTTATGTATGAATTAAAGGTTTATTCTGATTTTTTTTTTCAAAATAGCTATTTTTGAATTTAGATGACTAAACACTTATTTAGATAGACCGTCTTAGAAATGTTTTGCTTTATTTTACCAAGTTTGTTCAGCTAAATGCTACTAGGCTAAATATTACACACTGCACCTTTAAATTTATCTGCCATTGGTAAAATACAATGGCAAACAGATAATCTGCCAAAAACCAAACATCGACCAGGCAGATCACCAGTTGACCTTCAGTCTTAACGATGGTCCATTTAGAGTTTGTTTTCATCAATCATTGAAGACAGCTGGTAGTCGGTGGATCAGCTGTAAGAGGGGTTGTATCATATCATAACCAAGTGGCTGCCATATTGGCTTTTTTAAACTCTGCTGTGTGTGACATGTTTGTAAGGGTTCTCAGGTTAGTACCATCACCAGTTCACCAATACAGGCCACATTTAAAAAAGTGAACAGCCAAACAAATCTAATCAGATTTCAGAGACTGATGAAGATGATTAAAGGTCTTTGCACACTCAGTCTGTTTTTTACATCCAAATTTTTCCCACGTTAAAAAAGAAAATCGAGCTTATGTTGTTTTAATCAAGGTTGCACACTGACGCCGAAATTTTCACCCGTCTTTTTTTTTTTCGGAACAGGCTCGATTTTATGCCAAATTTTGCATCAGTCCAAGTCTTTTAAATGGGTGCGTGTTGATTCAAAACAGTGCCCGCTGCTTCCTCCTTGCTTGTTTACCCCCACCCGACCCCTCCTCACTCTCTCTCTCTCCCTCTCTCCCGCCCTGAAACCTCACTTTAAACACAGAATTTGCTTATTTTTTATGTGGATATAAACCATGGAAAAATAACAGATAGATGGGTGATTGACACGGGCTCGCAGTACGAAACAAATTGCCACCTTCTATGAATTTTCGCAGTGAAGGCAAATAAAAATGCATTGGGCCCAGTGTGCAATGTCCGAGTGTGTGACGTTTTTTCAGATTACGGATCTGAAAAAAACTCATCAGAAAATAAGGGACCCAGTGTGCAAAGACCTTTAGGCTCGCAGTCTGAAGGTGGTCAAGTATCTGCACTTGTTAAAGAGAATAGAGCGTTTTGTCTGGGAGTTTCCAGACATGCTTCCACCCTGTTTGACATTTCTTGAAGCAAAGAAATAATTGAGAAAGATTTTCAGCTGTTGAATGATGATTTTAAATTTATAAACAGAACAATTACTGCAGCTCCAGGATTTTATACTGGTCTTTTGTGTCTTTGTGTGCAGTTAGAGGCTATAAAAGTCAATCATGTCAGCTCAACATATCAAACATTTCAACACTCAGCACAGCCAAACCACTAAATATCCAGAGACAACCTCATAGCCAATAAACATGCAGCTACACTTGTGTTTTATGTGAACTTCTGTGTGTGTCTGTGTTCAAAAAAAGGAGATTCCCGGAAATCAGCATCAATGATGTCTGGGCAGGACTGTTTTAATTTGATTCTGAATACCAAACCTCTCACATCTTTGTGTGAGAGCAGTCACGCACACACGCCCTGATGCGTACTGCCACTTCTTCTGTTTCTCAAATACAACTGAGCCCACTTTCAACATTTCCCTCTTTCTCTCTTTGGGTCTCTCTCTCGCCCTGACAAGCAGGAATTTGAGCATGAATTATACATAGCAACACAGCAGCCTTCCAGCGGGCCCGGCTCTCAAACCAATAATGGGCGTCATGACAAGAGCATAATGAAGTGAGCCACTTGACCCCCGCCGAGCCGGGGAGCCGTCACACTCGACATTTGCATCTCAATGATGCCAGGATTAATGGTGGCACCGCTCGGAGCGGCGGACATTAAAAAATGAATCAACTATTTTTCACGGGCAACGAGAAGTTCAGAGCGGAGGAAAGTTTGTGTGGCAGGAATTTAGAGTCTGACTGCAGGCGTGGAGGCAATAAAGCCGGTTTTATGCTGCGGTTATTTCCTCCTGTCTCACCTCAATGATTCAGCCGGCTCTGATTTATCACCTGGGTAATGAGAAATGGCATCTACTGTGTTTATCGAAGCTTTATTTTGGTGTTATTAAGAGTTACAGCCAATCTAATTTACTCATGTAACGCTGGCATTTTTGATGTTGGATTAAATTTCAGATGCAGACAGAATAAAGCTGCGGATGCAGCAAAGCAAGATGCAACAAAAACAGAGGCACAGAAGTCACAAATGCAGAGATTTTTTTTAAGCAGGGTAATTTCTTACTGTTGAGAATTAAATTTCCTTTAGTAACGTGTTTGACTGGAGACATAATTAAGTTTAATCTTCAGGGTTCCTATTAAAATGTTTGCTTACCATAAAACATTTTTTGTGGTTGATTGTTTTTTTTTTTTTACTTTTAGGGTGTGAATTTTGGCAGAAGTTGGGTATTAAGATTGAAAATGGGGCTTTGGTAATCTCTGTACAAAGTTATCTACAAATAAAAACAGAACTTTTTAATTACAACACTTTTAAACCAAAAATCTTGTCCCTTCTCATAGATTCTAAGAGTTTGACCCATTATATTCAAGCACGCTTTTTTTGAATGCAAGAAAACAGAACAAGAAGAGGACCACAGCGGCCAAAATGTAGTTGATAACCACATGACTCTCACTGGACAACGGTTTGGATTTTTATTGATCTCTATAAACATAAAGGGAGATTACAATCTGGTAATGGACATCATCTATCAACTTCATTTCCACTCTCACATCTCAAGTTGTGAGTCAAATAATAAACACTAAAGAAGTCTTGGCTCTCTGATTTTCAATATCAGTTACCAAGATCTCCACCTACTACACCTAAAGCCCTGAAAAACTGACCACTGCCCATAGAGGCTCCTTCTTTATGAGACAAAAGTGAAAGGTTAAGAGCTGACTTACAGAGCATTTTTCTGCAGAAAAACAAAAAAAACCCTCTGAAGACATTGCTGAGAGACGCTACGAAGAAAAATGTGAAGCAAAAGTGTGACGTGTTGGTGTTAAAAACCGTTTAAATGTGGTTGAAATGAAGTCTAATAGACTTGAGCTCTTCTAGTCCTCTGAAAACTCAAAAACATTTTTATGCTGCACATCACACTTATTCATCAAATCCATGTTCATACACTGAGATAAAGTGGCTACCATTATTAGCTAATTCAATTCATATGCATGAAACACATTCACGTGTCATTAACACTGCAGTAGGAACGATGTAAGGTTGGGTGTCTTGCCGAAGGACATATCAACATCTGACTAAAAGAGCTAGGGATCAAACCCCTGGCCTTTAATTTTACCTACAGAGCCACAGCAACCCCAGTCTCAGACCATCTAGGACACTCAGCCTTGATCTGAAAGTTGAAATGCTGGCTAGTTCAGGTTATTATTATTTAAATACTGAGAAAGTACAGTCTGGTGATAAAGGAATGATTTATTTCAACAGGTTAAACTTAAATGTAGTGAGCTGACCATAGCATTCCCCACACAATGGCAGTACACTAGGGTGGCAGGGATGACCATCCTGCCCTGCCTCATTTATTATGTTTAACTGTCTGTGTTCCTGCTCTTCTGACAGCGTTCATCAACAGAACGTTGTTTAAAGATGCTTGAAAACACGGCTAGCTTTTTAAGTTGTTTCACTCAATATTCCTTACCAAAGCAGCTGCGTTAGATGCATGAAGGCATCACTGATGAGGTAGCAGATCAAAACAAATAAAAAAGTGGTAGGAGGTTGGAGGTTGCAGGAGCTGCAGAAAAATGTCGAAATTATGACATAATTGTAACTATGAGTGGCTGCACCTGAATAAGTGCATTTATAGGAGGATCAAATACAACTTCAAATGATTAAAGTAATTCATTATAAGAAAAAATGGAAGGCAGATATACTTGGATTACTGTATGTATATCTGTATATCTGGGTAGCCTACCTATGTATAGCCTATGTCAGGGATAACGCCCTTGTTGCAGGGAAACTATAACCTGTTTTGAAAGAACAGCACTACTTAACAAAAGAGCTAAGATTCTTAAGAGCCATTTGATTCAGAAAACAACGACTGAACCACAAAGTTATTGAAAGTGTAGTTAAACTACAACATGCTTTTTGTAGCACTATTACTGCCTAATTCTGAACCTTTGATATTAAGATTGCACTTAAATTCATGATAAAGTCAAGATATCCAGGCTTTCAGGTCTTTATAAGGCAATAAAGCACCAAAAGACTAGTTCTCATAATGCAGCCTCTTCTGATCTATGTTTTATTTTCAGTACCTCCTATGTACCAGAGGTGGAAATATACATGATTATTGTACTCAAGTAAAAGTAAAGTTACTCTGGTTAAAATTTATTAAATAGAAGTACTGGTATATACATTTACTCAAGTAAAAAGTGTTTAATATAAAGTTTACTTTAAGTACTGAGTAGCTACTGAGTACTGTGCTGTAAACTATGATCTTTCCTTACTGGCAAGAACAACAAGAGAACTGTTCAGGTAAGGTCACACCTCTATAATGAAGTTAATACACTGCAAAATTGACCATGTTAAGTAAATTCATACAGTTAATTTAACAGGAAATCTTGAAAATCTTTGGCAAGGTGGGTCTCCTCAGGCAAGACTAAAGCAGAGAGTCAACCTCAGTATTAGGAATGCATACTGATGAAGAGTATTCACTGTGCATCCTTTAGGACCCTCCACGGCACTTTGGCCTCACAGCAAGAAGGTTCTGGGTTTGCTTCCCGGAGTTCTGTGAGGAGTTGCCATGTGCATGTGTGGGTTCATCCTCCCACCACAGAAAACATGCTCACTAGGTTAATTGGTGACTCTAAAATTGTCCCTAGGTGTGAGCATGCCTGGTTGTCTGTCTCTTTATGTCAGCCCTGTGACTGACTGGCCACCAGTCCAGGGTGTACCCCGCTTCTCGCCCAATGACAGCTGGGATAGGCTCCAGCCCCCCGCCCCCATGACCCTGAGAGGGATAAGCGGCATAGAAAATGAATGGATGAATCCTTTAAGATCATCAGGTGGCAACTCTACCTCAGTGGATAACTTCACTCATGGTGCAAATGTATCTCACATGAAAAACTACAACAATTCCAGCAGGGATCACTGTAAAACAGGCAACATTCAAACACAACTAAACACACATAACACATCTAAAACACAAGAGTTAAAATTAATTTGGATATGTTTAACCCTGAGGTATCACACACTCCAGGTTTTGCTGTGTCCAACAGCTGTTTGGGATGTAATGAGGAATCATTCTCCCTCTATGTGCTAGTGTGTAGTCAACAGAGTTGGAAAAACTACAAGACTATTGTACTCAGGTCAAAGTACTCTGGTTAAAACTTACTTCAGTAGAAGGAAATGTACTGATTTCAAAATGTACTAAAATACTCAATTACAAAAATTTGAGTAAATGTATTTAGTTACTTCCCACCTCTGTGGCATCATCAGTTTTCCATGATCCTTAAAGCTTCTCTAGAGCAACAAGAGACCAAACTTTACTGATTTTACTCTGGTGAGTTGTACTTCACATGTAGGCTCAGTGAAAGTTAAACTAAACTGTTAAATTTGTCCTGTAAGCAAGCAAAGTCTCACCTCTTCACTAGTCAGCAGTAGCTTATCAGCCCAAAGTTAAGTCCGTCTCAGGGTTCACGGAGGGTGTGAAGAGCAAGACCGCCTGCTGGTCTCATAGCAACACCCGCTGAGGCATTCCAGTAATGAGACAAGAGGACAGCATCCTCTTACTGTGCACTGAACCAGATGCAACTAATGCTTCATTCAGCCTCTTTTAAAGGCACAGACAGGGAGGAAAGCAGCAGCCCAGACTGGCCCATATAAGCCTCTGCTGGATCTTATTTGTCTGCAGGAACTTTGTGCTCAGTCAGGGAACAATAAGTACTTCTTTTCTCCTTTTTTGTCAAAAAATGCATGCCATATGATGAAAACCGCCTACCCTCATGGGTGTGACATCATGTAAGTGGACAGGGTAAGGATCTAACAGAAGGTTGATTATGGCCCGATCCCAGTCTCTCCCCTTAAACCTATGCACTGAGCCCCTCATGCATGTGTTTCTGTGTCTTTTTTACTGTATTTATACATATTGACCTGTATTTAATCTGTCCCATTGTCTGTAGAGGGTTTTGGTGGAAGGAACACCATAACTCCAGGTGAGTGGGACAGTGCTAAAAAGGCTTTTAAAATAAAAACAATCCTAAGCTTTGCAATAGTAAACCTTTGTGCAGTTAACCTGACATGCAAGAAAGACAGTTTCTTATATCCATGCATAAGATACATTTCACATTAATCTGGGAAACCTCTCATACAAAGTGTTTGAGGAGGGTAGGACTTTCAGAGTTAATGACCTGGTGAATATTTATTACAACTGGCTTGCAACAGACCTAAACCCTGCCTGTAACTCTTGCAAACTCATGCCAATGCAGGTCGGGAGCAGAGCGAAAACATCAATGCCATGAAATGCTTGCAGTGCTTTTGTTTGTTCTTTATTTAATAAAGAAATGTGGGGCAGCTCTGATAAAACTGCTGCTTTACTATAGCTAATCGCTACACAGGCAGCACCCATTACTATCAGCGTCAAGTGCAACAAAGCCCCACCCATAGCGACCACCTCTTTCTACTCAAACGATGCTGATTGGTCCAGTCCATCCTCAGATCGGCACAACTGTTTCAGATTGGAGCTTTGCATGATGGATCTGCCTGACGACAGACATGGAATCTAGCCAATCCATCTGCTTTGAGAGATCATTGAGCAAGCTCTGTACATGGTCTAAATCGGTTGTTCTCAACTGGTTGAGTCACAGGACCCACCATCAACTCCTCAAGGAGAATTGCAACCTGAATTTTAGAGAGATATTTTTGGTCACTCAGATATATTCAACAAAAAATAGTAGAGCTTGGGCCGAAGAAAGTACAAAAGGTGTAACAAAACAATGAAACAGGAAAAAACGCATGTTTTATAGAGTCTCATAGACAATTTGGCGCAACTTTTTACCAGGCACATATCAGCAACCCACTGAAAATGGCTTTGGGACTTTTGGGTCCCAACCCACCAACTAAGAACCACTGGTCTAAATAATACGTTCCCAGCCTCTTCATTTGTGCAAATTTCCTATACATTACAAAAATGTAAAAAAAAAAAAAAAAAAAAAAAAAAAAGGCTAGTGAAATCCCATTGGTCATTTTTGAGCTAACATAGTAACCTGAATAAAATGTGTTCAATTAAATTTTAAATTCAAGCTTCATTTGTCTGCTTCAATGAAAGCAAAATGCCAGTGGAAGAGATGCTCACAGTAGCCTTAATCCTCACACTGTTGGGCCATTTTCCACCGAACTATACAACTCTATTTATTTTGATGGCAAGAGAATTAACAGAAGACAATATTTTTAAAAAGTCCCAATATCCCTGATTCAATCAAATGTATGAGCTGAATTCCTCTCTGAATAACCCCATTTTTACTAATCCCCTCTGTGGGCGTGTGAGAGCAGTATCATAATGAAGCGCTTTACCTACGGAGTCTATCTCTAGCAGCCGCTGGAGGTCGCTGATGCTGCGGATCTCGCTGCGGGAGAGCCGCTCCAGCAGCTCCCGGGGGAGAGAGGACTCCTGTGGGAAGAAAAGTCACTCCGTGAATCGTTTTATAAGACATGGAGGCCTGTTTCAACTATACAACAGTTATATATCAAAGATTCCATGCAACCAACGTGATGCATTTATTCCAAACGATGTGCCAAGAGAGTGACTTTTGTGCGTAATTGCAAATGTAAATTCCTAAAAATGCATGTTTTGTGGGTTCCTGCGTATCATCAATGAGCTGCCATAATAATGTAAAGATATTCGGTGAATGCAGACGTGTCGACCACTGCGAATTTTGGCGCGGCTTACCTCAGCAGCGGTGCGTAACAGGCAGAGACAGCCGGCGAGGAGGTGGTACACCGCAGCTCTCATCTCCTCTCAGATCCGCTGCATGGGCACCAGGACGAGGCGGAGATCCACTGCAGGAGCCGGGCTGTCGCTCCCTGTTCTCGGGAGCCCACAAACATCACTCGGGAGAGCTGTGGTCACCAATAAGACACCGATGAAAGAGCGTGCCGTGCGCGTAAAGATGATCAAACTCCTGAATGAAATGCGGTAGAAGTTTGGAGCTAATCCCTCTCTACTCCTTCTGATAGGTTAAGTCAATAAAGTTAACTTCCAAAATAACCAGAGGTAGGCGTGAAAATGTTACAAGCTCGAGATGCACAAAAAAAGTTCGTCAAATGATCACTGATGACTAGCAGCTCGTTGTGGCATCAGAAGAACAGGTGTCCAGTGGAAGAATAAAACCCTTTCTTCATCATCCACCCTACACCAAATATCCATCATTTTGTCTTCATTATAATCCCTTCAAAGTCAAACGTGTTTCGTCCTGCAGCTGCTGGTTATCTTGGTACTTTTTAGGGAAACTCGGTTGTCTTTACAGTGGTAACTTCCAGAAACAATCCTGTGTCCGAAGATTAAATGGCATCAATGAACGAAAGCAAGAAAAAAAAAACTATCTCCGCCCTGAAGCCCAGAGGAGTTGGATGTCAGTTCCCAGCGGTCCTGTGATCTCCGGGGTGAATGAAGTCGGGATGCTTCCAGTCACAGGATATAGCCGTGCGCGCACCCGTGCCACTAATCATGGAGCGCGCTTGCAGAGCAGACTTTAGTGAATTGTAGGAGGTCTAACCACAGCAAAGGATCTTACACGTCTGAGTATCACTACAAGTCACTTTTATTACAAATTTATTACAACTTCACAGCAGTTTTACTGCAGAGAGAAGCCTCAGATTTACTGGGATAAATTAAGCTGACGTCTGCATATTCTTAATGTTGCTTTAACTGTTCATAGGTGTTTGCATGATCATTTTAACTTCAAATTTTCAACAAACTCAAAAATGTATGTCAAGTATTTTGGACTTTTACATAGTGAAAGGATGATGGAGATAATAAAACCCCTTAAATGACTAAGGACTGAGCCTTGCTGTGATAACCAACTGTCTTTATGGAGGCTAATAAGTAACCAACCAAAAAACCATTAATCCCACTTGACTCTAAAATTAACCTCCTCTTCTTTTCTCTGTGCGTGTCAGCGTGTTTATAAGGGAGCGAGTGGTACAGATCAGTGACTGTATCAGGGTTTCATTGCTGTTTTAAAAAGCTCATTAATGAGTATCCAGACCACAGATGGAAAGGCAACCAGTTCTTTTATGTTTTGTGCTCAAGTGTCTGGTTTTAAACTCATGGTTGTTACGTCTAAGGTCAGCTGAGGTTATGAAGCTGTGCTTGTATTAGTAATGGATTATGGGAAGATGTGTGTCACTCTGTCCTAAGAGTTAAAACAAGTAAAAGATACAGTATTCATCTTGTCTTGTATGAGGAGGTTGGTTTGCCTATCCTTAGAGAGGCTCAACAAGCTTTTTTGTATGTTTTAAGGCTCTCACTTGAAAACTAATAACCTGACACGTCAGATGGACGTGTTTCACACATCCACCTG
Source organism: Cheilinus undulatus (assembly GCF_018320785.1). NCBI lineage: Eukaryota > Metazoa > Chordata > Actinopteri > Labriformes > Labridae > Cheilinus > Cheilinus undulatus. The sequence continues at coordinate 48,807,214 of NC_054868.1, forward strand.
GGAAAGCTTCAATGGGAAATGTTTGAGAAAAGGCAGAGGCTTTGAAAAATCTGGGTGAACGTTCTGTCACATCTCTACGGGCCAATCAGAGCAACAAAGCACCATAGACTGTAGAAAGAATTGGACAAACCCCGTGTGACGTCAGTCGTCTGCTTACAAAAGGCGGACTCAAACGGCTTTTGAAGCCAATTTGTAGACACTTCCATATTGAAATCGTGGTCTCAACCAAACTTTGGATCAACCTAACGGCCCGCCCACTAAGTGCCACTTCCTGTCAGCCTGCTAGCTAGCATTCCGGTTGACAGAAACGGAGCCTCTGCCTGCCAAGCTATCTGTCAATCAAATGAGACGTGCCAATCAGCTTTCATCCTTAATATAATCCAAAAGATCGTGGTAACCCCCCCCCGTACAAACCCCGCATTGGCTTCATTTTTCAGGACTGGGGGTTGCTGCCTGCAAAGCACGTGACATAGCTGCTAGTAAGCTGTGCGTGCGCAGCTACTGAAGAATAACGCGAAACATGGCGATTATAGACATGTAAATACTCGACTTTTGTTGTTTTTTTTAAAAAAAGAAAACAACTCACTGCTGTTCTTTGTTCTTCTTTTAACAAAGAAATGTCATCAAGTTCTGATAAACGTGGCGCTTCAGCAGCATCCATGCCAAGCTCTTCCGACATAATTGCACCAGCCTCTTGTTGCTGCTTGCTTACGTCACATCTCCACAGCACCTGAAAGTACTGCCCCTTGTCGCTGATTGGTCCTGTCACTTTCTAACCGGGCCCAACCGGTTCAGACGGGAGCTTTGCAGGATGGATTCGCCAGTGAGAAACACGGAAATGGGCATATCCACCTGCTTTGCAAGGTTATCACAATTAGATGTTTTCTCAAAATTGTTCAGGCCTAGTTTTATCTAATATTGTGTTGGTTATAATATAGAATGATTTATTGCTTGTGTTTGTTGGAAAATACATAAGATGAGGAATACTCTGAATGTGTGATATGTTAGTGTTGGTCCTAGATTCATACACAAAAAGAATTATTGCTCTATCCTATTTGGTTGCAATTCTACCTGCAGTTTAAAATAGAAATGCACCTCACCTTGTAGTGAACACCTTTTGACATTTGTAGAGTTTTAGCAGGACTAGTTTCAAACTTTGAAAAATCAAGTAAAAATCAAACAGCATGGGTAACTGTTTCAGTGGCACATCAGCAATACTGTAGGGGATAGCTGAAACTGTATAAACAACCTGAACCAAGCTGGCTGATGGTGCTTCCTACAATTCAGTTTGGTTACACCCAAAGACTATTTTTATATGAAGTAACCCATTTGTTTCTGAAGAGGTATTACAAAGATGATGGCTTCACCATATTGTAATACTATCTCAACCTAAGAGGCAGAGATGAGGCAGGCCTTAAGCCTCCTGGCAAACAGCTACAACAGTCAGCCACACTCTTAATTCTGCAAATGCATGCAGAACTCTTAGTCTAAATTTAATAAAAAAACTCACACCACTAAAGACTTGAGATCTTCAGATGGAGTCTGTTTTATGTACCAGGCTGTATATATGTTTACTTCTTCTGTATAAATGAGTATTTTAATATATTCTCTTAGAGGGGGTTGCTTTGCCTTTAGATACAATCTCTAGTGGACAACTGAGGAACTTCAGCACAGGCTTCATTTCTGACTCTGGAGGCTGCTCCTTGGTTACACCTTGGATCAAGTCTGTCTGGGAGGTTTATCTACATAATGCACACAAATGAATCCAATTAATGGTCAACTGGATGGACAGCCTAGAAAAAACTTCACTCTTTGGAAGGTTTTAGTTGCAACACTGTTAAATAAGTGATTAGTAATGTGGCACACAACTAATATGCATCTAAGTGAAAGTCTGCATTATGAAAAGCAGTTTATATTTCTCCATTTCTTGGTGTTAGAAGGAAATTGTTGAGGGAATGTGAAAGACTTTTCAGAGCTAAAGCTTCACAAAGCAGCGCTGGAATCTGGAAATCCAGCCTCAAGCATTCAAACATGCACGTACACATTTAGTCTCCTTTTGTCTGTCTTAATTTCACCATGTACATATAAACACAAGAGCAGCATTCTAGCCAAGTTCATTCATCCACACACACACAAAGTAATCTGACTTTATCTCTCAGCTTCCTGGGGAGACAGAGACAAAGAGAGGAGAAAAGACATAGAAAGAGAAAGAGGAGGAAGATAAAAAAAAGAAAGAAAATTTCAATGAAAGAATGGCAAAGATAAGATGCTTGTGGGTCCTTAGATGAAACCTGTTTGCATGAAAGAAGACAACAGTGGGGTTACAGTGAGTGTCTGTGCGGAGAAAATCCTGGCTGTATTGGTCCAAACACACCACCAATTAAAGCCCACTTAGCCTGACAGAGGCTAATACCATCACAACAGACATCCACCTCTGTCTCTGTGCTGCAGCTTCCCTGAATGGCTTCACTGCACCCAACATACACAGACACTCATATACACACTATCACAGATACACGCAGAGACAAAGAACCGGAAAGATGGAGAGGAAATGGGTCAGAACCGATTCGGCTCTTGAATGGCGACAAGCTCGTGCCGTGACGCTGTCACTTCCTCCTGGCAGCGGCACTGATGCGTCCCGCTCATCCTGCTCTGTCTTCTTTCTTTCTTCTCTTCTGTGGCTGTTGTCTTTCTCTGGGCCAGTCAAACTCCCCGCTGTCAACATCTCAAGTGTGACTGTCAGGGACAGAGAGGAGGAGAAACTGGCGCTAAATTAAGTAGTTTTACAGGAAATTTGTCTTAAAATGTTAAAAAATGCAAACACAATGCTGCAGGTCAGAACTTCAAACATAACTGTAAGAAACTTTGTTGGCTAGTTACACTGAAATTGAAATCACTCTCGTGAGGCTCAATACCTGCTGTCCAAAGCAGATCATCCATGGCTAAAAATGGATATCTGTGGCTGACACTAAACTCTTTTGGTACTCTTTACCTTGGTAACAACTGGTAACATAAAAACATTACTGTCACGTTACTTTTCAAATGCCTAGATCACAAAATTGTTTGTGACTTTTTTTCAGAGCTGAACCAGACTCAAATTCATAACAGATATATTAAAAAAAAGAAAAACAAGCATCACACTATTTAAATAAAACTATAATTAGATACATGTTTAGTACACAGAGCAGGACCATGTTTATCATCCCCTTTTCTTTTGTCTGTAAATGTCTGGGAAGTGACGAGACCATGTTTTGGAGAGGAATGTTGTCCCAGCATTGTAGCTGCTCTACAGTCCTGGGTCTTCCATGAAGCCTCTGCCCATCTTTACTTCTGAAAGAAACTGCCTATCAAAAATGCTACTTTTATACCTCATGTCACTGACCTGTTGCCAATTAACTTCCAGCTGTTTTTCCTTTATATCACTTACTTTTTCAGCCTTTTGTTGTCCCGTCCCCACTTTTTAGAGATGTGCTGCTGGCGTCAAATTCCAAATGAGTTAATATTTTCCATGAAATGTTAAAATTTCTCACTTTCAACATCTGATATGTTGCTTGATTTCTATTGCGATTAATGAGATTTATGAGATTCTCAAACCATTGTGTTCTGTTTTTATCTAACATTTTACACAGTGTCCCATCTTTTTTGGAATCAGGTTTGCATGTGTCTGCAGATTCCTGTTGAAAAAATGCAAACAGTGGTGACTATATATGACAAAATCCTAGTTTTAAGTTAAATATTTTTGGTCTAGTATGGTTTTTGTTATGCATCTGATGGGTTAGGGAGTGTTTGGACTTAAATTTAGTCTGAGGGATGTGTTCAAACACAGCTAGTACGTGGACTGGTGCGACATGCTTTCTGTATTAACTAGTGATTCAATCTGGAACAATTAAGACACATTCAGTCTACATGTCATTACTCTGTGTGGTTTTGAGGAGTTTGGGCAGAATTCGTTGGGGAAAATGACGTGTCTTGTAATGGCCACATGTCCCATTACAACTATAAAGATGGGGAAATTCTCTGACTTGAAAACTGTTGGAAATAAATGCAGAAATTGGACATTTCAGTTTAAAAAGTTCTATATATTGTTCCTTTACTGGGGGCTTCAGATTCAAACTGTTGCATAATATCGTAGGGTCTTTAAAGCTTTAGACAAACTGGTTGGGATACTTTCAACAGAGATAGCCACTAAAAGCTCAAATTAGCTTTTTCTATCCTCCCCCTTATTTTTACCACATATCTTTGCAAGTGGATTAGAGATTTTGTGGAGAATGTTTATAAAATCCCAGTGAAAAAGCTTTATTTACTTCATATATAACTTTGACTGTTCTTTTATTAGAATTAGACTCATGTTAATATGCACCATAAAAAGGAGCACTTCAAAAATGCTTGGTACCCTTCAAAAAAACCGCTCTTGTCCCCAAACTGCTGTCCCTTCCAAACTGTGGGAAAGAGAAATGGCACCAATGGGATTAACGTACGATGAAAATATGAGTCAGATTTGAGGTGGGTGTTGGAGATATGAGCAGCAGCAAAAAACAGAGAGAGAGAGTTCAAGAAAAAGAAAGCTAATAAAAGTTAATCCAGAAGGGCATAAAAAGTTTTATGAGAAGGGTGGGGGTTAAGGGCTATCCCCATTTATTTTCACAAAACCAGGCACATGGTGGAAAAATCTCTTTTACACTCCCCCTTCCCTCTACAATCCAGCCGACATTAATTATTAAAGCCTTCAAAAAAGTCAGAATGGATTTCACCGTAAAACCCAGAGTAAGTCTACTACTGGGCACCTGCCAAAACCTATTGTGAGACGCATGAATGTTTGGTCATCAGCCAACAGCAGATTTATCCTGGATTACCATCTCAAATATGCCGGCATTTACCTACATGTAATGCTACCCCCCCGCCCCCGCCCGTCTGTTCATCACAGGCCACAAGGCTCTGAGAGAATGCTTTATTTAGGTCTGTTTGGGGAAAGGGAAAACACTGGGCCCTTGTACTGTGTGAACACATACTCATGAAGACAGAGAGCCAGCTTAACTGGAAGGGGCATACAGTAAGTGCTGGACCTCCCACCAATCTGAATCAGATTTACTTGGCATTAAATGCTTGACTGGAAAGCAGCCAGTGAGTGCATACCTCCATAAATGCTGTCTAACTTTGTTATTTAAGTAAGAAATAATTTATGTTTCTGACTGCTTCTCAATCTTGATCTTTTCCTCATAAACAAGCTGTAGCACAGAATCATGGGATAAAACAACGTGGATCTTTCTCACATGTGTCTGAATACTGTAGTTAAAAAGTGATACTGTAAAGTTGACTGCGTGTTTATTGACGGGGACTTCTCTTGGGTAACAACATAGGCCTATCAACTAGGACTGATAAATTAAACAACACTTTGTTATCTTCAATATGATTACTTTGATTTCTCCCACTAGTATTATCTTAATTACTGCTTTTTTTAAAACTATTTTTTCTATTACTTTTGGTTATTTTTGTTTTTTGCTTTGTTTATCATGACAGGCATTATTACTCTATGTATGTGTAAGGCTTTCAAAGCCCATGAGAAGTCTACCTCCCTTTTTTACTCTTGGCAAATACAAAAGCTGTGGAATTCTAACACATTTTGAAAAAAAAACTTATGATATATTTAAACTTAGTTTAATGGATTTATTCATTGAGTGACACTGCTTGATTTAGTCCATTATGTGTTTAGGAACAGACTATATGTTAAACGACTCTCCAGTGTAGGAAGATACTGGACATGATTCATCTTGTTCTGAAAAACGTTAGGACCTTCTTATGGTCTCTAAAATTGTTTTTGGGCCACTAGGTGGAGCTATCTGTATTCAAGACTTACAATTGACGTTAGCATCTAGCTGTGGCTCTCTTCTTGGATTATTTATCTCTTTCATTGTTTTAAATGCTTTAATTGTTATTTCAAATTGCGAATTTTGCATTTTACAAGGATATCTTCAGCTGGAGAGTCGTGCGAGGGTCCTTTTAGTACTTGGAGTAATGTTTGTTGTTCATTGTGTATTTTTGTTGTGATTCACTGCAATTACACATATTTATACTGAAGCTTATATAGGTCATTGTACAGGTATTACTGAGTGGTGGAGCCTCTACCAGGATGCTGTAAAAGTCTTATTTTGAAGGTTGTACCTGTGATGCTTGGGATGATTCCTGTATTTAAGGTGCTCTTCTGCTTAGTGTTCACAACACTGAAGAAGACCACGAGTTGAAACGTGTCCATTATGCCTTGCCTAAATAAAACAACCTAAAAGTAAATTTTTGAATGCTGACGCCTCCTTTGCTAGTAAGTGTTTTTTGTTGTGCAGTTTGAGGAGTTTATTGTTTGGAGGGTGCTCCTTTTCTCGCCGTCTCTGGGTAGAGACCATACCCACTGCTCAGCGTGCCTACCTCCGCAGCTTACTTCTTATTTTGAACTGAGGGTCAGTTCATTGACATTTTAAAATTTAACCGTTATTTAACCAAATATAGACCCATTGAGATCATGATCTCTTTTACAAGGGTGACCTGGCCAAGAGGTCAGCAGCAAATGTCGTAATAAATAATACATTTCAGTGATAGATTACAACAGTAAGTTAAAACGGACAATAATTTGGAAAGTGCATTGGTAAATTGCTGATAAAGTGCTGGAAAAATGACTCATAATAACAAGTTTATAAACACTGGCACTGTTCCATGGTCTCGTGATGTCTGTCATTTAAGACAGAACGAAATGCTCCAACTGAGATGAGTTCAGACAGTTTCAGATCAGTCTGGAGAGTATTCCATGCAGAGGGGGGGCAGCAAAACTGAAATGCACTCCATAAGGTGTATTTACTCATCAATAAACCTACATTTTGGTTTCATTATTAAATTTCTCATTGCGTGTGCGGAGAGCTGTTAAAAGGGATCTTCCAAATTTGTACTGCAAGTGATCCCAGCATGCTTTGCGAGTAGCATTGTGAACCTTAGAGTACTATTCACAGCTTTTCCTCCTTACCATGTGAAATTTATCAATGAAATCAAAATGTCAGTTTACTGTTTAGTAAAAACACCATATAAAGAGTCGTTTATAACTCTGAGACTGACACTGTTGTTGTAAAAGAGACACAGGACATTTAAAGTTAAATAACTTTTCAACCATAAATCGTAGCTACTTACTTTTTTCTCCTCTTGCAGTCTGCCATTGTGACGCTCTAATGACGCTATCCTTGCCTCTGTAGCCCTTAAGGGGGCTTTTCTAATGAGTCTGGAACTTGGGTGACTTCCAGGGTCTTTGATGATTACGTCCACACCAGTTACTTCGATATTGAATGTCTTTTTATCCATTTTTAAATCCATTTGGACCACTTCTGTTGCTAGCTTAGCATGCTAACCCACCGTATTGTTTTCCAAAAATGCATTGTGACAAACAATGGTAAGCTGAGCTGTTCCACCGTTGCATCATAGTTTGCCAAACTGTGAAGGTCTTTTCATTTAGCTCATGCAGGACAAGGCCTTAATAACTCAAAATGAAGAGAAAAGGTGAGAGAGCCTGTGATGTGGCCCTCTGAGTCACTGTCATTTCTAAGCAGCATTTTTGGAGAGTTGCAATACTGGTATTTCTAAAGCTTCTCAATACAGCCAAGACTCTATTCAACAACTAAAAGGCCAAATTAAAACTGGGAAATTCCCGGCCTTGCTGGGTCATTCTTAAATCTTAAATGAAGCTTACCTTGCAAGATTGTACATTCCTACACAGTCTGGAGGACACAGGATCCTATTCTTGAAGACAAAAGACCAGACAAGGACTACTGGACTGAGTCTCTCATTCAGCTGGGAAACTGTAAAAGAGAAGAGGAACTTAGTTACTCTCTGTCCATCAACAACGTCCTCTGGCATGCCCTTCAGAAAGACTCGTGTGTTGCACAGGTCTCAGCTATGAATCAGACTAAAACTGTGAAACGGTCTTGGTGATACTGTTAAAGAATTAAATAAGAGCTAAGCAAAGATACAACATTCAAATACGTTTATTCTGCTTTCTTTTACATTTTCTTAATGCTCAACAAGGAACGGAATACAAAGGAGAATTATATAACATAAAAACAATGCATAACTGCAACATGCCAACTTAACAAAGGGGATGTCTGGAACAGATGGATCTCTTTCTTCTTATCAGAGCCATGAGACAAAACATCAGAGCACTGATCCTGTCTGAGTACTTCCTGTCCTTTTGTTAGCATCTTTCTGTGCTTTCAAATGCCAGATTCACAAGGTTAAGCAGTGAGGTAATGTCACCAAAACATCTAACTTTTGTCATGGACAACACATCATCATTTTCATTAGAAACACTAACAGTCACTGTTTATCTTTGGGTATGGTGACATTTTCCCCCTCAGGATGTTAACACACTAGATAATTTTAACATCTTTATCAGTTTTTAAAGTGTGAAACAGTCAAGACATAATGACAGGTTTAACCATCAACCCAGTGAAAGACAACTTGATCAGACAGCATACCACACACCTGCTGTTCACAATGGTAATGCCGTGGACACAAGGTATCACTAAACTAGAGTGATGAAACTCAGTTAAAATTAAAAAAAAAAAAAAAAAAACGGGGGAAAAATGGAGGATGATTAGCATCATTACAGAGCAGTCCTGGCGTGTGTTTTTATCGGTGGTGAAAAATCAAAACAAGAATAGGAAAAGTTCAGTTAGACTCATAAAAGGTTAAAACATCTGCATGTGATAATCGAAGGCAGTGACACTCAACGTGTGGCTCTGGAGCCACATGTTTTCTTTTGTAATTATTTGTGGCTCTTTTATGTCTTAATTTTAATTATTATTACCCATAAAACCATATAAAAGGGAAACTTTTTTGCCTTTTTCAACATTTTTTGGCACCTTTTGCCATTAGGCCTGAATACCGCTACTTTTTTGTCCATTTTTTGCCATGGTATTTTTTTTTTTTTTTCAATTTTTGCCACTTTTATCACATTTTTGCCCGTTTACACCATTTTTTCCTCCCCATATTCACCAATTTAAGCTACCTTTTGCCATTAAATACCACCATTTTCCTATTTTTCTGCAACTTTTTACCCATTTTTGCCACCTATTTTCTCCAGTTTTTGCCACTTTTATCCCAATTTTTGCTTATTTAAGCTACCTTTTGCCATTAAGTACCACTTTTTTTTCTTACTCTTTTGCCCATTTTATTGTTGCCACTTTTATCCCATTTTGCCCTTTACAATTTTTCTCCCCATTTTCACCCATTTAAGCTACCTTTTGTCATTAAATACAAATTTTTTCCAATTTTTTTTGCGTATTTTAGCCACTTCTTTTTGGCAATTTTGTCCTATATTTGCCCCTTTTCACCACTTTTCACACATTCAAGCTACTTTTTGCCACTAAATACCACTCGTTTCCTTGAATTTTGCCCATTTTTGCCACTCTTGACTGCTTTTAGCCCATTTTAGTCAATTTTCACTGTGTTTTTGCCACTTTTGGAACATTTTTGCCAACCGTAACTTATTTTTTTGTCACTTCTCACCCATTGTTGCTACTTTCTGACCCTTTTTCCTCCCCATTTTCACCTATTTTCACCCATTTTTTTTTTCTTTTTGACCGTTTTTGCCACCTTTAACTTATTGTTATTGCTACTTCAAGCTGTTTTTGCCTCTCTTCACCACTTAGATTGTGGCTCTTGCAAGGGTATTTTTCAACCATTTGGCTCTCTGGTTTAGTGGGGTTGAGTAACACTGATCTAAAGCAATTACTTAAATGGTTTAAATGAGACTCTCCTTAGTGTGGCCCAAGCCCAAATGTCCACTTCCAGCCAGCTGCAGCAGTAAAAGGTCAACACCTCTTCCCTTTTCCTCTTCCTCCAATTCTATCACCTCCTCATACGATGTTTGCTGATAGATTTATGTGATAAGGTGATGATCAACATGACCTGCATGATTGAAAAAAGCTGGGACTGAAAAACAAGTAAGCAAACATCAGTTTCTTTGAGATTGACAGACTTTGCCCAGCTGACAGCTGTTGGGGAACTATGAGTGTGGAGTGTGAAAAACAGGCGCCGCTGAACAGTTTGACCAGTGGAACATTTGATTCGTCCCCAATTGTTCATCGTCTCAGTTGGGAGACTTTAATCTCCTCTGCGGAAATAATTGGGAGGCAGTTAGGGAGTTAATTGTGTTTTCCATTGATGAATCATCAGGAAGGGTTGGTGAACCCCTGTGACCACACACACTCCCACATGCTGTATGTGCACAGGGACATGTACACACTCATTACAAGGTTAAAGCAACAACATGGAGGAATTTGGTTTGGTGTGCTCTGGTGCATTGAGGGTCTTTGAGTGCACATCATATAAAACCTGCATTTCTTTACAAACAGAGGGTTGCAAATCTGGGCAAGACATTGTTAGGAGCCAAGAACCATGCTGACTGATACATTAACATTTATGGATTTTGTACAAATGACTTACATGTGGGGTATGTGGATTAGACTGTTGCCTATAATGGTTCCAGACTTTCGCATCTGATGTCACACAGTCTTTTCCTCCTGGCCCCCACCCCTGCCTGGATGGCAAAATGGGCATGTTACTCACTGGATCCTAGTGTTAAAAATACTCCTATTCCTTACAATAATCTGTGCACAAGTTGTGTACAGAAAGCTAAAAGAACGTCAGGAAATAATTTTACAAAGCATGAAACTTTATTGTGATGTCTTCCTCACTCAAAGGGGTAGTGAGGTGGATGGAAGGATAACCCCCTTATGGAGTCTAGACACTGGGGGTGGTGGCGATGAAGAATGCAGGATCAGATGAGATCACTATGTTCAATTTCCTTTTTTGTATGTTTAAATTTAAATGTTAAGTTTATGATGATAATATTTTAAGGATTAAATATTTAATATTTCAGATTTAATATTTAGAAAAAGAAATTTAGTTTGTATAGGTATGTGTATATAAGCATAAATTCATATAAATATATATTTGATAAAGGAAAAAAAATCTGTGATGAATTTCTAATTTTGATAATAGCAAATTAGTGAATTATGGAGAAGGGATGGGATTAAATAAGTGTGTACGTCCTCCCACTCCTCTTTGGATATGTTAATCAAATTCTTACATGTGATATTTGAATTGCACTGTATTTTCTATTTTTTTATTTTTAAATTTTGTCTAAAAACATTATTTTCTGTCTTTGTATGACCACTTTGCACTCTGTTTTACATATTCAAAATAAATTTCTATTTCTATTTCTTTCTATAGGAGAAGCCTCCTGAGGGGCCGGACCGGAACACTGATGAGATGGCGTGGAGGAGGAGGGAGGGATGTAGGAGGAGATGAGTAGAAGACCTTTGAAGAACTGGACCTAATGTTGATGAGCTGGAATGGAGGTGGCTGGGGTGGAGGAAAGTTGCAGCATTCACACTCAAAGGGCAGGCTGACTGCAGAAGAGAGGAGGACACATTTAAAATACGACAGCTGCATCATGATTGGTCAGGCTGGGCCATGGCTAAATGTCTACATTGGAAATATCATGAAATGCCAGACAAAGGATTCAGATGCACACACAAAACACTGCTGAAAGTTCAAATCCATTTAATAGAGGCAAGGTTTGATACAGAGGAGGTCAGTATCACAGGCAAAAGTACAAAAAAGACAGGCAAACTTGGAAACTAAGGTCAAAAACTGGGTTGAAACACGAGGAATCTATCAGGAAATAAGGCTCGAAAGTACTGCACACTAGGAGTAGAAGAAGATGATCTCACACAGAAGGAAGGGGGTGAGTGGTATAAATACACTAGGAGAGGGAAGACAATCAGATGGGGATCACCAGGTGCAGCCACTCAGACAATCAACACAGGTGAAACACATGAGGTGATTACAGAGGGAGGGGGGGGACAGGTAGGGATGGGCAGGAAGGAGTGATCTGGAAAAGAGACACAAGGTAGGTATACAAAATAAAACAGGACATGACAAAACTGGAAACATCAGGGAAAAAATGAACTTAACTAACTCAATGGATGTGATAGGGGAGGCCATGCATGCCATGCATGCTAGTTGAAATTCTAAGGTTCGAACCTTTTAAAGTTGACCTGAAGATCATTAAGGAAAAAGACACATTTTTGACACAAGATGGATTCACCTATTTATGTATCTACAAAGCAAACCTGAGATACAGCCTAGGCTGGATGAGTTTCTGCACCCTGTAAAGCTGCTAAGCCTGAGACAGAGAAGACACTGGCTGCAGCATAGCCTAATGTTACATCACAGTCTGTTATGAATAACATCTGCAGGGGAATACACTCTGAGATTAGATTGTTGCTTTTTGTCCAGCTACTTGCTAAGCCTCTTTCTCTTTCTCTTCATCTCTCAACGTACTGTCTCTTGCTGCCTCAGCCATCGTATCAAACAGTTCCAAGAGGGACTGACCGGCTTTATTTCAGCCGATGGCTGCGTATTAACTAGTGCTGGAGAGTCGTGTGCAATTCTCATGAGAGAACTGTAACCTTCTGCCAAAGTTAAAAAGTGCTGAAAGCAGACAACTGGGGAGCCACTCTCTTTGTTTAAAATATCTGCACTGATAGGCTGACTCTGAAACTACTATTCTAAGGTGGAGAAGTTTCATATTGTTGCTTTAAAAACAACTCTGTAGGGATTAAACTAACAGACACATGCAAATGCGCTCTGCAAATGCATCCTTTTTTCACTCCTAAAAAGCTCGAGACAGTATCTTTACACACAGAAACAAACCAACTATCACCTTTAATGTGCAGTGAGACACGCATGTAAACACAGATACCCACTGTGAGTAACTTTCCCTCCTCCTATCACTCTCATTTTAATGCTCTCTCACCCTACTCAGATCCTCAATCCTACTGCCGTATCCAAAGATTAAGAGGCCAATTAGTAAAGCTCTCACGGCGGTTATTACCACGCTGGGAAACTGGAGAGAGAAGAAATCCCCCTCTCTCCTCTTCCAAAAGAAGGATTTCTCCTTCATTGTCGTTGGGTTGAGGGAGAAGGATGTGGGGTTTATTTGGAGGGCTGCTGATGTGGTAATTTTGGCTTGGAAACAATGCTGCGCTGTCTAAAGACGGGTAATGGAGGGAAGTAGCCGAGGTCGTGTTTGCCCTGTGTGTGTGTGATACACAAGCTGCGGTAACATAAACAGCGAGGTGACATCATGGCATCACTCTGAAGGCCACGCTGGCCTCCAGAAGAAGGAGGAAGCATCGTATTAACTCCTAATCAGGACGATGACACAGACGCTTTGTGCGACTGTTAATGAGCAGCAGGAAAGACAGAGTGGAACAGAGAGAGAGGCTGTTCCTGTGTCTGTGTTTATGTTTCCATGGAGGTAAAATCCACCCACTGATTTCTATCTGTACACATTCAGTATCCAATATCAAGACAGTACTTTAATAAAACTGACAACAATGCTTTGAAGTACTATAGGCATGTTTAAGTGCATTTATGAAGTGCATTCTTTACTGACAACTTTAGTTATCATGAGGTTTTACTTAGTAATGCAGGTATCACAACGATCAATTTGACTTAAACGCAATGCATGTAAGACAACATAATGAACAGATTTTACTTCCAATTTTCTACTCAGAAACAGACAACACAATCCTGATGTGGCTACCAAGGCTACCAAGACATAATCTAGAGCTCTTCTAACTAAATTAAACGTATACTTCCAAGACACAACCACATAGTATGATGTAAATGGATTTTTTAGACCTTCTGTGCCATTTTGATCTCAATTCAGATCCTGGTCTGGACCGAAACCCCTTATTAAATGGTTCTGGACAAAATAAATTGTGCCAAATTTGTGAGCCACCATGCTTTTGATGTTATGGTGTTAGTGCATGTTTCCATCAAATTTAAACTGACCACTAGTGGTGGGTGGTAAACCAGCACGAATACCCTCACCTGCAAAGTTCCTGCCACGTAATGGATTTTTGCAATACTGTCACCACCAGCTTAAATGCATAATTCTATGTTGAAGTGCACACACGAGGCATAACTGATGCCACGACTGGGGTAACAGAGAGATATGTAAACAACACCTAAGCCCAATCAGCATGATTTGTTCTGTCACTAAAGAGTAACCAGCTATCATCACTCACCCGTGTAATTAGCATGAAGCTGCACAGCAATGAGGTAAAACCGTTCCTCTTCAAGAACGATTTGAATAATAACAGCAACATACACAGGGTGTGGTTGCTTTGCAGAGTGTCTCTGATGGTTTAACACAAGCTGTGAGCTGCAATGGAGCGACTCGGTTTCACTTTAGCCCATCACTGCAGCCATTTGTATAATATTGGCATAAAAAGGGTGTTTCAACTTTAAACTTAAACAGGTTCTTCACAATAAAAATCTGCTGTTATTATTTTGTTTGAGTATTTTTACTGTGAACACCCTCATCATGTGGCATTTACAGAAAGAGGAGAATAGTTAAAAATCATTTTCTGTGTTCTCATGCTCAGACATGAGCTCACGATATCATCATGGGCTTCTTTATGAGGTAGAAGGAGGGCTGTAACACCTGAATATGCATTTAAATGCATCTCTTTGAATTTCGTAATGCCACAATAATACAACTACCTCAAAGGGCATAAAAGATTAACCTTGCAAAGCAGATGGATTCGCCCATTTTTGTGTTTCTCACTGGCAAATCCATCTTGCAAAGCTCCTGTCTGAACCATTTAGGGCCTGGTTAAACCTTTCCTGTCTTCAAGGATAGGATCCCAGTTTTATCAGAACTCGACAACATTTCCTCGTTAAAAGAAGAACAAAGAACAGCAGTGAGTTCTTTTCAAAAATGACAAAAGTCGTGTACTGACATGTCCATAGTCCCCATGGTTCGCGTTATGCAGTTCTCTATGGCGTTTACTCGTCGGTAGTGGTGCACCTTGGTTTGGGGCAACGACGTCTCGTGTTTTGTTGCTCTGATTGGCCTATAAAGATGTGACAGACAGAACATTCATCCAATCACCCCACGAGTTTTTTTTTTTTTTTTTTTTTCCCAAGGCGCTGCCCTTTCCAACGCTGTCAATGGGAGGTTTACCAGATGGATGTGTGAAACACATCCATCTGGCATGTCAGGTTAATAAAAGATACAGTGACAAAAGTTTTAGGTCACATCACACAGCCCTACAAGCTGACTGACTGCATGTGGGGACTAATTACATGACATGCACATGCTAACAAACATTTAAAATCTCTAAATTATGAATTTCTAACTTCTAGAAAAGAGCTTAGAGTGATAAGCTCTGGTACAAACTAAGTGAACATATCTTTAGTTATTTGCTTTGATCGCTGCATTTACCTCAGATGAGCCCCTGCACAATTTGGTAATAACATGCGATTGTGATTTCTCTAGCCATTATTGCAATTTGCAGTTTTAATTATCATTAACAACATGAATGGTATGATGAGTCTACTTGCTTGTTTATCAAGGAAATACATGACAGTTTTAAATGTCAAAATATACAGACTCTATGCTATATAAAAAAATACAAAACCAGAAGATTTTTTTAGTACTGCTTCCAAAATAACTAAATATTTTCCACAAAATAAAAGTTTTTCCATTTTTGAAAATAAAGGTTATTTTATAAAGTGTAATAGTGTCGCTATTGTACACTTAAAGGCCTTTCTGCAGGCATTTTTGTAAAACTTTTGAGTATTACTTAATACAAAATAATTGCAGCATATTATGCGGTCTGCGGTCTGTGATTGTGATTGTGATTGCAAATGTGGTCAGATTAATTGGGCTGTTTTTTAATGTCAGTGTATTAGTCATATCTCATCTGCTGAAGTGTTATTATCTGTAGGTGGTTCATGTTTACTTGGTGATGTTGGAGACCAGTTTGTAGTACATGTCATGATTAAATCACAGCAGTTGTTCATTCATTTGGTGGCAGAAAAACAGATGAAGCAGATGAAGAAAATGGAAAGAAACTGAGAAGCAGGTCATAAATGTTAAGACTAACCCAGGTATTTCAATGCAGACTGGCTGGCTAGGTGGTTTATTAATCCCTGTACACAAAGACCATCGGACAAATCTCAGTATTTAATGTCCTGGACATGATCACCAAAACTAATATGAATTTGACAAGATATTTCTATGCCTGGAGTTCTTCATTGTCGATGCCAGGTTTCTCAGTTGGACTTTACCATTTAGTTGATTGTTGACCCACTGGGCTGTAAGTGAATACAGCTCTGGAATTGCTGGCATTGCTAAGGATTATCTTGTCACTGTGAGACAACTTGTATTCTTCTGCCACACTATTAATATCACTGCAGGAAAGGACCCATTAATTTCTAAAGTGACTTGACTGCGAGTTCCTGCTAACTCTCTGCCACCAGTCAGGCTCTGCCCCCAAAGCACGTCATCCCTGAGTACAAACACATAAACTGTCTGTCTGATGTTGGCTGGGCCCCACAATATTATGTTGTTTTATATCTTAAAAGTGTATTTATATTTTCAAAAGTATATCAAAAATGTTTGACTGTTTATATGATTAAAACCTTAAAGTACCACTTTCTAAACTACCCAAAGCAATGCAGTTGAAGGAGTCTCTAACACTGAGACTTTGTTATTCATTACTCCAGATCCCACGAACAAAGACCAAGTAAAATGCTAAGTATGATGCTGCTTATTACTTATTATGTGTACTATCTTAAGTTTAAATTCTCTTGGTTCAGAGCTTTTACAAGGAGTGTTTTGATGAGGTGTGAAGCTCACAGGTTCTCCAAATGAAAACATAAACTGATGCCCAAGTTGACACTGGAATGCTTTGGCAGTGACAGCTCTATTTTCATGACATTTTTGGCAAAGAGAACAAAACTAGAGCATACCTGAGTGTTTTAATACCTGCTTGCCAACTCGCCAGCAGGTGAATGCAGGGAGACAGGAGACTCTCACTTGTGTTGAGACATGAAGTGACCTTGATCTGTTCTTCTTTGTATCACTCCCATCCTCCATATCTCTGCAGAGAAGTCATTAAACGCTGGAGAAGACAGAGACAGGCGCTCAACAAGCCTGAGCTGGAGGAGCTGAACATGAGTGGGATGAGGGAGAACCGCAGAGGGAAAAGTTATAAAGGCTGATGAGGATTGGCCCTGGTATTAAAGGAACAATTACTGTGTTGTCTTATTAATCTGTCTGGTAGTGTTTGGCACCAAGGGCTGCTTGGAAAAATGCCTCCTCTTGACTGACACTGACACTACAAAAAGCAGTACTGAGTTAAAACAGAACAAATGCACATATAAATGAGCAGAATGACTTTTGAATTATTTTTTTCTTCCCACAGACAAATATTAAAAGCAGGTCTGTCAAAAAGTTTGCAATCTTTACTGCTGGAAAAAAATTCTAATTGAAAAAACCTACAGTGACCCTGTAATTTAAAAAATATTATTTTTCCCATTAGGTCTACGCACAGAGGAAAACGTTGCAGAAACTGATGGTGTGTTCTGACAGTAAATTATCAGTCAACATTACAATATAGTAGCCTCCTTGATGTTTCCATGTTTGTAGTTTACATCCCACACATCAGGCATACAGCCTGAGCTCTCCCCTGCATTCTTTAGTGATGTCTTCCAGTAAGTAATGTTGCATAAAAAGAAGTATATTTAGAACAATGTTCATGATGCATACATGCACACTGGGAAGAACAGCCTAACTCGTGCTTTTTTCCAAAGTAACATAAATAATGTCACTGAAAATTAATTTTCTACACTTATCCTGTTCCCAGCTATCAACTTCATTAACTTCATTATAATTTAATTTTCAGAGAAATGTCACCCACAAAAAATGTGAAAATAAGCTGGTTCGGTTTAGTCTCTCTGCTGCTTCTACCAGAAGTTCCACCCCTTCTAAAATATGATTGGCAGGTGAGGGAAAAGTGACACCGATGAGTGCAGCGCTGCTCCAAAAGAGTGCTTTAAGTATGGCGACAAAAACAGCTGATGCTGAGACTGAGTGTCAGATTGCTGGACTACACTGGTTTTGAATTGAAAATAAGTGCTGCTAGCGCTACAAAGCCGGCTACGGACATGGGCCCTAATGATGCAATGTTGGTTTGCAAAATAAGGCTAACGCTAGCAGTGCTAAGACCGCTGACCTTCCTCCTCCTTGCAGATTAACAACCACAATACTGTGCTGAATTTCGTCAGTGTCAGTATGACATGACAGATTCTGGACAACTTTCTCCCAATTTTCTACAAAAAAACATAGTGCTACACCATGCTGTTCTGATGAGATGTGCCATCGGTGCTTTAAGTTATAGGATGTTTACATCAGAGTAAAGAGCAGCAGTCATTCAGAAAAAAATAGAGTAGTGGCGAGTGACTGTCACTGTTTAGACAGAGCGCCTGTCCAGGATTACGGGCCTGAAATGATAAATAATATTAATGATTAGTTTAACTGACTTGTAGTCCCAGTGATGACTCAAAGAGGTCCAGCTTTAACCATTTAACTGACTAATCTTGTGCACACCTACCACTAACAGTTAATATATGAGTAAAATACAACAAAGTATTGTGATTAGATGATAATTAAAGCCTAAAGCATTAATCGACAGCCCGTGTAAAATAACAAAAGTGGTGAAATTGTCAGCAATATAAGGTAAATTAACTGTAAAGTTCTGTCCCACAGCTCTCTTAGAGGTTGTCAAGCATGCTTAATGGGTTTCACTAGAGCTCAAACACTTGAGTCATGTCAAAACAGTAGCAGGCTTATGAGAATAGCTGCTCGTTTAAGCTTTTTTCTGTTAATCTGCATGAAGGACTGTGATTCATTTTCCTCGTTCTTTCAAGCTTTTTTGAGGTTGTCTACTCAGCGTAGATGTTGAAGTATTAAAAAAAGTGATACCCTAATCAAATTAGGTCATCAATCACAGGGAGGGTTATGTTCTAGTAACAACAAAGTAAATGGAATTCAAAATGCCGTACTTTGAAATGGCTTTTGATTTGTGTTATGTTTCAACAGACTTCCTTCCATGCCTTCACGTGATACAGTACATAAGCCTACCAACTTACCCACATCTTGGTGAATTCTGATGCAGAGATTACATTTCAGTTAGCACTTAAGCCAGTTAGAAACAGTACGTTTTTACCAGTGCCGGTGGAAATGCCTTTCAAGACCCTTCAGTGCAGAGTTTGCATATTCTCCCTGTGCATGCATGGGTTCTCAGACCAGACCAAAAGAAGACCAAAAGCATGCTTGTTAGGTTAACTGATGACTCTAAATTGGCCAGAGTGTGAGTGTGAGTGTGCCTGGTTGTCTCTATATGTCAGTTTGCGATTGACTGATGACCAGTCCAGGTGCTCTCACCCAGTGACAGCTGGGATAATCTCCACCCCCTGTGACCCAGAGGGGTAAGCAGTGTAAATTGGATGGATGGACTAGAGATACACCGATTGTGAGAGGGTCAATACCAATTTTCAAAGTGATAAATTGGCCAATGCTGATAATGATCATTTCAGCTTTTCTTCTGATTGTAAGTTGAGTCTAACAGCGCCAACATTTTCTATGGTGTTTGACCATGAAAACAGATCAGAGCTTGTCCAGCAGGAGACTTCCTCTGCCAAATAAAAGAATTAACAGCCTTCAATCGATCATTGTTTTGGCATACTGAATGTCAGCATTATATGACTAACAACAAATGAACACTGGCTACTGACATCTGTTCACCTCACATCACTGTTGGCTGATGTTTGTCAACAGGATACATGTATGTTAATGCACTGACTGGCATGCAAACAAACACACCCTGACCTTGTCACAAGAGTAGAGGCTTCCTGTGTCGTCACTGCTGTATTATGGCTGGGCATAAGAAAGTTACAAGCAGCTACCAATAGGGTTTGACCAATACTTGTTTTTCATGGCCGATACAATACTAATTATTAGTAGTTCATGAGAAGAATAATCAATGTTTGGAACCGATATGCATTTATTATGACATAATAACATACATACAAATTGTACTTAATGTGGCAAAACTGTAAATGGCGGCCTGGGATACTGCATGCCCTCTCTCTCCCCGGCTCCCTCCTTTCTCTACCTGAGGGCTGCAGCACACCTAAGTGCAATTAGCACTCAGGTTGGAGGAGGGGGAAGTATTTAGAGAGGCAGGGGAGAGGTGCACACAGGCCTGGCACACACTCTTGGACAAAGTAATGTGCTGTTGCGTGTTGGTTAACTTCCTGTACTTTCTAATGTAGTTGACGGATTATTGGTTATTATTTCTAAGCATCTTTTCCCTAAGGTTACCCCCCATGCATGTTTCGATTGCTGGGTTTTGCTGATTTCGTTGGGACTGTAGTCTGCTGGTAGTCCTGTTTTCTCATTGTCCTTTCTATCCTAAATAGTAAGTTTATTTTTGGTTAGGTAGATTTAGCTGGGGTGGTGGCTGGTTCAATGGCCCATTGGGGGTTAACCACGTCCACCACGCTCCTCGTGTTCTTTATCTTTACAGCCCCTTTTGTTTCATCGATTTAATTTTAATTGATTGCTTTTCATAACTGAATATAAATAAAGCTTGGGTTTTCCTTTCAATTGTTAATTTGTTGTTTGTGTCCATTTTTATGTTACTGGTCTCTTTGTGTTCAAGCCATGTGTTGTTTATTAGTTTATTTAAGAGGGCTTAACATAAAACTGCATGATTGGAAAATGAAAGAAAATAAACAATGAAGCCCTGGCCAAGCAAAACAGCAGAAGAAGGAAAACAGGCGGTGATGCCCTATGCTCACTGAGTCAGTGGCGCCCAGACTGAAGTGATAATTGGCTGGCACTCACGGGATCTAGCCAATCAGATTGTGTTGTATGCTGCAGTGTTCATTTCGTCGACTGAAACTATGACTAAAACTGTTCATCGACAACCTTTTTTTCCATGACAAAAACTAGACTAACAAAAATAGATCTGCGATGACTAAAACTGACAAAAACTAAGCTTGGTTTTCGTCAAGATGACTAAAGCTAGACTAAAATATAATGTCGTTTTCGTCTGACATTCAAATCCATGATATTTCTCCACTGTAGGTAAATCTGTCAAAACACAATATAGCTGTAGCTATTCTGCCTCTCAGCTGTACAAAGCAGGGACCCCAGGTTTGGCAGGATGCAGAAAACACACTACCATGACTTGGTACCAGATTTAGACAAGAAAATAAATGCTCGGACTAAAAGTAAAGACTAAAATGTGAAGAATTTTGATGGACTAAAACTAGACTAATGCCTTGAGTTTTCATCAACTAAAACTAGACCTAAACTAAAAAGAACAGAAATTACTAAAAATGTGACTAAAACTAAAATGCATTTCATTTAAAGACTAAAACTAAGACTAAAATTAAAAATAGCTGCCACAATTAACACTGGTATGCAGGGCATTTGGTGAGACTGTGGAGAGTGAAATAAAGCCAGAGGGGAAGACATACCTTGCAGTGGAGCCTCTTTTTGATCAATTTTATCGATTATTGGTAAAATAAAATACTAATACCGATAATCGGCAAAATGCCTAGAATAGGCCTTAATAATAATCAGCCAGGTCGATAATCAGTCATCGCTAAGCTACCATAGTCAGGTGTAAAATGTTAAATAATGTGCAGTATCTCCCACACTTCACATGTTACAGATACTTAAAATTCAAGAACATAACTGAGTGAACTTTTTTTGATGAGGTGAGATCATATGGCAGACACCCTGTCACATTTCACTTAAAGAGCTTTACATGAGCAAACCCATAACTGTTGAATTTAACTGGATACACATGACCCAACATAGGTGATAATAGGTGCTCACTGCCTACTTGTTGCAGCCTGAATTCA
Source organism: Cheilinus undulatus (assembly GCF_018320785.1). NCBI lineage: Eukaryota > Metazoa > Chordata > Actinopteri > Labriformes > Labridae > Cheilinus > Cheilinus undulatus. The sequence continues at coordinate 48,829,051 of NC_054868.1, forward strand.
TCCCTGCCTGCTGTAGTTGTGTGCTGTAATACAGCGCCCTCTAGAGGATAAGAGAGAAGGTTAATGTCATGAACAGTCAGATGGGGGTAACAACACTTAGGTTCAGTTGGAGGTGAAAGGGGGTAAGCACATGTCAGGAAGGAAGTTGTTTTTTTTTTTTTTCCAATTTTGAGGTCTGTCACCACTCAGATGTTAGTCATTTTTTCCTCTTCACACTGTTGAAAGGAAGTTCCATTAGGTTTTGATAAATCATTCCTGATTTATGACTACTTCTTAGAAGAATCAAGCTGATAGGAACATTTGATACTCTAATTCGATCTGAGAGAATACATCAGTCATGATCAGGGCCGAAGTTGGGTGTGTGTTTATGGGACTCATCATGTGCATCTCAGGTATGTTTACGACTGTAAAGTATTGGAGTACATTTGATTACTTTATTTAGAGTGAGAGTGATGTTGTAATGTGAAAAAAATTAATGTTTAAGGTCACCTCTCAAAATCGTCAAACCTATAAAAGACCATATTATCCATAATTATTGAGGTATTTTGCACAGAGGCCCTGATCAAAATGGAATGGACCTCTCAATTTGTTTTCTTCTTTTCAGGGTTCCTGGAACCACCAAACCACCGCATCTGTGCTCTAAAAAGTTCCACAGTGAATCTGCCCTGTATAACCAAAAACAACAAGACAAATATGAGATGGTACACTCTGTTTGCGTATAACAGCCTAAGCCAGAGGGAGGTTAATTATGACACTGATGACATTTTTGAAGACAATCATCAAACTCTAACGATCAAAGATGTGAGAGAAAGTGATGAGGATTATTACTGCTGCGCAGAGAACGCTGAACAACCTGGCATCTGCTGGAACAAACGTATTCAGCTCCGTGTCGCAGGTACGCCACTGTCACTGATGAATTACTGAAAACATCTGATCAGTGTATTCAGTCTCATGTCATTATATCAGACCTGCAGGTAAAGGTGATTCCTGCCACAGAGGGACAGAAGGTAACACTGATGTGTAGCACCAGCTGTCCTCTGACTGAAAGCCCTTCAGCCTACATCTGGTACAAGAACGGAGAGTTCCTCTATGAGGACTGGTCTCCCTGGTACCAAGAGCTGGTCAGCAGTGACAGAGAATCCAGGTACTCCTGTGCTGTCAAAGGCTACGAGGATTTTAGAGCACCTGAAGTCTCAGTGAGTAAGTGAAAACTTTTACTTATTATGCTGGACAATGTCTCAAAGCCATTGGAAGCCTCACTAATTTCTAAATGTATAATAAAGGGTTGATATCTAAAGAACAGAAATCACAGCTTTACAATGTTTTATCCAATTAAAAAAAACTGGATTTCAAAAAATCTGTTGCTAAATTTTGATTAAAACAATTTAATGATTAAATCTCATTTTAAAATTGAATACTTTTACATTTCAAACAACAGTTTATATTAGTTCAAATCTGAAGAAATCCTTTACAGTTCAGGAATCAGATGAAAGAGATGTATTTTAAGGCACTGTCTTTTAGATTTACTTTAAATAATTTCTGCACCCTGACTTAGAGGTAAGAGACAGTTTTAAAGTACTTATTCTGTGAAATACACAGAATAAGGAATATGCAGGAGTGCATGTACAAAATGACTCCTGAGTAATGTGAAATTAAAACAGGAATAATTCAGAGGCAAATTTTAAAACCACTTTCTATGCACATCAGGGGTGACACAATTTTCTGAATAAATTGTGCAAAATAACATTAGTGCTGCAAAAGTCTGCAGTGTGTTTTGTCCTCTGGTAAACTGAAGTACATTACAGCAAAAGATAAAAATTGTATTTCTGCCTCTCTCTGCTTTTCATACTAGAACCTTTAGTATACTCAGAGAACCACGTGTGCTTAGAGGGAACACGCAAACTCTGCACAGAAAGGCCCTGACGGGGCAGCAAACAAAACAATATAAATAATAGGATTCTAAGGGTCCTCTCGAGGTTCACTTTGAGAGGGAATCACGTAAGTGTTACAGTACTACAGGGAGCTGAGACCCGTACACATGAGGTAAGAGGAGACTTTGTTGTTGTGTTTAGTTTTAAGCACACATTTGTCAGGCTGCCTGTCTCCATCTTTTACTTGGCAGCATAATGTCAGATTAAAGTTTAAAACATCTTAGCACTGGCTAGAGAAAAATATTAATATGAAAGGGAGAAAAACAACAAGCAGTTTAATGGAGAGGACACTGCTCCTCTGACAGCCTCTACCACAGGCAGTAACAGGTGTTTTGACTGATGTGTGCTCGCTGGGAGTGAAATTAAAAAAAATAATAAATTCCCCCAAAATACATAATATATAATGATAACAAAAGAAACAATCATTTCATGCAAATTATTTGCACCAAAAGACACATTGAATGCCCCGGTGAATGTTAACAATGAAGTTTAGAGATGTGCTCAAGAATTTTTCTTTACAACAAATTTCTGAATAATTAATCAATCGATTTATTAATGCCTTGTCTTCTTGTCTGGTGATTAACATGACCCATCCAACATAGAATTACTCAGATAAGTTAACTGAAAATGAGTATTTAGGAATCCAGCCAGCATCATGGTATAACAACATCATCAAGTAAATCTGTCTCATACTAAAGGTACACTACTTCCTGTTCAGATGAAAAACCTGCTTTGATTTTGAAATAAATAAACTTCTTTTGTTGATCAAATCTAGCATTACTAGCTTAATAATGGAAAAAAGGAATTTGCCACAGGTAGCTAAGGGTAAGAGTAAAAAGTGAAATGCTTTAAAATTGAATGCGTGAGAACCAGGAGGATGTCAATCAAAGTGAGGGACATGAAAATCAACCTGTATTCTGCAAAAAGACCTGCCAAAAGGGTCATAAGTAGGGGTGCACTGATTGCAGTTTTCTGGCCGATCACCGATCTTTAAAAAGCCTGACCTGCCGATTTTGGCCGATACAGATATTTTTTTGATAACTGACAGCATACACCTTCAATGTTCCAACCTTATTTTATTGAAAAACATTGAACAATACCCGTGAAACAATACAAACTTGTTGTTTTAACTGCACATGAGGTAGTTCTTTCAAATATAAATGAAAAGTTTAGAGCATTGCTGTCCAAACTACTAAATTATATCAGTTCTTTTAGTCTTTCTTTATATGAAACCGATCTTATCCACTGATCTTATCTAAGTATCAGCCGATCACCGATCCCCTAAAATTAAGGAAATCGGCAACGATTCCAATTTTGGCTGATCAATCGGTGCACCCCTGGTCATAAGTTTAAAGTTGTTTTTTTTTTGTGCCTCTGACAGTGCATGCCTGTTTAACAAGACTCTTATCTTTATATAACAAATGCATTTTACTTCTAGTTCCAAGTAACATTAATAATGTTATGGTTTATTTATCATACACCTGATAATCCAATGCAATTTTTGCTCAAATCCAAACTATTGTAACACAACTCTTTAATTTCAGATTTTGTTGACAGAAGATGCTTTGGTGTGACCTACACTGATATTAAATACTGTCCAAGTTGGTGGTCAAATGGAACCTGCTTCATCCTTTATCCCATGAGTAAGTTTGACAAAATCTCAACGAACGCTCACCTCAAATGGCTTAATGGTTTGTTTGTTTTTTATTTATGACAGAGATAAAGGAAGACAGATGATATTTCTGCACATTTAGATAAAGCTTACTTTTACTTTTGTTACTGTACACTATACTCTGGACTCCTAAAAATTGAAATTACTAATAAAGATGTTTTGTCCCCTTACAGAAGTCTGGGTTGTAAGCACTCACAATGGAGACCAACTGACCTGTCACGACAGCTGTATGAATTCAACCATATTTTTTGATTACAGCTCTTACAGCTGGTACAGAGGTGGAGAGTTAAGTCTATTCAGGAAAGAAAAGCATTTTTATCCTGTTAGTAGCTCTAGCAAAGGATACAGCTGTGCCATTAAAGACCATGAGGATTTGATCTCTGCTGAAATCTGTGACTAGAAACTAATCAGAGTTGTTCAGTTACTTAAACTGAAACAATTTTGTGACTAATAAATATTTTGCAAGATGTTTTTAAGCACTGATGGAGGCAAACAGCCAAAATAGATCATTCATGATACTGATAAGTGTCTTTTTGACATGACCCTTATGTAGCACTTTGTTTGGAGTATCACTATTGTATCCATATAAACATAAAGGATCAAACACAGATTTTTATTGGAGTGAAACATCTGTGGGCTGATTATCTTGATTCTAAGCGGCTGCCTACTTTTCTTTGTTCACAGTGTATTCAGTGCATAATATTTAGTATCCTGGGTGACAGCTGCTTTTCTGTGTGCTGGTGATTGTTTTCAAAGTTACTGCTCATTTACACTGTTTTCTACAAAAAGATGTTTTATGTGATTACAAAAGTTAAACCAGTCTACAAAGAGAGTAGATGGTTATTAGGATAGTGGGACTACATCACAGTCATTTCTGTTCTACTGGGGTGTTTACAGTATGGGCTAAAACTGTAACACATTTTTCATTTAATTCCAGGTGTAAATAAAGGAAACTGTTGGAGAGTGAACTATGTCAGCAGGAGAATCTGTGCTCTTGAAGGCTCTTCAGTGAATATTACAAGTGAATATTCACATCCTTCCAATCAGTGGCCCAAGCATAAACACTGGTATAAATTAAAGAATGGTAGAGTGGAGGATGCTGAGATGATGACTGAGGCTGTGGATCGAGTCAGGTTCTATGACAACATGAAGAACCAACACATCCTTAAAATGACGAACCTGAAGAAGAATGACTCAGCAGAATACAGATTCAGACTGCAACAAGATGATAAAGAATGGAGAAAGGCTGACATACCCGGAGTTAAGATCATAGTTACAGGTAACTGAACATATTTTCTTCCTCACAGCTTGAGAACTAAAGACTGAGTGGGTGAATATTTTTCAGTCTAAAGACTGAAGTGATACAATGGATTACAAATCAGACTTTGTCATGAATCACATTGTTTCAGAAACAGAATCAGCTATTGACCAAGTATGCTTACACAAAAAGGAATTTGACTCCGGTTGGCTTTGCTTTCAGCGTACAGGAATTCAACATCAAATACAAAAATTTAAAACTGACAAAAGTATTTAAAAAATGAAGATTTAAGTATGTACAAGCTCTTGTTGGTTTTGATGGTGCTTAACACATCACATACACTCTGCTTATTAAGCGGATGTGTGTGTATGCGTCTGTGCAGCGGTTGCACCTGCAGAGCTTCCTGTGTTATAGCTGCAGGAGCATGCTACATGACCAATGTAACCAACATTAAGCTTTTGACTGATATCATACAAAGCCACCAAGCCACCAGCTGCTAACTGCATCATGATGTCTATCATCGCCTGATATTTGCTTTGTACCTCTGAGAGCAGGGATGTATTTTTCTTTTGAGTGACGGCAGCAGTGAGGTTAGGTTTGCACTCCCACGCCACAAAATTACATTGCACATAGACACCTACAAAGACCTGCATCAGGGGAATACTCCTGATCCTGCAGCTGTTTGAAAAGCAAGTTGGGTTCTGATAAAACTGGTGCTTTAGCAGCATCCATGCTAATGTCTTTCACCATAATGGCACCGGTCTCTTGTTGCTGCTTGCTTACGTCACGACTTCACCGTGCCTGAAAATACTGCCCCTCATCACTGATTGGTCTTGTCACTTTATAACTGGGCCCAAACGGTTCAGATGGGAGCTTTGCAAGATGGATTCGCCAGTGAGTTTGTTGTTGTTGGGTGTCATTTGTTCTCTTGTCTCTGTCTTTTGTTTCATTCTGTTGCTTTGTTTTTCTGTAAATCTTATTTCTAAAAGGGCTTTACAAATTTGTCAACTAAAACTAACCACCAAATAGCCACTAAATAGATTTTTGACAAAAACTCTGACAAAAACTAAGTTTAGTTTTGGTAAAAGAGACTAGAACAAGACTAAACTAACTACCTCATAAATGCTGTCTTTTTCCACTGAAAATCTCTATACAAGGATTTTGTTGCAGTACACTGACCCATAGATGCAACCCAATTTGTTAGGGGTGATCCAAACAGATCACGAATCTGCTGTGATCTAGTTCACCTCTAACAGACAAGCCTTATGATCTAAAACACTTCATACTGACAGTATCCTTCTTTTCAGATCTAAGGGTGACATTCAGTCCATCTGCAGAGGTGACAGAAGGTCAAAGAGTCACGCTAACCTGCAGTACCAGCTGTCCTCTGACTGATGATGCAAACTACATTTGGTACTGGAACACACAACTTTTGACCCCGCCAGAGAACCAAAGCAAACATCTGATTGTAGAAGCAGTCAGCATGCAACATGCAGGAAACTACTCCTGTGCTGTCAACACCCTGAACGACATCAGATCCAACGAGAAAACTCTCACTGTCCACAGGAAAATGGGAACATGGATCCTAGCAGCTGCCACGGCTGCTTTTCTGGTTTTGATGGTCCTCATTGTCATCTTCTGGATAAGGTGAGGAACGCCATCCTCTGTTTCAGAGCCCTGAAATTATCACACACTAACCGAGCATCAAATGTTGATGTTTTTATTATTTCATTTCTCTCTTTAAAAAGGAAGAATTCTCCCACTCAGACTCCTCAGACAGAAACATCATCCAACATGGAACAGGTAACAGCTGGGAATGTGGAACTCTTGCACCACAGACAGATAACACAAAGTGCAGTGTAATTTAAAGTAATGTTGTCTTGTCTCGTCATCAGCAAAACTCTGTTCCACTGTATGAGAACACACCAGCTCCACCAGCAGAGCCGGATGATCCACTCTATAGCAGATCTCTCTTTACAAAGAACCATCAGGGTCCTCTCTACTCCACCATCCAGCCACATCTTCAACAAGAACAGGATGATGAGCGGTATATTGTCGTATTCAGATGAAAACATAGCTCCAGAGAGTGTATAACTGTTGTAATTAGAAACTATTCCAGCATAATGTCTTGCTAATTTTCCACGGCTATAAATAGTCTGTGATGATCATTCATGTGCAGTAGCAGTGCTCTCTGAAGAACACATTCCAATAAGCTAAAGCAGAGAGAGACTCCAGGTACTCTTTACTCAGGTTTTATAAGTGTGATGATTTAATTGAGTGATTTTTTTAAGCTTGCATTCAACAATGCCTTTAATGTGCATCAAAGATAAACTTTTGCACCTCATTTTGCCACTCTGATCTGCAGCATCTTTGTTATTATTTACATTTTAATAAAAGTTATGAAATTTGGCTTTGGATTTTTTTGTACAAGAAATGTTTGAGATAGCATACAGCAAAGTACAAGAAATGCAGTTCATGTTTAAAGAGTAAATAGACAACAGGCTAAAAAGAAGTATTCCACTGCCCTCTCCTTCTGATAGACAGTCTATCTTTTAATATTTATTCTGTCTCACTCCCTACTTTGAATGGAGAATGTATTTGTACAAGCATGTGCTCTTGTTAGACTCAACCTAGTAAACTTCTGCGCTAATTGTAGAGAAAAGCAACTCATTACGTTACTCACCTTAGCACAAAAAGTTGATCATTACTCATTACTTCATTAGCCATTACTGGTAAACATCACGATAGTTTGTGAAATATGATGCACTGCTGTCAAATACACCACCTGGAAAGTGGTGAATATTAGCACAATCTTAAAGATGTAAGACAATAATAGCCTATTTTAAACAGCATTTGCCACATTCGAAAATGCATGCAGCAAAAGGCTTGTTATGCAGGGGATTAACAATACCCTTAAATATTTAAAATAAATAAATAACTAAAGTTCATGTAGGGGTGGGCGATATGGAAAAAAATATCATATCACGATTTTTTTTATGGCCAGATGATGATCTCGATTTTATAACGATTTTTTCCATTTAATTTTCTAAGACAAATTTGCAAGTTAGTGACCAGAAAAAACAACCTTTTCTCTGATTTTTATCTATTTCTTCTGCACCATCCTGTTGGTCAACACATTATATGTATGTGTGTGTGTGTGTGTGTGTGTGTGTGTGTACGATATATATGTATATATGTAATGGTCTTATCCCACAATATATTAAAGTTTCAAACATTTATTTTCCTGCATTCTGATCTATTCTGTCTTCTGGAACCAACTTCTAAATGTTCTGCACCACTTTAGAATTATTATGTGTGTCTACGTCTGTGTTTAAAAATCTACTTTACTGGTTATTAAGCACATTTTGACACATTGATTTGCATTTTAAAGTATATGGTCTTTAAAAAGAATTCCTGCAGCTGAAGCTTTAAACAAGTAGCATGTTCATCCAGTATGCAATTTAACATCATATGTACTTCAGCCTTGTTTACAGACTGCCAAAAAAAAAGAAAATATAAATATGACCCAAATGTGATGAATTTTTGAGACATGTGGTGATGCATGTATGTTGTTTTAACGCAATTTCGATTTTTATTTTAAAAGGCCGTGTATACGTTGATTTACTGCTCTGAATAAGGCTGTGATGAGCTGTGACATAAACGTGTCACACTGGCACCTGCCTGCTGCTTACAATGATGGAGAGAAGAGGAAAGGCAGGATTACGTGCTGCAGCAGTATGAATGTAGGCCAACAAAATGCATTTATATTAATGATTTTACTGTTTAAAACATTTTCTAATAATGATCCATGTCTGGACCTCGCGAACATCAATGCCTCCCTCCGTAAAAAGACGCTGATGTTATAACGTTTCTTTCACCCGTGACTGCGTTATCCTGACGTTTACTTGCCAGGTGGAAAGGCTTGTAAATAACTCAGAAAATGATAATTGAAAGCAAAACAATGTCAGCTGTAACAGTTACATAGGCTACCTGCCTCAGACACACTTTGCTCCGCAGACCATGGTTTGCTTCATCTCTCTCATCTGTTTGAACCTCGGCAGACCGGAGGATGCTGTCTTTAGAGCTCATCAAAAAACATTGATATGCGTTGTTCAGATTGAGGAAATAAATATTTTTTGCACACTAATGGTTCAGAAAACCAAGACGAAGCTTCGCAAAAGCATTAGAAATCTTCATGCGAACTAAATCTTAAGGTTCACTTTCACTTTTAGCGTCAGGCTCGGCTGCATCAGGGAGCGGGGGGGGGGCAAAGAGTGAGAAGTAGTAGAGCCGATCCTACGATAAAACAGATTAAGCAGATCGCCAGTACATTCTATTTCTTCATGATCTGAGACCATCTTATTACGCACCCCTAAGTACGTGTACTATAATTTAAGTTAGGGCTCTGAATAGACTTCTTCTCCACACCTGCATGTGAGGCAAAGACGAAACTGAACGAAGCCTTGCAGGATGGCAAGTTTTGTGGCATCATCACTCCATTTTGCGCACTGAGTACATCACGGGGGTGATCAAATCTCTAGAGAAGAGATTTTCCCTTGAGCACCTGGGCATTATCACAGACATCCACAACGTACTCAATGCCTCTCGCTATCCCGTTGCTGACAGCGTGCTGAAGAGCTATGGACTGGATACGTTGGGGCACATCTGTGACCACTACTGCTCACACGGGACTGAGGCCGCCTCTCTCGTGCATCGGGACCGCATGCTCCGGGACTTCCTCCCGGTGAAGTGAGTCCTGGCAGGATCGGGAAACTCGTCTTTCAAAGACTCATGCCGAATTCTCATTACTTCACTGGGTGAAATGTTTCCAGACTTTAAAACTCTTGCTGAAGTAGCACTGGTTATTCCAGTATCTAGTGTAGCAGCAGGACGGGGCTTCAGCCTCCAGAACAAAATCAAAACAACTGCAAAAAGTCAGCTGTCTGAGTCAAAGAAACAAAACCTGTTGCTAATCTCATCTGCCACACTCTAGATTGATGACCTAGATTACGCCGAAACGAGCACCAACTTTAAGTCCATGCGGCCCAGGAGAAAGGTTTACGCGTAGGCAAACCTGGATACAAAACAAAACTGTTTTAATTTCAATACAGTTCTGCGTTTTTTTTCAATTTAGTTAAAAAAAGCAAGGGCGAAAGAATATTTTATGCTTTACAAAGCTATTGACAGCAGGGTCAGTATTCATTTTTTTTCTCTCTGCCCGTATCAATAAATTAGCAAAAATATGCCCTGCATAATAAATGTTACAAGTTGTAATTGAGTTGCTTTTGTGATGACATAATAAAATAAATAATTAACAATTAATAGGTCTCGTTATAATTTTTTTAATTGACAGATGAAATTTTTACGACGCCGTCCGTCATTTTGACGGACAAGTAGAATGTCTAGCACAACCTTTGTTCCACAGTCAGCTGTCAGTGGTATTATAACAAAGTGGAAGCGATTGGGAATGGCAGCAACTCAGCCACGAAGTGGCAGATCACGTAAAACGACAGAGCGGGGTCAGCGGATGCTGAGGCACATAGTGCACAGAGGTCGCCAACTTTCTGCAGAGTCAATTGCCACAGACCTCCAAACTTCAGATTAGCTCAAGAACAGTGCGTAGAGAGCTTCATGGAATGGATTTCCATGGCCAAGCAACTGCATCCAAGCCATACATCACCAAGTGCAATGCAAAGCGTGGTGTTTTTAGCACGCCACCACTGGACTCTAGCAGTGGAGCAGTGGAGACGTGTTCATTAGAGTGATGAGTCACGCTTCTCCATCTGGCAATCTGATGGATGAGTCTGGGTTTGGCGGTTGCCAGGAGAACAGTACTTGTCTGACTGCATTGTGCCAAGTGTAAAGTTTGGTGGAGGGGGAATTGTAGTGTGGGCTTGTTTTTCAGGAGCTGGGCTTGGCCCCTTAGTTCCAGTGAAAGGAACTCTGAATGCTTCAGCATACCAAGAGATTTTGGACAATTCTATGGTCCCAACTTTGTGGGAACAGTTTGGGGATGGCCCCTTCCTGTTCCAACATGACTGTGCACCAGTGCACAAAGCAAGGTCCATAAAGACATGGATGAGAGAGTTTGGTGTGGATCAACTTGACTGGCCTGCACAGAGTCCTGACTTCAACCTGATAGAACACCTTTGGGATGAATTGGAGTGGAGAGTGAGAGCCAGGCCTTCTTGTCCAACATCAGTGTGTGACCTCACAAATGCACTTCTGGAGGAATGGTCAAAAATTCCCACAAACACACTCCTAAACCTTGTGGAAAGTCTTCCCAGAAGATCTGAAGCTGTTATAGCTGCAAAGAGTGAACCGACATCATATTAAATCCTATGGATTAAGAATGGGATGTCACTTTAGCTGATATGCGAGTAAAGGCAGGTGAGCGAAAACTTTTGGCAATATAGTGTACACCTGACTTTGTCTGTTATGTAGCACCCTCTAGCACTGATCATCAACTGGCGGCCCGGAGGCCACATCAGGCCCCCCAAAGCTTCCTGTTCAGCCCCCGAAAGATTGTTAAATTCAGAATAGGAGGAAAAGAAGATTTTAAGAGTATCTTTTGGCTTTAAATGTCTGCAGCTGTTAAATCCATCCCACAAAAAAATAACGTTGAAATAGTTTTAGAATGACTTAACATTTGATCTGTTTTTTTTTTTAGTTTTACTGTAATAATTGGGAAGTATTTTATAAAGGGTTAAGGTTGGCAGAAGTGCTGCAAAAATGACCAGATAGAGTAGTGGAAATAGGTTAAATGTGGCAAAACATGGTAAAAGAGGAAAAAAGGCAAAAAAGCTATCAAAAATTGGTTACAAATGATGAAAAAGTAGTGCAAGAAAGTAATGAAAAGGGGTTAAAAAGTGGAAAAATTGATAAAAGAGTGGCCAAAGGAGCTAAAAACATGCAAGAAAAGTGGTTTAAAGGGGTTGAAATCTTTCAAAAATTGTGTTAATGAGGCAACAATGGGCAAAAAGTATCAACAATGGGTTAAAAGTGGGTAGAACTGGTTTAAAAGTTGCAAAAAATGTTTTAAAAAAGTAATGAAAAGGGGTTAAAAAGTGGCAAAAAAAAAAGAAAATTGGCAAAACTTGGATATAAGAGTCTCACAAAGGGGGTAAAACATGCAGGAAAAGTATTTTAAATTGGGTTAAAATCTTTCAAAAATTGTTTAAAAGAGGCAACAAGGGGCAAAAGTATCAACAATGGGTTAAAAATGGGAAAAACTGGTTTAAAAGTTGCAAGAAATGTTGAAAAAAGTAAAACAACTGGGTTAAAAAGTGGAAAAAATAGAAAAGTGTCAAAACTTGATAAGAGTGTCACAAAGGGGATAAAAAATGCATGAAAAGTAGTTTAAATGGGGTTAAAAATCTTTCAAAAATTGTATGAAAGAGGCAAATGGGGGCAAAAAGTATCAAAAAAGCGTTAAAAGTGTCAAAAATTGGTTAATATTGGGGCTAAATGACAACTGGGGAGGGCCCATTCTCTGGGATTTTCAGGGGTCCAGCCTATTCTGTTGTCAGGCCTTTCTCCTTGTGGCCTGCTGCATTATCGATAACAGGGATAGATCTCACTGGTAATGACTAAAATAATATAAAACATTTATTTAATTTTTGTGTATTTGAAAGTCTGGCCCCCAGAGTTTCTGTTGGGACTAAATCCGGCCCTTGTGCAGATGTACTTGATGACCCCTGCTCTAGAGGATAAGAGAAAGGGGAGGCGGCATTAAGAATAACATGAACAAACGTTGCATCAAGCACTTGGGTTGAGTTTAGAAGGGGAGTTTGTGTAAATATAAATCAGGAAGGAAGTTGGGGTTATCTTCAGTTGTTTGGTCTGTAAACCTTCTCACGCTTCACATTTTGAGAGGAACGTTTATGAAGTCCGATCAATTGTTTATGAATATTATCTTCAGGCTGATCTCGTTCGAATCAAGCTGTTGGAAAGGCTGACAAGAACAGTTTATACTCTAATTAGAAGCTGAAGAACTACAGCAGCCATGATCGGGACAGAAGTTGGGTGTGTGTTTATGGGACTCTTCATGTGTATCTCAGGTATGTACGACTCTTTATGTAAAGTAAATTTGATCACTTGATTCAGTGTTAGATGCACAGTATGAATAAAATGTAACCTACAAGAGTTCATTTTTAACAACAGACCATAAATATACAGGTAGGAACAATTCAGAATGACCTGTCTAAACTTGTTTCTTCTTTTCAGGGGTGCAGGGACAATCAGTCAGAATGTGTGCTTCAAAAGGTTCAACAGTCAATCTCCCCTGCATAACTAGAGATAAAAAGGCAAATATGAGATGGTACACTGTACAAAGGGATGGACTTAAACTGCAACTGAACGAGATCTCTGCAGATGGAATTCATGTCATGTACATTCACAACATTTCTGAAGAGAATCATCCAACTCTAACGATCAATGATGTGAGAGAAAGTGATGGAGAGTATTACTGCTGTACAGAGAACGCTGAACAACCTGACATCTGCTGGAACAACCATATTCTTCTCCATGTCACAGGTATGCTGCTGTCACTGATGAATTGCTGTATGCATGCAATCAATGTATTCAATCTTGCATCATCACGTCAGTCCTGCAGGTAAAGGTGATTCCTGCCACAGATGGACAGAAAGTAACACTGATGTGTGGCACCAGCTGTCCTCTGACTGAAAGCCCTTCAGCCTATATCTGGTACAAGAACGGAGAGTTCCTCTATGAGGACTGGTCTCCCTGGTACCAAGAGCTGGTCAGCAGTGACAAAGCAGTCAGATACTCCTGTGCTGTCAAAGGCTACAAGGATTTAAGAGCACCTGAAGTCTCTGTGGGTGAGTGACATCTTTGGACAGCGGCGCCACCAGTCCTATACTGTACAAACTTTCAATAAACAGTACAAATGCTTCTTCTATGAAAACCAAACTATGACAACAGCAGAGCGTTTTTTTTTTTTGTTTTTTTTTTTTGTACATTATTAGCAATATGTACAAACAGACTGAAATATAAAAGGTAGATTTTGTCACACCCCTCATGATTTTAATACTCCAGTAAATTGCTTTTAATATTTATCAGTTAGTCGCTTTAAGGCCAGTTGTCTGGCTTGCTGAGTTTTTGTGTTTGATGTTCTTGAATTTGCACTTAAAACTCATTAAGACTGGGTGCAGGTGGCCAAGTGGTTAAGGCGCGCGCCCCATGTACGCGGAGGGCCTGGGTTCGAGTCTGGCCTGAGGCCCCTCACCGCATGCCTTTCCCCTGCCCTCATCCCCATTTCCAACTCTATCCACTGTCCTCCTCTGTCAAATAAAGGCACAAAAATGCCCAAAATAAATCTTAAAAAAAAAAAAAAAAATCATTAAGATTATATTTCTTTTCAGATTCTGTAACATCCACCTGCTTTAGTGTGACCTATGCAAAAGGGAAAACGTGTTCATATAAGCACACATCAGTAGATGAGACCTGCTCCATCACATACCCCAGAGGTGAGTTTGAAGAAACCTACAAAGACTATGACCAAACATCATAAATCTGAATCCTCTTGTCTTTTTCTTTTTCTTCTCAACCTCTTCACTAACATCATAACCATTGATTAAACAGAACTGGGGCTTAAGTCAATATTTAACTATTCACATTATCTATACATTTAATTGTGCACACATGAGTTATACAACAAATATTACAGTGAAAATGTATCCTTTTTAACTCAACAGAATTAAACATTCAAAAGACTTTTAAAAAAGGTCGAACCGTTTTGAGCTGTGACACCAGCTGTCCTCTGAATGAGTCTACAGTTTCCTACCGCTGGTATAGAGGTGGACAGATAGACAATCAATTTCTTATGGGCCAAATTGTTACTTATCACGGTCCCAGAGACAAAGGATTCACCTGTGCCATCAGAAGCAACGAAGATCTGATCTCAGCTGAACTCTGTGAGTAGAAACCAATCTAACTTGTTGATTCCTTTGACTGAAACACTTTTTGTGATGTTTTGATTAAAAAAAAATATCTTGCAAGGCATATTTAAGTCATTGATGAAGGCAAATAGCTAAAAAACATAGAACTTGAATGATACTAACAAGTATTTTATTGACAGGACACTTTCCTTATGTAGGACTTTGATCACTGTAACTTGATTTTCATTGGAGCTGAATGTTCCTCAGAAGATTCTCTAGATGTCCATAGCCAGTAGATATCCAGAATCCTGGATAACAGAGCTAACACTCTTTTCCTCTGTGCTGGTGACTCTTTCAAGCTACAATCAAACTATTGTCTACACTTTGACTGTATCATGGCAAATATGTTTGCCTGTTTTACTCAGAAAGAGCCATGGGCTGATCAGATTTGATCGCTCAGTAAAAGTCACTCTACAAACTAAAAGCAGAGCAATTCACAATACAAAATCTTGACCATTCATGATAGATTTCAGAATCTACAAGCATGCATGTTTTATTTTCCTCCGTATGATGTTTTCAGTCAGAGCTAGGACTGTAACAAATTTTCCTTCAATCTAGGGCTGCAGTAATCGATTCATTTTGTAATCGAGTACTCTATCAATTTAAGTGAAGCCTCAAGGCAGATAATTTGCCTCGAAGATTTTTTTTAATCAAATCACCTGAAGAAACACCTGAATGATTCGAGGAATCGATTCAGCCTTACTTCAGTCGCAATCCAATGCAGACAGTGCTGTTTCTCATGACATGTTCTAAATCTTGATTTCAGGTCTTGCTGAAACCAACTGCTGGAGAGTGAACTATGTCAGCAGCCCAATCTGTGCACTTCAAGGCTCTTCACTGAACATTACAAGTGAATATTTGCATCCTTCAAATCAGCAGCCCAAATATAAACATTGGTATAAATTAAAGAATGGTAGAGTGGAGGATGCTGAGATGATGACTGAGGCTGTGGATCGAGTCAGGTTCTACGACAACATCAAGAACAGACACATTCTTGAAATGAAGAACCTGAAGAAGAATGACTCAGCAGAATACAGATTCAGACTGCAATGGAGAAAGGCTGACGTACCTGGAGTTAAGGTTATAGTTACAGGAAGGGCTGGGCAATTAATCTAAAATTAGATAAAATTGCAGTATGGCCTGCAGCAATTTCAAATTGCAGAAGGTGCAATATTTCTTTAACTTGAAATTTGTGTCAAAACACTAAATTAATTAATCAAAAACTTGTTTTGCAGCAGAGCTGTTATGCATTACATAGAGTATCATTAAATTATTCAAGTGCCATTTTTTTAGAATAGTCTACAAAAACATTCTAATTTGTTCATTTTTGTACCTTTTTCTTATCAAATGTGAGAATCACAGAAAAACTATCACACCATTCAATACAACAGTTCTCTTCCAATTTGGTTTGGAAAGGCCAGGACTTTTAAAAAAAAATTCTCAAAAGGTGATTATATGAATGTTCTGTCACATTCATTATGGGCAAACAGGCTACAAATTTGCTACAAATGAAAACTTGAGTACTTCAAATTGAGAGAATCAAATTCTACATCTCTATGTAGAATATACACTGCCTGGCCAAAAAAAAAGTCGCCACCTGGATTTAACTAAGTAAATAGGTACAAGCCTCCTATTGGATAATCACTGCATGGGTGATTATCTTTCAGCTGGCAACAAGTTATTTAACCCCAGCTGATGCAATGAGTAACTTCTTATTTCTTAAACAATGGATTTTGTCTTCCCTAATGGCACGGGCATATTCCAAGATGACAATGCCAGGATTCATTGGGCTCAAACTGTGAAAGAGTGGTTCAGGGAGCATGAAACATCATTTTCACACATAGATTGGCCACCACAGAGTCCAGACCTTAACCCCATTGAGAATCTTTGGGATGTTCTGGAGAAGGCTTTGCGCAGTGGTCAGACTCTCCCATCATCAATATTAAAATGAATGCAACACTGGATGGAAATAAATCTTGTGACATTGCAGAACTTATCGAAACAATGCCACAGCGAATGTGTGCTGTAATCAAAGCTGAAGGTGGTCCAATGAAATATTAGAGTGTGTGACCTTTTTCTGATATGTTTTTTGGCCAGGCAGTGTATATATGGATTAAAAGAAAGGTCAGCGCTTGCCATTAAAAAGTCCTTTAAAAATAACATTTAAAAGACTGAATTATCCTCCAAACAGATGTCCATGCTGACAACATGCACGACTTAACACTGCCTTCTTTTCACCATAACTCTACACAAGGATTTTGTTGCAGTACATCGACCCATAGATGTAACCCACTTGTTAGGGGTGATCCAAACAGATCATGAATCTGCTGTGATCTAGTTCACCTCTAGCAGACAAGCCTTATGATCTAAAACGCTTCATAATGACAGTATCCTTCTTTTCAGATCTAAGGGTGACATTCAGTCCATCTGCAGAGGTGACAGAAGGTCAAAAAGTCACGCTGACCTGCAGTACCAGCTGTCCTCTGACTGATGATGCAAACTACATTTGGTACCTGAACAGACGACCTCTGACCCAGCCAGAGAACCAAAACAAACATCTGATTGTAGAAGCAGTCAGCATACAACACGCAGGAAACTACTCCTGTGCTGTCAACACTCTGAAAGACATCAGATCCAACGAGAAGACTCTCACTGTCCACAGGAAAATGGGAACATGGATCCTAGCTGCAGCTGCAGGAGCCACGGCTGCATTTCTGGTTATAACAGTTCTCACTGTCATATTCTGGATAAGGTGAGGAACACCATCTCCTGTTTCAGAGTTTTTAAATTCACACACTATCCTGGCATCACCTACGGATTTTGACTTTATTTCATTTCACTCTTCAGGAGGAAGAAGTCTCTCATCCAGATTCCTCAGACTGAAACACCATCCAACATGGAACAGGTATCTGCTGAAAATGTGAAACTCTGTTGCTTTATAGACAGAAGAACAAACAAATGCCTGTAAGTGCAGTGTAATGTGAAGTGATACTATTTTTATTTTCTCCCTGTCAGCTAAACTCTGCTCCACTGTATGAGAACATACCAGCTCCAGCAGAAGAGCAGGATGGTCTCCTCTACAGCAGAATTTACTTCTCAAACAAACACCCAGATCCTCTCTACTCCAACATCCAGCCATGTCATCATCAAGAACAGGAAGATGTGCAGTACAGTACTGTCATATTTAGATGAAAACATACATAGCTCCTGAGTGAATGACTGCTGTAATTATAATCTGGTGCAGTAATAATGCTCTCTGCAGAAAACACTCCAATCAGCTATGGCAGAATGAGGAGTTGGTTATTTCTCATAGGTTTTATTTATTTGAGTAGTTTTTCAGTATGTTTAATACTTGTGATGTGCTTCAACAAAAAAAAAAAACTTGCTGCATTTTTTTATTATTTACATTTAAACACACACAAAGAAATTTGACTTCACATTTGTTTGTATGAAAAATGTCTAAATCCACCTACTGTGAATTACAAAAAGAACAATTTATGTTTTAAGTCAATGGAAAACAGATTTAAAAATGTTTTATTTTCTTATTCTCACAGACAGCATTTCCTTCAATCCATATTCTTTCTCACGTCCTACTTAAAAACGAGAATGTATTCATCAGAAGATAAACCCTGCTCTATATCTGAGACATTATGTTTCTCAGAAAACTGGGCAATGTTCTTGCACTGTTTGTAAGTAGGACACGGGGCCAAAACTGCACTGTTTCTCTGAGAGTTTGGTAAAGCCACACAAAACACAAGAACAAGAGCATGCAAACTACACTGCAGTCATCTGTCCATCCATGAGCGTCCCTAACTTTAAGTCCCCAAGTCTACCTTGAACATGAGTCTGGTGCCATTTTGAGGAGAAGAACAAGAAAATGAAGGAGTTGCTTATGTCTGGCTAAAGGCTATCTATAAACTTTTTTTCTGATTTCACTTGTGGGATGTTTCATATTTTCAGTAGTGCGTAAAGTTCACATTCTCACATAGGAGGGATGATACCAAAACCAAAATCTCTGGTTGTTTCCACATTAAACAAGATTATAATGGGACTGATTTTCTTTCCTGTTAAAAATAAAAATGAAAAAAATGAATGACTTAAAATAGGTTTTGATCTTATTAATCAATAACTGCCATTTTGTCTCCTTGGGTTTAAAGAATAAAGCTATGTCCAAAACACATATTTTTTTTACTTTTTATTTCACAATTTTAACTTTTTAATCGTATTTATGAACTTCTGTTGCATAATTACAACTTTATCGTGTGATTTCGCTTCTAACCTCATATTTTAAAAAAATTTTTGTCATAAAATCAGCTTTTTTCCCTCAAAAGTCTGACTTTTTATCTCATAATTTACACTTTTTATCACCTAATAATAAAATTTGTTCTCATAATGTAACTTTAAGATTGTTTTTTAACTTATTATCTTACATTCTGTACACATGTCTGTACATACAGTATTCATTGTATTGATGGCAGGCCAGGGGCACACATTTTTGTTAGACAAGCCTGAAAAAGTGATTTTTGCATAATATGTGCCCTTTAAATGCTGTGACTATTACAATGCAGCAGCAACTCTATTTTTACGTGTACTTTTGTTTGCAATGTACAACGCAAATAGCATTATTACGATGTGTTTCATTTAAAATCCAATAAAAATTGAAATCCCACAGTTTATGTCTGCCTTAAATTGATCTCAAACTACATTGTCCAGTTTGTTAGGTTGTATTACAGACACAAGTCAGACTGACATGTTTTCATGCATTTTAAATGTCCAGTTTAAATCAGACGAACAACATAATTCAACTTTCCTAACTGCATTTAAACACACTCACTGGCATGCACACAAACACTTGACTTTGTCACAGGAGTGGATGCATCCTGTGTCTTTACTGCTGTATTTAAGCCGGGCACAATAAAGTTATAACCAGTTACCACAGTCAGGTGTTTAAATATTTATTGTATAAAATAAATCTGTGCACTATCCCCCACACTGGACATGTCATGAACACCAACTATTCACAACCCACTAGCAAACCAATAAGTGCTGGATGTATCTGGATAAGGCTGAGCCCTATAAAGGTGTTCAAAATAGCTGCTCACTGCACATGAGCAGCTCACACTGCATCATGAATTCATCCCATTAACTAGTAGAAAGCGTTGGTGGCATTAACAGCACAATTAGCCCAAACTAACTTGGAAAAAGGTGAATTCAGTACGGAAATGAAATGGGGTAAGCATAACAAATCAGGAAGGAAGCTGTTTTTTTTTTTTTTTTTTTTTGTCGTCTCTTTTCGTCAGTGCTCATCAGCAGTGTTTTTCTCTTCATAGCAAACATTCTGAGAGGAAGGTCTGTAAGGTCAGATCAATGACTCATGATTTGGATGATTTTCTTTTAGATGATCTTGCATGACTCAAGCTGTTGAAAGGAGACTGATAGAAACGTTTTTTAATCTCTAGTTAGAAGCTAAAGGACTACAGCAGCCATGATCACGGCAGAAACTCGATGTGTGTTTATGGGACTCATCGTGTATATCTCAGGTATGTACAGCGTGTAGAGTATTAGAGTAGATCTGATAACTTACAGCCATTCATTATGAAAAAATAAAAGCTGATGGTCATCTCTCAAAACTACTGTATATCGCCAAAACTATAAAACTCAATTTTCTTACAATTATTTGCACACAAGTTCAATCCAAAATGAAAAAAAAACTGTCAAAATGTATCTTCTTCTTTTCAGGGGTGCTGGGACAATCAGAACACACCTGTGCTCTAAAAGGTTCAACAGTCAATCTCCCCTGCACAAACAAAAACAACAAGGCAAATATGACATGGTACACTGTACAAAGGGATGGAAATAAGATGCAACTGAATGAGCTCTTAGCAGATGGAATTCATGTCATGTACATTCACAATATTTCTGAAGGGAATCATCCAACTTTAACGATCAATGATGTGAGAGAAAGTGATGGAGAGTATTACTGCTGTACAGAGAACGCTGAACAACCTGACATCTGCTGGAACAACTATATTCAGCTCCATGTCACAGGTAAACTGCTGTCAATAATGATTTGCTATAAGCATCCGATCAATGTGTTCAATCTTACATCATCATGTCAGTCCTGCAGGTAAAGGTGATTCCTGCCACAGATGGACAGAAGGTAACACTGATGTGTGGCACCAGCTGTCCTCTGACTGAAAGCCCTTCAGCCTACATCTGGTACAAGAATGGAGAGTTCCTCTATGAGGACTGGTCTCCCTGGTACCAACAGCTGGTCAGCAGTGACAAAGCAGTCAGATACTCTTGTGATGTCAAAGGCTACGAGGATTTAAGAGCACCTGAAGCCTCTGTGGGTGAGTGAAAACTTAAGATGATGGAATACATAGACATTGTGGAATTTACTCTTATTGGCATCACTGCTTTTATAATCTTACCATGATACACAACAACACTTTCTTACTTTAAGTACTGTAAATTATTAAATACACAAGCCATAGTAATGCATCTTCATTACTGTCCAGATTCTGTAACATCGACCTGCTTTAGTGTGACCTACGCAAAAGGAAAAACCTGCTCATATAAGCAGACATCAGTGGATGAGCCCTGCTCCATCACATACCCCAGAGGTGAACTTTGCTGAAACCCACAGACCTTTAAACTCCATACATCTGATTCCTCTTTATCTTAAAATATCAGTTAACCTCTCTTATTATCATCTTTAACATTAATTTAACACAACTGAAACTAAAGTAAATATGAAACCATGTCTGTTCTTGGTACATTCAACTGTACACACTTTTATTGTACATTTGTGAAATGTCACTGTTAACAACTGAGAATGTATCTTCCATATTCCAACAGGATTAACTGTTCAAAAGACTTTAGCAGGAAGCAAAGTCATGCTGACATGTGACACCAGCTGTCCTATGAATTACTCTAAAATGTCCTACAGCTGGTACAGAGATGGGCAAGACTTACTATATTTTAAGGATCAGAGTTTTTATCTTGATGTTCACACTGGCGGCAAATTTACCTGTGCTTTGAAAAGCAACGAGGATTTGATCTCTGCTGAAACCTGTGAGTAAAACTGATCTAAATTGTTTGATTTCTTTACTGAAACTTTTGTGATGTTTTGATTAGGGCTGTTAATGTTAATGCTCTAATCCTCATGATTGATCTGGAAATCTTAACATTTTAAAAAATAATATTGCGAATTTATCAAATGACCAAGTTTGACCATGACTTCCTCCCATAGTTCTCTGCATGGATGTTTATGTGCCAGGGTGTTAGAGGAGAAAGTGATGAGAGGAGACACTCTGCTGATTAAGTTTGCAGTTTATGGATGTTACTGCTCAGCGAATAAAGATATTGTCATTTACAAATCATTACAACTAGGCTGAGATGTTGAATCACAGTTTAAAAACTATTGTTAACCATATTTACTTCATACTTGCAAGCCTAAGGTTGTATTTCAAATGTGTGATTAATTATGATTAATCACATCGTATTCATGTTATATGCTGTGATCAATCATAATTAATCAGTGCGCAGTGAGGTTTTTCCTAAATAAAATCTAAACCATCTTGGTACAAAAAAATTCACCCCCCTACAGTGAGAGCACATGAAGACATTAGTTAATGAGACATGTTTGCTTTTTTGAACCAGGCTGTAAACCAGTTTATTTCTGGTGTAAAACAGGCTTTTTAACTGGTGTCCAGTTGGGACTTTCAGTGTTCCTGCAGCTAGCCTCAAGTGGCACACAGTCAAGGCACCCAGTGCCAGAGGCAGCAAAATAACCCCAAAACATCCTTGAACCTCCACCATGTTTGACTGTAGGTACTGTGTTCTTTTCTTTGTAGGCCTCATTCTGTTTTCTGTAAACAGTAGAATACGTGATTTTCCAAAAAGCTCTACCTTAGTCTCATCTGTCCACAAAATGTTCTCCCAGAAGGATTGAGGCTTACTCAGGTACATTTTTGCTAACTCAAGTCTGGCATTTTTATGTCTCTTTGCCAGCAGTGGGCTTCTCCTAGGTCTCCTGCCATAGCGCTTCATCTCATTCAGATTATGACGTATGGTTCGAGCTGACACTTTTGCACCCTGAGTCTGCAGGACAGCCTGAATTTGTGTGGAAGTTGACTGAGGATGTTTATCCTCCATTCCAACTATCCTGCGTTGCATTCTTTTGTCAATTTTCTCTTTCGTCCACGTCCAGGGAGATCAGCCACAGTGCCATGGGTTATAAACTTGATTATATTACGCACAGTGGACAAAGGGATTTCTAGATCTCTGGACATGGTCTTGTAACCTTGAGATTGTTCATATTTTTCCACAATTTTGCTTCTCAAGTCCTCAGACAGTTCTTGGCTCCTCTTTCTCTTCTCCCTGCTTGGTGTGACACACACAGGCACACAACACAAAGGTTGAGTCAACTTTTAGACATTCTAACTGGCTTCAGGTGTGATTTCTAGATTGCCAGCACCTGTTACTGCCACAGGTGAGCTTAAATGAGCATCACATGCTGAAAATAAAATGATTTACCCACAGTTTTAAAAGGTGCCAACAATTTTGTCCGGCCCATTTTTTTGAGTTTTGTGTAAAATTATGTCAATTTTGGCTTTTTTCTTCAAATTTTTTCTATTGCTCTAATGCACTTAAAGGCAATAAACCTGTGTATGCCAAAAACATTTGTAACTGCAACAATTTCTGGGAGAAATGATGTATTTTCTGGAAAAATTCCAGGGGTGCCAACATTTTCGTCCATGACTGTAACTTGTACAACCCCAGCTACAAAAAAGCTGATTTTGATTTTAAAATCTCGTAAACCCATATTTTCTTCACAACAGAACATAAACAACATGCTAATGAAAAGTGAGGAATTTTACCATTTCATGAAAAATACTGGCTCATTTTGAATATGAAATGTCCTAAATCTTGATTTCAGGTCTTGCTGAAACCAACTGCTGGAGAGTGAACTATGTCAGCAGGACAATCTGTGCACTTCAAGGCTCTTCACTGAACATTACAAGTGAATATTTGCATCCTTCAGATCAGCAGCCCAAGTATAAACATTGGTATAAATTAAAGAATGGTAGAGTGGAGGATGCTGAGATGATGACTGAGGCTGTGGATCGAGTCAAGTTCTATGATAACATGAAGAACCAACACATCCTTGAAATGAAGAACCTGAAGAAGAATGACTCAGCAGAATACAGATTCAGACTGCAACAAAAATCAAAGAAATGGATAAATTCCAATCTACCTGGAATTAGGATGACAGTTACAGGTAACTCCTACACATCTTTAAACGTGTTGCTTCCTCATAGCTCCCCACTACAAAGAGGACTAAAGGCTGAGTGGGTGATAATTTGTTATGGTTTGGAGTAGTATTTGGTTTTTATAAAAAAACAAAACAAAACAAAACAAAAAAAAAAAACCACCATTCTTTTCACTGTACTGTATTAACCTGACAAAGAAGACAGGCAAACATCTTGCAAAGCTCCAATCTGAACTGATTTTGCCTGGCCTGAGAACAGACTGAACCAATCAGCTTCAAGGCAGTAGCTGTGGGCGGGATTTAGATGTAGTGCAAGCCAATAGCAATGGCTGTTGCCTATGTAACGAGTAGCTGAGACGTAGCTTCAGTATAGCAGCAGTTTGTCTTCTAAAGAGCACATTCAGTATGCTGCTAAAAAGCTGAAGGTTTTACTTGTTTTTTACTACAGAGGCAAGTCCTGTTTCTCTTTTATGGTCAAAAAGAAAACTGTTGAGCATACTTTTTTATATAATCTTGATTATCAACATTTTGTACCAGAATGCCTCTGCTCAGAGTCTGCATTTGTTGGACAGTGTCTATCATGAAGTTCTCAGATTTATCACAAACTGTGGATTTCTGGCTCAGCATTGTACTTTGTATTCTAAAGTGAGTTGGATCTCTTTAAGTACACATCATCTTGGACATTGGTACGTGTTCATCTACAAAGCCATTCTTCCCAAAACTCTGGATTATCTTTCCTCTTTTTCAACTTGAAGGACGGATCACACAACCTGCAATTGTGTATCATGACAACTCTATGTACAACCAAAATTAGGGTTAGGGTTAGATCATGTTTCAGCTCTATCAGACAAGACTTATGATCTAAAACACTTCATACTGACAGTATCCTTCTTTTCAGATCTAAGGGTGACGTTCAGTCCATCTGCAGAGGCGACAGAAGGTCAAAGAGTCACACTGACCTGCAGTACCAGCTGTCCTCTGACTGATGATGCAAACTACATTTGGTACTGGAACACACAACTTTTGACCCCGCCAGAGAACCAAAACAAACATCTGATTGTAGAAGCAGTCAGCATACAACACGCAGGAAATTACTCCTGTGCTGTCAACAATCTGAAAGACATCAGATCCAATGAGAAGACTCTCACTGTTTACAGGAAAATGGGACCATGGATCCTAGCAGCTGCTGCAGGAGCCACGGCTGCTTTTATAGGTCTTGCTGTTGTCTTGTGGATAAAGTGAGCAACACCATCTCTGTTTTAGAGTCTTTAAAATCACACACTAACCTGGCATCACCCATTGATTTTCATATTATTTTATTTCACTCCTCAGAAGGAAGAAGTCAGCCACTCAGACTCTTCAGACTGAAACATCCCCAAACATGGAACAGCTGGAAATGTGGGACTCTGTTGCACCAGAGACAAAGAACACAAACAAATGCCTTTAAGTTCAGTAATGTAAAGGGATTTGAGTTTTCTTTTCCCCCCTATCAGCAAAACTCTGTTCCACTGTATGAGAACATGCCAGCTCCACCAGCAGATCAGGATGATCTTCACTATAACAGACTTTACAGAGAACCATGAGGATCCTCTCTACTCCACCATCCAGCCATCAACAAGAACAGGATGATGTGCGGTATGGTGCTGTTTCATTCAGGTGAAAACATAGCTCTGGAGTGTATAACTGTTGTAATTGGAAACTATTCCAGCCAAATGTGTTACTAATTTTCCAAAGCTGTAAATAGTCTGTGATGATCATTCATGTGCAGTAGCAGTGCTCTCTGAAGAACACATTCCAATTAGCTAAAACAGAGAGAGAATCAGGTACTCTTTACTCAGGTTTTATAAGTGTGATGATTAATTAGAGTGATGTTTTAAGCTTGCATTCAACAATGCCTTTAATGTGCTTCAAAGATAAACTTTTGCACCTCGTTTTGCCACTCTGATCTGCAGCATCTTTGTTATTATTTACATTTTAATAAAAGTGACGAAGTTTGGCTTTGGATTTTTTTGTACAAGAAATGTTTGAGATAGCATACAGCAAAGTACAAGAAATGCAGTTCATGTTTAAAGAGTAAATAGACAACAGGCTAAAAAGAAGTATTCCACTGCCCTCTCCTTCTGATAGACAGTCTGTCTTTTAACATGTATTCTGTCTCACTCCCTACTTTGAATGGAGAATGTATTTGTACTTTGTGCTCTTGTTAGACTCAACTTTTTAAACTTCTGCGCTAATTGTAGAGAAAAGCAACTCATTAAGCTACTAATTTAGTTACTGTGCTATGATCAGGGAAACGATATGATTTAAGACAGGTGCATGCTGATCCTCTAAGTCAGTTCTTATATTAGTACAGCATAATGAGCAAAAAATAATTAATAATGCTTCATAAAGCTTGCTGGGTACATTTTCAAGATCAGTCAGACTAGCAGAAGGGTGAAACGAGGAGCCTGTCACAGATGAAGCTGATGTTGGGATTTTGAAAAAAAAAAAGAAAAAAGAAAAAAAAAACATTCAACCTGAATGACAAATTGATTGGTTAGTGTGTGAATGTAATTTCAGGTTTAATGTCTTTGGTCAACTACAGCCCTAAACTCACTTACTGCCATAAACACACATAAACCTGACTTTGGGTCTTCACTGCTGTATTACATCTGGACACAACAACATTATTACCAGCTAACATAGTCAGGTGTTTAAAATAAACCTGTGCATCATCATCAGTGTTAGCAAAGAGATCAAATGACATATTTCCTGTCACATTGTCCTGTAACAGCATCACACCAGCCAACATTAACTTCTGAAACTAAACGGATACATGAGCCAACAAAGCTCTTCAAAATAGGAGCCCACTGCCTACTTGTTGCACCATAAATTTATCAAACTGCTTACCTACCTGCTCTAGTCTTGCCCTGTTATGTAGTGCCCTCTGGAGGATAAGACAAAGGTTTGGTGGCATAAAGAGTAAAATGAACAAACGTTGCATCAAGTACTTGGGATGAGTTTAGAAGGGGAGTTTGTGTGCATATAAATCAGGAAGGAAGTTGGGGGTTTTCTTCAGTTTGGTTTGTCACCACTCAGGTACTACATTTCTCTCCCCACGCTTCACATTTTGAGAGGAACGTCTATGAGGTCGGATTAATCGCTTATGATCTCTAACTTCTTCAGGCTGATCTTGTTTTGAATCAAGCTGTTGAGAAAGGCTGACAGGAACAGTTTATACTCCAATTAGAAGCTGAAGAACTACAGCAGCCATGATCAGGATGGAAGTTGGGTGTGTGTTCATGGGACTCTTCATGTGTATCTCAGGTACGTACCGCTGTTTTTGTGAAGTAGCAGAGTAAATTTGATCACTTGATTCAGTGTAAGACTGATGCTCAGTATGAAAAAATGTAACCTTTAAGAGTTCATTTTTAACAACAGACCATAAATATGCAAGTATTATATAACTTGTTTCTTCTTTTCAGGCGTGCTGGGACAATCACTCAGAATCTGTGCGTCAGAAGGTTCAACAGTCAATCTCACCTGCACAACTGAAAATAAAAAGGCAAAAATGAGATGGTACACTCTTAACAAACGTGGGCGAAAAAAACAGGAGATCTTTGCAGAGGGACATCATGACAAATACAACATATCTGGCGGCAATCATCCAACTCTAATGATCAACAATGTGAGAGAAAGTGATGAAGGATATTACTGCTGTGTACAGAAAGCTAAAGACTTTTTCAACTGCTGGAGTAACCGTATTCTGCTCCATGTTACAGGTATGTAGCTGTCACTGGTAAATAACTGAAAGTATCAGATTGCTGTATTCTAAGGATGTAACGGCTCCCAAAGGTCCCAGTTTGGTTAGTAACTCAGTTTTGGTTATGGTCCGCTGAAGGTTCGGTTCATTGATAAAAAAAAAAAAAGGACATAACAGTCCCAGATTTATAACTCTAGGTTTCCCTAGTTTATCATTATTATTCTTTAAACTAACACTAGTGTAGCTCATATGTTCTACTAGTGTTATTTAGAATTATCTGTGATTGTTGGTTCTGTCTGTAATGTATTAAACCTGAGGCAATTAACCCCTTAAAGCCTGAAAACACAAATAATAGCCGGAAAATTCTGATTTTTTGGAACTGAAATGTTCATTTAACTTTCTACTGAAATTTAAAAAAAACAAAAACAAATTTCCATAAAATTTAACAAATATATTTTTAGTATCTCATTTCATCCATTAGGTGTTTTGGTAACTGATAATCAACTTGAGGGCATTTTTTTTAATCTTTTATCAGATTGTATTCATAAGTTTTTGTTGGTAATTTATTGAGCATATTGATTAGATAGAGGTATCATAAAAATATGTATCAAATATGCAACAACAGGCATTAAGGGGTTAAAGACAAAAATGAGAGAAAATATGCAAAATAAAAAGCAACACAGAAATGATTAGCCTAATCTCCTTATTTGAAACAATAAAAATAAATACATTGTAAAATGCCAATTCAAATATGTGTATTTAGAGCAATATGCCATTTTTATAAATTATGAACTGTGATTTGACACTGTTGTTAGTAAAACGCTGATGCAGTGGATACTTAAGGAAATCCTGGGTCATGTTCATCAGTGAGGGAATATAGACTAGCTGAAGCAAACACAAGATGGGGCATTGCAACCGAGCTGGAACAGAGCATTTATATACATGCTTGTAGACTTTGATTTCTGTTTCTTCAGGTCTTTGCACAGCTTTTATAATCTATTAGCATTGGTAGTTGGTGACAGTGCAAAGAAGAGGAAAGCGAGAATAACCCTCGCTCCCGGACGTATTTGCCATTTGACTATGTGCACCAAACCATGACCCATAAACCAAAAAGGATCCAGGAAATACAAAAATACATTACATCCCTAGTGTATTCAGTCTTACATCATCATGTCAGTCCTGCAGGTAAAGGTGATTCCTGCCACAGAGGGACAGAAGGTAACACTGATGTGTAGCACCAGCTGTCCTCTGACTGAAAGCCCTTCAGCCTTCATCTGGTACAAGAACGCAGAGTTCCTCTATGAAGACTGGTCTCCCTGGTACCAACAGCTGGTCAGCAGTGACAAAGCAGTCAGATACTCCTGTGCTGTCAAAGGCGACAAGGATTTTAGAGCACCTGAAGTCTCTGTGGGTGAGTGACATCTTTGGACAGCAGCGCTGCCAGTCGTATATACTGTACATACTTTCAATAAACAGTACAAATGCTTCTTCTATGAAAACCAAACTACGACAACAGCAGAGCGTATGTTTGATGTTTTCACATTATTGGCAATATGTACAAACAGACTGAAATATAAAAGGTTGCATCACCGAGTAGGGGTGGGCAAAAATATCGATTAATCAATGCATCGCAATATTCCCCCCCAATTCAATATTGACTCAGCAAATCCTCTGAATCGATTCACCTCCTGGCCAGTGGGGGTCGCTGTGTGTTGTACGGATGGAGGCCTCACTCAACCAAACAACAACCAACCATAACCATGTTATGTGAGGTTTATCACAATTTCCAAGAGGACAGAAATATCATTTAAGTTTACATGCACTTTACTTTTTCAGTGTTTAGACAGAACTGTCATGTTTTTTTTACTTTTGTACTCCATATGCACAAATAAGTTATTATTGTGCAAATTTTTTTTTTTCAGATGTTTTATTGCTCAAAAATGTGAGGTGACTTACCAAATATGTTCACATGGGCATGAAAATAATTATTAAATATTTGTCAACAGGTTATTTGTGTATTTCTACTTCTTACTGAATCGACACTGAAGCATTTAAATCAATATCAATATCGAATCGCAACCTAAAGAATCGAAATTGAATTGAATCGTGAACTACTCCTCGTCCTCTTTAGAGGAATCCAACTACATAAATACTGTATTCTCCTCACAGAGACTCTGCACAGGTATTTAACAGCATTTACACCATGATAACTTGCAAATCATTTGTGGCCCTGAGTAGCAGAGAGGGAGGAGGGGGCGGGAGCAGTGATTAAAACAGGTCATGGATCAGCAGCGTTTCTTCACTAGCTGCCAGGCCAATATTTTTAGAGTGTCAGCAGCATCTTTAAGGCCAGTTGTCTGGCTTGTTGAGTTGTTGTGTTTTATGAGAAGTGTCAATAATCTGACACTCACTCACTCAACTTTCTCTCTTCCTCTCTCTCACTCTCAGTAAGTCCTGGAAGTCCTAGAAAATAAAGGTGTCCTACATGTTCTGAACTGGTTACTGTGTGGATTATA
The DNA here is from genome assembly GCF_018320785.1 of Cheilinus undulatus. Taxonomy (NCBI): domain Eukaryota; kingdom Metazoa; phylum Chordata; class Actinopteri; order Labriformes; family Labridae; genus Cheilinus; species Cheilinus undulatus. Next base: position 48,859,406 of record NC_054868.1, read on the forward strand.
GAAATCAATCTTGGTGACACTTCTGCCTTGATGATCTTAACATGACACACAACACTTTTTGACATTAACCACTGTAGGCTAAGTTATATGTTCTTGAACTTGCACGTAAAACTCATTAGGATTATAATGTTTCTTTTCAGATTCTGTGACATCCACCTGCTTTAGTGTGACCTACGTGAAAGGGAAAACGTGTTCATATAAGCACACATCAGTGGATGAGCCCTGCTCCATCACATACCCCAGAGGTGAGTTTGCCGATAACTACAAAGACTATGACCAAACATCATAGACCTGAATCCTCTTTTCAAGGTTTCATTTCTTAACCTCTTCACTAACATCATAACCACTGATTAAACAGAACTGGGGCTTAAGTCAATATTAAACTAGTCACATAATCTATACATTTAATTGTGCACATCTGAGTTTTACAACAAATCTACAGTGAAAATGTATCCTTTGTAACTCAACAGAATTAAACATTCAAAAGACTTCTAAAAAAAATTCAACCATGCTGAGCTGTGACACCAGCTGTCCTCTGAATGAGTCTACAGTTTCCTACAGCTGGTACAGAGGTGGACAGGTGGACATTACATTTCGTACAGAACAAAGTGTTGCTTATGACAGATCCTGGGGTAAAGGATTAACCTGTGCCATCAAAGGCAATGAGGATTTGATCTCAGCTGAATTCTGTGAGTAGAAACCAATCTAAGTTGTTTGATTCCTTTGAATGAAACATTTTTGATGTTTTGATAAAAAAAAAACATCTTGCAAGGCATATTTAAGTTATTGATAAGGCAAACAGCTCGAGAACATCATAACTGATAGATAAATTTTGAATGATAATAACAAGTGATTTATTGACAGGACACATTCCTTATGTAGGACTTTGATTACTGTGAATTCATTTTTATTTATTTATTTATTTTTGGGCCTTTTATGCCTTTATTTGGTAGAGGAAGGACAGTGGAAAGACTTGGAAACAGGGAAGAGAGCAGGGAGAGACAAGGGGCAAAGGGGCAAAGGGCCACAGGCCGGGTTCGAGCCCGGGCCGCCCGCGTACATGGGTAGCGCCTTAAACCACCTGCGCTCCCAGTGAATTCTTTTTATTTCTGAACATTTTTAGCTGAACGTTCCTGAGAAGATTCTCTAGATGTCCATAGCCAGTAGAAATCCAGAATCCTGGATAACAGAGTTAAGACTCTTTTTCTGTGTGCTGGTGACTCTTTTCAAGCTACAATCAAACTATTTTCTACAGTTTCACTTTATCATGTTCAGTATGTTTGCCTGTGTTATTCAGATAGAGCCATGGGCTGATCAAACTTGACTGCTCAGTAAAAGTCACTCTACAAATTGAAACCAGAGCACTTCAAAATAAAAAAATCTTGACCATTCATGATAGATTTCTGAATCTACAAGCATACATGTTTTATTTTCCCTCCATATGTTGTTGTCAGTCAGAGCTAGGACTGTAACACATTTTCCTTCAAACACAATCAAGTGCAGACAATGCTGATTCTCATGAAATGTCCTAAATCTTGATTTCAGGTCTTTATGAAAGAAACTGTTGGAGAGTGAACTATGTCAGCAGGAGAATCTGTGCACTTCAAGGCTCTTCAGTGAATATTACAAGTGAATATTTGCATCCTTCCAATCAGCGGCCCAAGTATAAACATTGGTATAAATTAAAGAATGGTAGAGTGGAGGATGCTGAGATGATGACTGAGGCTGTGGATCGAGTCAAGTTCCATGATAACATCAAGAACAGACACATTCTTGAAATGAAGAACCTGAAGAAGAATGACTCAGCAGAATACAGATTCAGACTGCAACAAGATGATAAAGAATGGAGAATGTCTGACATACCGGGAGTTAAGATCATAGTTACAGGTAACTCTGAACATATTAGAAAATGTGTGGCTGCCTTACAGCCCCTAACAAAATAGAGAACTAAGGCTGAGTGGTGAACAGTGATAACCTGATATGCCAGATAGACTGTTTATCATATAACAATGCATGGGATATATTTCACATTCATCTGGGAACAAAGGGTTTGAGAAGGGCAGGACTTTTCAAAAGTTCTCAGATGATTGGATTAATGTCACATCCATTACAGAGCAGTTGGCTGCTCCAAACAACATGAATCTGTTGTGATCAGTTCAAGCATTATGATCTAAAACACTTCATACTGACAGTGTCCTTCTTTTCAGATCTAAGGGTGACATTCAGTCCATCTGCAGAGGTGACAGAAGGTCAAAAAGTCACACTGACCTGCAGTACCAGCTGTCCTCTGACTGATGATGCAAACTACATTTGGTACTGGAACAGACGACCTCTGACCCAGCCAGAGAACCAAAACAAACATCTGACTGTAGACGCAGTCAGCATACAACACGCAGGAAGCTACACCTGTGCTGTCAACATCCTGAACATCAGATCCAATGAGAAGACTCTCACTGTCCACAGGAAAATGGGAACATGGATCCTAGCTGCAGCTGCAGGAGCCACGGCTGCTTTTCTGATTGTAATAGTTCTCATTTTCATCTTCTGGATAAGGTGAGGAACACCATCTCCTGTTTCAGAGTTTTTAAATTCACACACTAACCTGGCATCACCTACTGATTTTGACTTTTTTTCATTTCACTCTTCAGGAGGAAGAAGTCTCTCATCCAGATTTCTCAGACTGAAACACCATCCAACATGGAACAGGTATCTGCTGGAAATGTGAAACTCCGTTGCTTTATAGACCGAAGAACAAACAAATGCCTGTAAGTGCAGTGTAATGTGTAGCGATCTTATTTGTATTTTCTCCCTGTCAGCAAAACTCTGCTCCACTGTATGAGAACACACCAGCTCCAGCAGAAGAGCAGGATGATCTCCTCTACAGCAGAATTTACTTCTCAAACAAACACCCAGATCCTCTCTACTCCAACATCCAGCCAAGTCATCATCAAGAACAGGAAGATGTGCAGTACAGTACTGTCAAATTCAGATGAAAACATACATAGCTCCTGAGTGAATGACTGCTGTAATTATCTAGTGCAGACATATTTTGTCTTTGTTTTTTGTTTTGTTTTTTCTTAACAGTTGTAAAAGTGTGTGAAATGCACACTCATGCAGTAATAATGCGCTAGAGAAAACACTCCAATCAGCTATGGCAGATTGAGGAGTTGGTTATTTCTTGTAGATTTAATTTATTTTAGTAATTTTTCAGTGTTTATTACTTGTAATGTGCTTTAAAGAAAACCTTGCTGCATTTTTTTATTTACATTTTAACACAAAGAAATTTGAATTTAGATTTGTTTATATGAAAAATGTCTAAATTCACCTACTGCAAACTACAAAAGAAACAATTTGTGTTTTAAGAGTCAATGGAAAACAGATTTTAAAATGTTTTATTATTTTCTTATTCTCATAGACAGCATTTCCTTTAATCCATATTCTGTCCCTGTTTTAAAAGGAGTACATCTTTGAATAAATAAAGTGGGTAACTGAAATCAACAGGAGTAACAATTTTGTTAAATTTTGTTCCTGCAGAGTTTGCATCTTTTCTCGGGGCATTTTATTTTATGGGGCTTCCTAAAAAAAAAGAGAAAAAAAAAAAAAAAGCCAAAAATCGATATCCCGATATATATAGTCCTCCATTCAGGCTCACAGCTGTGATTACATTAGTCAATTATCTGTGCTGATGAACGCTGGAGCAGTTTCTGACAAGTTCATGACACGAGAGCGTCTTTAGACCTTATTCAAGAAGTTCTCCTGTGTGATCATGGGGGAAAAATCTCATCTGGAGGCGGGAACATTTTAACTCCTCATTGTCAGTGTTTAGAACTGTAAGGCTCCATTGTTGTGGAGAAGTGGATCACATCTGCCCGCTGCTGGACCATCTTCTCTCTGACGTGTACGACTCTGGCAGGAAGTTTTCAACAAAATGTTGGCACCCAGGCAAATCTTGTATTCTGGGTTAAATGTCTTTATGAGATTTTTTAAATCCTGGCTTTTCAACAACACTGGGCTCATGTCTTTAGCAGCGTGTTGTGTTACTGCTGCCGTTGTCTCAGTCATCTTGTGGCGTATTTCAATGATTACCACGTGAGTTTGACTTCTTCCTTTTCAAAGCTGAACGAATGCTCAATGCTGCAGATCCAGCGCTGATTCTCATTTTCCGTCTTAAAAGGCATCTAACTAGCCGCTAACTCGCCACGCTGCTCTGTTTACCTTCTTCTCCCTTGCTTCTCTCACCACTGATATAAAAAAAAAAAAAAAACAAACGCATGTGCAGGAGTTTTCTGGATGGGTGGAAGAGAAAAAGACAGCTCTCTGCTGTGAGAGATGCATTCAGGGACAATGGGAGCAGCAATAGTCCGGCAAGAAATGCACCATGGCGGCTCAAAACTTCCACATAATTTATACTCAGATATTCGCAATATAGTCGTTTTAACGACACGCTACATTCACAGAGTGAGGGCGAACATGTAGCACCAGAATCTATTTGTGGTGGACCTAATTTATTTGTGGCGGTCCACCACAAATAAATGAATGTATGGGAAACACTGTATTTTGAGGAAAAGAACAAGAAAATGAAGGAGTTGCTTGAAGAGATTTTTTATGGTACTTGGGGGTGTTGATGACAGGCCAGGGGCAATATGTTTGTTAGAAATGCATGAGAAAGTGATTTTTGTATAATATGTGCCCTTTAAATGCTGTAACTACAATAATGCAGCAGCAACTCTATTTTTATGTGTACTTTTGCTGGCAATGTACAACGTAAACAGAATGTATTATAATGTGTTCTATAAAATCCAATAAAAATTGAAATCCCACGTCATGTTCATGTCTGCCTTAAATTAATCTCAAACTATATTGTCCAGTTTGTTAGGCTGTTTTACAGACACAAGTCAGACTAACATGTTTTCAAGCATTTTAAAGTCCATTTTGAGTCAGACTAACAACATAATTCAACTTTCCTAACTGCATATAAACACACTTACTGGCAGTCACACAAACACTTGACTTTGGCACAGGAGTGGATGCATCCTGTGTCTTTACTGCTGTATTTCAGCCAGGCACAATAAAGTTATTACCAGTTACTGAAGTCAGGTGTTTAACATGAAATAAATCAGTGCACTATCCCACACGCTGCACATGTCATGAATACCAAATATTCACAACCCATTAGCAACCAATAAGTGCTGAATTTACCTGGATACCACCAAGCCCTTTAGAGGTGTTAAAATTGGTGCTCACAGCACATCTGGTGCATCATCAATTCATTCCATTAAAGGTCACATTTGAGCAAAAACACTTATTCAGGCTTTTCTAGCAAAAATATGTGCCCCCACCCTGTCTAAAATCCCTCCAAGAATCAGAAATGTGCCCCCCCACCCCACCCCCCCTCCACATTTCAGAAAATGTGTGCTAAACCAAGACATCCTCAGATTTTCCCATCATGATATCATGTGGAGGAGTTAGCCCCGCCCCCCAGGTTCAGTTGGCCCTTCCCACCTGGAAGAAAATTCAACACTCCTCTCGTGATCCTGAGCCACATCCATTAAGCCAAATCCTTTTTCTGACAGGGGCGGAGTCAGACAGCTCATTACAGTTTAAAGCCACAGACAGAAACAGCTCATTCTGAGCAGGGCTGAAACAGAGGGGTTTTTTAGACATACAAAAATCCAATACTGGAGTGCATTTTTAAGCAACAAACTTCACAGGCATGTTTTGGGGACCTCTGAGACCAATATAAACTTGTCTCAAAAGAGTAAAACAAGTGACCTTAACCTGCTTAATGGGCTGCTGTAGAGCTGAAGTAGGTAATTCTGGCACAAGCTCACCAACTTCCAAGCTGCATGGAGGATGAAGAAGGTCTTGAAGGAAACAGACATCTCCAGCAACACTTGTAATGCAGAGGACATCTTTATTAGACCGATGCATTTCGGCTTGTAGCCTTCATCAGGGTCATCCTGCTGTAGTCATGCTGAAGTGTGGCGCCCACTGGAGGTAGCATGAACAGTAAAATGAGCCCAAACAAACTTGGAGAAAAAGGTGAGTACCGTACAGAAGGGAAATAGGGTAAGCATAACAAATCAGGAAGGAAGTTGGGAGTTTTTTGTTTTGTCGATGCTCATCTGCAACACTTTTCTCTTCATGGTGAACATTCTGAGACGAGTGACTATGAGGTCTGAGAGCTGACGTATGATTTGGATGATCTTGTATGAGTCAAGCTGTTGAAAGGAGACTGATAGAAACATTTTTTAGTCTCTGGTTAGAAGCTGAAGGACTACAGCAGCCATGATCACAGCAGAAACTGGATGTGTGTTTATGGGACTCATCGTGTATATCTCAGGTATGTACAACATGTAGAGCAGTGGTGTTCAGCCTTATTCTACCAAAGAGCCACATTGTCTAGAAAAAATTTTAGCGAGAGCCACAATCCAAACCTGGAATGTAAGATAGATAATAGATCAGTTAGTCTGTAGTTGAAATGAAATAAAACAGTGGACTGGTGGATAATTATGAGGTTAATGGGATGCAAATGTCTGTATAGAGTCAGAAGAACCAATGTCACTGATAATGACCATATATTTATTTTATATATCACTGATATCAGGCTAAAACCTTGTATCTCAATTTTTCATGATCTTAATTTGTTTTTATATATATTATATTTATATCATTTTATAAATTATAACTTTTCATTCCCTGAAAAGTGGTCATTTTGGAGATACCAATCTTTGGCCCAACAACAGCATTATGAAAGTTCCACCTGGCCAAAAGATTTTTTAAGACATTAGAATGTGCTGAGTTTGAGCTCTGAGATGCTTTTCAAAGAAAATGATGAATGATGGTTGGATATTTAGGTATTTATATCTCACACTAGGGCTTTTACTGGAGTTCTGTGACTTTATTAACATAACAGAGATGAAAAAACTTTCACTAGATTGAATTAATGGAGGCCAATTGTATTTCACTAAATGCTAATCCATTGAACCTCTAGGTGGTGTGCACATTCAAACACAAGGATCCAGAAATCAGATTAACCATTTGTTGAAGATGAAGGGATGAAAGGATGGATGAATGGATGGATGATTTTCTGTACAAAACAGAACAAATCAATACATTGCCACGCATTTCACTATTAAATGAAAGCTAACAGGATTTAACTTACATTAATTTATGCATCCATTATATTAAACAAGGAGTGAGGAATTACTTCAACTTCCTGTTAAACAAATTAGTACACTGTGTCAAAATAAACTGTTCTCTTTAAACTTGGGTAGAAAATTTACTCACTCATATGTGTCCTTTAAATTAAACAAACAGTTCTAGGTCTATAGGGGTCTTCTTTGTGGTTTCAGTGGTCAAAACAAACTTCCACCTTTGGTGAAAGTGACAAACATAATTAAAAGGATGCACTTTTTGGCAAACAAAATAAAAAGTGGGATAATTAATCAAACAAACTTACTTCAGTGCTGTGGCAGCATGGACAGAGCAGGTTCCAGAACAAAGGCAAGGCAATAACCACACCCATCTCTTATATAACCTCTTGCGGCTCCTCCTCCCTGCTCTACCATGATTGTCTCAGTAGGATTGAGGATTTGAGATTTTTAACAGAGATCATTTCTAATTTTTTCCACTCATTATTAATTCTTTAAAGGGGGGAGGGGCCTCATGTTGGTCTTTGCCCTGGGCCTCCAAATGACTAAAGCCAGCCCTGCCTCACATCTGCAGCTCTCCAGACACATCGTTTCACCCTGCCTCATTTTGCTCTTTTGACAATATTTATGATCATTAGTGCATTAAAGATCAAATAAAACACCGACGTTTGGACAACTTTCACTAGATATTAGATATTACATTATCTCCATGTGTGATCCGTGTTTGTTATGCTCATTGATGATGCGCATCGGCATAACTGTCATAAGATATGGGTGTGGGAGAGCATCAGCAGGATGTGGCTGGAGAAAAAGTTAAAACGAGGAAATGTGAAGCTTCAGTTTGAACATAAGACAGCAGACCTCAATGCAGAGGTTGCACTGGACTTTTTTTTGTTCTCTGTCACTCCTTTAAAATCCCGCTGGATCCATCCTGACACAGAGCTTCATACAGCACACACTCATGCGTCATAGCGCTGAGACAAGCTGGAGAGATGGAGAACAACTTCTTAATTCTGTCTCTGTTATAACCTGTGAGTAGGCTACAAACGTATGCCTTTATCTGTTAGATTTCCATGACTGATATCATGGAAACTAAGGTGTTAAAGTGAGGTTTCAGAGAGAGACAGAGAGAGAGAGAGAGGACGGGGGTGAGCGAGCAAGAGAGAATAAAGCAACAGGCGCTGATCTGAATCATCCACCCATCTCTTTGTTATATTTCCATGGTTGATATCCACATGATAAAAGAGAAAACTTTGGTGTGTAAAGAGAGGTTTGGTGGTGAGCAAATGAGGTGGAAGCAGCGGGAACTGTTTTGATTCATCAGTCACCTTGGACACATACAAAATTTTGTATAAAAAACCTGTTACAAAAAAAAAAAAAAATAGACTAAATAACCTCCTTGATAGTCCATGTGTGCTAAATGGAAAAGGTGCATCTGTCTGTGTGTGCGCTGAGATGCAGGCTCATCCTCATCATTCCAGTCCGTCAAAATGACGGAGAGCCTTCAAAATTCTCCGTCATCCTTCAAAAACATCCGTCAGTGACGGAAAATATTCGGTTAACGCGACCTCTGCCTCAATGAATGAGCTTACTGAAGACGCACCACCTACAGACTTCCTCTGCTGTCTTTACACACGCTCCTCCATTGAGCGCATCCGACAGTAATGATATAGGGATTTAAAATAATAATCATTTAAATTTGGAAGTTAAAGCCTGTCGTCTTCATGTGGGAAGCAGATTTATTGATGTGACTTACCATGAATCTTTACTGATGAAAGTGTTTACCTTCATAAAGGTTTTTAGTTAAAGGGGTTTTTTTCAAGTAAGCCTTAACAGAGCCAACTGGTCACTAAAGAGCCACATGGGGCTCGTGAGCCGCGGGTTGAGTATCACTGATGTAGAGTATTAGAGTAGATCTGATAACTTACTGCCATTCAATATGAAAAAATAAAAGTTGAAGGTCATCTCTCAAAATTGCCAATTATATAGAACTCATTTTTATTTAAAAATGTTTGCATATTTTGCACACAAGCTCAATCCAAAATGAAATAAACCTGTACAAATTTGTTTCTTCTTTTCAGGGGTGCTGGGATCAGAACACACCTGTGCTCTAAAAGGTTCAACAGTCAATCTCCCCTGCACAACCAAAAACAACAAGGCAAACATGAGATGGTACACTCTACAATGGAATAGAAGTAAGATGCAATTGAATAACATCTCTGCAGATGGAAATCATGTCATTAACATTCACAACATTTCTGAAGAGAATCATCCAACTCTGACAATCAATGATGTGAGAGAAAGTGATGAAAAGAATTACTGCTGTACGGAGAATGCTGAACAAACTGATGCCTGCTTTTACAACTATATTCAGCTCCATGTTGAAGGTACACTCCTGTCACTAATGAACTGCTATAAGCATCCAATCTGTATTCAATCTTGCATTATCATGTCAGTCCTGCAGGTAAAGGTGATTCCTGCCACAGATGGACAGAAGGTAACACTGATGTGTGGCACCAGCTGTCCTCTGACTGAAAGCCCTTCAGCCTACATCTGGTACAAGAACGGAGAGTTCCTCTATGAGGACTGGTCTCCCTGGTACCAAGAGCTGGTCAGCAGTGACAAAGCAGTCAGATACTCTTGTGCTGTCAAAGGCAACGAGGATTTTAGAGCACCTGAAGTCTCTGTGGGTGAGTGAAAACTTAAGATGATGGAAAACTCACATAGACATTGTTGAATTTTCTTTCATTGGCACAGCTGCGGGAGTTTGCATGTTCTCCCCGTGCATGCGTGCAGGGGCATAGCTAGGGATTTAGGGCTCCTAGGTAGAATATTACACAGGGCTCCCCTTACCTGGCTAGCAAAGCAAAAAATTGCACCATTTTTACAAATATATATATGCATTTTGATGTATTTTTTAGCCATAATTTCCCATTTTATAAGATTTTTTTTTTTTTACTGTGGCTAAATTAAATTTACTTGCATTATTTGGTAGTGCTGGACCACACTATTTGGACATTTTTAAGAGAGGGGCCCCCCAGAATTGTATATTACTCTATTTGATGCAAATTTCAGTCTGTTGGCTGATTCATTTAGTCACTTTTGATACAATAATGAAACTAATAATTAAGAAAGATTAAATAAAAAATACTTTTCATTGTTGGCATATTTACACCACTTAAAAAAGAAAAATGTGGAAGTAAGGAAATAAATAAAGAAATCCAAAGTCATAATTGTAATATTAAAATTTAAAATTACAAGGTAAAAAATCATAATTAAAAGATACAAAGTTGAAACTATGAGATAAAAAGTCATTTAGTCAATTACCCTTTTTTTTCAAGAACTGTTGTACTTTCACATTTTTTTCTTTTTTATTTGACCCAAATAGGCTTCCATACAGACATCTCAAGGGCCCCTCTCTACTGTGGGCCCGGGGAATCAGTATCCTTTTTCTCCCCTGGTGCTACACCCAGCGTTTCCGCTAGCCTTTTTTGTCTCCGGTCAAAATGACCGGCAGCCCTCAAAAATTCCGGCCAGCAATTTAGAACAACTACCGGACATTTGCTTTAACATTATTTTGCTGCATTAACAGCAGCAAAACACATAAATCTGATCTTCTGTGATACATTGATACATACAAGTCTGCGCTAAACGGGACTGAGGACACATTTTTTATTTCCAGACCTGACCCAAAACCGAGACAGAAACCAAGCCGATAGTAAACCTGAGTAATTATTACTCTGTTATTACGGACACATGATTAGAATTTTCTTTTGTGTAAGTGGTTTAAAATATCAAAATAAAGGCTGCACACGTTTCCTTACACACGCAGTCAGTTACACTTATATGCCCATGCTAAACTCATCAACAACAACAGTTAGCTTAACGTCAGCACCGTTAGCCTGTTAGCAACTTGACAATCATAACTTTGCAGCTTATAACAGCCAAATACCATCCTCCACCAGCATCCAAACATAACTCCCCAGTGCTCTGTTAACTGGACACTGCGTTAGAACTCTACATTTCAAATGAAAAATGAGTCTTACCGTCAGTTGCTAATATCAGTCCTCTTGATGATATCACTGTAGCATCTGCTAAACCAGTAAATCCAACCATCCTGGTTTATTTGGACTAGTCCCGAAAAAACAAAAGCTCCACAGCAGATAACCCGGTCCAGTCCTCCTCTCATTAACGGCTTATCCAAGACTACTTCTGATAATTAGCCGGCATAGGCCTCTCTCTCTCTGCTGCTGCATCAGTGTTTCAGAAGCTCAGCTATATAGTTCCCTTTGTTTCAGCCTCTTCATTACTCACAGCGATGACTAACTCAAAATCCCTCCATACTGCTGATGATATTAAGCCTTTGGTTAACCAGGAAAACCTCACTGGGACTAAAGTTCTGTTTTATGAGAAAGCTCTGGTCAAACTTTCCCACTTTCCCTGCATAGTCCCCAGGAATACTGAGCATGCGCAGAGAGATAGGGTTGCTTTGATGTCACCGTGCATACATAATTAGCCATGTGCTTGCCGTCTGAGGAGATAAACAACCCCAGCACCGCAGGACAGTAGATGTAGTCAGATCAGGCAACTCTAAGTTTATATTAACGCATTCTCACAACATATCTTCTAGGTTACACAAATGCAAGTATTCAGTATTTACTTATCTGGTCATTTGCATGTTTTCTGCTGGACATTTTGACCGGTTATGTTTTTATCTGCCGGATTCCGCCCTTTTTACCGGCCAATGACCGGTAATTGCCGGCTAACGGAAACTCAGGCTACACCCATGCATGTGTGGGTTCTCTCCAGGTTCTCCGGCTTCCTCCCACCACCAATTAACCTAATGCTCGTTAGGTTAATTGGTGACTCTAAATTGCCTGTAGGTGTGAATGTGAGCATGCCTGGTTGTCTGTCTCTATATGTCAGTCTGACTGGCGACCAGTCCAGGGTGTATCCCGCCTCTTGCCTAATGACAGCAGGGATAGGCTCCAGCACCCCTGCGAACCCAAAATGGGATAAGTGGTAAAGAAAACGGATGGATTGATGGCACCACTGCCTTTAAAATCTTGCCATGATACACAACAACACTTTAAGTACCATGCATTATAATGTATACACAAGCCAAAGTAATGCATCTTTATTACTGTCCAGATTCTGTAACATCGACCTGCTTTAGTGTGACCTACGCAAAAGGGAAAACCTGCTTATATAAGCAGACATCAGTGGATGAGCCCTGCTCCATCACATACCCCAGAGGTGAACTTTGCTGAAACCCACAGACCTTTAAACTCCATACATCTGATTCCTCTTTATCTTAAAATATCAGTTAACCTCACTTATTATCATCTTTAACATTAATTTAACACAACTGAAACTAAAGTAAATATGAAACCATGTCTGTTATTAGTACATTCAACTGTGCACACTTTTATTGTAGACTGTGAAATGCCACTGTTAACAGCTGAGAATGTATCTTCCATATTCCAACAGAATTAACTGTTCAAAAGACTTTAGCAGGAAGCAAAGTCATGCTGACATGTGACACCAGCTGTCCTCTGAATGACTCTGAAACGTCCTACAGCTGGTACAGAGATGGGAAAGACAATCCATTTTTTAGGGATCAGAGTTTTTATCTTGATGTTCACACTGGCGGCAAATTTACCTGTGCTGTGAAAAGCAACAAGGATTTGATCTCTGCTGAAACCTGTGAGTAGAAACTGATCTAATTTGGTTGATTTCTCCGGCCAAAACTTTTGTGCTGTTTTCTAGCATAATATGTGACCCATATGTAGCACTCCGGTTGCCTGCATGGTAGGGGTGAAACGGTTTACACAGATCATGCCTTTGTTTGAAACATATATTTGAATCAATAAATCCTTTGCTCCATCTAGTGTTATTTAGAACTATCAGTAGTAGTTGGTACAGCCTGTGATAAATTAAGCAAGAGAGAAAAAGTCGAAAACGAATAAAACATGGAAAATGAAATCAACACGGAAAACAACCTAATATTTCCACATTAAAAAAATAAATACAAATGAATACAGCATAAAATGCAAATTAAAATGCATTGTTTTTAGAGCAATTTATCATATTTACGATGTACAAAGTGTGCTGTTGCTATGTTTTTAATAAAATTCCACCACAGTAATTACTTGCGCTAAATCCTGACTCATGTTTGGAAGTGAAGGATCACAGACTCATTCAAACACAGGTAGGGGCGCTGATGTCAGTGTTTTATGCTTCCTCAGGTCTTTGAATAGTCTTTAAAATGTATTAGCAGCAGTAATGTATTCCAGCCTATCTGCTTTCACATATGGAGGCTTTTTAAAAGAGATAAGAGAGGAAAGGGAAGCAGGTCTCACATACAAAAACCGTTACACACCTACTGTATGGAGTAAAATACTACAGTCACATAATATATTCTATGGCCCCAATTCCAAAAAAGCTGGAGCAATGTTTAAAATTTCATGAAAACATAAGTCAATGATTTTAAAATCTCGTAAACCCATATTTTCTTCACAACAGAACATAAACAACATGCTAATGAAAAGTGAGGCATTTTACCATTTCATGAAAAATACTGGCTCATTTTGAATATGAAATGTCCTAAATCTTGATTTTAGGTCTTGCTGAAACCAACTGCTGGAGAGTGAACTATGTCAGCAGGACAATCTGTGCTCTTGAAGGCTCTTCACTGAACATTACAAGTGAATATTTGCATCCTTCAGATCAGCAGCCCAAGTATAAACATTGGTATAAATTAAAGAATGGTAGAGTGGAGGATGCTGAGATGATGACTGAGGCTGTGGATCGAGTCAAGTTCTATGACAACATGAAGAACCAACACATCCTTGAAATGAAGAACCTGAAGAAGAATGACTCAGCAGAATACAGATTCAGACTGCAACAAAGGTCAAAGAACTGGATAAAGCCCAATCTACCTGGAATTAGGATGACAGTTACAGGTAACTCCTACACATCTTTAAACATGTCTTGCTTCCTCACAGCTCCCCACAACGGGGTGGGTCATCAGTTCTTATGGTTCAGATCAGATGACAGATTTTTTTTCAATGATCAGATTATTTTCTGGCTCATCACAAAAAAGAAAGAAAAAAAACAGCCATTCTTTTCACTGTATTCTTCTTTTAAACTTACAAAGCACAGATTTTCATGCAAAGCTTCAATCTGAACTGATTTTGCCTGGTCTGAGAACAGACTGAACCAAAAAGCTTCAAGGCAGTAGCTGTGGGCGGGATTTAGATGTAGAGCAAGCCAATAGCAATGGCTGTTGCCAATGTAATGAGTAGCTTATACGTAGCTTTAGTATAGCAGCAGTTTGTCTTCTAAAGAGCACATTCAGTATGCTCCTAAAAAGCTAAAGGTTTTACTTGGTTTTTACTACAGAGGCAAGTCCTGTTTCTCTTTTGTGGTCAAAAAGAAAATGGTTGAGAATACCTTTTTACATAATCTTGATTAGCGACGTTTTGTACATGAATGCCTCTGCATTTGTTGGACAGTGTCTATCATGGAGCTCTGAGATTTATACCCAAACTGTGGATTTCTGGCTCCCCATTGTACTTTGTATTCTAAAGTGAGTTGGATTTCTTTAGGTACACATCATCTTGGACATTGGTACATGTTCATCTACAAAGCCATTCTCCCCAAAACTCTGGATTACCTTTCCTCTTTTTTAATCCTGCAGGATGGATCACACAACCTGTGATTGTGTATTGTGACACAACCAAAATTAGGGTTAGGGTTAGATCATGTTTCAGCTCTAGCAGACAAGCCTTATGATCTAAAACACTTCATACCGACGGTATCCTTCTTTTCAGATCTAAGGGTGACATTCAGTCCATCTGCAGAGGTGACAGAAGGTCAAAAAGTCACACTGACCTGCAGCACCAGCTGTCCTCTGACTGATGATGCAAACTACATTTGGTACTGGAACACACAACTTTTGACCCCGCAAGAGAACCAAAACAAACATCTGATTGTAGAAGTAGCCAGAATACAACACGCAGGAAACTACTCCTGTGCTGTCAACACCCTGAACAACACCAGATCCAACGAGAAGACTCTCACTGTCCACAGGAAAATGGGAACATGGATCCTAGCTGCAGTTGCAGGAGCCACGGCTGCGTTTCTGGTTATAACAGTTCTTGCTGTTGTCTGTTGTATAAGGTGAGCAACACCATCCTCTGTTTCAGAGTCCAGAAATTATCACACACTAACCTGGCATCACCCATTGATTTTCATATAATTTCATTTCACTCTTCAGAAAAAAGACCACCACTCATACTCCTCAGACAGAAACATCTTCCAACACAGAACAGGTAACAACTGGAAATGTGAAACTCTGTTGCTCTATAGACAGAAGAACAAACAATGCCTTAAAGTGATTGTAATTGTCTTTTCGCCCCATCAGCAAAACTCTGCTTCACTGTATGAGAACACACCAGCTCCACCAGCACAGCAGGATGATCTCCACTACAGTAGAATTTACTTCTCAAACAACCACCCAGAACCTCCCTATTCCAACATCCAGCCAAGTCTGCACCAAGAACAGGACGATGTGCAGTACAGTACTGTCGTATTCAGATGACATACAGTAGCTCCTCGGAAGTGCTGGGCAAGAAATCCATTTTCAATTTTAATCACATTTTTGGTTTGCAACCATCATGAAATCAATGTGATCTTGCCAAAAGATGAGTATGTACAATTTCTGCACTGAAGTACACACACACCCACACACACATACAAACATAAATATACATTATGGAGGCTGCAATTAGTTGTGAGTTAGGACGCCCAAACACACCACATAGAAACCCTCCACACTTGGCATTTTCAGCGAGTTGAGACCAGAATTGTTCAATGAACACTGTGTGAAACAAGGTGTATTACAAACGGAGAACTGGATTTTTTTTCTTTCATAAACTTCGCACAATGATGGAGAGATGCCTTTAAAAGTGTTCTTCTATGTTCATGATAGAAGCAAGGCCAGGGCACATGTGCATTCACATACTGCATTCATCACAAACATGAAAGTGCTCTTTTAAAGGCATTTCTCCCTCATTGTGATTTACATATGAACGAAAACAAAACTTTGGTTTTGTGGTTGGTAAATGGGCCTAATGAAGTTACTCCTTAATTTAAAAACAGAAGTAAACAGTGGAGATGGGTGGAGATAGGCAGTGTTCTGGACATACCATGCTATTGTTTGGGTTGAGGGTCGCCTGACAGCAGAATTTCACACACCGTGTTCAAACAATTATTGGGCTGCATGCCATGCACTTCTTTTGTGCATGGTTTTTGTCATTTGTAGTAAATGTTTCAGTGTTTATGTATTTTTGCAACAAGATTACAGGGCCAATACTTATAAAAGTTAATTTATATGTATTTTTTCATAATAATAAATAATCGCCATAATAATCATCATCATATTTTATGTTATAATTTACATTTTTTACTTTTTTGTTTTATATATCACCTGTTTTTTTTAAGTGTTCTATATGTTAATTTTCATTAAATGCCTTAGATGTAAAAGTTGTAAAATCAGTGAGTAATTGTGTTTGATAATTGTGATCTAATTATCAATTGACATAATTGTGATTGTAATACTTGTAATAATTGAGCAGCCCTACTCCTTGGTGCATTATTTTGTAATAAGAATTAGGGATGCACGATATTATCGGCCAGATATCAGTATTTGCAGATGTTAGCAAAAAAGGCCAAACATATAGTGCTTAACAAATTTATAAGACCACCACCCAAAGTAAGGTTTATGCCACAGCTGCCCAAAATTAACAGCATTGGTAATTACCAAAATCATTATTTATGTTTCTGCAATGGTTAATACACCAATATGTAGAAGCTCTTTAACCCGAATGATATTTTTAGTGCTAAAATATAAGTATTATTGTTATCCATTAATTTTCAATTTTACTCATTTTCCAAAAAACTAAAAAAATAGTAAAGCACATTATTATTTCTTGATTAATATGCCAAATTATAGTTATTTACTTGCATTCCTGAACAGAAAAATGAGTTTTAGTGGTTGAATGTTATGCTTGATTCATTTCTGACTTCTCAGAGAAGCCCAGTGAGCCGGCTCAAATTTTGGTGAATTCACTTTGAAATTCCTCATTCCTGTTCAAAATGGTAAAACGTGGAGAGTTGACTGAAAATGAAAGAGTCTGCATTAAAGCACCTCATGATGCTGGATGGTCTTTGAGACAAATATGACAGGTGGTCTAATACATTTGTTAAGCACTGTAGGTATCAGCAGATATCCAAATTTTTGCCGGTATTTACATCCATTATTTTGGCTGTGCATATTAGCATATATCAACTGTAAATTGATGGATTATTGGAGTTTTAGGCAGGACCAACAGACCTATGTAAGTTAAGATCTTTTTCTTTATTTATTCTCATTCTTTGAACTTTAGAGTGTGTTTTCCAACAAAAACATTTTTTTTATCCTCAAACCTAAAATTGTGATCAAAGGACTGGGCTTTTAGTAATGTAAAACATATTTAAATATTGGTATCAATATCGGTATTGGCTAAGATGAATCTGTAAATATTGGCATATCAGATATCGGCAGAAACACAATATTGTCCATCTCTAATATCTATAAAAGCCCATTTTTGTACCTTTTTCTAAAGCTGTAAGAGTGTGTGATGAGCATTCTGATGAGTGCTCTATAGAAAACACTTTCCAAAGTGCTTTAGAGCAGAATGAGGAGTCAGTTACTTCTTACAAGGACAATGATACATTTGAATTTTTTTCGGTGTAGGTTTGTATATATATATATATATATATATATATATTTTTTTTTTTTTTTTTTTTTTTTTTTTAATCATTTATAAGATTAACTTTTGGACTTTATTTTGCCTCTCTGATCTGCTGCACCTCTGCTACAATTTAATTTTCAATAAAAGCAAAGAAAACTGTGGGTGAATTGCTTGAGCTAGCACACAGCAAAGTACAAGAAGATACAAGTTTATGTTTAAAGAGTAAATTGACAACAGATCACAGAAGAAAGTGTTCAATCCATATTCTGTCTCACTTGCTATTTTTAAAGGGAAATGTGTTTGTGCGAGCAGATAACAGGAACCTTGCTCTATCACATATCTGAAGCATTGTGTTTCTCAAACATTTGCATTGGACTCAGGAACGTACTTGAAGTGGTTATAAGTAGGTCAAGAGAGCCGCCTCACTCAAAACCACACGGTTCCTTTACGCAGATTGGTGAAGCCACACAAGACACAGAAACAGCATGCAAAATAAACTGCTGTGGCAGGCTATATACTATCTATGAGGCTAACTTTTAAGTTACCTTGTGGTATGTTTTAAGTTTGCTGAGAATCCCACATAGGAACAATGATCAACACAGGGCTGGGCCATCATCTCAAAAGAAAGAGCACATCCCTTTAAACTAAATCCTACAGGTACTTCCACTATTTTGCATTCAAAACTGCTATTTTTACGATTCTACTGTCTTAAACTGAGGGCAATTGACTTCCTGTTTAGATATGGACCTGCTTTAATTCACACCAAACATTTTAACATGAACTTACTCAGGGAAAAAGGAGCTTTTTATGGATCTTAAAGGACAGACAGTAAAAAGGTAAATGTTTGATAACACAGGGTTCAGATGTCTTTTTGCTTGTCTTCTAAACTGTCTGTGAAGGGTTTTTTTAAAGTGAAATGAGACAATAAGGAGCAGTGGTCGACCTGTATTCAATCACTGTCGCCGCAAGGGCTGAAGTGGCCATAAGCCTGAGATTAACTGCAATTTATTATAATTAATGCACTAATTATGGACCTAATAATGAATTACGATCTATGTGATCAATCTTGACAGTGCTATTTAGGGATGTACAATATCATCAGTAGTATATCGGTATCAGCCGATAATAGCTTAAAAAGTTAATTATCGGTATCGGCCGATAGTAAAATGTACCCCGATGTGTACAGCCGATAATATGACGTCATAATTAAGCGCACGCGATGACGCCGGACGTGCGCAAACAACAACAATAAACAACATGTCAGCTGTGTGGGAGAAGTCTGAGGTGAGGGAACAAGGCAGCAAAATAGCTGTTTGCATCGCTTGTAAAGTACATCAGATGCGTGGAGGAGCTCGACAGCATGCCTTTAATACCTCCAGTTTAATTTTGCATTTAAAAAAAACGCCAACCTGATGACTTCAAGGACTATAAAGACTGGCAAAACTTCGTGCCAGGGAAAACTCGGCAGCTGCCTCTACTTAAGTCATTCAACAAAGCTAAAAAAAAAATACCGCAGTGACCACCCAAAGGTAAGGAGCTGTACAGGAAAATCATTGAATTTATAGCTCTTGATAATCAGCGTTTCAGCTTGGTGGAATATACCGGCTTGTGATACATTTAAAGCCCCGCTACTTTATACCTAGCAGGCACTTATAGCCTTACCTGAACTGCAAAACTTCGTTTCCAGTCACGTAGCGAAGCTCCTCGTTAAAGCTAAACATATGAGCTTCACCACGGATATATAGACATCATCACGTTTAGCCTCACTGCCTCCGTGGATAGATGAGGATTTTACTCTTAAAAAGTCTGTCCTACACTCACAGGAGTGCTCACTCAGCAGCCGCTTTGATAACGTGTTTAGATAGAGATAAAAAGAACGTGCATGTCGTCCTACGTGACATGCGCGAAACATGGCAAAAGCAATGACGGGCTTCTGAATGCCGTCTCCTGTGCACGCTCGAAGGTGCACGAAGGTGTGTCCAGCATTGGAGATGTGGGTGTCACTGTGTTGTTACAGCGCTGTTTACAGTGAAATGCCCATTAAACTTGGTTGCTTAGTTAGTTTGTGCTGTTTGAAGCAGAATCAGGAGAACTACTGTAGTTGAAGTTTTATTTCTGTTCATCTCGAGTCTCAGAAATTTAGAATTATAATTAAGCTCTGAACTATAGCTAGTTTTTTTTTTTTTTTTTTTTTTTTTCATTTAAGAATCTGTGTTGTTGTTTTTTAAAGCCCTTTGTCAGGAGTATCTCAGGGAGCCATCCTGCAAACTGGCTGAGTGATAAGGAGAATCAGTCTAAATGTATAAGCTATTTCTTCATTGCACTGTGGAGCTCAGAGTAAGCAGGTTATTTTGCTGTGGCTTATTGCCCTCAAAAATGCAGATGACTTTGGCTGCACTGTTAAAAATACATGTAAGCATGTAATACACATGTAACCCAAAGACATTACTGTAAGTTTGTCATTAGTGTATGGCTGTATTTGGAAAAAAAATTATATATATATCTTCAGTTCTGGTAAAAAAAATCAAATGTTTTGTCAGTTTGTACAAAAATAGACTACCAATATTTTTAAAAATCGTAGTCCATGATAGAATTGGTGTTTGTAACAGTGGAGAAAAATGTAATTAAATGTCGGTATTGGCCAAAATTTGTTTCAAAATAACGGATATAGGCAAAAATCAAATATCGTGCATCCCTAGTGCTATTTTTTATAAACAATATTCATCAAAGGACTTATATTTATGAGTTTACCTGCCTTGGCTTACTTTAATGAGCAGAAAGACATCCAGCTGACCCTCTGAAGCACACTTGAGATCAACAAGGATCGTCACAGCCAGTTCTAGGAGGTGAAACCAGATTCATGTAGTTGATTAGTCCACGGTCCAGTGGGTAAAATTATAGCCATGAGTTGTCAAGTAGAACACGTCTGTCAAAATATAATAAAAGGACTGTGAAATTTAAACCTACAAATATGAAACAGTAACCCTGTCACAAATCCAATAGAAGTTCCTAAGGATATCTTAATGACTGCAATGTTACTGCTATATAACAAATATTCCTCTTCATAAAGCCTTTTGGGGGTTAGTGAGTCAATGTAGCCCTAAAGATGGAATTCAAAATACGCATAAGCCACAGAAATGTTTTTTAAAATATAGGCTAAGTGTTGAAAAAAATACCTGGCAAAGACACAGCAGGTGGTCATAAGTTAGCCAACTTAAAAGCTAGGAAAAGTTTTTTTTTTTCCTTTTCTTGCAAGCAAAATAAATTAAACCATTTTTTTACTACTTAGCTAACAGCCTGGTCGTAACTTGTCAGTGAAGTCATGCTAGCTAGCTGAAGCTGCATAGCTAAAAAGAAGCTTATGTACGCTTCTGTGGTGGTGCTGGAGTCATGCTAACATAGGCTAACCATAGCTAACAATGCTATCTACTTAATTTGCCAAGATTTCTCCTACTATGTAGTATTTTTAAGTTAAACTTACTAGTTTCAAACATTTAAAACAAACCAAAAATATCCACCAGTGTAATTTCCAGGTGACTTCTGCTTGCAACTGACCGTTACGGAAAATAACCACAGCCAATAACTGACGGCCGTTACCTCCGTTAATAATGGTTGATGTGTAGGCGACCCTTAGACAAACGAGTCTGTGGTTGTACAACAGACGTCAACAACTTATAAAGCCTTTAAATGCCCCTTATAAAGGTTTTCATTCTAATATAAATATAAAGCCATCAGTTAACATTGTGCGTTAGTGTCTTAAAGTTATATACATTTAAAATTGATATAAAATTGTAATTTTAGTTTGGCCTATTAAATTAGTTCAAAGAGAATAAATGCCTTGACTAAGTGAAGACTAAAATGTAAGATGTTATTATCGACCGAGATTAGATTCTAAAAACAACCACTGCTGGTTGTAACCAGCCAATACCCAGAGGTAGAAAAACTGCATGACTATTGTACTCCAGTAAATGTACAGTTAACTTTAAGTGCTGAGTACTCAGTAGCTACTGAGGAGTTAAACAGTAAAATATGATCTTACCTTACTGGCAATAACAACATGAGAAAAGATCTCCAAGGTTTTTCAGGTAAAGCAACACTTCTATAATAATGTAAAATATACAGCAAAATTGGTGGCATTAATTAAACTCATATAGAGCTTAATTTAACTCCAAAGAAGTGCATAATCTGTCTACACTACATATACATGGTTCAGATACTTTAAAAGTTTAATATTTTACAAGATGACAGAGCTGCAGTAACTCTTGTAAATCGGTGGTAATGTGGGTTTCCTCTCGCAGGAGCACCTTCAGTTGCAGGTGGAAATTCAAACTCAATGGATAACTTCACTCATGGTGCAAATGTGTATCCCATCAAAACCAACAAAATCCACCAGAAACATGACCCTACAGGGATCCCTGCTCAACACGCAACTGCCAAAGTGCATGATGGGGAATCTGCCCACACATTGCCCAAGATTTGAAACTGCAGTGGTCAGAGCTTATATCAGTCGACTCTTTACAAAGCTGAACTAACACTGGTGTATCATCACTGTCAAATATCTTCAACACTAAAGACCATTTAAGACAGAATAGTTAAAATCAACTCTGAAATGTTTAACCCTAAGATATCAACACTCTAGTTTTTACTGCGTACAACAGCAGTTTATGGATGTGATTTGGAATTATTCCCTCTCTATAGGCTACTGTAGTCAACAGAAATGGGAAAGTACAAGAGTATTGTACTCAAGTAAAAGTACAGTTACTCTGATTAAAGTTACCTCTACCCCTGCAAATACCTGGTAATTTTGATGGCACCATAGTAGGTGAACTTGTCACATCTACCATGGTACTGCCCCATAGTGGTACCATTTTATAATTACTATGGTAATACGGTGCTACACCTAACAGCGCATGGTACCACGGTACAAGGATCATATTTGTGCTGTGGTCAGACAGCTCACGGTGCTATGATACTGAGATTCTACCATAGTGTGTGGGAACCATGGTGCTTACACTGCTTTATAATGCACCATGGTTCTCACACTATGGTACCTTTGTATGATTACCATGATATTAACGTAAAAGTACCACAATGCAGACACTACATCACAGTGCATGTACCAAAATATTCTTACTGCCAAAAATGTGCATTGAAATGTGTGCTATACCTCCCACAGATACTAACAGGATATTTGCACATTAAATCAACTGATTCACTGCCTAAAACCAGAGTTTTTGAAGTTTAGCTCATCACTTGTACCTTTCGATAAAGTTTACACACTTTTACCTGACTCCAAATTGTTCTATGGCAAGAGTAAGAGGAATTTAGATCCAGCAACAATCAAATAATAACCTGAATATCTTAACAGATGTTGCAAAAAAGAGATAAACAAGCTGTGGTTAAAACTTTAGTCCATATTTATTTTTATCATCATACAGGTATACACGTCAGTAATTTTAATCCAAATACAAAAAGACGAGAAAAACATAGGAAATAATCTGAAACCTCCAGTTTATGTTGTGCAAGTAGCAGTGGACCTTCTGTTTCTTTGTCCTTCAAGTAAGTTGACATTTCAAGTCTAGCTTTAAGTCCAGTTATTACAGTGCATAATTAAGAGTCTCTGAACACTTTAACAGACAGCAAAGACCAATAGATTACAACAGTGTGCAAGCAGGCGATAACTGAGTGTAAGGTTGAAACTTGTGTTAAAAGTCAGTATTGATAACTTACACAGTGAAGAGAAGACAGGAGAGAGTACGAAATTTGGGTCCTGGACACTTAAGGCAGCGTGGTATGTCATTGTCACCATCATCAAAGCTGTGCTACAGTAGAATGTAGATTTTTAAGTGGCACTGCCAGGTCCCTCTGATTACCTTTTAGTCAGTTTATATTAATACTGTATATTAAGTGTTTCTGTAGGTTCTTAGCTAAAATTTCTTTGAGGATTGTTTGCTACAACTTAACACTTCATGAGCTTTAGAAGCAGCACATTAGGATGCCGATAGATTAATTCAAGTAGTTTATTTTTAATGCCTGAAACCACTACTGTAGGGTAGGTATCAGACTAGTTATTTAACCAAAAATTTTCTTGACCACAATATATTTAGCTGTTCAAAGAAAACAGGAAGAATGGTTTTGGTTAAAAAAAAAAAAAAACAACCTACACATACACTGGAAAGCGAAAGTACAGTTTGCCCTTAAGGGTTTCCAAAAATCACAAAGCAAAAGTTTCTTACAGGAACTTCAGAAGGAACAAAACATGATTAAATGAGGTGTGTGGTGGGAGGAGAGCTAGCAGTTTCAGTCGTCTGTGCTACTTTAGTTGGATCTGGTTAGACCACTTCCTTCTACATGCCTTGTGTACACCCACACAGTTTGTGTACAAACAGTAAACTTTAAGAAACACAATAGTGATACAGTCAGTGGTAAGGTCATATATCCTGCATAATTTGCCTTTGAGTATGGTATGTTAAGTCAGTAACTTTTCCATGTCAGTTTTTGGTGTTTTGTTTGTTGTTTTGTTGGTGTAGAAATCAAACTTGTTGTGGTGTTTTCACCTTAAACAGTTTCGAGAAAGAGCACACTAACGCAGACATTAAAGTCTTGAAAAAAAAAAATCACAGCTTTTTAAATCTGTGTCAAACATCCCTGTTTATGACTAAACACATGGGACTCTCCCTTACACTCAAACTTCTGTTTTCACAGCCCAGCCCTCCCTGCTCTTCCTGTAAATGTTATTATAGTGCCTTCAGTTGTTCAGTAGCAGCTTTGCCAAAGATTGGAGTTTGTCTCTCTTCTCATACAGGTACATCTGGGTTTCCCACAGCATGTCCACCAGCACAGCATCGCTCACTTCATCAAGCATCACCTCCTGAGACAACTGGGGACTCAACCTGCAAAAATAAAATAAAATCAATTCATAAAACCAGTTTTTAAAAAAATGTTTCTTTTTAAAAAAAAAGAAAGCAGAGTTGTATTTATAAACTGAGCATATGCAAGAGGTGTATTTGTGTTTTGATTAAATTACCTGATGCCATAAACTGATAAAAGAAAGCAGCTGAGAATATGAGTGATGCTGAGAAATGAGCTAAAGATCAGATGAAGTGATAAGATGTTCAAGCTGATAACTTTTTTCGTCAGGGTTAGCACCACAGACAACAAAGATAGCAATAAAAGAGAACCAAAGTGCAGCAGGTTCTTTCTTAGGCTACAAGTATCATATACCTAGCATTTGCACTACTGTGGCATTTTCTAACTGCAAACAAAGATGGTTAAAATCTATGTTGTGTGAATGGGAAGGGATGTAGCAGTCAATTCTAGGATAAAATCAATGTTTTCTTCCTGATAAGGTGTACTTCTCTACATATCTTTTATGCAGTCTGTCATAAAAAGTGTGTCTGGCCTTTCAGCACTACTTCACACATCAGCATCCAGCTAAAAAGAAGTCAGTTAGCCCACCTTAGGACAATTAAGCCCAGTTCAGACCACAACTCAACTAAAGGGTTTCTTGACATTATTGGTGACAGTCGCAGTAGTCTGAAACGAGCCATTGCAGCTCAAATCAAGCCATCTGTTGAAGATGGCTTCGACTCAGCTGGTCAAGACACAGTTTGCCCGTGTATTATGTGGATTTATTCCGTGGTCTTGGTGAATACTTGAGTTTGATTGGCTCTGGAAGTTCCACTGGTGCCCACTAACTTCTGATATATGGATACCTGTGGAACTTCTCAGGTAGTTTTGGTCATAAAATCTTTTCCTGTTCCAAATCAATGCGCAGCAGCTGTTAGATGATAGAAGTAACCATAGCAACTGTTATAACTTCTATAAACTATTGTCTGAAGATTTAAATAACATTTAAAAAAGAAAATAAGCTTTTTTTTTCTTTGTAGAGCCAAAGGAAATGCCTCTGATGAACTGGCATGATAATATCTGATAAATACTGCCGTGTCTCTAACAGGGAATCAGCACCTGCAGGGTGTGGATGGCACCGTTTCAACTCTGTGACCCCATAGTGCAGAAGGAGGTAGGCCTTGCTAGGGAAAGGGAATTTCTGTTTTGATCGCAAAGCGTATGAAATGATAAATTAGGGATTTTATTGATACTTTTCTTTGGCAAGTGACCATGGTATAAGCCGGTTAATGGCTCTCTGGACTGAACACCTTGTTGGGCATTAACCCTTACATCAACCATGGGAGATACTGATGGATCTAATGTGTGTTTCTACAAATTTTCAAAGTGAATGTAAATAAAACACTTCTGACTCAGTGTGCAAGGTTTGAGTGCATGACCTTCAGATTGATGACCGAAAAAAGAAACCATCTAAAAATAACATACTCAGTGTGCAAAGACCTTTACGCCACAGTTGTCTCTTTCCACATCAGCCTTCAAGCTGTTTTTATAAGTTTACAGTATCTCCAGGGTCCACCGGGGGGGCTGCAGCCCACACTTTGGGGTGTACTGATCTAAGCAGGGATCTTTCAAGTGTCAAACCCTTTTTAAAAATGATGTTTTTTACTGTGGGCACAGTTATTGTCAGCTGACCTGTGGTAGATAGTGTCGATCATTTCACACCAGGCGCTGGCTCTGTCCACTGCACAGCCATCAGAGTCTGTGCACTGTCCAATCAGAGAAAGAGAAAGATAAATTTAGATCTAGAAACAACAAATGACACTTTATGTATGCAAGTGAACACATTAAGGCTCATTAAAAAATCATAAAGGCAGCTCTGAATTAATAAATAAATATGAAACAAATATGAAGCTGTAGAAATGGGTGGTAAGTGAGTCGCTGACTGAACCAACAAAAAAGTTTTATGAGTTTAGTTTTAGTGAGTGCTGAACTCACGCAGTCCACAAGCATCTTGCCCAGCTCTTTGGCTCCAACGAAGCTCTTAGCCAGCTCCAGAGGGTTGGAGGGCCTGAAGACATCCACAGAGCTCACAACTACCTGAGGAGGTTTACCTGCAGATACACAGGAGCACAGATAGAATACCAGGAGATAAACAGGTGGACCTCAGGTCCAAGATACTGCACTATGATGACAGCAACATTTCTGCTGTTGCAGTCAGGTGGGCAAAGTAACATACTTGAAAACAGACAGGCCATACACAATACACCCTCACGTTTTAATAAAGGTTTCCTTCAGCATTGTATAAGACAGGGGTGCACCAACAATACCATACCAAGAACCCCATATAGCATCAGTCTATGCAGGGACCCCCTTCTTGCAAAGTTTCTAAATTCCTTGTGTATTATGAAGGCAAATATCAAATTTAACACACTAAATTCTTAATAATTTGTTTGTCTGAACAATAATTGACTGTAATAAAAACAGTAAACACAGATTTTTAAATCATGTTTTAGCATTTTTATCCACTCATTAAATTAAAATATTTTTCTTTTCTTATTAACAGTCTTTGTAAATCCTTCTTCACAATTTTAACAGTGATAGAAAGTACACTTTTAGTAAAGAAAAGTAGGCGATCAAGTAGCCTGGTGGTTATGTCCTATTCCCTGCATACAGAGGCCTTTGTCCTGGGGTCAAAACAGCTTTGATTCCTTTTCTTCATGTCATTCCTCACAGCCTCTGGCTCTAACCACTGCCATATCTCTGAAATAAAGGCATAAAAGGTCCCAAAACACAAATCTTAGAAAAATAGTAAGAAACTAAAGTAAATTGAAAGACTGGCACAGAAAAAGCACACTAAAGTTTCTTTGTATTAATTGATTTAAATGGATAGAGGTCAAATGTTAAGATATTATGGCCAAAAATCTCTCAGTTTATCTTGTTTATTATTTTCCCGGCTCTTCCCTCCATAATCCTGCTTTCAATAACTCTGGTATAAGAAGCCTTGGATGTATACAGCTGCATTAATTATATTACTGGATAGCTTTGTTCTGCCTTTAATATATTTTTTTACTAATGAAAGAAGCTAAGAGCTTTTATAAAATTTAAATCCAACAGAAATGCAGAATTTAAGTACACAACTTGATGTTGGCTTTGGAACTGCAAGTGAATAGAGAAGAGCCGAGAAGCATTTGAAAGGGCATTTAATAAAAAATGTATAATAATGTATAATGTATAATTAGGGTGTCTTCTATCTTCAAATCCCCACAGCTATCAAGTCAACCCCAAATGATCAAGACTGCAACAGTTTTACCAGGAATGACTTGATGTTAGATCCATTTTTGCAGAAATCCCCCTGTCAGCTATTATTAGTAAATATAATACACGTACATATCAGTCCAGTCCTGATTATGTAAATCTGCATTTTTTGTGTCAGCTTTTCATTTCAGAGTTTTTCTGCCTGAGATTCAAAACAAAAAACCTGTTTCCTCTTTTTGTTTTTCACCAATCAGGACTCAGCCTATTAGCATCAGACCAAGTGATCAACAACATGGCAGTCTAGAAGTATGTAGCTATAGTATTTTGACTGACCATAGGCGGTAGGTATTATCTCTGTGTTAATGCTAAAAAAAAACATATATCTTTTTTTGATATTTTATGGGGCTTTTTATGCCTTTATTTAGAGAGGATAACAGAAGATAGTCAGAAACAGGAATGAGAGAGTGGAGGATGGACATGCAGGAAAGGAGCTGCAAGCTGGACTTAAACCAGGGCCTCCCATGTACATGGAGCACAACTTCAGAGCAAGGTCATCTGTGCCCCTACATTACCAGGAATTTACAATTACGATTACAATTACAAATACAATAATATGTTATTTGGATCAAAATATTCACTTTATTTTAGTTCATTTCAAGTCTGGCCCCCAAAGTGTTTGTCAAGGCTAAATCTGGCCCTTGTACAAATGTAGCTGATGTTCAAATGATAGACGTACAACATATTTGCATCCATATGATGGCTTAAATTCACATTTAAAGCTAGCACACAGTTCACACATTATATTTCATCTTCACATGTAATATGGCGTACCTGTGCCAAGGGAGACCACTATACCCAACTTCTTCATTTCTTTCTCTTTGCCCTGAAGGAGAGAAGATGTAAGGAGAGTCACAAAAGAAGGCATTAAATATGTGGCTTGAAAAGTTGCTTTAAAAGCCCAGAAGTGATTGAATGTAAGCCAGTTGGTACCTCTGCTTTCAAAGCTTTATTGTACTGATGGATTTCTGACATGGCATCTAGCGTTGGATTGTTAGCCAACAGTCCTCCATCCAGGAAGCGTCCCATTGGTCGAAAGTAGGTAGGGGCCGCGCCGCTGGAGCGGGCAGCTCGCCACACAAGTTGCTCTGATGTAAAGAAGGTAAAACGATTAATAATCTAAAGTAATCAAACCATTAATGAGGGGTTAGATTCTTCATGCAGGCGTTGGGTTTAACATTTGTACATCAAGTTCTCACTGAACAATCACATTCATCTATGTTGAGAAGAACCAAGTGCTAAAATGCTGTTCCGTCTACAGAAATTATGCATTTTTTATGGAATCAAGGAAACAGAGAGTTTTGGAAACATTACTACCATTACGTCATGCGGGTTAAATGAGAAGGCTGATACCACTCTTGACTGAACATATCAATGAGCAGAAAGCTGACTTAGCCTTGTGTGAAGGTCAAAAACAGCTAGCTTGGCTCTGTTGAGGAGCAAAATCACACTTCCTGCGTCTCTTAATCAAACTAGTTCCCAAGTTGCCTACTGAAATTTCATTAAAGTGGTATCAACCTTTCATCCAACTTGGCAAGAAAGCCATAAAGTACACTTAAAGTATGTTTTTCTATAAAAAAGTTAACTTGTGAATGTAAGCCTAAAATCTGTGAGTGACAACGTCAGATTATTTGTGTACCTGCTCCCTTTAAAGCGCTCTAATTTAGACGGACACACACCTTCATCTGTCACTTTCCTACGCTTTCTGGCTGGCTCCTCTGTGTATCCTACTATCAACACATCCTCATCCTCCCATCCTGCAACAACAACACGGCTGGCACTCAGACAACACAGCAGGACAGGACTTAAGGAGAACAATGACCTACAAATACAGGGGTAGGTTTGTGATTTTCTGGACATCTTTTCTAGAATAAACAGAGCTTTATGTGGTAAAACTGGGCCTTTAAAGCCACTCTGTGCTGGCTACTCAATCTGCTAACTCTGACTCCATCTAGAGGTAAAATTATTAACTGCACTATCCTCCAGTAGCAATAAAACAAAAGAACAAAATCCCACAGTACCTTGTGGGATGGTGAGGGGTTTGAATGTGGCAGTGGTGGCATATGGGGGCTCTCTGTGGACGGATGGAGGGTTGTAGTTCCTGAAGATGTGCAGCTCACCAGGATGTCTGTCTGCTAAAACACTGGTCACCATCACCCTGTAAAGGATAGGAAGGTTAATAGAGACACAGAGCAGCTTTTACATAAAAAAATGTCTTTCTACTAATGTTCTCTTTAAACCCATTAAACAACCATTTACAGCTAATGATGCAAAATGAGATCATTTGAACAGTCACTTTCCAGAACAATAAGATCTATTAGAGGAAACCAGCCCTCATTTCCTCTAATCCATGTGTTTTCTCTTCAACTGACCGGTCACAGCTAAAAGGGATATCTAAAACTGTTTCTTTGCATGTATCACTCAAAACAGAAACACAAGAAAAAACATGAAAGACTGTAAATTAAGCATATCTTCATAGGATCATTTTCTGCTGACTAAATGTTTAGGTAAAGTCTTAAAGTGTGAGATTAAAGGTCACGTATTTTACCCCTTTAAAACAAGTTTATATTGGTCTCAGAGATCTCCAAAACATGCTTGTAAAGTTTGTTTCTGAAAAATATCCCCAGTATTGGATTTTTGCATGTCTAAAACACCTCTGTTTCAGCCCTGCTCATAACGAGCCTTTTCTGTGTCTGTAGATTTAAGTGTTACTGAGCAGTCTGACTGCGCCCCTGACCACGTCCCTCCCAGGATATGGATGTGGCTTAATGGATGTGGCACTCCTGATCCTCCTCTTATCAGGAGAGGAGGACGGAACTTTCTTCCAAGCGGGGAGGGACAACCTAACATGGGGTCAGGGCTTACTCCCCACATGGCATCATGAGGGGCAAATCTGAGAACGGCTTGTTTCAACTCACATTTTCTGAAAGGTGGTAGTGGTTGTGGTTGTGGTGGGGGGTCTGATTCTCTTGGGGATTGTGGACAAGCCAGGGATACATATTTTTGCCAGAAAATCCTGAAGAACTCTATTTTTTGTACAGACATGGACGATTTGCACAGGATTAAAACCACAGACGTCCTGTGCGATTATTAAAAATTATCAGAGGACCCTGGATAATACTAATGCCATTCAAATAGGGCATAAGAACCACATTTTCAAGCAGCCACAGTATGGTTGATGAGGATTCGACTAACAGCTTTAACACAAGAGGAAACAAACTGCACAAACTTAGCAAAGAGACTTGGGTTTGTTCTGACTGAACCAGGTTGGGTGTGGGAGCACCTTCAGCATTGTCTGGTGAATCCTTTGTCTTTTGGGAGTATTCTGTAAATTGTATTTCAATGGTAACAGTTACCTGGGGTATTGGACGTCTGTCATCTTGGTGTTCTCTCCAAACTCCTTCTTCAGGAAGTCCTCCAGTGGTGCAGACTCATACGGTCTTGACCCCTTAAACACCTGTTCCTTCATCCTAAAGTAGAGGCAGCGCAGGTACTCCATGGACTTACCTAGAAAGAGTGGAAACACCTTTTAGGGTAGTGAGGGGAGCAGAGAACAAGTTCCATACTGTTTATCCAAGAACTGTTCAAGAGTTATTGGCTAAAAAGCCACTGAAAATTGTGAGACAATCTCTCCATATACTCACTGACAATCTAACATCAGGCAGAAAATACTGCTATATCACAACCAGGACCACAGAAGTATTAAACAGATTCATCCAACAAGCCTTTAGGCTGGCATTCTGCCTTATTTTGCTGCATTAAACACTATACATGACACCATAAAGACACGTCTGAATTGATGACTTTTACTGGTTTTAAATGCAACTATTACAACTACTTTAACTAGATATTTTACTGTTTTTCGAACATACCCTACATGCTTTATGTATCTTTTAAATTGTCTTTCATACAGGTTATATATTCCTCTGCACAAATGCTGCTTTGCAAATAAAAATAAAGGTTGATTTTACAAAAATGAGAGGAAAAAAGTTAGGAACACATACCATGGATTATAGCCAGGGCTAGGATGCCTCCAGTGCTGGTGCCGGCCACCCAGTCGAAGAGCTCTCTAGTAGGTCGACCGGCCTCTTTCTCCAGAGCGATCAACATCTGGATCAATACCAGGCCTTTAATACCTCCACCATCTAGACACAGCAGTCTGTCCATCCTTCAGGGGGAAAGAGAGGATTAAGATAATGCTTTATTGGCTTTAGATGGATAGTACTATAAAATAATATCATGAATCAGAATATAGTAGTTAAATACAGATTCTTACCTCTTTCTGGTGCTGTCCACTTCAGACATGCCTCTGCTCATGGCACTGACTGCTGCTCCCATTAACATCATGTCCTCAAACCCTGTCAGCCAATTATGACAGCTGGTGTTATCAGACTAACACACTTTAAGATCCATGCAAGAAGACAGGAGAATAAAGGGTAAGCTGGAGTTTCTACAGGCTGAGGAGGAGGAGTATAAACTATATAGAAAGTATGGTTTAACTTTCTAGAAGCAGTGCTGGGTACTAATACTAAAACTGTTTAGTTGTTGGAGCTTTCCAGTAAAAACATCTTGTTTTTAAGTCAAAAATAAAATTAAGGTTAAGCTTTCTATTGCTCTCTGGAGCACACTGATAAAATTGGCATTGTCATGTGATTCAGCCCTTACTGCTCTGCTATTTGTGTATTTTATTTGTCTTCATAATAACAACAGCCTGCAAACAAAGATTCTTCAGGGTTCATGAATATGGATTTTAATTTTTTTTTTCCAATGCACTCTATGGTTAGGTTTGGGTTATTTAAAGACGTTCAAGGGAGCGTAAAATTACCCTTTGTAACTTTGGAAAAAAATGGATAAAATCCATCTCCAACAGTTTATTTCTTTTCTAAATGCTGACAGAGACCCCCTGCTGTCCAAACATGATAACACTGAGACCATAAGCTACATGCAAGCTTGGAAGGAACCAGTGACACTGCAGCATCGCTGTAGTTGTAACCATTGAAACATATTTTTAAAATTTCCAGCATAAATGAAAAATAAATGCACCAAGACACAGCATCCAACGAAAGAGGGGACTTCATTGTTGGGAGGGCAGGAGGAAGGATGCTGGCGTTACCTATGCCTGCTGGTTTTGCCTTGTTGGAGATTGGGGGAGGACTGCCAGGGGAGGGTGGGAGGCAGCGCTGGACCCCTACACTACACAGCATGTCCAGCAGTATCTTTCTATTGGGACCTTTTATGTTAACACAAAAACATGCAAGTAGACGTGTTAGACATGCACACACCATGGAGAGAAGAGAGAAAATAGAGAGGGATAAGACGAGAGAGAGAAAGCAAGAATACACGTGAGCTGTTAGCAAATATCATGCATTTTAAAATCATTACATGGAGGTAAACTCCTGTTATCACCACTTCTTCTTCAGAGCATCAAGTGCCTGGAATAAAATAACCTCAAACAGAAATATGATGATGCAGTAGTCTTGTTTTTGAAAGCATATGAAAACATCTTCCTTTTCTATCTGTTATTTGGTAGGCCTCTCTTTCCATACTCAACAATCTTCATGCATTTCCTTAGTATTTAACATTTAAACACATGCTTTAAAAGACATAAAACTGAGATTTTTGCAGCCTGTTAGTCAAGCATGTAAGCTGCAAAAACTCGTTATACTTCATCATTTGTCTTTTCTCTCTGTCCCTTTAATTATCTTCTATGAATTACAGGGACTGTCTTGCATCCCTTCTTTTCATGAATTGAAGATTTTTTTTTCTTTCTTACCTTTACTTGTACGTGCAGCAATAAGTCCAGGTGTTTCTCCCAGATCATTGTGGATCTCAACATCAGCGCCAAACACGATCAGAGCTTTAATCAACTCTATGTGGTCCATCTAATGGCAAAACAAACATCATTGGCTCCCTGTCAATATGATTTTTATGTAAGAAATGTATAATTGGTGTTTTTAAAACAATGGTTTGAATTTAATCTTTGGATTTTTAGATCTGGATTCACACACGGATTCCAAATTGATGCAACTATTGGCAGCCTTGATAACAAGACATGTCCTGTTACAATCATAAAAATGAAGAAATCCTCTGTCTTTGAAAACTTTAGGAAATATTTCAGACATACATAGGAAATAAGAATGGTCACTTTTTAGATTAATATAGATATTTCAGTGCAAAACTTTCTACATACTGCATCTTTAATTCAAACTTATCTTAAGCAGAATGTTTAATACATCCTTTCTTTCCTTTACTCTTATTGTTCCTTTACTTACTTTTATTTCGTAACCCATGGGTTTTCATATTTGTCAAATAAGAATAAAATGTACAAAACTGTGTACTCAAGAAATACATAAATTCACTTTCCTAACCCTAACCCTGAATGTTACTCGTAATTATTCAATCAAAGAAGACAGGCTTACTGCTGTACTCTTTTCAGCTGCACAATAGAACCTGCTGATCACGGGTCAAGGCAGGCTGAAAGTCAGCCAGTCCTGTTGGTGCTTCTTTGTTAATTGGTAAATAGATTTTATTTTGATGTTGTCACATATAAATGAAAAAATCTTCAGTTCGTTTTTTTGAGTGGAAGTTTTGCACCTATTTTGATAAAACTAAACGATTTCCATTCTATTTTCCTACCATTTCATGACCCTTTTTATTCTTTACATTTTTAATTCAAAAGGAAGAGATATCTTGTCCACATACTTTCATAGCCAGGTGCAGAGCTGTATTTCCATCCTGGCCCTTCAGGTTAGCATTCGCTCCGTGGGTGAGCAGCACCATGGCGGCTTCAAAGCGTCCTTTCTTGGTCAGAATATGAAGGGGGCTCTCGCCGGTCTTACTGAGGTAGTTTACTGCACAGCCGTGCTCGAGCAGCAACCGACACATCTGGCAAACAGACATCAAAGATTTATGTCAACATCTGTTTCATATTTCCTCTTGAAGCACATCTTACTTCGAAAACAAATGTCTTTGTAGGAGAGCCCAGAGCAACCGAGGTAACACAACTACAGGAAACTATCACTGTCTTTGAGCTGTGTCGTACATTAGTGCTGGATTTAAGTTCACAAGTGGATGCTCTAACTGCGGCTAGTCATAATGGTTGTTAAAAACATGGGAATTGACTCTGGATGTTAACTAAAGGAACTCAAACATGTACTTAGATGTAAAAGTCTTTGATTAAAGATTAGAAAACACATGGTATATTAAGATTTACCTCTGCTGTTTTGGACCAGTGAAGAGGCGTTCCTCCATACATGCAGTCTTCAGCCTGGAGCTGACCTGGGTCTGCTTTAAGGATCTCCTCGACACAACTGACAGATGACAGATAACAACATGAAAGATATTGTTGAATATTTGCTGTAAATTGAATCAAGTCATTAGTTAATCCTTATTCTCTCCTCATTTGCTTTCAATTAAATTTAGGATCTATTTTGTGGTGGTAAACAGAATCACACATCCCTAGAATTTAATCCAGAATAATTAGAGTCACCATCCTATCTTCAATGTTATGTTTGGAAATGTTGTTTTGAGATTCAGCAATATCTAAGGGCTATGTCAAATAAAAGATAGACACCTTTCATGCCATCTGCTAAGAGTAATAACTGTTCAGGGTGATTACAGATCACAAAAACCAAACTCCACTCCACCACCAGTTAGCCTTCCAACAAAAAAGACTCATCATTTTTCTATCTATTGTTTCCAACCTACTCACCCCTTCTCACTGTACTTTATGGCACTGTGGATGGGGTAGCCAACACCACCAACAACGTCACACTTGGCTCCTCCTGCCAAAAGTGCTTTGACTGACTCCACACGTCCGAGACGGCAAGCCACGTGCAGCGGCGTCTCACCGTTGTTGTTCAGCTCATTTACACCTGAGCAGAGCCGCGAGCAGAGGACCTAAGTGAGGAAATGTGCAAAAATTGCAAATGTGACTCCACCAGAAACATGAGCAAGAGAACTCAAGCAGGGATCATTGTGTGACAGGCAACAGCCAAACATAATTAAACACATATAAAGCCTAAGGGCATGATGGGTAATTACGCTCACACCTCCCCACCGATTTGAACTGTCAGTAGACAGAGCTTAGTTCCCTTTACTCTTTACAGATCTGAACTAATACTAGTGGATAAACACTGTCAAACAACCCAAACACTGACAACCATTTCAGTCAGAATGGAGTTGAAAAAATACCCATGTAAAAGCTCAGTTACTCCGGTGAAAACTTAATGAAGTAGAAGTTAATTTATTGATTTCAAAATGTACTCAAAAAGGGCACAAAAATGCCCAAAAAAAATCTTCCAAAAAAAAAGTACAAGTTTCCTGAAAACTAATTGATTAAATGTAATCAGTTACATTCCACCCCTGGTAAAAAACTTAACCCTTTATACTTCTTACCTGGGTAAAAATACACTGACTCTCACCTGAATGACGGCAGGAGAGTCCTGCTTGGCAGCAACGTGCATTGGCGTGTCTCCATTACGGTCTTTGATGTCAGTGCGAGCCTGGCTTTCCTCCAGCAGCTCCGTCACACAAACTGAGTCGACGCGTTCACACGCCAGGTGCAGCGGCGTCTGACCTGAAGCATCCCGAGCATTGATCTGACTGGAGACAGAAAGATGGAGAGGCCAGTTTTACAGCTGTTTTTTATAGATTTAGTTGCTTGGGGCAGCACCTTATGGGGTGCATTTTGTCCTTTTAATTCAACATTAAACTTGGCAGTTGTAACGCAGTTCAGCTGAGCTGATTAAAAGACTTCTTATTTCTAAATGTGAGACTTTGATGCAAACTACAAGCTTTTAAGTGTAAGAAATCATCAAAATATAACTGGTTAGTCCTTCAGCATCTTGTCCTTCAGAGACTTTTAGCAAAACTATGACTAAAACTACAGTTTTCTCCAGTAGAGTGCTAGAAAATGAACAATGATTTTCATGCTGCATAGAGATCAATGGAAACAAAATGCTGCACAGCAAATCAATAAAGAAATGTCATCAGATATGCAGTTAGCAGAATTGAACAACAAATCAGACAGAAGGGTAAATCCTCTGATGTGAGATACTAATAATAAAATAGTTTTTTTTCCTTTACATATTTAGCTGCTTGTCTCATGCTGAATGCCCAATAATTAATTTCCTTAGCAGAAGAAGCTTAGACACTATAATCCACGCTTCATTCATCTTTATCCCTGAGCACTAATCTCTAATAAACAAAGCAAAAAATGAATCAACAACCTCTGAGATAACTGTTTAAAAAGGAATAGTTTCAGTGATTTATGCTTTTGTACGTCCTGATTTTATGAAGATCTCTCGGGTTGTTGGTACATAAATTCAAGAACATTTCCACCTTACCTCTGGACATAGTTATGTTTGAGGCACTCTCTCAGGCCCGTCTCCACAGCGATGTGGGCGGAGCTCCAGTCTGGATGGCTGCGGATACAGTCCACAATTGGCTGCGTGGTTTCTGCTTTCAGAGGAAGTGTCTCATAAAAAGGACGAAGCTTGAGGGCGTACTGTGGAAACCAGTTCATGGCGTCTTCCTCTGACGCCACCTGAAACAGCCTGACAGAGACGATAAAATCATTACAGTCATGTTTCACAAGAACCATGGGGAAAAATCACGACAACTTGTGATAAATAACATTTAAGATGAATTAAAACTTCAGAAGGAACCTTTTTTCCTTTATTAGGAAAGATAATTCCATGGATTTTCCAGACTCAAGGGTATTTTTTAATTCAATTTATGCTCTAAAGACTTTAAAGTGTCAACCTGACAAGAGAAGAGTCTTTGGTTGCACTTAAATAATACATGGCTTTGCAGTTTGACTGCAACTATGCGCACATTTATTTGTTTTATTACTTTGTTTTTTTAGTTATCATATACTCTTTTTAATGTAATCTTGACAGCAATGCTTGGAAGTAAACTGCAGATTGCATTTTATGCTGTGAGATTTGATTTTGCTCTTTAGCTTTAGTTGTCATTTCTTTTTATTCCTTCCTGCAACACGCTGGTCTGTGCATGAGCACAAGGAAGGGTGGGTTAAGTTGTAATTTTGATTTTGTAACCAAAATATGAAAATTTGCTGACTCTGTGTCAAGCACTTCTTAAAACTTTAAGCATCAAAAAGCAGCTGGATGAGGTTAGATTTGAATTGACAACAACCTTACATAAGCACATTATCAAGGGCAAAGAAAACATTTGGGGTTTTTTTGTTTGACTATTGTTGAGCACCAAACCTTGCTTTGCAGATCTGGCTGAGTGACAAAATACTGACTAGTTTAAGATAAAGAGATTCGATTGAGTTAAGCTTCTTTGTTGAGAAATGACTGGATCAGTAGTGATCAAAAATAAATTAGAAAGATCAGAGGCTCGACAAAATGACAAAATCTGCTGAGAAAGATAGAATCATACAAAAATTTGAATTTATACAAAAACTTCGAGTTGTTTGATGCTAGGTTCTTTGAGATACCATTTGTTTTACAAAAATGCAATGTCTATCATTCTAGTGATCCATAGTATAAAAACGTATCAAAGCTTGAGAAAATCTTTTGATCTTAACCAAAAGCTGTTTAAAGAGAAAGGACAGAGGGGTGACTGCCATTCTTACAGACCGTTCATCCAAGACGCCGTACATTTGAGAAAGCATATACATGCTGAAACTTTCAAAAAAAATATTGGATTAACCTTCCGTTTAGGTTAGGGTAAGGGTTAGGGCACCAAAAATTAAAAATAGGACCTGCAAAACCTGATTACAAAGTGTTAAAGAAATCAGAGAAAACAGTCTGCTAGCAGGAAAGAGCTTCCTTTACAACATTCAAACACAGCAAGAGTAGTTCCGTAGCTATGTTAGCTGCATAAGCTATGTAGATAATGGAGCTACATAGCTATCATAGCTTAAGCTAAGCTTAGTGTGCAGGAGTTTTCTTCCACTTTCTGGCCCAACACTGGGTGCTTGGGGTGTGAATCACTAGTGGCTCCACGATACAATATTATCACAATACTTGGGTCACGATTCAACATTACTGCAATTTTAAACATTTTGTAATATATGGTATTTTGCAATACCATATTTTGCGATATATTGCGATCTAGACCATTTTTTCAACTGTTTTTCTGATTTAGCATTAGTCTTGCCCTCATGTTTGTCGAATTTCCACAGTATTTTATTTTCATGTCGCATTTCTTGTAAACCTCATGTGTCATGTCAATCTCATTTGTGCCTTGCTTGCAATCCTAATGTCCTTCATTTGGTTATTTTTCTATTATCATAGACTTCAGTTCATGTTAGCAATTAATTTGGAAAAAAAAAAAGATACTTGGTGGACGAGACGATTCGATATACCACCAGACAAAATATCGCGATATTATGTTGTAGCGATTTTTTCTACCTTCTACCACCCCTATTGGGTGCGTAGTCCATTTTTTTGGTTCTGTATTCCAAAGGTATCAATGCCATTTCATTTTCATAGTACCATATTGAAGTTTAGATGTGTTTGGAAAAGACTGACATTGTAGTCACTTCACTCTCTGTGATATGAACTGCAACATGAAACATATAGAAAATCAAACTGGATAAATGTGGTGTTTTCTTTATGTACATATCAGGCCTGTGTGATACTAAAAAAATAAACAATGTGTCAATTACATTGTTAAACATCTGGATAATGGTTCGTAGTTTCTATGTCTCTCAGCTGTTCTTTGTGTTTGCACCATAGTTAGATGCAGGGGCGAAGCTAGGAGTTGCCAGCATTAGAGGCTTAGCCCAAGACTAGGGGAGTCTGGGACATTCTCCCGGTGAGATTTTTCCTGCTTTACAGACGCTATTTTCATTGATTTATGCCATTTTTATTCATGGAATGCATATATTTTATTTGGGAGAACTTAAAGTACCTCTTAAAACAATTCTGATCATTTTAAAGTGTTGAGTTGCCAATATATCTTATCTAATAATAAACACGTAAGTGTCTACTTTACACCTGTAACCCTTTTATGTATGTTTCTAAAATTCCCAAAGGCAAATAGCATAACAGAATTTCAAATGGGACTTATCATCTATAATCTGATCAATTCCTTTCTGACTCACTGTTTTCTGCTCTCTCTTCCTCCTCTAATCTTCTTTCTTTCTCTCCCTTTCCCTCTCTGCTCCACTCTTTTACTCCTGGATGGAAGTTTGCTCCACTGAAAGAGTAAAATATATCAACAAGGAGTTTCAGATTTATGACCATTATACTACTATTAAAAGATCAAGTTTTATATGTATCTTAGTCACATCAATTAATGGTTTCCCATGACTGGAGTCGATATGTTCAGACTAAATAATCCTAACACAAAATAAAACCATCTTCTAGAGTATTAAAGCCACATGATATTTTTCTGTATAAGATCCAAGTTAAAGTAGAAATCAAATCCTGTCAGACTTTTATAATAGCTAATATTCTAAATAATAAAAAAGTTAGTGTTTCCTGTTTTAACCTCTCCAGTCTACAGTCAGCTCACACTTCAGCAGAAACACAGTAAAGAGTCGACCCAGGCTAAATCATGAGTAGAAGTTTAATCTCCTCTCTTTTACATCATCTTTAATTCTACATGGTTCATGTTTGACTAGTGTTTAAACACAACTTTAACCAGATGTTAAAGTATATGCTAAGAGGTTTGGTAAAATTGGGCTTATCTCGTTTTGTTTGGTTGTTTGTTTTCCAAGGGAGAGACTGTTCCCCAAATAAATTAGTGAGACTGTATTTAACATCTCTGCTGTGCTCAGTGTGTGTGACAGACTGACCCTGGGTCAGCAGCATCACAGCTTTCAGGATCAGATCACTGTTTATCAAACATGTTCAGAACTCAGAGAAAAACTTTAAGAAAAGAGTGTTGTCTGAAACGTGGAGGATGCATGTTTATGTTCTCAGCTATTGCACCATAATCTAACTGGATCATGTGACGGACATGTCTGTGTTTTTAGATTTAATCAGAGTGGTGAGTCTGACTGAAACGGCACAGACACAAGTAGACACACGACATGAATGAGCTGTGGACTCAGGATACATGAATGTGCTGTATGTTGGCTGTCTACAAAATCAGACTTAAGAAACTTTACCTGTATTCTGACAATCTGTTGTCCTCTATGCTGAACGTTTCTTCATTAACTTTGGTTTCACTACTGCAGCCTTGGCATTTACCAAAGATTGCATATTGATGACAAGAGCACTCACTTCA
Organism: Cheilinus undulatus; assembly: GCF_018320785.1. Classification (NCBI taxonomy): domain Eukaryota; kingdom Metazoa; phylum Chordata; class Actinopteri; order Labriformes; family Labridae; genus Cheilinus; species Cheilinus undulatus. The sequence continues at coordinate 48,900,729 of NC_054868.1, forward strand.
TCCCAAATTCACACACAATCAATAACTTAATGGAGGAGCGAGTCACTCTGAGACCAAAAGGATCGAGACTTTAATGAAAACATCCAGGGCTTAAGCCCATGGAGCCACCCCCTAACTCCACCAATGGTTAAATGGCTCTCCTGAAGCCAAAATAAATACATATTTGTTCCCACCTAAATGACACCTCTGAGAATAGCTGATAGCAATAATCCTCTGACTGCATCACATTTGTGTTTAAGAATAGCCATTATATTTTGACCTCTATCCTGATTGCTTTTTCAAATACTACATTTTTTCTTATTTACTTGAATAAATTCAGACTTCAGTCAGCACTGATACTGCGATATTGATTAATCAATTTGTTTTGCAAGCCTGTTGTAATTTCAGCTGATGTGCACTTTTAAGATTAGGCCAGTTTCTGCATTTTTCCACAGCTGAGAACATCACATGACTATGGCTACGTTGACATTGCAGTTAAAAGTTATCTGAATCTGAATCCTTGCTCACACGTGACTCGTATCTGATTTTTTCTGTCAGTGTCAACAGTTTTTTGACCTTTGGGAATCAGATTCAGGCCACTTTTGTATGTGGTTCTAAATCAGATACATATCTGATCTTTTGGAAGTTGACTGCAGTGAGAACAGGCAAAGAAAAGAATCAGATCTGAGAAAAGATCAGAATTGAGCATTAAGGCCTGCAGTGTGAATGTAGCCTATTTCTCCTGTCTGAGTCTTGATCAATACTGACCTCAGGGTCACTGCAGGCGTCTCTGGACACATAAGCAGACAGTCCCATGACTGATACTGAGTGTTTTTGTACAGGACCATACGCCCTTCCTCTTTCAGTACCACTTTGCCTCCTCCACCATAGTCTGCCAGTGGCACGTCCCGGACTCTGTAGGGGTTAGTGAAGAGAGTTGACACAGAGGACACAGTGTCCAGCAGCCGGCCCAGGAACTGCATTGTGACCACCTGGAACAATGAATAGAGAGGCTGAGGAAGGATCAGACAGCAAAGTTTGGATGAGCTCCACTTGATATATGAGCTCACAAATACAGGACAAATATGAGAATTGTTTGACTTTTCAGTAACAGTATTAAGTGTGATTGATTTCACAAAAATGAAGAACTGAAAAACTGCTGTATGTTAGTAAGATGCTATACGTTTGTAACATGTTTTCTGAGTTGAAAAAATACATTCAAGAAGCATCTGTTTGCACAGCAGGAGTTTCATTTTCAATTTGGGTTCTGACTTCTCACAATCTTGAAAACAAGATGTCAACATAATAAAATAATTATTTGCATGTTTTGTCCATTGGTTTTATCATGTGTGGTAAATGGAGTGTAACTTCCCTTCTTTTACAGAGCAATGTGTGCTCTGCTCTTCAAACCAAAACAGTCCTCACTCTATGATGCATTTATGCTATATGTCCCAAACACATATGGAGACAGGCAGAGCTTCTGTGTATGCACTGTGTTCCTTTTGTTCAGATATCTGCATGTTCACTCAGAGCTAACAGATATTTTTTATTATTTATTTAACCAGATAAAAAAACCCATTGAGGCCGAAATCTCTTTCACAAGGGTGACCTGGCAAAGAGGTCAGCAGCACACGTCATAATAAGTTTTCCAGTGAGATGAATTCGGAAAATTTCAATTCAATCTGGAGAGTATTCCATGCCGAGGGGGCAGCAAATCTGAATGCTCTTTTCCCCTGTTCAATCCTGACACGAGGAACAAGCAGGTGGAGAATATCACAGGAACGCAAAGCGTAGTGGCTTTTAGATCTTTGCAGAAGATATGGATCAAACGTTGCAATACATAACATTTGCAAAACATGTGTAAGTTGTTCGAAAGATGCATCTGCTCGCATCTGCTTAACGTCAGCCGGTGTCGGCACTGTTGAGAAACAGTGACCATCGGCCTAATGATGTGCAGTGAAAAGATATCTAATCAATGTTGTACTGGTATCTGGTATATCTAGATGCTAGTATGACAAATAAAAGACTTTTACTAGGGCTGAATGATTAGCAAAACTAATTGAATTAGGATTTTTTTCACAAACACTGCAACTGCAATTTAATATGCAATTATTCTTGGGTTAGTCTTGTGTATTTTTTGGCAAATTCAAGCAATAAATAATTCCATAAATAAGACAATGTGTATTGAAAACAATGAAATTATTTCTGAAGCAATTAATCCATAGTAGCATGAATCTGAATATGGGGGTGCTTTAAGCTATAAAAGAGGCAGCTGGGGTGGGGAGGTGAGGCTGGCTATCAGCTGATCACAGCTGGGGTATAACATTCGTGAAGTAACGCTAGGTTTCATCAGTTTTAGATAGAATGAGCTAACTATTTTTGCTGGTACTGCAAATGTGACGTCATTTGCTTTGTTTAAGGGCATTATCATTTTTATGTCACTCATTTTGATTAAGAAAATCACACATAAAACACAAAAAAGGAGGATTTTTGTAAACCATTTAAAGAAAATTAACACTAGAATGTTTGCCTAATGAGCGATTTGAAAATTGCAGCAGGCCATCTTGTGATTTAATCTAATTTTATGAACAATTGCCAAGCCCTACTTTTCAGTGGTAAGAAAAGCAACCAGTTAGACTAACTCTGACATATTTTCACCTGTTTTCATGCTCAAACATGAGAGACAATGTTGGCATACTAGAAGTCCTACACCAAGAGAACCGATGAAAGAAACATTGGTATTGATTTCAGACAAATTATAATGTTCAGTATTGTTTTCACAGTTTGTGCTTCTCCATTTGAAACTAAAAACATGATGTTAGTTCAGCTCGGACTTGTCTAAGACAGGAAACTGCAACAGAGGAGCCGTGTGAAAGACAGATGGAGCAGCAATAAAGAAGGTGTTGAGGTCTCATGAGACCTTAACGAGATTCACTACTTAATGTCCAACCAAATATAAAAGATGCAAATGATCATGTAGCCAGTGATGGTTGTATTTTAAGAAGTGAAACCTGTGGTTTTAATAGTATTAAACAGTATTTTACAAAAATGAAAGTTTTTCCCTTTCTTGAAAATAAAAGCAATTCTACAAAGAGCAAAAGTGGCACTACTGTAAACTTAAAGGCCTTTCTGTGGGCATTTTCGTAAACTTTCAAGTACTTTTTGTACAAAAATAATTGCAGTCTTTCATGCAATCATGTCATTGCAGATCCTGACATTGTGATTAGATGAGTAGCTGTTGGTTAACAGAAAAGCTAACATTCAGTCATAGTAACACTTTGTGTTAGAGGAGTCAAACCTAGAAAATGCAAAATAACTAGCACACTTTGTTACACAGTTGTGGCTGCCCCCCAAGGCAACAACACAACATTTAGTTACTTCAGCTTCACTCACTATATGGTATGTAAAATAATCACAATCTATTTCAAACAAAACACTTGTGGTTAAGATTTTTGCCATAACTGATCAGCTCTAGGTGGGACCGTGTCGAGCTTCAGCTTCATCTGACTGAATCAGACAGTGCAAAAGTATGATCAGTACATTTTTGCATGCTGAGTGAGACTAAGTTATCTCTACATAAATGATGCACGGCAATAAATTCAGACTTTTGTGATGTAATGCAATTCATCATACAACAACACTGATGAAATAGGTATAAAGTGCACAGCCCTACTTGATGTAAAACATGAGTTTCAGAAAGCACATGCAGAAATGATTAGCATTGTCCTCCTCTCTAGCTGATCTGTTTGGCAGCCTTACGGATTGCTTTCAACATTAATGAATGATTTATTAAGCCCCCATGACAGGATGCAAACCCCACATACTAGCAACAAGTGTAATATGCCTGATATTACACATTGTGACAGATGACAGTCTCCAATTCGTGTCTAGATAAGTGGATTAAGACCTGCACCATCATATATAATTATCTAAGGGGTCATATAACAGCTAACTACAGTCATTGTTCACTTTAAGCTATCCTGTTAGAACTCGGTTAAGTAGATGCCAACTCTGTCCCACTTATTGAACTTCAAGACTATCTATTTTGATAATAAATGTGTCTTGTTCCCCTTTAAATGACGAACAAGCAGCTCCATTCACACAGCTCACGAGTTCAGTCTTAACACTGAATCAATGATACCATGACACCGTCGCTAACAGCCAAAGGCAAACCAAACTATCTATAAAAATACATTTATTTCATCATTTAAAATAAAGACCTCTACCTATGCTATCGTTAGCGACTCCCTATGTGTAGCTAATCGCATTAACCCGTATAAAATCCGCCCGCAGCCGTGTGTGCACGCTTACCTGCTAGCTCTCCTCTGCTTATCTGACTTCTGACAGCTACATCAACAACCGTCACACTGCAACCTAACGTGCTACACACTTGAGTGACGTCAGTTTCTCCAATCAGAGTTCAAGAAAAACAGTTGCTAGGTAAAAAGGGTGGGACGCTTTAAAGCGGATATGCTCCGCGATTTTTAATCACAGGAAATTCCCACTAACATTAACACAAACCTGTGACTGTCCTCATTTTTAGTTTAAGTTCTTAAATGAATCATACTTGAGACAAGTTGCATACGAATAAGAAATAAGACAATGCAAAGGAGAAGCGACATGAATAAATTGTAATATAAAAAAACATTAATTAAACATAAAGTGTCATCCTTCCTATTTGTAGTTCTCGGCTTCATATGATTTACTTGCAAAAAGAAACTACTTTAGCTCAAGTGTTTTTGCCTTTTAACTTTACATGTGTTTATACATTTTTACAAATAATCCTGCACATTAGTTTTGTTGATAATTTACTATAAATTTCAGACTTTTTACATGAGGCCATTGTACTATGTTTTTGCTGTTACTGCTGCATTATTTTCAGATTTTTTTAATGTCTAAAAATATTTGATTGTAAGTAAGATATGTACGTATTTATGTGTGTTGAATAAATTGTGTGGCATAAAACATGGAAAATGTGCCTCTGAAATGTCTTGCTAAATATGAGGCCTATATGTACTCTAGAAAAGGAACAGAAAAGGAAATGTTTAGTTTAGCTCATTATAAATTACATTATTGTCTTCCTTGCTTTTCTAAAGGTTTTCTTTAACTCACACATCCATTAGTAAATTAAAGGGATGATTAACATGTGTTTTGCCAAACACACTTTAGCACATGTTCTGGCTCCCAAGAGGGCACTTTAACGTGTGTTTTGCCAATCAGGAGGGCACTTTAGCACATGTTTTGCCCCCCGCACACCACTGGATTCAACACTGAGTCCATGTTTATTGCTGGTGTTAAAACTATTAGATTCTAACATTGTTTCAAGATTATAAAGCTTGACAGATTAACACTGATTCAATATTGACTCAATGTAAGCTTTTTATCTGGGACTTTTTCTGTCCCATTTTAATAGAGGGCATGTTTTGGCTAAATTCAGCCTAAAAGGCAACATCATGGTTAAAAACATTAACAGGTAAGAAACAGAGCAACAAAATGAGTTGAAACACTATAAAAGGTATTAAAGTTTTACTTAAATATAGTAAGGATGGGAAAAGACTAACCTAATATATTTGAAACCATAAAAACAAATCATTTAAAAATGTGCAATAAGAAAGTAAATATAGGCCTTCTTAAGGCCAATGTGATGATGGTAATAGCATTTTTTTATAGTTAAATCCACATAAAAACATTTAAAAGAGGTGGACATGACAAAATCGGCTAAACTCAAACTCTGTATGTTGTTTTAAGAGGAGCCATCATGGCGCCGACCGTTATCAAAGAGGACAGCTCAAAGTAGCGCGCGGTTCTTTGCATCCCTTGCGAGTGTCTTCCTCGTTGCCAAGACAACCGAAGGGGGCTGACCCCGGCCACGTGACAGCTAACTACTCCGCCGCTGTGCTGCTGTTGTAGCGGTGTCTGTCTTTCTCACAGTTTGGCTGTGGTCGGCCTGAGCATACAGCACAGAGCCTGACGTCTGGAGGGAGGAAAACACAGACAGGTATCTTATTCCGGGCACTAAAGATGGAGCTGTCGGCGGTGGGAGATCGCGTTTTCGCCGCGGAAGCCATACTAAAACGCCGCGTTCGTAAGGTGAGCTGCAAACCGTCCCGCGTGTTTTTTTGACTTCCCGCAGATGTTGGCCGCGGTCATCACGGCGCAGCACGGCACGGATCCAGCACATACGCTCGGGTCTGCCTACTTGCACATATGCAGCCGTATAGAGGCCTTGTTGGCTGGCGGATGCCTTTACTTTAAAGCCAGAGCTAGCTAGAAGCTAACCAGCGAGGCTATCAGTCATGGATTGTATGTTGAGGCTTTAGCGGGGCAATAAAACCAGCAACACAAAGAAGGGGCTAGCTGCAGAACAAGGCAGCCCAGCCGATGGGAAGAGGGCCGTGCTATGAAATGGAGGGGCCCGTTTTTTTCTGCCAATGGTAGCTAAAGCTATACAACCACAGGCTGCATTATACTGCCTGTGGAGGAGTAAGCAGCAGCCACATAAAAGGCTGCTGCAGACTACTGGCTATGCTGATTCTCATAACACAACTCTTTGCACACATCCTCTTAAGATACTGAAAGTCCTTCAGCCACAGCTAATAATGGTCTTTGGTGTTTTATAATGTACCACTATAGTTGGAAAGACTTCAGATAAATCATAGGTTAGCATTTCATAATTGTCTGGTATTCACCTATAATACTAGAATAGTTTCATAGTTAAACTCATGCCTATTTGGAGGTGTAATCACTGCACTGCACTCTATAAAAATGTTGGGATTTTGTTCTCAGAGATTTTTAAATGTCCCATCTTTTTTGAAAATTATAACATCATGTTCTCTCTATGGCAATGACTTAGATGAATGCACAGTTTCTAATATTAGACTTGAGACCTTGCTGGGTAAGTCATAAAGCCAGGATTTAAAATGTTGATATGATAAGAAATGAAAACAGTAAAAGCATACAATAGCATCATCTGCTTTCATGTAACAGCAGCAAATTAGATGACCAAGACACACAATATTGCGTAATTTGTAATTTGGCATGACCAAAAATTGCACAAAGTCTGTTCTGAGCACTGTCTAAATTGTTTCCTTTCTTTTTCTATTTTTACTTTGCAACAGGAAGTTACAATTCAAGTATTTATTTAGCAGCAAATGAAGTTTCAAGCCATCACACTCTTCCTCAGCCCTGCCATGAGAGGAGCATGTTTGTTCCAAATGCCACTTGCTGCTGAATAAATACTCAATGGAAGATTCCTTTATGTGTGGGCATTTTTGCTTTTTTATGCATCTTCATTTTGGTTCCATCACCCACTCAAGGATGTGGGTTTTTATTATCTGAAATTTAAAATAAATATTGATGCTACAGGAACTAAGGATGCACAATGTTGGATATTTGCCAAAATGCCAGTATCTACAGATTGATTTAACTGATACTGACAACAACATTGATATTTAAATGCAGTTCAGACGTAAAACTTAAGTCCTTAAAACCCACAGTTTAAAGTTTGAAGATGAAAAAATGTCAGTCCTTTTAACACATCTGAAGTGTAAAGAACAGTGATGAATAAAGAACTAGAAAAGCACTCAGAAAGCTCAGACCTCCACCATTAGCCCTATCTCCCAATAGTAAAGAATCTTTTAAGAAATTCCTGGATCAAGACGGTGATCTGAATCATTCCCAAAATCTAATCAGTTCTTCCTTATGCCATTTCTGACATTTCCTAAAAATTTCTTCAATATCCGTCCATAATTTTTTGAGTTATGTTGCTAACAAACTAACAAAAATATCAAACTAACTAGAAAACCCTGCCGATCACATAACCTCCTTGGCAGAGGTAAAAATACTTCAACTGAAGTAGGTTGGTTGGTCCATCAAAACTCGACTAACTTATTTGTTCTTGCAGGCAATATCTACAGCTTATATAGGCAGATTTTATAGCCAAACTAGAAAAGCACTCGGAGAGTGCAGACCTTCGCCGTTAGCTCTATCTCCCAATAGTGAAAAATCCTTCAAAAAATCCCTGGATCTGTCCCCATGTGCCCCCCACAACGGTATTTGCCGATTACTCCGTCCCTGGTGGGGTAGAAACATTTTGAGGCTTTGTGATGGGTGGACTGTCATGGTGGAAGCATTGCCTGCTGGTGCCAACAGATGCACTGACAGTCTCACCCGTGGTCTTACTGGGTGACTGGAAGTCATGGCAGAGGGTGAATATTCCTCTATTCCTCCCAGCATTATGAGTATTCTCACTACAATTCGCTGTCTTTCTCTCTGTTATGCTCCGACTCATGTCCTCGACCGGGTGTGCGTCTTTCAAACTCTATAAACTCCAAAACTTTGAATAGAAACGCACTCAAAATGCTGCTGGGATTGAAGTTACTCATGTCCGCCATCTCCTGGTGTAAAGTGGTAACAGCGCAGACCGCCACCATTAGCCGTGTCTCCCAATAGTACAGAATCCTTTAAAAAAATTCCTGAATCCAGATGGTGAGCCAGATCAGTCCCAAAATCTAATCAGTTCTTCCTTATGCCATTTCTGACATTTCCTGAAAATTTCATCAAAATCTGTCCATAACTTCTTGAGTTATGTTGCTAACAAATCAACAAACTAACTAACACCCCGATTGCATAACCTCCTTGGCAGAGGTAAACATAGGTTATTAATGTTGGCTGTTTTTTTTTTATTTGTTGGTACAGATGAGTAACTTTTTCAGCTTATATCTGCTGATACAAATACCATGCAAATAATATCGTGCATCCCTATTTGGTACCAAAACTTGGTAAAATTTTTAGTTTTTAAATGTCAAAAATTGCTAGAAAACACCTGCACACTGTCTGAATTACACACAACATTGGCAATTCTCCATACAAAAACAATGCCAATATTTGTGTGCAGTTTGGACAGTGTGCAGGAGTTTTCTTGCTGTTTTTGATCCACTGACTGGTGGCAGAAATATGATCATTTCTGCTGATTATTCAATCAATATATAAGCTGTAAATATTGGCTGTATGTACAAATAAGTTTGTTAAGTTCAAGGCTGGACCAAGAGACTTGCTTCATCTTAAGTCTGAAGTACATATCCATTTCCTGAGAGGGTTGTGGTCAGGGGTGGAGTCAGACAGATCAGTAACATTTAAAGCCACAGACACAGATACAGCTCGTTCTGAGAAGGGCTGAATCAGAGGGCAAAAATCCAATATTGGAGTGTTTGTTTAGCAACCAACTTCACAGGCATGTTTCTGGGACCAATATAAACCTGTCTTAAAAAGGTAAAACATGTCCCCTTTAAATATAGATCAGACCTAAAACTTCAGTACTGAAAACACATTTTAAAGTTTAAACAACAATGTTTGTCCTGCCTAAAACTCCACTTACCTATTTGTACTTGTGGCCAGTATTTGCCGCTAATATATATTGATTGTAAATACAAATTTTCCACATCTGCCACCTCAGATAAATACATTTTTAAATCTATTATCATGCTGGTAATTTGCATCCCTGTCAGTATCAATATCAGCTAAAATGAATTTGCATTTATCCAATATCAGCTGATGGCAAAATCCAATGTCCTGCATCCCTAGAAATACATGTAATTTCAAAAAGATTACATGCTTTTTTAAAACAAGCTGTCATAAACTTTGACAGCTCCATTAGAATAGTGTAGTAGAGTTTAATTTATAGAGCCAGGCTGAGCTCATATCAAGATTAGGATGGATAAGCCACTCTAATCAGATGAGAAGAACTGTTACTGGAACTGTATTTTACACATGATCAAATTCAAGCATGAGGCTCCCCAGACTATACAACTAGATTTGGAGGAAACAGGATAAAATCAATGAAATAAAGTTATAACTTGCATAAAGAGTACAAAATGTGCAGAACAAAAGACAAAAGAATGATTCGTACCACAGGCCATGCTGCAGGTTCATTTGATAGAAGATATTGCTGTTTTCATGATCCACCTTGTGTTTTTCTTGCAGGGAAGACTTGAATACTTGGTAAAGTGGAAAGGATGGGCCATGAAGTAAGTCCCCTCTTGACTTTAACACGCCTTTTTTTGAAGAACTGTGTGATATTTTGCTGCTTAAATAGTCCAATCATTGAATGAAGCATATGCAGTTATCTACTATGGTGCTCAGTTTTTGGGGTGAAATGTTTTCTTGTTCCTTCTGTGTCTCTGTCTTTGATCAGGCACAGCACTTGGGAGCCAGAGGAGAATATTCTGGATGATAGGCTGATACTGGGCTTTGAGCAAAAGTAAGTAAAGTCAGAGCATAAAAAAAGCCTCTACATTGCACACAGTGGGTTGTTACCTGTGAGGATTTTGTTGTCTTCTCATTACTTTAATATTGAGAGCTTACTTGTTCTTTTTGTTTCAGTCCCTTAGGTCTTAATCTTATACATTTATTTTGTGTTAGCACACATGCTAGCATACTTCCTATGAATGCTTGTGTCCCCTTTTAACCTCTAAGCATCTTTACATTCCTTCTCTCCTCTTCCTGATTGTAAAAACGGCCATCTGAGCCGAAGTCTTTAATGTCTGCTGCCAGACCACTTGAAAGCCTTTTTCTGTTCACAGAGAATGTTTACAGTAAATTAAAACGGACAGGAAGCTAAAATGGACACCATAAAACAGATAAAACTTTAAAGACATCAAACTGAAATGGATGTGTGCAGATCTAACTGTTAATGCTTCAAATGCTCTCTGAGACTGACTGCTCTACTTTCACAACTTTCATCACTGTTGTCTTTCCTGATGCGTTGTGTTTGTTCTCACAGTGTTGTTCTTTTTTTAGACTGTCTTAATTTTGGCCACTCCTATTGTTTTAACTGTCTTTTGCTTTTTGTAGGGAACGAGAAAGGGAACTGCATGGGCCGAAGAAGCGGGGCCCAAAACCCAAAAACTTTGTCTTGAAGGTACAGATTGTAATTCTTGACTTTATATCTAGCAGAAAGATGAGTCTGTGAGTCTTTATCTGGGTTTTATGGACAGTGGTGTACATTAGCTGTGATTACAGAGTCTGTCATGTCATGAAAATAAAGGCATGTATTTAAAGATGAGATAAGATAAGCCGTTATTGATCTTACACAGAGAAATTTTCAGCCTTAACAGCAGCCATGAAACAACAAACCAAAGCAAGACACATGCATGGATTGTCAGAAAGCTCACTCAAGGAAACTGTTTATAAAAACAGTTGCACAAAAAGGTTGGCTGATACTCTTAAGTGGGAGTCATGTATTTATTTTTTATTTTTTTGTAATTTTATGATTCATTATTGCTAATGACTGTTGGGAACAAAGACAAAGGTATACTTCTTCCTTCCTCTTACCTTAAAGGAAAATTAAGACCTTAAATTTTAGCAAGTTAGCCATATGGTAAGATAATATCTAAGATGACCTGTGACAGGTTATGTTTTATAGCTCTATAGTCCTACTATGACTGAACAACATGACTGGTTTTATAGAGGAAATACTGTAAAACTGTGAAGTCCATCAGTATTTATCATAGATTAAATTAAGTAGCTTTTATAAATTAACCTGATTTCTATATGGCTTAATACTGACGTTATTTCTGTGAACATTTCATGAAGTCAACATAGCTTAAACAGTTAATATGACCCAGTTTAGAAGTTGAGAGCTGTAATGCGACAATTAGTGACATAAAGAAGCTATCTAGTGCTAAAACAAACGAAATTCACTAAGTAATCCTGGGAAGTTGATCTCATTTTAAAACAAGCAAGAACCTGAAGTTTTAAACACAGATTCAGCACCCACAGTGTGATCTTTTCACTGATTACTTAAAGTAAGAAGAAGTAAATGAATCACTACCATACAGAGAATCAACTAATTTAAAGCTTGGTATTAACTAAATTTAATCATTAATTCAGAGACAACAAGGGCAGAGAGATTTGTAGTCGAGCTGATTAACCTGGTCTATCACCCACATCTAACCAAAGTGTTAAAAGTAATCACTTTCAAACTAGTTCTGTTTTAGAGGTCAATGTTTACCTGTAAAACTAATAGAAACGAGATTGGTGTTAAAGTTCAGTGAGTGATGCTGTAAAATGACTTAAAGTCAAGAGTCCATTGTATTGATTTAATTTTTAATTAAATACAAAAGTATATTTTGACACCATAGTGCAGATATAAATGGAGAAGTGTTAACAAGGGTACTTGCCGTTGTTAATAGCTGCTGTAACTCTGACATGTAAGGACACATTGGGCTGGAATTCCCCATTTTATTTAGTTATCTAATAAAATGCCAGAGCTGCTAAGTCTGTGCACCACAGGTCATTTTGGCAGCAGTTTTACATTTAGCCCTAGCCCTAAGATTACAGTTCTCATTAGTTTGAGTCAGACATTTAGTCATTTTTAACCTTAAAAGCTTTGGTCTTTTGTCAGCTACTTAAACTATGAAGGTCACATGTTTTACCCCTTTAAGACAAGTTTATATTGGCCTCAGGGGTCTCCAAAACATGCCTGTGAAGTTTTTTGCTGAAAGAACACTCTAGTATTGGATTTTTGCATGTCTACAAACCCCTCTGTTTCAGCCCTGCTCAGAATGAGCTGTGTCTGCGTCTGTGGCTTTAAATGGTAATGAGCTGTCTGACTCCTCCTCTCAGGAAATTGATGTGGCTTAATGGATGTGGCTCTCCTGGGGTCTGTTCGAATAGTTCATTTTGCTTAGGAAGGTTCCTAACTGACCCTAACGACCCGAAAGTATTTTATTGTCGGCCATTACAAAGGCCGTTCGAATTCTCTAGCTGAAAAGGAAAGGAGCTTCATTATTTCCTTTATTATCTCCTTTAGCCTAGGAAACACTGGACCATCCTTTACCAAAGGAGAGATGACAAGATGACCCACAATTCTTTGCATAAATTTCATTTAAAGTGATGCACCTGTTGACCGCTTATCAGAACAAGTGAATGACTTGACAGTAACTTTACTAACCCTGATTTAAACAGTAAAATTCATTGCCAAACTTATAATAAAACAGATAAGCAGAAGGGCGTAGGGATGAACAGAGGAATATTACAGACATGAAAACTATATCATTCAACTTATGATAACAATTTCATTTCTTCTTATTTCCATTTTATTCAAATAGTAAACCGATCTGTCAGTATTTTACTGTATTTGTTTTGCTATTTTGAAATATTAAAGTAAATGTGATAAATGTTTGTAAATCACAACCAATTAAAATGATAAAGTCAGCATGTTGCCATATTGTGAATATTATATCTATCATTATAATTGCGCAGGGAAGACGTGGTTTATAGAGCTTTCACATAACGAGCTGAAAGAAAGACAGAACCAGAATAAACTCTTTAATGAAATTAACAGAGACGAGAAAATTAAAGAAAAAATGGATAGGTAGAGAATAAAACAAAACTATTTAATATCATTGTGAAATAAAGGACTTGAAAAATCATCTATTCATCTAGTCTTATTGACTTCGCATTTCTGTTGTTCTAGATGTTCACAGTCACAGTTCCTCATCTTGAAGAGACTTCAGAATGTAAAAATCTTAATTAGCTCATATTTATCTCTTGACGTTTTAGCGTTTCATTCGCAGCACATAACAACACAGAGAATGCACCGTCTGGTGGATGTGAATTTTGTAGTCCATCAACGTTAAATTGTAGTTTTTACACAAAAAAACATACGTCACGTCCGTAACATCTGCCTCGGGAAAGTGTGGTTGGATTCCCTAATCACCACTATTCTCCTTTCCTGTCCTCTTACTCCCACCTTTCCTTGACCCTGTGACATTTTTTGTCAGGGTTAAGGGAAAGTGAATAGGAAAGGACTTAGGAGGTAATTTTTTAGACTTTTCGAACGGACCCCAGGTCAGCTGAGAGGAGGATCAGGAGAGGAGGGCAGAACTTTCTTCCTAACAGGGAGGGCCAACCGAACATGGGCGCGGTGCTAACTCCCCGCATGAGGTCATGAGGGGAAAATCTGAGAATGGCTTGTTTCAGCACACATTTTCTGAAAGCTGGAAAAAGAGAGGGAGGCAGGGAATGGATGTATCTGATTCTTGAGGGGATTGTGGACAGGCCAGGGGCACATTTTTTTTGTTAGAAAAGCCTGAAAAAGTGTATTTTGCATAAAATGTGACCTTTAAAAAATCCTGTTTTAGTCAATAAAATGTCCTTATATTGTTGTCGTAACTTTTAACAGAACATTTATTCTTTGAACAGATTCAGTAAGGCAAATTGTGAAATGAATAGAAATGTAAAATACTCACTCTCTGTGACTCTGTTGACTTTGTCACATCTCCTCTGCCTCTACACTTCCCCTACTGGCCATGTGTACACTGCATCTTGCATGCTGTGCAGGGCTGAACAATTTTGGAAAGCAATCTAATAGCACTTTTTTCTCCAATATTGCAATTGCAATTTGATATGCAATTATTCCTTAACTTTCATTTATTCCTATAAAAAGGGCTGAACAATTCTTTAAAAGTGTCTAATTCTGATGATTTAGACTCATATTGCAAATTGGGTATGAATTATTGCATCAGAAAAAGTACAAAAATGAAGAAGGTAGGGTTTTTCTTTAGACTATTCTTATAAAATGGTACTTCAGTGATTGCATGATATGTCGTGCATAACATCTCTGCTGCAAAAAAAAGTTCAAAACTGTTATTTTGACATAATTTCAGGTCAAAGAAATATTACAACTTTTGCAATGTGTAAATTGCAGCAGGCCATATTGCTATTTAATTTAATTTTTGATTAATTGCCCAGCCCTAATGATGTGTATGCATTGCGCTCATTTTTGGAGGCGCATACAGCTGACATGAATGTGTGGTTGACAGCAAATATATCTTCTGCCTAACATGTAACACATCTGTAATATGGTTGTTTCTTTTCAAAGTTTTAAAAAGTGTCACTGTCCTTTAAGATATATAACAGCTATTTTGGCAAATTAACTTCCTAACAACTGTAGCTCACTCTGCACAGGTAGTTGAAGACCAGTTACAGAAGCAGTGGTGTAATGACCATGTATTATATATGTAGCTCTGAAGACTGATGTTCAGCCTACATGTTCAAAATCTCAGAGTAAACTGGGTTAAAGAAGGTTAATTCTTTACTGATTCTCTGCCCTCTCCAGCAGGCCCGTGCTCAGAACAGAGGGAACAGCGGCCGAGCTTCTAACGCCCGCCAGACCACATCACGCTCCTCTGCGTCCACTTCCAGCAGAGCAACACCTTCCCCCTCTTTGTCCGCCCCTCCTCATCATTTAGCATCCTCCTCCTCTTCTTCCTCCACTGTAGCACCCTCTCCTAAACTCAATTCCCTCGCTGCCACCCACAAGCTGAAGAAAGACATTCACCGCTGCCATCGGATGTCCAGGCGTCCTCTTCCCCGCTCAGACCCCATGGCGCCTCCCTTCTCCAACCCTGGTGGCTTCCCCTCCCGCCCCCACGTCTCCCCATTCTCTGAAACCGTCCGTATCCTCAACCGTAGAGTCAAACCCCGGGAAGTCAAGAGGGGTCGCATCATCCTCAACTTGAAGGTCATTGACAAGCCGGGTAGGGGCGGCACAGCTGCAGGTAGCAGGAATATCGCAGCAGGACGCCAAAACATCCCTTCACGTAATCGTATCATTGGGAAGAAGGGTGAGGCACCCTACAGACCTTTCCAGCCTCCAATGAAGATGCTCGGCTTCCCGATGTACGGGAAGCCTTTTGGGCTGCAGTGTGGCGGTCCTCTGCCCTTTCCCTCTCACCCAGGGTCATGCTCCAGCATGGGGGCTAGGGACACCCACTCTTCATCCTCCCGGTACCAGCCACCTCCTTCTCCCTCCAGCTCCAGCGGCTCTGAAGGAAAATCTCCCACCAATGCAGCAGCTGCTAAATCAAACACACCTACAGGAGCCTCTCCTTCAACTGAAGCTCCAAAGTCTGGTACACCTCACACAGAGACCCAGAGCACCAAGCCACCTGCTACTGCCCAATGCTTAGATGGAGGCGCAGCAGCATCCGGGTCACCTTTCCTCCCCTCCTCACCTTCATCATCCTTGGAGGATGAAGAAAATCGTTCAGAAGGAGGCAGAAGGAAACCTCACCAACAAAAGGCTAAGCTGCCCACTGCCTCTTCCTCTGCCACCCCTGGAGACCAGAGTTCTGCCCCAACTGAACCCAAAAGGGTGCCCGCAGAAGGAGACCCAGATTGGCATCCTGAAATGGGCCCCAGCTGCAAGGATGTAGTGGTCACTGACGTCACCACCAACCTCGTTACCGTCACCATAAAAGAGTTCCCTTCCCCTGCCTCCTGCCCCGCCTCGCCCTCAGCCAACCCTGAGGAAGCGTCCTCCCCTCCCCCCAGTACAGCCTCTAACGACCCCTCTCCCCCAAAGCCATAGGAGATCAGATGTTATGAAGTTGTTTGCCATTGATGATGAAAAATTATCATGCCAGTGTTGCCACCTTAGCCCCCTCATACCTTGTCCTCAAAGGTATGTCCATATTTGTCAATTAAAATGAAATGTGACTTAATACCGCCCTGCCATTGAATTATAGAAAAGAGCATATTTTTTTTAAAGAATTGTAAAAATTTGAATAGGGGGCAGCTAATTCCCCTTTATGTCTCTTAAATTTGCCATATTTTGTCCACTTGCACAGCACTGACTCTTCAGATGGATCAAGTGTTTGTTTCTTTCACTTGTTTCTAACATGCTGAGTTTAGCTTATTTGGTGCAATAAAAGTTTTCCAGAAAGTGAAAAAGAAACCCATCTTGAGTGCTGGGTGAGCTTTTGTGAAGCTCACTTGATGAATGTGAAAGAAACAAATACTCTTCAGATTCAGACCCTGCTGCGAAGGCTATTAATGAAAGCCTTCAGGTGTTTTGCCAATTTCCTGCCCTCTTGTGTCATTGGAGGTCCAGCTTGTTAATGATAAATGAGGAGATGTGTTTTTGCACTTAACACAGTTGGACTCATATATTGCATCAATACAGCAAGGTAAATGCAATGCACTTGACTGCATCGAAAAAACGACCTATGTTATGTAGTTCATCAATTTTTCAAGGCCTTCTCCTCTTGCTCTCTTGAACGCACATGCATATACATACATTATGAGTAAGTATTTATATGCACGCACAACCTTAAAAGCTGCAAAAGATACATAATACTTTTTAAGTTATTGTTGTCCCTGCCGTCTTTCCCTGCTTGCCTTGTTTTCTCACAAATCCACCACCGTCTTTGGCTCTGTGATGTCCTCTAAGACTCTAAACTGGCTTTCAGTCAGTTGTGAAATTCTTCCGTCATGCCAGAGAACTTCTCAGCATTTCAAGGTCTAGAAGGTCCATTAGCTGAACATAGTTCAGGCTGAAACAAATTGCCAAATGCAGCTAAAAATAGCAGTTTGTTGAACCCTTGAGCTACTTGGCAGGTGTTTGAAGGTTGTGGAGCATGTATCTGTGCCACTCTGGGTTATAAACTCAATTGTGGCTGAGTAGTTTGTTTGCCTCCCATCTGGTAGGTAGTTTAAACTACTTTAGTTTACAAGCTGTTTGATCCTTATTGTTTGAGTCCTAAAGCTATAGGAAGATAGAAGTTTTTGTATCCTCCAGCTTTAATTAACCTCTTGAGACCCGAGCTTTAGTTTGGAATGAAATTTGTTTTCTTTTACTTATTTGGGAACTGATATGTATAAAGCCTAAGCCTTGTCGTCGAAAAGAAAGTATTTTTCCCCAGAAAATTCTGTTGATTTTATTGGTGATGATAATGGACCACAGAGACTTGTAAAGGCCAGATATCAACTAAATATCCCCTAAAAGTTCTACAGGACTTGGAAAATTTTGGAATTTGGAAAACCCCAAATTTCATTGAAAATTATGGCAATTTTCCATAAAATAAATTCCTCTAACATCTATATCCTCTTAAATACTAAATTCCCATGAAAACTCAGGAAATTATCAAAGGAAATTCCATCCCCAAATTTCCAATCAGATTCCCAAAATATACAAATATTTGAAATTTTGAAAAATAACCTATAATGTGATATGATATTCTCAAAGTGTTAAAGAGAAACTTTAAAAAGACCAAAGATTTAAATATATTTTTTCACCATAAATTCCCAGAAAATCTTGAACATTTTTGAAGCAAATTCCCCAAACTTTCAAAGCTAATTCCACTTGAAATTTCTAATCAAATTCCCAAAAATGTATAAATAAATTCCCCCAAATTTCTTTGAAAATTATGGAAATTTTTTATAAAAGAAATTCCTCCAACATCTATATCCTTTTAAATTCCCATCAAAGTATCAAAGGAAATTCCAACCCCAAATTTCCAATCAAATTTCCCCAAATATATAAATACATTTTCCAAATTACATTAAAAGAACCTTAAAATTTCAAATTAAACCCCCTTTCAAAACTCTCTAAAATTTACAAAAATATACCCATGAATTTTTGTGAAAATTCCTAAAAATGTTAAAGCAAATTTTCCTGACATTTCATGCAAATTGCTCACACCTCTATGGAAATTTTGAAGAATTATCTCAAAAGATCTAAAAGCAGAATTTACTGCTTTGTTGCAGCAAAGACGATGCAGGGTCTCAGGAGGTTAAAGCAGCTCTAGCAGCACAAGCCAGTCCAAGAGTGTTCTTCAAATTTTTGGTCCAAGGGTGTCCTGGACTGCGTGGTAGGCATGGCAGTGGATCATTGAGCCAGTTGTCTTCCGGTAGATCTTAACCAGATGTACAGTTGGCATTTTGTTATCTTCCAAAATGAGGGTGCTTTCACACTGAGGGACAGGGATCTGAGTACACTTGAGCCCTGCTTAGGTACTAGGCCCCAGTCTGCTTAGAGAGGTGGTCTGAGGCATGATTAGTTTGCACTCTGGCTTTGTACACAAGAGATGTGAATGCATGCATGCCCAGATTCGGGAGAGTTGCAGCAGCTATATGACGTCGTAACAACAAAATTTCTAATATTTTGTTAACACTTTAAATGTACCGTGGAAATTATGAGAGTCTAGTCAACAAATGGTCTGTTATGCCTTACCTTGCAGATGACAAGTTGTAGTCTGTGGTGTTGCCACGGCAACTCCTAACCTCTCCTGTCTCTTAAAGAGCTGTCATATCCATGTAGCATGGGCCCATTTCATCCTCTGAGCTGCAAGATGTGGGAGTAGGAAGAGGGTTGATGTTGGTGCCTCAAATAAAGAACATCCTTAGCAGCAGGATGAACCCCATTGCTGCAGGAAACACAAACATTCCTCGCTCATTTGATGCAGGTGGTTTCTTCTTTCTTCTTGGTGGATTTGCAAAACAGTTACGACCATACAGACACCAACTGTAAACACGACAGAGCAACAATCATGCCTGATGTGAAAGCACCCTGAGGAGATAAGGAATAAATGCTTGTTGGGAAAAGGAAGGCTCTTTGCAGATGATGTGGTTCTGTTGCTTTGTGTAGCAGTGAACTCCAACGAGCCTGTTGTCCTTTTGTAGATGAATTTGTGAATCAGCCAACTTCAGTGGAAGGCCATAGTTCTCTGCTGGCAAATGGTTGGGAGTGAGTGACTGCCTCAAGCTTAAGGTCAGGTATCTTGGGGTCTTGTTCAGGACTGAGGGTCTAATAGATTGCAAGACAAACAGGTTGGCATAGCCTCGGCAGTAATGGAATTGTATTTGACCATTGTACTGACAAAGGAGGTGAACCTTAAGGCAAAGCTTTCAGTTTACCCGTCAGTGTATAGATGTTCCTGTCCTTAGCTATAGTTGAGGGCTTTGTATGATAGTACGACTCATGCTATCATGGGTACAAGCAACAAAATGATTTACCTCCTCCGCCATGGAGATAGCATTTCACAAGCATCACATTTTGGGTATGTTCTATCGAGAGGAGACCTTCAAGGCCTAAAGTTGCTTAAGGAATACTGAACCTCACTTGACATGGAAACCCCTAAGAAACTGGGAACTGTTACTGCGAGGAAGACTTCTGGGGTAACTTGCATAGACTGCTACCAGACCAAGCATAAGCAGAAGAAAATGGACTAGAAAGAAATGTTCTAATATTTGCAACTGGAGGTGTGATTTCTGGACAATGTGGACACCACTACAGCTTTTCTCTGGACTTTCCATTTGAACAGTTAGGACTGTTTTCTGTCTCTTTCCATCTACAGTCAGTACCAGAAGGAAAGGTATGAATGAATTATTTTGTAGCAGTTGGTGAATGGCGGCAGTCATTGATCTGTCTCTGCCTATCATTACCAAGCTATTTACCTGACTTAGTTCATTAAATTCTCCAGTTATTTTGTCATGCCATCAGACCTACCTAAGAGTTTTGAAGACCGCTAGTCAAGCTGCTTCTAGCTTTCTTACCATTGCATTTCATAATATCATGCAGATATGCCTTTTTAAAGGTCAGCGAATGTCTGTAGCAATGCTGGTTGCAGCGTCAAACTGTTCAAATTCCTAAATCTTTGCTGCAGATTCCCAACTAGCAAACAAGCAAAATGGGGTGTCTTTGAGCTTTTAACTAAGTGGTTGCATTCAGTCATGAAGAGTAGCAAAAACATCCCTGAACTAGACAACTCCATTTTGCCTGTGTTTCGTCTGCTAACGTAGCTGTTGGCAGGGCAGTATGTCCTGGCTGTAGACCCTGACCTTCAGCCGGGTCGTTTCTAGATTTGTAGTTTGAAGTTCCTCTCGATGAGATGAAGTGGACTCTACCAGGAAGTCAAACCAAGGTTGTCTCTTGAAAGATCAGCCTGTATATGAAATGCAGGATCTGTCGACTAGGGATTTGCTGCTTTTACGTTTTACCTTGGTGAAAACACAGTCTGGTACTCCCTGACAGAACAGTGAAGTACGTAGGCACATTTTTCTTTCTTTTATACAAGTACACCCTGTTTTCTGTCGTGTTTCAGTCTGAAAGTGCGTCAAGTAGTCCAAGGATGAGATGGAACTCAGAAATGATCTTGGCCAAGCTCATTCGGCGTAGGATGTGTCCTGCCTCTTGCCTCAGAGTTAGAAATGCTATCATTTTTCAGTCCTCAAGTGCATCTGAAGAACTTTTAAAAGAAACGTAGCCCTTTACACACAAGCTCTAAACCGTTTCCGGTGCTGCCTGATCGTTCTAGACCTTTCCAGACATTGGTTCTTTCTCTGTGTTACAGCATTAAAAAATAAAACAAAAAAAAAAAAAAAAAACTTACGCATGTGTTGCCTTATAGCTGCTCCCTTCAACCCCGGCTGCACTCCAGGCGACTTTTACCTCGTCTTCTTCAGTTCTAAGATAAATTTAAACTTCCTCACCTGCCGTGACTGCAAACGATAAAGTGAAGATTACAGATGGGCGATGACGTCTCATTTTCCAAAGTTGCGAAGGCAGCTTCGAGTCGTTCATTTAGACGAGGAAGATGTCGCCTCCTCTCCTGTCGTGTACTGGATGGTTCCTCTAATCGTTGTCAATACTGTTTCAATACTCTCATAGATTACATATGGAAGGATCTATTCCAAAGTGACACATCCGTTATACGAAGAAAGACTCCAGTCACCTGTAAGTGATGGCCAAATTTAAATCCTCTACTAAAATAAGGCTGGTTTTAAACTTCTATCAAGATTTGACAAAGTGAAACATGACTCTTAATCCTAAAGGACGACGTTCTTCTCCAAATGGATATATCGTGATTTGGAATAGATGTTTTCATCAACTGTATCTTTAATATCTTTAAGTGGTGGATAGAAGTGACTCTTGCAGTTGGTAGATGTGTAAGGTATTAGGCTGTTAGGCGATGTGTCCAACAGTTGATAGCAATGTTTTTCTTTTGTTCTCATATGGGGTAGCACAACTCAACTTAGTGGCCTATCTTTCAACCAAATAGGGCTCTTGATTTTATTATTTGACTTTCTGAAGCCTTTTTTCTCCTTTTGGATTGTTTTATGATATGTGATGTAATTTTAAGTGCGAGATTTATGAAGCACTGATTGGATAAAGGAAGGATCCTCATTTAAATGTATGGTAAAATATGCGAAATGAATTTGAAATTGTGCTTTTTATGGCGTTTGTTCATTTGTACTGTACTTTAATACTTTTTTTGAAATATGCATAATGATGTTAATATGACGCTGTTATTTGAACGCCATTTTTTTAAAAGTCCATTTTGGGTTTGATCAGAAGGCAAACTGGTTTTAATGTGTAGAGACTGCAGTTAGGTCTGCTTTACTGCTAATATGAATTATGTACATTGTATTGGATGGTAATGACGGGGAGATGGAGGATAATAATGACATTGTAATGTATCTGAACTTCTGAAGCATGTTTTGCAAACCCTTATTGTACAGATTATGTATTCAGTGTCATGTTACCTGTTACCGTTGTTGCTTTCTGTGTTTCTTGTACAAGGCTTTTAATTAAAAGCTCCTTAAAAGCATTTCTCATTATAGTATGTGTTTTTATTTTCATATCTTATTGTTCAATGTGAATTTATTTCTCCACTACATTTTGCTTTAAAGGCTTCATACAGAGATTCCTACACGGATCAGGTTGCCTGATAAATTGGTTAAGTATGTGATTTAAAGGCATGCCCCCCATGATCTCACCTGGTCCAGCCTTAGGACTCACAATAACCTCCTTGAAGAGAAAATGTGACACAAATTTCTGAGTGTTTACTGAAAAATTTTGCAGTTTGGACTTTGGATGAAACAAAACATAGTTTTGAAAAAGGAGACAGGACAAAATACAATGAGCAAGTCAATTTTATTTGTATAGGACCTTTCACAGAACGTCATAAGGTAAAATTCAATATGAAACACCACAGAGATGTTCAATAGCCAATCTGAAAAGATGAGCGTAAATCTCCTTTTAAAAGCCTCTGCCGAACAGCCGAATGCAACCGAAGTGGAAGAGAGTTCCAAAGAGAAGGCTTCACATATTCAAAAGCATGATCACCTTTAGTTTTAAATGAACTGGCAAAGACTCTAAACATGTTTCTTTGAGCCAAGAGTTGATCTTAGGAAAAAGGAAATAGTCACATGGTGCTAGATCAGGTGAAAAGGGAGGAAGATCAAGCACTGTGGTTTGTTTTTGGGTCACAAACAACTTTACTGAGGGCGCAGTGTGAGCTGGAGCGTTGTCTTGATGAAGTATGAAACCATTTTCCCACAGCTGTGCTCTCTTTTTAACTTTTTCTCACAGCTTATCTAGAACCTGTTAGTAATAGTGTTGATTCACTGTTGACCTTTCTGGAACCCACTCCTCCAAGCGTATCCCTTTAATGCAGGGGTGTCAAACTCAATCACAGCAGGGGCCGGATTCTGGATTCAGGACTAACCCGAGGGCCTAACAGGCTCACCTTTTTAATCATAAACTGTCAACCTTGTTTCACTGGTAATAAAATATGAAAAAAACAAAAAAAAAAACATGAGAACTGATGATAAATGATTTTGAAATTTTAAAAGTAAAAAAGATAAATTTAAAGGCTCACAATATGAGAAAGGTAAATGTATTAGTTCAAAAAGGTCAAAACATGAAATTGAAATTGAAAATAATCATTTTTTAATGGCAAATATATTAGAAAGAAAGTCAAAATCATGACTTTAAAAGGTAAAAATATGAAATAAAATTTGGAATTAAGAAATGAAATTGAAAAATAATCTTTCAAAATTTTGAGTTGTGAGTCTAAAATGTCAGACTATGGGATTATGAAGTCAGAGCTTGGAGTTGAAAATATGGGGTAAAATAAAAAATAATTGCTTAAAAAGGTCAAAATATCACTTAAAAAATTTAGAATTATAAATCTTAAAGCTCAAAATATTCTATAAGAAGTCAAAATTATGAGTTGAAATGCTTAAGTCAGAATCCTAAGTTTGAGTCCTAATTGTGAGATGCAAAATTGAAAATGTGAAATTAAAACACAAATTAATTTATTTCCCGACATTCCTGACTTCTTATCTAAATATTTTTACTCCTTACTTTTTCAGATTTTGTGATTTAACAAGGGTATCTTAAATCATCAAGGATAAGTTTACATTTTTATACTTGAGGAAATCTGCAGACCTCATACTGATTTGAGATCATCTTGTGGGCCGGATTTAACTGTTCCACGGCCCGACTTGGTCCCTGGGCCTTGAGTGTGACACCTGTGCTTTAATGTCACAGAAAATTGAAAGATTCAAGTTTCATCACATGTAATCACTCTTTGTAAAAATGTGGGTTTCCGTCAATTTGTTCCAAAACGTCTCCACCAGCATACTTTCCTGTTGATCAGGAGTCAGAAGTTTCGGGACAACTTTGGCGCACACCTTTGTCATGTTAGAATTTCGTGCAAAATTTGCTGA
Source organism: Cheilinus undulatus (assembly GCF_018320785.1). Taxonomy (NCBI): domain Eukaryota; kingdom Metazoa; phylum Chordata; class Actinopteri; order Labriformes; family Labridae; genus Cheilinus; species Cheilinus undulatus. Next base: position 48,925,008 of record NC_054868.1, read on the forward strand.
ACTGTCTCTCTGCCAATGGAGACCATTTCTACCATCATTCTTAAACTGAGTCTTCAATCATTTCCATTGATTTTTCCAGTTTGTTGAATGTTTTCAGAAGTTTTAGCCTGGGCGCCCAGAACCTTCATGGTCCTGGACATCCTCTCTGCCTTCACCAAATCTTTTGTGCCATCCAAACACATGCGAACATGACATGCAGTGTTCTCCACAACTCAGTCATTGTACCAAAGGATTCAGCTGCTGTTATGTTCAATTTCCCCCAAAGTTTCAAATTAAAGCATTGTTCAACTTCTTGAGCTAATAGCTTGCAGCTAGCTTGGGGCTTCTTAAATATCTTTGTCTTTTTGGCATATTCATTTTCCTGGTCACACATTTTCAACCCTCTGAAAACAGCTCCACAACCAAATTTTTGGGTCCTGATCCACCAGTTGAGAACCACAGTTGTTATCACAACTGAAAGAGAGTTAGAATTTTTAGTCCTTTGGGCAGGTCTGCCCACATAATTAGCTGGGTCCATGAAAAAACCAGTCCATGAAAAGCCCCTCCCAGCTGGGATCTACCAATGATTTCAATGCACATGTGTTGGACCAGTAGCATTGGTGCTAGCATGCTGGCTAACAGTTCCCTCATTTTGGAGCTGGGAAATGTGTCAAGTGATTTATTGGCTCTGATGTTGGAATCATTTTTCATGCTACTTTTTAACCTCTTTTACCATGTTTTCCATCCATTTTTACAACTTCTTTGTCCACTTTTAACAAATTGTCACTCTTATTTACCCATTTTTGCAATTTTTGCCTGTTTAAATACATTTTTTGCCATATTTTGCTCATTTCTACCACTTTGAAAACTTCATTGGCCATTTTCATCATTTTTTGCGACTCTTTACCAACTTTAAATTAGTTATGTCACTTTTTTGCCACTATTAACCAATTTTTGACAGGTTTAACCACTTTGTTCCACTGTTTGGCCACTTAATTCCCATGTTTGCTGCTTTTTTGTCCATGTTTCCTACAATAACCTTTTTTGGGCTGCCTTCTGCCACTTTTAACACTTTATTGACACTTTAAACCAGTATTGCTACTTCCCCCATTTCTGCATTTGTTTTGCCACTATTATCCATTTTGTTTCCTTTGACCATATTTGCCACTTCTTTTTGTCACTTTTAACCATTTCAAGCCACTTTTAACCAAGTTTTAACATTTTTTTTGCCACTATTAACCCTGTTTTGCCAATTTTTTTGTCACTTTTATCCCATTTTGCTGCTTTTTATCCATTTTTGCCACTTCTTTTTGTCACTTTAGATAAAGTTTTGCCATTTTTTTTGCCACATTAACCCTTTACTGACACTTCTTTTATCACTTTTAACCTTTTCTTGCCACTTTTAACCAAATTTTGCAGTTTTTTTTGTCACTATTATCCCATTTTGCTGCTTTTTGTCCATTTTTGCCACTTCCTTTTGCCACTTTCAATCAAGTTCTGTGATTTTCTGCAACCATTAACCAATTTTCACCACTTTTTTTTTTTTTTTGCCAATTTTAAACTATTTTTGACATTTTGCCCATTTCTTCCACTGTTTGGCCACTTAATGTCCATGTTTGCTGATTTTTTGTCAGTTTTTTGACACAGTTAACCTTTTTTCCTGTTTTCTCCTAATTATTTTTACACACTTTTGCTACTTTAAACCACTTTTGCCCATTTTTGCCTCTTTTTTTGGCCAGTTTTATCCCTTTTGTTACTTTTTGTCCATTTTTGCCACTTCTTCATGTCACTTGTAATTTGCCAGTTTTGCTAGTTTGCCAATTTTTTGCCACTGTTACCCCTCTTTTGCCACTATTTATCCTTTTTTGCCACTTTTGACCCTTTCCAGCCACTTTTAATAAAGTTATGCCATTTTTGCCACCATTAATCCTTTATGCTGCCTTTTGTCCATTTCTGCCACTTCTTTTTGCCACTGTTGATCAAGTTTTGCCATTTTTTTTGCCACTATCAACCCATTTTCGCCACTTCTTTTTGCCAATTTTAAAATATTTTTAGCACCTTTCCCATTTTTCCACTGTTTAGCCACTTAATGCCTATTTTTGCTAATTTTTCATCCATTTTATCTTTTGTTTCTTTAGCAAGAGTGGTCATTATTCAGGTCAAATAAAGTAAATAAAATATCTTAATCACAGCCTAACTTAACAATGGACCATGATTTTACTGACCTCAGTGGGCCCCAATTAGGCTGGGCCCCAGAAAGCTCTCCGCTTTATCCCCCTAACCGGCAGCCTTGCCCCTATTTAAAACAAGCCCATGACTGAAATGATCTTAATCCACCTTGAAGATACATTAATTGGTTTTTGGCTGCTTCAGGCCAGAGGAACAGATTGGAAACACTTCTGACATCTTGGGAACAGATTGCACTTCCACAGCAGAAGCTGTTATGAAAGCTGCCAATGTGCTCATCAAGGTCTTACAATGTTCTGTCCGTTCAGACATCACAGAGAAATTCAGCAGCTTACCGTCCAAGTGTCTCGCCAAACAGATTTTAAAATAAATATTGAGGGAAGTGGGAATCAAACTAACCATCTTCCGGCTTTTTGATTCCAGCACTAGAGCCTCAGTGAACCCTGATACTGCTCTTTAAGAGACTTTGCAGCAAACAGTTACATAAGCAGTCACACTCCTGCACTCGCAGGTGTGCTCCAGGTAGAAGGGGGAGGGAGACCAGAGAGGGAGAGGAAGGACAGGCTGCAGACCAAGCCACACAGAACAGTTGCTAAAATAAATCTGCATCTGAGAATTGAGAGAAAGCAGGGCTTACAGCAATGCAAATTAAAGCAAAGTCTGGATCCTCCTTTAAATTTGCATGACAGCCAATGATGAACAAAGAGTGGTACAAATAAATAAGCTTTTCCAACTTTACAGGCTCAGAAATGTGGCAAGAATTAACTTCAACTAATCCAAAACTTTTTACCTATAAAGTAATGACAATTAAATTTAAAAATCATGTAAACTAAGTGACCCAGGCAATAGTTGTTGTATGCAGAGTGTCTCTCATCTCAGCTACCCAAGCTTGTAACTCCATCAGAGTAGTCATGGGTGTCTTGGTGGCCTCTCTCACTAGTTTACCTCTTGCAATTGCAGACTTTGAATATCCCACCATCTACAGTATGTATAACATCATCAAAAGATTCAAAGAATCTGAAAAAGTCTCAGTTTACAAGGCTAAAGGTTTTGATTGCAAGCTTGTGATCTTCAGGAGACTTTGCGTTAAAAACTGGCATGATTATGAACTGGAATTTGCTGCATTGGCTCAGGAACACTTCCAGAGATCAATCTGTCCACACAGTTCACTGTGCCATCCACCAATGCAATTTAGAGCTGTAGCATGCAAAGAAGACACCATATGAAAGCACAATCCAGAAACCTCACCATCTTCTCTGAGCCTATATCTGACTGGATATGCACCACAGTGTTGAATTGAAAGACAGTTAGAGAGGGTATAGTCATCAAATCAGTCATGCACACACAATGCTAGTGAAAAATGGAACAATGAATTCGGATTTTGACCCTTCTCAGAATTTTTAGTGCTCCTTAAGTCGCTCCTATTGCAATGATGGCACAGCGATATTCCTGGAAGCCAATTCCGGGGAAGTCATAGTGCAAACTTGCATTAGCTTTAATCCAAGTTACACAAAACTGAGACCAAACTGGGGAAAAAAGAAAAGAAAGTATTTGTGTGCTAGCTTGGTACATTTCACTTCAAAGAACCGTCAGCAGTTGAATTCAATTTTCTTTGCCCCCTAGTGTTCATCATTACCTACTCATAATTATGAAGTCATAGTTCTGAAATAGACGGCAAAATTCTGACAAAAGTCAGAATTATTCAATAAAAAGTCATTATTATGAGATAGTTTCTCAAAATGATGAGACTGAAGTCAAAAATAAGAGAGAACAGGTAAAAATGAATGGGTAACCTACATGATCAAATTCATGAGATTAAAGTCAAAGTCATCAAACAAAAAGTCAAAACTATGAGATAGTCATAATTATGAAATAAACGTCATAGTTATGAGGTAACGATGAAAAAAAAAATGATAAGACCAAAGTTGAAAATGAAGAGATATCAAGTCAATATGACACAAAAAGTCACCATTAGCATAAAATGCCATAATTGTGAGATAAAAAGTCCAAATGATAACATTTGAATCTTAAATTGCGAGATTGTGACTATCTCATTCCTTTTTACACCATAATGAAGTTAAACATGATTGGAATCAAAATGTGAAAATGATGAGATGACGTTTTTTCCAAATGTTAAAAGCAGAGTGACACCCAGGACTGCTCTGATGGAGTTACAAGCTTGGGCAGCTGAGATGAGAGACGCTCTGCATACAACAGTTATTGCCTTGGTCACTTAGTTTACATGACTTTTAAATATAATTGACATTACTTTACAGAAATCTGTTTTCACTTTGACATTAAAGAAGTTTTTGTTGTGTTTTTTTTTTCTCAAAAAGCAAAATTATATTGATCATGATTGATTTATAAAATAAATTAAAGTTTAAACATGAAACAGGGTGAATACTTCTATAAGCTCATCGCTTTTGCTCTCCACATGTAGTTCCTATTTCTGCCACAGAGAGGAGCTGTTGAGCTACATCAGCATTCATTGGATCATTGTAAAGCAACCTGTGTGTTTAGAGAGGGATTGTGAAGGCTGAGGTGATATTAAGGTCATCATGCCCGTGGATTCATCTCTAAACGCTTTGATGCTGCGATAAATACATACATCTAGTTCAAACAGCATTTCTCCTTCTCCATAGTCGCTCTTTTATTTAATTTTCCCTCTGTAGCTCTATAATGGAGGCTAAAAGGGAAGAGTTGACACTGAGAGGTGATGCAGAGGGCCTTTGTCAGCTCTTTTTTTTCTCCTCTGCTCCCTCTCTTTATCGCTCTGGCAGGACACCACTGAGCTTATGAGCCAGATGGAACAGAAATACTCGCAGTGGTTTGATGTGAGTGGCCCACATCTGTGTGTGTTTGTGCATGAAACATCAGCCACCTCTGGAGATTAATCCACAATCTGGGCTGCCGTTCTCTGAAGGGAAGCCCGAGTGGAGTTTGAGCCTCCGACAGTCCACGGTGGATATTTCAGCTTCATTAAACCCAGAAAATCTGATATTTATATCTGCTGTTTATTCCTTTAGAGACTCACTTGAGCACAAAAACACAAGCACGTTCACTTTTAAACTTTTTAAAAACATTATTCCAAAAGAAAAGTTGGCTCTAAATCACCCCTGACTCCCACTCCCACATTGCAGCTTGTTTTTCTACACTGGACACAAAAGTCAAATCCAACAATGGTAAAGGTCTCTCCAGCCAACTTCACCACCACCAACAGTGCTCTGGGTCATTTCCAATGCATCTTTTGTTAGTATGCAGTGTTTCAACTCCATCATGGACATCTTCCCAGTTAGTTCTGAGTTAAGGCAGAGGTCTCTGCTCCGACACTCTTTTGTACCTGTATAGGAGGGTAGCAGGTGCAGCAAATTGAACCTGAGGGCCAAAAAGGGTCCACATTTAACCATAAACTGTCAACCTCGTTTTCACCAGCAATGAATTATGGGGGAAAAAACCTTAGCACTGATGACAAATGATTTTGACATTGAAAAAAGTCAAATTGATAAGATTAAAGGCTCAAAATCTGAGATAAAAATTCAAACGTATTAGCTCAAAAGGTCCAAACATGGCATTTAAAGTCAAAATAATGTTTTAAAAAGGCAAATATATGAGACAAAGAGTTGAGATCATGATTCTTAACAGTCAAAATATGAGATAAAATTGAAATTCGTTGGTTTAAAATGTCAAAGCATGAGAAAAAGATTTAAATTTTGAGTTTTAAAGGTCAAATTAATACCTCAAATTTAAAATTATGGATCTGAAAGGTCAAATTATGAGATAAAAGTCAAAGTAAGAAGCTAAAAATGTCAAAATGTGAGAAAAAAAATCCAAATCACAAGTTCAAAAGGTCAAAATGTTGCTTAAAAATGTAAAATTTAGGATCTTAAAGGTCAACAAATAAGAAAAAAAGTCAAAATTGTGAATTGAAAAGGTCAACAAATGAAATAAAGTCAAAACCATAACTTTGTGTCATAACTGTGAGATGCAATATAAGAATATGAAATAAAAACAGAAATGTATTTTCCCACATTCCTGACTTTTAATTTAATTACTTTAACTTTTTTCTAATTTTTATGACTTAAAAGGATACAATTTTAAATCATCTAGGTCAAGTTTACATTTTTAAACTGGAGGAAATCTGCAGACCTCAAACCAGTGGGCCAGCCATAATAAAAATATGATATGATCTGGTGGGCCGGGTATAACTGTGCCAAGGGCCAGATTTGGCCCCCGCGCCTTGAGTTTGACACCCCTGTTGTAGACCAGTGTTAATTTTCGAAGCTGTTTTTATTCTTTAGTCTTAGTCTTAGTTTTAGTTTTAGATGAAATACATTTAAGTTTTAGTCACATTTTAATCATTTCCATCCTTTTTAATTTTAGTCTAGTTTTAGTTGATGAAAACTGAAAACATTTTTGTCTAGTTTTAGTTCATAAAAGTCTAGTCTTTACTTTTAGTCCAAGCATTTATTTTCTTTCCTAAATTTGGTACCAGGTCATGGTAGTGTGTTCTATGCACCCTGCCAAACCTGGGGTCCCTGCTTTCTACAGCTGAGAAGCAGAATAGGTACAGATGCATTGTTTTACAACAGATTTACCCACAGTGGAGAAATATCACAGATTTTGATTGTCCGGTGAAAACTAATTTACATTTGAATCTAGTCTGAGTCATCTTGACAAAAACTAGACTTAGTTCTTGTCAGTTTTAGTCATCACATACCTATTTTTGTTAGTCTTAGTCTAATTTTTGTAATGGAGAAAAAGGCTGTCGATTAACATTTTTAGTCATAGTTTTAGTCGACGAAACTAACACTGCTGTAGACTATGACCGGCCTCTTGGGGGCTCTTAAATCACTTGGTGAGGAGGGTGAAATGTTGAGAATGCACATCTCCTGGGCCAAAACAAAGATCCGGGCATTTGAGGATGCCTTGAATGCTGCCATCTTATGCTGCACAGTCTATCGATCCACTATCTATTTGGCTGAGATCAACTGTGGACCTGGCCTTGTGCACAGAGCGATGGCTTTGCTAGGCAAGGTGGTGCTAACGCTAACGGTACCTGAACATGCCGACAAAAGTCAGAGTCTTTCAGTCCTTGTTCCTTCTGGTCTTACTATACTTTTCAGAGGCCTGGACACTGACTGATGGACAGAGGTGCATGCTGGACTCCTTTGTGACAACTTCCCTTTTTGGCCCATTTTTGGCTATCATTGGCAAGACCATGTGCTTTACCTCCAATTTCCACATACAACAGCTGCTCTGTGATTTGCTTGCAAGTGCAATGCAGAGCAAATCACTTCCACTCTAGTCGACACTGCTCCACTTAGCTTTAGATATGCACCAGGTCTATTTTCAGCACCAGTTGCTGCCAAACCGCACCAATCAGCGTAGAAGAGATCAATCCAAACAGTCTTCAAAATGCACTTGATCGTTATATTGATCGTAAATCATCACCTTGTGGCATACAGGCAAATGGTCTATTCTTCTAGTTACTAGGGTGCCATTGATGAGGAAAAGTTAACATTTGAGGTGGCAGAAGCAATGAAATCATGCTGAAATGGTAAATCAACCCCAAAAAGGCAAATAATCCACCGTTGACATTTTTCCTGCATGAATTTGTAGTTCTCCTGTGATCTTGAGTCTCAAGCTGCTCAGGGCTGTGCTGTGTTGCACAGCTTTCTGCTTCCAGTGTGTGAGGTTGCTCAGTTCCACTCAGAGCAAAGTCTTGCACGTTTGAGAGCGGTGCAACCGCAGTATGTGGAAATTGGAGGTAATGTTGGCATGCTCAGGAGAGCAGGAATGGGAAGGGCCAACTGTGCATGCTTTCCCAGACTTGACTTGACCTGGGTCACTTTGACGAGGTGCCTGAGACCCAGTGGGTTGGACCAGACCTCGGAGGCTGCATGCATCATGGAGGGGTCAGCTGGGGAGATACCCAGAGACATGGGACATGGGCCTGGCACAGGCCTGGATGATGCATCAGAGGGCCAGAGCAGGACAGGACCAAGGTTGATGCTGTAAAATCAGATTAAACACATCATCATATTCCTTATTAGTTTTACATTAGAGACTGGAGCCTGGATCTGATGACACCTGATCCAAAGGTCAGGTCCTGTTTGGTCAGTGTGAATGCAAGCACACTGCACTCAGACACCAGGCCTTAATCTGCCTTTTGCATCAGGTACGATTGTTTCTTACCTCACTCTGGTTGCCCACACTGGTCTGTTTTCACATTAGTAATGGCGTTCTGTGCCCAGGCACGCTTACGTACATGCACAGTCAGATGCAGTTGGTGGCAGTGTGCAGGTAGTCAGTTTGCAAATCTGCCAAGAAAAAAGGAAGAAGAACCATGGTAGACAAAAGATAAACCTGGTTAAAAAGCTTCATAACTAAACAGCCATAAATGTGAAATTAAAACAAGAACTTTCAACTAGAATGTAACTTAAATAAATTTTGTCCCTATTCAGCTTTAATTTCCTGACCTGTTTTACAATAAAGTTTAAAGACATAAGGAAAAAACAGAACTAGACCAACCCAAATCTTTCCCTGTCACACCCTCCTCCAGCGCTGTGGAAACTCTGACTCACCACTGGCTGTGGCCACTAAAGAAAAGATCATTTTTCTTGCAGGAGAATTAACGTTAGAACTTCTGAAGATGAAAAGATTTTTTTATATTACAGCCTCTTCACTCTGAAAAAAAAAAAAAAAAACATTTCAAGCTTGTTTTGATGTCTCATGCTGAAATATTCAGTCCCTTTTACAAGGTTGAGCTGTGTCGGGGAAAAAAAACTTCATCTTTAAAATATCTGTCCTTCAAAAATCAAACAGCAACGGCTTCCATCAAAAAAGACTTTAAAAGAAAATATGAATCAGAGAAGATGAAGAGATTTTTTCAATCAGCAGTTAAAAATATAATGTCAAGACATGGGTTTTACATCTCGCTGGGCTGGATGGGAGGCTCTATTGACTTTTTGCATTAGATACATAATGTTTTTCCCGCCAAAGCAAGAACAGAAAAAAGAAAGTGTTTCTGGATACCAGTGCTAATTAAATACTCTTTCCACAAATTCCATGCAGTGATTTTCAATCAACCACAGTTAAATCCTGTTGTAAACTAATAGAAAGGATGTTATCACCCTCTTATGTATGCCAAAAGACATGGAAAGATAGCAAAGTAGATCACAGCCCCTCTGTTCTTCTAAAGAACTGGCAACCATCAAAGTAACTGTGTAGTGCACATTTGAACGACGAAAGTTGAAGGCTTCGGATGTCAGAGACTTATTTGAAGCATAAAACAGTATTTAATGTCTGATTTACTACAGAAACACCTACAAAGTGAACACTAATACTGACAAATGTCACTGTTATGGTGTAAAACATGACCCTGGGATCAGTGGCGGTAGCATGGTAACTACAGTTGCTAGCACAGCTGAAAGTGGGTTGCCTTAGCCTTAGCCTCAGCGTGCAGAGTTTGCATATCCATACCCTTAAACTGCACCATACTTAGACACCTAGACCTGTGAAGGGGACTCCTCCTGACACTGCGTCCATGAGACAAGCTGCTTGTAACATGATGCGGTGGGGCAAAGCCCTTTGAATGTTGTTGGTGGTGCTGAGGCCTCAACGACTGGTTCTCAGCTTTTTGGCTGACACTGAGGCCCTCGGTCTGAGTTGGCACCCATGTAACAGAGTTTATATTGTGTGATATTCCACTTGCATATCATGAGGCTTAAGCTGCCTTTGTTATTTATGGCCCTAGGGTGCCCTCTCTCAGGCATACATATAGTCAATAGGCAGCCTTCATGCTTTGCCAGTTTATAAGAGACATGCCTGAGGTGAGTTGTGGAGCACAGCACAGTGTACAAAATGCATTTATTAGTGTTTGTATTCATGCGCCTGTGACATGGATCCATACCACAGGTTCACCGTTGGTAAATTGCCGTAGGGATACTCCTTATATGGACATCCTGGTGGTGTGTATTTACAGGTTATGGCTTCATGCTACAAAATGCATTTTTTCCTCTACTTATGTGTTGTTGAGTCAGAGGTCTGATTACATTTTTCACATTTTTTAACTTTGAGACCAGTGTTGTCATGTACGACAAAAAGAGACACGTGTTATTCAAAGTTAAATAACTTTTGAACCGTGTATCATAAACACTTATTTTTTTCCCTCTGAAAGACACATGTTGTGATGTTCCAATGACGCCATCCACGCCTTTATAGCTCTTACAGAGTTTTCTTGCAAGCCTAGAACTTGGTAAACCTTCCGGGTTCTTTAAAGATTAAATCTTCACCTGAAATTTCGATATTGGAATGCATTGCAAATAGGCTGTGACAACCAGTGGCAGGCTCTTCTGTCGTCACGTGATGCTTTGCTAAGAAAACTTTAAACCTAAAGAGAGAGCCTTGATGACTCCTAACAGAGTGAAATTAACACAGAGAGGCTGTGATTTGTCCTTCAGAGTCACTGCACTTTAAATGATGAAAAAGAGAAAGGACTTTTTTTTCTTAAAATCTGAATATCTTAAATACTTTCTGTTACAGAATTATCTATTAAATTGTTTAGTCCCAAAGACAAGTTTGTGCAACAAATAACCCTTATTAATGTTTAATGGTTTTAATACAAAAAACTTGAGATTTGATTTCCGATTAGTTTTTTCTTTTATTCATGTAGTCCAATAACATTTTCAAAATTCAAGTGACATTACTGCAGCACACATATTCTTAAAGCCCAGGTTGTCCTGAAAAAAAAAAAACATATTTAGAGCTTAAATGTGCACCAAGGTTGATTTTTAACAAGCTTTTTAAGAAAAAAGTCTCAATTTAACAGAGAGAAAGACAGCCAATTGTAGCGAGAATACTCACAATGCTGGAAGGAATAGAGGAATATTCACCCTCTGCCATGACTTCCAGTCATCCAGTGAGACCATGGGTGAGTCTGTCAGTGCATCTGTTGGCACCAGCAGGCAATGCTTCCACCATTAAAGTCCACCCAAAGCGAAGCCAATGCTTTGCCTGACCGCGTTTCCACCCCACAAGGGAAGGAGAAATCGGCAAATGCCGTGGTGGGGGGTACATGGGGACAGATCGAGGAATTTTTTTAAAGAATTCTTCACTATTGGGAGATAGGGCTAATGGCAGAGGTCTGCCCTCTTTGAGTGTTTTTTTTTAGTTGCAAGCAACACGGTAACAAGCAATGAAGTGTGATAGCCTTCTTCATAATCATTCAAGCGTTGGTATTGTGGTAAGTAGCACGTTAATATGAATTGTTAGCTCAAATACAGCCTTAATAGGGTTCTGTCATTAATTTCAATGAAAGTTTTTTTGTTTTTTGAGACATAAAAACTGTCAGAAAAAGTAAACTGAACACACGCAATACGTGGATTTGATAACTTTTATCCTCTATCACTTTTGACTCCCTATATTTCTATAAAAGTTTGCATAACAAGCCCTTTTTGCTCTAAAGTCAGCTGAGGATTTGTTTTTCTTTTCTAAAATTTGCCCATGAAATCAATAAACTGTGGTCGTGTTGTTCTGTTTGGTTCGTGTAAGTGGTGTTGCCATGCCTGGTTGTCACGCTTCTCTTTGGTTGAATGTAGAACCAACACAGAGCAAATATCCCTCAGATCAGTCAGTTTAATTCAAGAGAACATTAGCTTACAGCATTGATATTGTGAATGTAGCATGAGCCTTTAGCTAAGGTGCATCCTTGTAGAGCTGCTAGCTTGTCTGTAGACTTGTAAAATTAGATGCACAGTTCTTATTGTTCATAAAGTTTCTCAAATGTTCTGGGGGAAAGCTACAGCGTGTAGGTGGGTTGATGAAAAGTTCACCAACTGAGTAAATTTTGGCACTTCCTCATAAAGAAAAGAATATTGCACTAGTTTAATATTGCAGATTCACCTCAGGTTACGCGAGGATGCTAATTGGCTGATCCACTTCCCTAATAGACAGCGCGCCTGTTTGACGCCTTTCACACTGAAGCGTTTGCTAAGAAAAGATCTGCACTTGCTTGGGAGTCTTGATTCAATTTGGACTAATATCAAGAGCAAACACTGGGAAAGTGGTTTATCACTCTTTGAAGAAGATCTTTGGAGTGAGGATGTTTGTTTGTTGAACAAGGCCACAGAGGATTTCTGTGTCAGGGTCGGAGCGTTTCTGTTGGCGTCAGTGGGAAGTTTGAGTTTGCAGCATCTCTTGGGCTAAACAACTTCCACCCACTCAGTCAGAAAACTCCGGGAGTTTTTTTTTTTTACTTCTTGGTTTACTTTTCCTCCACTGTATTTTCTCTTCCTTCCACCACCTCTCACATGTAAATGTTCTGCATTTCATTATTGTTGCTTCTGTGAATACATGCAGGCTGCTGCACATATCGTATGCTTGAACAGAGAAAACTATTTCAGTGCAAGGTAGCTTATGTTGAATCATTGAATGCAGATATGTGCATGTATTATGCATGATAAATGGTGTGCACTTTACATTTGTATAGACCTAAAGGCTTCTCTAAAGAAGTGCCTTTATCACTTTTTGTTTACAATTTCTGATTTCCCCTTGATAGATTTTTTATAATAATTATAAATAAAAGAGTGCCTTTTTAGTGTTAAGTTTAAATTAGTAATTACAAATTTAAAAGTGCTGTTTGACCTTTTTTTATATCTTAACAAAGTCTCTGAAAGTTATCTAAGTCTAACATAATTAAAAATGAGCGTATTACTTTGAATTTCCCAATGATGTTTCTAAATGCATGATGGCAAAATAAACGTGTTTGTCTTTTTTAGCAGTATCTCTGAAGGTCAGCTGCTAAATCATCCATCCATCCATCCATCCAGTGATCTATCCATTCATCCATCCAGCGATCCATCCATCCATTCATCTAGCGATCCATCCATCCAGCGATCCATTCATCCATGCAGTCATCCATTCATTCAGTGATCCAGTGATCCATCCATCCATTCATCCATCCATCCATCCATCCATCCAGCGATCCATCCATCCATCCATCCATCCATCATCCAGCAATCCATCCATCTATCTATGCAGCGATCCATCCATCCATTCATCTAGTGATCCATCTATCCAGTGATTCATCCATCCATTCATCCATCCATCCGGCAATCCATCCATCCATCCATTCATCCAGCCAGCGATCCATCAATCCATCCATAAATGTAGCCATCCATCTAGCGATCCATCCAGACATCCAGCAATCCATCCATCAATTCAGCGATCCATCCATCCATCCAGCGATCCATCCATCCATTTATTCATCCATCCACACAGCAAACCATCCATCCATCCATCCATCCATCCAATCCCAGATGTCATTCGGCGTGAGGTGAGGTGAAGCTCATGATTTTCATTTCCCTTCTATAAATACATTTTCACATGCTTTCTCTCTGTAAGTGAAGGAGGTATATTGTCTCTGATGATGTTATTTTGGGGGGTGAAAAATTTGTGAAACCCTGGTCTAGACTTTACTCTATTGTTATAAGGACCCAGCATTACTCACCATGAGCTCAGCACTGGCAACACTGAGCATCATTACAGTGGCAAGGAAAACCTTCCCTGCAACGGGCAGGAAATTCAAGAAGCTCACTGTTCAACATGAGTCTGGCTCTGCTCAAGGTTTAGGGAAAGGTTTGCTAAAAGTTGCTAGTGCTGACCTCATGGTGGATTAATGTTGGGTCTTTATAAATGATATAACAAAGAGAACAGTCTAGACCTTGTAAGGTGTCTTGAACTGGCCCTACACAAAGACTGATAGATATATGTTTGTCAGATGCGCATTTTGCAGCTGTTGTAGGTATATTTTATATCATAAATATTTTCTACTTTTCTATAATGTGTTAGACCTCACATAGCTGTCCTTATATGGCCTGCACTTCCTCTTCTAAGGCATAATTTCAGGCCACGCCAGTGTATCATTGCAGCACTCGTTTAAATGATGAATCTAAAAGTCAGCATCATAAAATTAGAACTGTCAGCATTAACGCGTTTATCACGATGTAATTAAGGTACGTAATTAGTACATTAATATTTTTTAACAACCATGCTTTATTGTCCCTTTCCAAACACTTTGGGTGAGCCAATGCTTCATCTCCCTGCAGCCACAGTGATGTAAAATAAGCCTACTACTGCTCCTTAATGTCTCGTTTCACTTTACAAAAAAAAAAAAAAAAAAGACTCACAGACAGCTCAGTGGACAAGTCAAAACCATCCGCACCTTGTGACACAAAACATTTCCTCTTTCTGTTCCCTTAATAATCCTTTCTCTGTGGTTAAATCTATGTCAATATCTTTGATAAACCCAAAGTTTGTTATCTTCTTTCAAAATAAAAGCGGTGTGTATCCAAGCAGGAAGTCAGTTACCTTTACTTTGAGACTACAACAAAATAAAATGGAACAAAAAGACTTTTGAACACAAATAGAATTTTAAAACGAATCAACAAAAAGAGATTAATAACAACTAACTAAAGAAATTCTGAGAAACCTGGGGCTCATCTCAGAATTACTTTAGCTAGTAATCTCCTTTTGTTGACACATTTTAAAATTCCAATATGGTTCCCTACTTTTTAAGATCTGTTGCTGCCATCAGAGTCAAAATGAGCAAATGTTCAGATTTCTAATTTTCAACATTTGATATGCTGTTAATGTTTTTCTGTAAATGAATTTTTTTTTTTTGTTTCGAAAATTGCAAATCATTCGATTTTGTTTTTAACAACCCCAATCCCAGCTTTTTTGGGATTGGGGTTGTACCTCTTACAGGATTATGACCTTACTATTAGTTCTCCATTTTTCCCATTAATGTAACACACACTGAATGTCGATGGATGCTTTCCAAAATGTAGCTAACAATAATATGTTTTCAAACATATTTAGGTAAAGGTTAAGGTTTGTTGACCTCTGGAATGGAGGTTGCCGCTAACGGTAACCTCAGCCCGATGTCGCTTCTTGTGATGACTTAAGCGGCACGAGGTACCGGTTTAGCCCTGGCCCCATTGCCGAACATGGCCGAAGGCTCTACAGACGGGGTCATCAAGTACATTTGCACAAGGGCCAGATTTAGTCTCAACAGAAACTCTAGGGGCCGGACTTTCAAATACACAAAAATTAAATATTTTGGTCTGATTGACATATTATTGAAGTAGTATTTGTATTTTCTTTTAAATCGCAGGACATTTTAGTCATTACCACTGAGTTCTATCCCTATTATCTATCATGCAGCAGACCACAAGGAGACAGGCCTGACAACAGAATTGACCGGGCCCCTGAAAATCCCAGAGAATGGGCCCTCCTCAATTGTGATTAAATACCAGTATTAACTCAGTATAACCCCTTTTTGCCTCTTAAACCCAGTTTTAGCCGTTCTTTAAACCAGTTTTCCCACATGTTTAATCCCCTTTGTGCCACTCTTATCAATTTTTGCCACTTTTTAACCTCTTTTCGTTACATTTTTTTTTTATAATAGTTGCAACTTTTAACCAATTTTTACCACCTTTCACCTAATTTTTGCTACTCTTTAACCCTGTTGCAACTTTCCTGCCAATTATTTCCCTTGTGTGCCGCTCTTGAACATCTTTTCACTAATTCACCTGACTATTTTTACTTGATTTTTGCCACTTTTAACCCTTTTTTGATACTTTGTGCCCCTTTTTGCTTCCTTAACCTAATTTTGGCCATTCTTAAACCCATTTAAACCACTTTTCATGTTTTATCCCCCTTGTGCCACTCTTTTATCCATTTTTTGCCACTTTTCATCTATTTTTGCCACTTTTTAACCTCTTATTTTATTACGTTTTTGAACTATTTTTCTAATTTGTAACCAATTTTCTGCCCCTTGATCCCTCTTTAACCAATTTTTGCCACATTTGAACCTCTTTTCACCACTCTTTCTGGTCATTTTTGCAGCTTTTCTGCCAACCTTAACCCTATTTTTACATATCTACTAATTATGACGGTAAATTTCTGTAAAACAGATTAAATGTTAAGACATAAAAACTATTTCAAAAATTAGTGTTTGTGGGATGGATTGAACAGCTGTAGACATTTAAAGTCTTAAAACCACAGCATCTTTTTTTCCTCCTTTTCTGAATTAAATGATCTTTCAGGGGCCAGACAGGGAGCTTTGGGGGGCCTAATATGGTCCCCGGGCCGCCAGTTGTTGATCAGTGCACTAATGTATGATGACTTTTTAAAGAATAACAATAAAACAATATTCTTTTAACGCCAAAACCAATACCCAGATGCTTCTATTTCTACGTTTAAGGACATTAATACAGAAATATTACAGAACCACTCAATACGCAGACGCACGTGCAGGCCCACTCATATTATTCTCCCTTTTTCCGTTTAACCTTCTCCTCTCACCTTGTCTCTCTCTCTTCCTGTCTCTCTATTTTCACACACTCTTGCGCTCACACACAAACTGCACACATTGATCCATCACTGCCTTGTTTGTGTCTCTGCTGCTGGATGCTTCACCTCTCTCTGACTGACGCATGCCCACAGCCTCGCTCCTCCTCTCGCGCGCGGTCCCCATGGTAACGCGCGGAGGAGAGAGCAGCTTAGCAACACGGATCCGGAGAGGGAGCATCTCTGGACCAGACAGCGCGGTGCCATCAATATTACACACAGAGGGCGAGGAGAGGAGAGCAGCAGCGCCTCAGGAAAACATCCTCAGTGGGTAAGTTTCACGGCTAATAGACGCTCTGGTTAAACTGAGAGGATCCGCTCAGTAGATCCTGGTTCCGCTCTGTTTGAGAAGAAGAGACTGTGTGTTCTTAATCGTAATCCCCTCCACCGATCTCCACAGTCACAATGAAGTTCGTGGTGGTGCTGGTGGGAGCGGGCACCCTGGCCTTTCTCGGCGCGGTCATCTGCATCATCGCCAGTGTTTATCCCCGTAAACGCGCCGCCCCTCTCGGCGACAACAGCACCCTGACATCGGAGTCGCTCCTCCAGCCTCTGGAGCCGGGGTCGGTGGCTCACGCCGGGCCGCTGGGCGCCCTCCACGGCTCCGAGTCCTTCGGCGGCGGAGGGAACGGGCTCGGCGGAATCGGCTTGGAGGTTCCCACTCTGAACGAGCTCAACCTGGGGGAAGAAACCGGAGGAGGGTCGGCGAAACAGTTCAGCTTCAGCCGGCTGATCTGCACACCTGTACCAGTGGGGGAATGCAAGACGAAAGATCTGAGGCAGCGGAGGGACGAGCAGCAGCAGCAGCAGGCGGATGACCCGTACGCTGCCGGGGATGAAGACTGGACTTACCTCCGGACCACCGCGGAGGAGCTCCGGCAGACCGTCCTACAGCAGAACGACCAGATCCTCATGGACCACAGGACCATCCGGGAGCTGACCGGGAAGCTAAGCGAGTGCGAGAGCGGCCTGGAGGACGAGAGAAACGTCCCAGAGCGGAGCATCGGCGTCTGGAGCGGGAACCGCCGCGTCATGGCCGGGGATGAGGTGAGCTCTTCGACGGCAGCGCAGCTGCAGACGGCGCGGGCTGTGGAGGAGCTCGCCCGGGCTATCATGGACCTGAAGGACCGCATTGAGAAACTAGAGGTAAGTTTAGTTGGATACGAGCTTGTAAAACTTTGGCAAAACCTGTTGTTCTCGCTGTTAATCCTCCTGCTCGAGTTTTGTTCCCAGCAGGAGATGGACCGCTACCAAAAGCATGAGTTAGCTAGTGATTCACAGTCCATTGACAAAATTAGCCAGCAGGGGAGAGCGGGAAACAACGAAACACATTTTAATCATGCATGAATAATTTTAAAACCAGCTAAGTGAGATTAATCACGATTTTAGACCAAAAACAAACACATTTCTGCCACAAATTTATGCCTGAATGTAGTTTCTATTGGCTCCCTTTTTCACTCAGTTGCACTGAAAACATTAAGAGTGAAATATTACTGAATGCAACATCAATAGGATTGACCGCAGGTGGCCAGAAGTTATTCTGAATACAATTAAGTCAATGCATTTCTGCTGGTAGATGATAAATAAGTCTTTATGTTTCCATATCTATCCATCCATCATCTAGGATTAAAGATTGATGCATAGAAACGGTACATGTGAATCTTTTAATAAAATATGTAAAAATATAAATAGTGTAGAGAAATATACATAAGCAGCATATCAACAGAACTGATAATAAATATTAGATAATAAGTATTCTGATACATCCGTAAAGTGATGTGCTTTTTATTTAATATTTTATATAAATTTTTATAGGCAGTTTCACCATCACGCAATTGCCTGAGGCCCTGTACTGCAAGGGGTCTCAAGATACGCTCAGGATGTGTGTGCATACGAGGTATATGTCTAAAATCAGGCTCAATAATCAGACATGTATTCTGAATGTAAATAAGAGGCCGAAAGTGAATAAAATAGCATCAGAGTAGATGTTGATTTCTCAGAAAATGTCCCCAGAGAGGACTCCTGGTCCCAACAGTGAGGTCTAAGCCCGCCAGAAAGCCCCCCAAAGTCTTCATAACAAGCAAATTGTACTTACTAATCCATCGGTTCATTCTGTCCTCATCTCTACCTGTGTGGTGAAAAAGCATACTGTGAATCATTGGCTCCCATCCATAGCTCCGGCTGCTTGATTATTGCAAAAATTAAAATTAGGATTATGTGATTACTCACTGGTTTGCAGCATCAGCATCACATGCATAAAAACAACCAAAAATACTTTCGAGGCCAAGATATCACAACAAAAGCTATGGACGAAACAAACAAAGCACAGCATGTGGCACAGTTTTCATTTAATCATGGTTATCCTGTTTCAATGATCGTGTGGAGCCAAAATTGTGTTTGAAATTGAAACTTGATTAATAGCCTTCCTCAAGGCTCTGGGACCCTCTTTAGGGGGTCCTAAAGATCTCTGAGGGGATGCAAGACTGTTTAAGTTTGCCAAAAGTACGATTTTCAAATTTTAAATAGTTTCGTTCACACAGCAGGAACAAGTGTGTTAAGGCTTATTCTGCTACAATTAAAACTAATGCTGTATTTTTCATATTATTGCAATTCATGCAATTTATGATTTGTGATAGAAGAAGAGATAATGCAAAGAATTTTTTTAAATTCCCCCTGACTGAGATGCATGTAGAGCTATTACAGTGTGGTGAGTTTGAGTTATGATGCTCTCCTAAGAGCTGATGAGCAGGCACTGTACGGAGTTATATTTCAGATTTGGGTATGCCCTGTAGTTTTCTGCTTGGTTACCTGAAAGGGATGCTTTAAAATATTGTGCTCATTTGTTTCAGTTGCTTCCAGCTGCATGGGGAAGGGCGTCATACTGATCTTTGTCTGGAACAAACAAATGGCCAAAACTAGCCATGAATATTGATACAGTTTTATTTTATCTGTGCAGTATGGGTGCCTTGAGCTCACGCAGTTCAGAAGAAAAATTTGCAATGCAGCAAGACCATTTTAGATCATTGGAGGGAACAGTTGCAGCGGTGAGAGCTGAGCTGTTGCAGCGTGAATCATGCCTGTTGATGGTGTTGCTTGCAGTTCAGTTTGTCAAGTTACCAACAGCTGGTTTTGGAAGGTATGAAAGGAGTTTCAACAGCCAGTCAGTGCTTTGGGGTTAGTATTTTCTCTGCTAACTAGAGGAAACACCAATCCCTCTAAACCAGTGGTTCTCAAATGGTTTTGCAAGGCACAAAGTATTGGTGTGCCATGGGAATTTGTACAACCATTACCAAAATACAACTGTAGACCAAAGAGGCTATTTTGTATGATATGGATATGGTATGCCTTGAGATTTTGCCTTGATCTTAGCCTTGCCTTGGGCGAGACAAGATTTAAAACTGCCCTTCTAAACGATGAAACTGCAGGAATAACAAGGGGAAACTGTCAAAGCTTGCAGCATAGGTCGGCATGAGCCTCTGGTTATTCCATTGAAGCAACAATGGATGGCACCAAAGTCTGGATCCTCTAGCTTTTTTATGGATGGACTTTTTTGGCGAAATCCAGCAAATAACCAGCTATTCCTGTCATAATTTCTATAGTATGCTACATGTCATATGCGGCTATGAGACAAGCTTGCATGGCAGAAATGGAAAAGAAATCATTGCTATAGGTACCATTCATCGTCTCCACCAGTTGCATAATTGCTAGTGTTAGCAGCTGCAAGTTTGAACCCCAAATATGAGAAGTTTCCTCAAGCCTGGCTAATGCTGGCTATAATGAGGTTACATGCCTCAAAACAGTGCTATGTTTCAGACAATAAAATGGTTGTTAAGATGGTATGAGGCTGAATTTGTAAACAAAGGCCGGTTTTCAAAGATAAAGAAATTTACTTACTTGCTGTGAAGGCACACCTTCTAAAGACGTCTGTGAAAACCATCCAAAACTGGTCAAAATTAGGAGGAGACACTCTGCAGGTGCTGTAGTCAGATGACTGGAAGCCCAACATTGTCAAGGTCTTTGCTATATTTAACCCTGCGTCAGACTGTCCCCCACTCTTCCATTCATTTGACAGCATTTTCCTTCATTGATAAGTTAAATACCCATGCTGGAGTAAGGTTTATGCTCCCCTAAGTAGTAGTGGAGGAGTAATCCTCTCAGATTTTCTATTTAGTTCACCAGAATGTAAGGATTCAGATTGGTAAAGTGCCCTCCAGGCTGCGGCAACATACCAGAGAGCTGATTTAAAGGCCTGCAGCAGTGTCGATCTTCATCATCTTAGGTGCCCCAATCTTTCTCATAACTCCCTCCCCATCTTTATCTTCCCCTCCCTCTTTTATCTTCACCTCATCTCTCCTCTGACAAGCAACTTGTGACACAGGCGCTCCTCATGTCTCGCGCACACCCCCCCCCCTCCGCTCTCGGGGGAAATCTTTCCACCTGCTGGTCCACCCTCTACCTCTGCATAAGAAAGCAGGATAGAGACATAAATAAAAGATGAAGCAGGCCGGACAGGAAGAGGGCTGGGCGGGGGGGGGCTTCGGGTTCTCGGTTTGTGTTTGTGCATGCGCTGAGATTGAGACACAGGGAGCGTATAAGCGCACACACAAACTGCTGCATCCCTGCCAGCCCCTCTGCGAGCACACTCAGTTACAAGGTTGTCTCCGTCTGTGTGAATTTATATCCTGGACGTCCAGATTCAAGACTGCCTCAGCAACTCTCTTGATATTATATATCGCCCTCGCAGCTTCGCATCCACAGCTACAGCAGCAATCTCTCTCTTTACTGCCGCTTCACCAACACCTTATCTTCAAAACTTCTGCTATGAATACTAATGCTGCTGCTGAGTTACTACCATCATCAATACAACACCTTCTACTGGGATGCGGTATCATTTACTCATTTACAATTCACTTTAAAACATTACGATGACAAACATGATGAGTAAACTCTTCAATGTGAGGAACTCCGGCTTTACTCGAAGCCTCTGTACTTTAAATTCATCTTTTGTGTGCAACCAACCTGCAGAAAATCTTCACAGTTATAATCTGATGCTAATGTAGCTCTCTTATTCTGCACAAGTCTGAGGAAGAGTGCAATGTCTTTGCTTATAACATGAATTCCACTCAAAAAGGGGTGCCAAAGTAAGCAGGAGTTGTCTAAAATGCCTTGTTAAGTTGTTTATTTTGCGCACAAATGCACAGTATTCAGTCCCCCTTGACTCTTTTTAATTCAGTCATGTTGCAGCCTGATGCTGCAGTTGGTAAAAAACATTTTATTCTCATTTTTTCAAATTGTAATGCACAAGCTCATGTCTCAGCATGGTGCTACAGAGTAAGCACACAGGCCAAAGAATTGGACAGTCAGTTGAACAGAGAAGTTTCTGTTCTTATCTGTTTTTTTTTTTAAGTATAAAAAAAATTTTGTCTGGCTGACTGGTTAAAGAACATGACCAAAGGTGCTGCTACTCGTGTGCACCGAAGGGCTGGAGAGGAGAGCAGCACACTTGTCTGGCAGGACTGAGAGGAACTGTTTAAATAAGAAAGACTGCAACACCATGGACAAACAAAGTGGGAATGTGAGCGATGATAATATAGATGTAACTGCAGTGTAATTTTCACTCTATTCTGAGTTAAATGACCTTACGTGTTGGGAGTAACTGGACAGATTTGACACATTCAGTGCAATTCTGTAGAGCAATGATACTCAATGCATGCCTCTTGAGCCACATGTGGCTCTTTTATGATGAATTGTGGCCTCTTTATGTCTTCATTTGAAATATTTTTTCCCCAGAAAACCTTTAAAGGTCAACTTTAACCTCAGAAATTATCCATTGCAAGTTATATTAATCAGTTTTTTCCCACTCTTGTACAGTTGGCTTTAATTGTCTTTTTTTATTTTTTTGTCTGTATATTTCGATTGCCCTTATTTGCATTTTTTTCCCTTTTTTCCTTTTTTTGCCACTTAATCCATTTGTGCTGCTTTTTAAGCCCAAGTTTGCCACTTCTTTTTTGCTCCTTTTCACCAGTTTTTGCTTCTTTTATGCTGCTTTTCACTATGTGCATTTTTTTCCCTTTTTGCCTTTTTTTGCCCCTTCTCGCACATTTAAGCTGCCTTTTTTCATTGGATGACACTTTATTCCCTATTTTTGCCACTTTTACCCATTTTAGTCTCTTTTCCCTCCCATCTGAACAGTTTGGGCCTGGTTAGAAAGTGACAGGACCAATCAGTGACGAAGGGCAATAGTTTTGGGCGTGGCGTAAGCTTGACGTAAGCAAGCAGCAACAAGAGGCCGGTGAAATTTTGGCAGAAGACATTAGCGTGGATGCTGCTAAAGCGTAAATTTTATCAGAACTTGATGACATTTCTTCGTTAAAAGAAGAGCAAAGAACAGCAGTGAGTTGTTTTCTTTCAAAAATGACAAAAGTTGCATACTGACATGTCTACAGTCACAATGGTTTGCATTATGCAGTTCTTTATAGAGTTTACTCCTCGGTTTGGGGCGATGACGTCAGGTGTCTTGTTGCTCGTAAAGATGTGACACACAGAACATTCATCCAATAACCCTCCAAGTTTTTCCTCAAAGGCTCTGCCCTTTCCCAAACGCTGTCTATGGGAGGTTTACCAGATGGATGTGTGAAACAAATCCGTCTGGCACGTCAGGTTAGTTTTGCACTGGGTAAATAACTGAAATTACAAACACCTCAAATTCATTTGTTTAGAATTCAGAGAAAGCATCAAATTTAACACTATGGGAGTTGAATTAGCACTGATTTTGCTATGGGGCTGCAAGGCGGCACAAGAGTTGCCTCATAGCAAGAAGGTTCCTGGTTCCTCCCACCACCATAGACATGCTCGTTAGGTTAATTGGTGACTCTAAATTGGCCGTAGGTGTGAATGTAAGCATGCCAAGTCTGCAACTGGTGACCAGCACAATGAGAACAGGGATCGGCTTTAGCCCCTGCGACCCTGAATGGTATAAGTGGTATGGAAGTTGGATGAATGTGTGTATATGTACAATGTTGGAATATCTCTGGTTCAGTATTGAAAAAATAATGTTAATAATAATTTAACACTGCTATTTCACAGCTGATTTTTCATCTTTAGTCACAAGTCTTCTGCTTAAGGGCCACTAAAAATGACCTGTGGGACACTGACACTGACCACCTTCTCATCAGAAGTCACGCCCCTTCTTAATTTTGATTGGCCATTGAGGGAGAAGTGACTTGACGAGTGCAGCACTGTAGCAACAGCTGACCTGTTTCTAACTGAGAGTCTGGAGATAAAAACAGCGGACAGTTGGGTTTTTTCATGCTGAGCATGGAGAACCTGGGCTGAATTGGCTTTGAATGGGAAATGAGAGCTGCCAGTGTTAATGCTTTCTTTAGAAATCAAAATAGATCTCGAATGATTTAACTGACACTGCTAATGTACTCATGAGCATCTGTTACAAGTGTAAGGTTACCCCTGCCAAACAGTAACATGATAACATAGATGTTTTCTCCAGAGCAGCACTCAAAGTGCCCTGTTTGTCAATTTTGTCCTGGTATGTTGCTATATTTGGATATTCTAGTTGATTTTTTGCTCTTGTCTTAAATGTCAAGAATCAGGAGCTAGATTTCCCATGTGTAGTAGCATAAAAAAGCAGGGTGCTCTTTAAATGTCATTACACACTCTGATATTCCCTTTTATTACTCTGTTCTAATGAGGGTTTAAAGATCAAACACTTGGCTGTCTAACGCTGTACCTGGATCAGACTTGAGGATATCGGCCTTTTCCTTCTGCACATAAAAAGAAAACCATCCACTCCAACAAACACACATCTTTAGTGAGTGCTGACGGGTGTCCTCTATCAACGATATTGATCAGTTTAATGAGGTATAATTTGTTTGGAAGCCAGTAATTGTCCTTTTTGGCTATTGATGTGCAGAGCTTGAGTCAAAATTCAATATTATGACTGAAAGTGAGCGTTGGTTTGTGCAAATGAGATTTTTTCCTCACCATAAAGTGGATAGAAGATGAGGATGAAACTACCTTGTCATTTTTTTATAATGATAGCATTGTTGTTAAGAACTCTTATCCATGAGTATAAGGGTATTAGTATTGATAAAATGCAACAATCTACATCTCTCCTTGTAACTACTGCTGCTTTTCACTGCAGAATGGTAGCACCATGATGGGAGATCCTCTATGCACCTGCAGCTGCTAGTTCTGCCGCTAACAAGCCTTAAAAAACATATTAAGACTTATTAAGACATTTGAGGTTTGGTTCTTAGCATCTCTAAAAGTCTGTAACACTACAGACCTTGGAAAGCTCTCCAACATAGGCAGAACCAGTTTTTTCCTGTTTTTTTAGATTTTGCCCCTCTTTAACACCATGTACAAGTTGTTGACTAAATGGATGTGAAATACACTTAATGGACTAAAATATTTGACCACCTTAAAATCACACTAACAGAGACTGCACTCTTCTAAACTAAACTCTTCCACTTTCTATAATATCACTTACAGATGAATGTGGAATATCCAGCAGGGATGAAGTTGCATGAACTATCTTAGTGCAAAGGTGGCATTCATCACAGTGCTATAGTTGAAGTAGGGCTGAACGATTTGCAAAAATGACCTAGCTGTGATTTTTTTCCCCCAATATTGCATTGAAAAAAATTGAATTATTTCAGAAGCAATTAATCCATAGTAGCATGAATCTGAATATGGGGGTGCAACAAGCTATAAAGGAGGCAGCTGGGGTGGGGGAGGTGAAGCTTTACTACTAGCTGATTGCAGCTGGGGTATGACTTTCGTGAAGTAACGCTACGCTTCATCAGTTTTATTTAGAATACGCTTACTATTTTTGCTCATATTGCAAATGTGATGGCTTTTGCTTTGCTTTAAGGACATTATAATTTTATGTCACTCATTTTTACAAAAAAAAAAAACCCATACATAAAACATGAAAAGGAGGATTTTTGTAAACCATTTAAAAAATGACACCTGCATAAAATCTATGCTGCAGAAAATTGATTTATTAAACTGGTATTTGGACACATTTTAAGTTAAAGAAATGCAATTGCAAGGATCACAAATTTTGTGGCCAAATACTTTTGTCCATATAGTGTATAACCCATGCAGCTGTTGTGTGGAACAGTCTATCTGGCTGGCTGGGTAGTCAAAAATCATGTCCCATCCCTATCAGGCTTGTTAGACCTGATGGTAGAGCATTAGAAGAGGTCAGAAGGTTTGTTGCACTGTGGGAAATGAGCGTCTGTACAATATAGCCAGAAAATCGATTCAAGCACTGCTAAAAAATCTATTATCTGCCATTTCCACCACTTTAAAAACCTTCTACAAAAGCCAAGCCATATTTTCTGCCCTGGATGCTTTCATCATTAAATCCCTGATAAACACATTAGCTGTTTACCGGCATCCCTTTGTATCTCTGACATTCTCTTCTTTGTGCATTTTCATCTTTAAAGTCTGAACTATATTCACATCCTTTATCTTCTCTGCTTCTGTCACAGGCAGAAATCGGCCCCGCTGCATTGAATCTCACCGACACACCTGCAGGTACCGGCAGCAGCAGCAGCAGCAGCAGCGGCGGCGGCAGCAGCCCAGCAGGAAACGCCGGCAAGGCTCCCTCTCTGCCCTCCAGCGGTGCTTCCTCCCCACCTGTGGCAGCCCCTCCAGGAGGCCGCCGCCCCGCCTCCCCCGCTTCCCCGGCTCCGAAACCTCCCTCCAAGGCCTCCCCTGGGCGCGGGAAGGGCACCTGGAGGGTGGAGGACCTGGAGGGGGAGCTGGAGCGGAAGATAAAGATGCTGGAGAAGGAGCGTCAAGCCATGAGGAAGGAAACGCAGGGCCAACACGAGAAAATCAACCAGGGCATTGACACTGTCAGCCACCGCGTTACTGAGCTGGAACACAGTGAGTCGGCGGGGGAGTAGAGTAGGAGGTGGAGGCAGAGAGACATGGTTGAATAAGTGAGAGGAGGGATGTATGGATGAGCTGGTGCACACAGGGAGGTTAACAGCTGCATTATAAGCCCATGTACTCCATAGAAAAGAAAATGAAACTTTAATGAGTGCTATGGGTGAAATGGGTCATGGCAGCAGTGGAGAATAAGCAGTAGATTAAAATAAGATGATTAATGAGAGCTGAAGGTTGTGAAATGTCAAACAGGCCTGTAGGCGGGGAATAAATTAAAAGAAGAAGAAATTCTCTAAAATCATTTGCTGCTTTTAACTGTAACCTTTAAATCTTTATAATCATAGGGGGATTTTATTAAGAATCTATATTTTACGGTTGACAGGTAAATCACGAGGGTTTTAAAAGATATATGGTGGTTAAATTTCATCTACCTTTAAATCAAGTCACCTGGAGGCTCGCTAGTGATTCAGGCGGTGAAAAGGGCTCGATAAAGGTGAGAGGAGTTTGATAAAAGCAGAAGTGGAAGTCTAGATGAGAGATTGGGAATTCATAAAGTGCCAAGAGGAGGTTAAAAGGGAGAAAGAAAGCACTTCTGTATTCTCTTTTGAGTCATATCTGTCTCCCAACTCTGTTTCTATACATCCACTTTGCCTAAAGAGCAGCGGCGCGGCCTCATGTTAGAAGCTCATCATTAGTGCTTGAGCTGTGTGCACAAACAGACAGGGACAAGAGAGAAGAGCAATACCAGTAGTTGTGTATTCATTTGCGTTCTCCATTTTCCCTCATCTCTCTCTTTGTGATATTCTTTTCTTCATCTGTGTCTCCGAAGCGCTGACAGAGCCCTCGTTCCCGGATGGCTTCGTCCTCTCCTTCCCCATGAGGACCAACTACATGTACGGCCTGGTGAGGAAAGAGATTACAGAGATGTATGCCTTCACTGCCTGCGTGTGGTTGAAGGCCAAAGAGGGGGGCATTGGGACCCCCTTCTCGTACTCAGTGCCAGGGCAGCCTAATGAGCTGGTGCTGCTGCAGGGAGTCCACAACCCCGTGGAGCTGCTCATCAATGACAAGGTAGAGGACATGTATTATTCATGATATCTTGGGATTTGACCACACCTTAAGGTGTTTAAAGACAAGTTTGGCTGAATAAAGTGCCAGCGATTCTTGACTGCTTGAATATTAATGACTTTACACAATTAAAGTTTAGTTCCTGGTAGGCAAATCGAACAAGGGAAACAGTTTTCAAAGAATACTCCTATTTGTTGTTGAAATATGTCCAATTTATGATTAAATTGTTTTGATTAAAGCTTTTTTTTACCCAACTTATATGAATAGAAAGCAGATTTAATCTTTATTTGTATTGCACCAATGCATAACAAATGTTAACAGGTTTAGTCTTTGCTGTATTATTTGCAAAGATCCCACATTAATCCACCAGCAGCACAGCACTCAGCAACATTTAGCAAAGTTACAATGGGGACAAACTGCCTTTTAGTAGGCAGAATCTGAATCATGCTATAAAGCCATTTGTTGAAGGGGTTGGAAAGTGGGACAGAGGGAGATGCAACAAGAGAGCAATGGATAGAAACAGAAAAACAGAGAAGCAACAAAAAATAAGATAGATTTATGGCTACAATGGTAAAAGTGTATTTGGTATTAAGCCGGATTTATGCTTCTGCATTAAAGCTGCACCATAGCCTATGGCTTAATTCAGTGTAGCCCTGAACCAGGGGTAGATTCAGGATGTTTAAGGGGCAGGGGCGTAAACAATTAAAGGGCACCTGCTGTAAGTGTTGGGGCACCAGTGCACATTTGTGTTGAAATACTTAGACATCCTAGATTAAATGACTTTGATTATATGGTTATATCTACCACACCTTTGTTCCAAAAAAGACAGTTTCTATGGTGGCCAGAAAGTCTCAATTCAAAATGCTTTGCAAAACAGGTGCAACACTAATGCGTATTTGAAACACTTTCCATATATGCTATATAAATCCAATGAGAGTGTTTCAGAGGGAAGGTTGTTGTGGAAGGACTCCAAGACAGAGCTGAGAGAGGAAGTTAACCATCAGTTTGCTACAGGTATCATAAATATCATTCAGTGGCATCAGATTAATGTTCCCCTTGTGAAGTTCTTTGTGTTTCTGTTTATGCAAACGGTTTGAATATGCATTTGTGCAGTGCCTGCCTGTGTTTGTGTTGTAGCTATTTTCACATGTGGGTATCGCAACCTAAAATCAGACTGTTATGCAGTATTACAATAATATTCCCATTTTTACACATGGTCCCTTTAAACTGAAGTTTGAATTGAAATTTGGGTTGTGATTTTTCAGAAGGTGGTGGTGGGTCCTGAACAGCCGAGAACCACTGCCAATAGGAACTTTTCATATTGTGTCCACAACAAAGGAACCTTATAGGGCTCCATATTAAGTTTTCTCCACTGAAAGGGCATCAAAGAGGGTATTTTAGTATGTTTTATATACAAAAGGGATATGAAAGAGGGCACTTTACCATGTTTTATGTACCTGAAGGATCTTAAAGAGGGCACGTTCCACATTTATGTTCCGTGGTGCATGAGAGAGGGCACTTTATGCTCCATAGAGAAAAGAAAAGGCACTTTACCATTTTTATGTACAAAAGGTGCATCAAAGACGGCACTTTATCCTGCTGTAAGGTACCTTAAGGACATTAAAGAAGATAAGATTAATGTTTCTGTTCCTTAGGGGCATGAGAGAGGGCACTTTATCATGTTTTTTGTATGATAGGGGCAATTAAAGAGTGCATTTTTTCATGTTTATGTACCATAAGGATGGAAGAGGCCACTTTATCATACCTTAGGGGCATTGAAAAGGGACATTTATCATGCTTTATGTGCCATAAGGGCATAGAAGAGGCCATTTTATCATTTTTGTGTACCGTAGAAGCGTTTAACATGGCACTTGGACTACATTTTTGGAAAATCATGGTAACAGTTGTCAGGGAAAAGTCAACCCCACCATCTTGACGATCATCGCCTTCAATGCTATGCCAACATTTTAGCCAACATGTACCTTCTTTAAAAACTTTTTACAGGTTAACACGATGCAGACTGGAAGCCCTGTGATTGGCCTGCTCAGTAGCACCATGGGAAGCTGTGGGTTACCGCCAGTTTCTGCCTACATGCATATTGTGTGCACTCTAGAGTGAGATAAATGACTGCAGATGGCAATAAAACAAGTTAAATCTGGCATCTGAAAATTTAGATGTGTATTTCTTCTTCCATATGTCTCTCTCAGTGGCCAGAACAAAGCAAGAATATCATTCACCCTCTGCCACGAGCTGATTCAGCGGCTGTTCTTTCTATCTCCACCAGTGTCTCCTGTCTTTTCTCCTCTGTAATAACTGCAGTATAACCAACTGATTATGCTGCTTTTAACATTAGCAGCTATAATCATAATGAATTGGAGAGGGCTGATTGGAACCACTGAACAGGAAGTACTATTCAGTTAATCCAACTTCTTTTTCATCCCATGTATGCGGATTAAAGTTGATAAAAGGTTTTTTCTTGGCGCACCATCGCCTGAACTCTTCATGAGTATCGATCTCTTTCAAAGCCCAACCATGCAATTCACTCAACTCAACCAGGACTGAAATACCCTCCTTTCCTGTTTTTATCCTTGCTGCAGGAAAGGTAGAACTAAAGCAGAAGATGTCCTTGAACAGAGCATAAATTATTTAAAAATACAAGATGGAAACATAAAAATCTAAAGGTAATGATTCACTGCAACATAAACACTTCAGTGAAATGACAATATACCTTTTCATCTAAAAATAAACCCCCCAAATGTGCTGAGTATAAAAGAACCCTGTGTTATTGTTTTATCTTTCCCATTTATACTATGTTTGGCCAAAGCAAATAAATGTAGCTGCAGAGAGACAGGAAGGAGGCAACCCTTCAGCGATGCTTTATGTACTGTATTACATTAACACTCACAGAGAGGATAGAGGGTTAGTTCTGGGGCAGGGGAAGGCTGGGGATGATCCACCAGGTGCTGTTATGCCAACATAACACACCAATTTGTCCACATCCTGCTATGATTACAGCCCACAGTGGTCCGATATCCCATCATAATGCAAGCTTGATGTGCCATATATCAGGGAACTTGAAATCACTTATCCCTCATTGTAAACAAGAGGTATTGTCTCTTTGTTTTCTAACCCGTAGGTGGCGCAGCTGCCTCTGTCCTTACCCCAGGATGAGTGGGCGCACATCTGTGTCAGCTGGACCCTGAGAGATGGGGTGTGGAAGGCCTACCAAGGGGGGAAGATGAAAGGGAGGGGAGAGGGACTGGCTGCGTGGCATCCAATCAAACCAGGAGGGGTCCTCATACTGGGACAGGAACAGGTGAGACATATGGACAGATATATTAACAAATGAAGAAATGGATGGTATGAATGAATAGATGAATTGATAGAAGGAGCATGAAATGAACATGAATGGATGAATAGAAGGAAATGTACACGAATGGGTGAAAAATGGATGGATGAATGGATGGATGGATGATGGATGGATGGACAGATTGACAGACAGGTGGACTGTTGGATGGATGGATGGATGGACAGATGGATGGACGGATGGATGGACAGGTGGATGCACATATGGATGGATGGATGGACAGATGGACGGACAGGTGGATAGATGCACGGATGGTGGCTGGATGGATGGAGGAATCAATAGATGGATGCATGGATGGGCAGACAGGTGGATGGATAGATGGACAGATTGACGGACAGGTGGATTGTTGGATAGATGGATGGGTGGATGGATGGATGGATGGAATGATCAGGTGACAGATAAATTATTAGATAAAAAGCAGGGATGGTTAATGAATGCATGCTCAGCATGGATACTGTTTATTAATAGAATTGCAGAAGGAAAGACTAACAAATACATAACAACAAATACATGTTTGGTTGACTGGGTGGATGACTGGAGAGGCAGAGAGGAACAGATGTATCAGCACTAGATCGATGTAGAGTGGTGGACGAAAGGATTCATCGACAACAGATTGATTCAAAAGTGTGGGACATGAATGCATGTTGAACTGGTGCCAACTTGATAGTTGGCTGATGAGGATTGGGGGGGACAGATATTTCACTAATTAGATAGATAAAAGGATGATGGATGAATGCATGAACTAAAGCAGAATGGGAAATGAATGAGTACATCAGCGAAAAACAATGAAAAGATGAGGGATATTTGAGGAATGGAGGGATCAGTGATAGGAAAGTCAAAAATGATTGCACGTTTGGACGGGTTGAGAGAGAGATAACTGGATGCATCACCAATAGATAGAGAGGCTGGATGGTGGTTGAACGAGTAGCAGATAGGTGAAAGGATGTGGATTGGATGTACAGGTGAATGGATGGGTGATAAATGGATGCATGCATCAATCTTGAATGGGCAAAATGAGGATACATTACTTGTGTGTACAGATGATGGATGAATTTATCGATGATGCATGGAATAACTTGTGGATGAAGGGATAATGGACAAATTGATGGATGCATGGATGAATGGATGGATGATTCTTACATAAGAGTAAGGTTAGATAAAGAAAGGCTATTTTAAGGCAGCACCATTAACGATCACACAGAGACAGACATGAGTCTAATTGTGTTCATCCTCCTGCTGAGCTGCCTCTGTCCTTCATTAGCAAGACACCCATATTATGTAACCGTTATGAAATCTGGCATTATCCCTCCTCCCTGGTGTCAAAAGAACAAGCCAAAGCTCATTCTGCAGCCTGTTGTCATCTCACAAAGGATGAGAAGTAGAGGGCGAAGGGTCTAATGCTACAAGATACAGCAGTGATGCAACAAGACTTGATTTAATGGAGATTCTTACAGCGAGAAAGCAACTACTTTCATAATCCCTTTTGAGGATGAGTGATGAATTGTTGTTTTGCAGATGTAGAGAAGAGATTTTATGGGAGAAATCTCAGAACATCCCTGTGAAAACGGTACTGTAAAGGGAGATAAACATTTTAATCTTTCACATCTAAATCATCTAAACATGGTATTTCTGTGTATGGATAAAGCCTTCCCCTGCTTTTCTAGTCTAATTCTACCTAGAAGAAGGAAAACAGTAATACTTTCTGTTCACCACTTGCCTGAGAAGAGTGTAGCTGGGATTATATCCCAATTCTTTCAATATTATGTTCATATCTACCAAAAAAAAGGATTATATCGGGGTATATTTTGATGCCCAATCCCTTATTACCCAATATTATAGGGGCTCATTTAGCTAGCCAAATAATTAATCGCCCAGTCCCTTAGTAGTCCGCATGAGAGGTAGTGGCCAGTTAACTTATTTCTTAATATTTTTAATCCATATCAAGTGCTCTGTCTAAAGAAAAGCCCAGTCAACTGCCACTAGAAACCGTTATTTATGATTAATTTATACTCCATGCTGCCATATGCCATTTGACCCAAAGGTAAACAAGAACAAACTGATAGCTTTGATAGCACCCCATAGGAACAGTGGTTTAGCAGGATTTTGATCTAGAAAATGGGGATAAAGTTGTACGTAGGCTGTCAGCCTCTTCTCCCATACAACAGAAGAACAACTAACATGAGCTATTTTCTGCAAACAAAGTTAGCATTGTTTATGTTGGATAAATATTGCTTAATTTTGTCTGTAAACCTTTTCCCCAGAATGACAAGAAACTATCTTTGACAGCATTTTTCTAAATTCATGTTCAGCTGCAGTGTGGCCTTTCATCTGTAAATGTCTATGCAGAGGATAATGCTGATAATAATGTCAAATTAACTGCTGTTAATCCTCAAACAGCCTGAAATATGTGCACAATCTGACATAACATTTTGATTAGGTAATGACTAAAGCCTACCATCTTTATTTACAGCCACTGTAGAATATCATCAGTGACACATCAAGAGGTGAAATAAACAGTAACGTGAGAAATGAAGCTACTCTATTGTTGGACGGTTGAAATTAACCCGATGGCATGAGTATTGGCATACATATCTGAGGGATATTATTACAGATAATACACTGTTAACACCGGCTGACACTGAACAGCTGGTAAAACTCTGCACCTCCTCATCCTTCAATTTATCCTTATTTTGTATACATACACCATTAAAACTGTATTTAAAGCAGACGTCAGACCTTATAGAAGTGAGACTGGAAGCTGTAACTCATGCCAGGGTTGGAACTATCTCAGCAGGCGATACGTCATCTCAACCTGTGGTAGTACGTTAACGACTTTGTGAGTCAAAAATGTACTTTCAAATTAGACTTTCTTTGAGTTTACACTTGGCTGGTGCAGCCCTGTGCCCAGTAAGTTTAGAAACTGAACTTTACCCAGCTAGTTTCACTGTTATTGAAAACTAAAAACCCCTTTTGGCATGACTAACAGGCTATAAACTAAATTTGACCATAATTTCTAAAGGTATTTACACAGCTGGGCCCTTTGGAGAAGTTGTTGTGGAAAGACTTAACATTCATGGTTCAAGTTAGTTATCCTCATCACTTAAAGCTTCACTTTTGCCAAGCTGGTTGTGGATCTTAAAATATTGCTGTTAGAATTTCTCTATGGACCCTGTTTGGTGTGACAGTTTACATTTTCATGACAGACATGTGCAGCTAAAGGTCGCCAGTTAACATAGTCCCAATTTAAAGTGGTCAGAAATGTCTCTTTATTTACCAGATATGTCATTAAACAAAAAGTATACTAAGAAACTTTGCAAGGACTTTTCAGCAGCTGTTGACAACAACATACTGTAGGCTCAAAGTCACCAATTAACAAGGTCGCATATGTCACTGTAACACCACCAGAGCACTGAAACCTCCCCACTCTCAGGCACCGATTCACAGGTTTGTTAATGTGTGTATTTTTCTAAGTGGTTTCTCATCTACCCAACTGTTGATGAGACATTCGCCCTCCTCACCGCTCCAAGTCAACCCACAACCCATTTTTTGGCAGGTTAACTAGCTAACTAACGCATTAGAGCTGTTTTATAATGCAAAATGTGACATTTGTCTACCAACGCAGTGGGAAAAGGAGTGCTGTGATGTGACGGTGGAAGGACAGCCTGGCGTTGGTGTTTGCATTGGCTGTAAAGACGTAGACGTCTGTAAACACAAAACAATCAAAAAAAAAAGCAAAAATATATCATTTATAATCTGAAATGGAAAAGAGTAATTGAGATGATGATAGAGTAGTCCAGTATCACTCCCTGCTCACTAGAGTCACCAAGCCCAAACAGGTGAAAATAAGCCTCAGGAGTTTTGACAGTAGAGTTGAATAGCGTGATAGCAACACATTTAAACATAACTGCATTGAATTTTTCATCTTTAAATAATAAAGACTTGAGCTGAAACTAGAGAGGAGCTGTCATGTGGGACAGGTGTTGTGTTGCTACTGACTATAAACCATAGATCACTCTGACAGCAGAGGTTATTTTCTGCCTGCCTGTAAACAGATTCTTCACTTATTTACTTATATATCAGTGTTGTGAAAGTTAAGATCCACCAGGCACTCCTGTTCTCTAGGGCTGCAGGATATTGGATTTTGTCTATATCTGATAAGAAAATACTTACAAATTCCTTTAAGCTGACACAATGCAGATAGTGATAGATGAAGACAAACCTTAAGTCCTCAGAATGCCTTGTATTGGCTAATATTTATAGCCAATATAGGCCCATGTTAACAACCAATACATGCCCCATGTTTACAGCAAATATAAACCAATATACATGCCCCATGTTTACAGCCAATATAAACAAAAAATCTATAGCTGATATAGGTTAATTTTTACAGCCGTTATAGGCCTATACTTCCAGCTAGATGATAGGACAATATTTACAGCCAAAATAAGCTGATATTAACAGCCAGTATAGGTCAATAAAGGCCAATATTTGCAGCCAGCTTAGGTTCATATTAACAGCCACTATAGGCCATTATAAGCCAATATTTAGAGAGTGATTATTATACAAATATTGGTTGGTATGAGTTTATGTTCACTATCAATTTTTACAGCTGATGATGTCCAGAATTTATAGCCAATATAGGCCAGTATTTACAGATGATTACAGCTTTTATCTACACCTGATATATCCAAAAAATTACAGCCAATATTTACAGCTGATTAAGGCCAATATTTACAGCAGTTTCTTTACAGATGATGAAATGATTGTAGTTATTGGACATTTTTTTCTGGCCATTTTGATAATTAACTTCTCAGCTAATATTTGCCAATACTAATATCATGATGATAATGTCCTGATGACATTGATTAGAAAAGTCATCATTTTTAAGCTTATCCCACTGAAAACTAGATTTGACTTCCAACTACCACTGAACTGTATGGTTTTCTTATTTTGTATTTCTAAACTCCGAAAGGCCAGCTCCTGTATTTACTGCCTTTATTTCGATGGAATTTTTCGCCCAGAAAGGGGAAGGACTGGAATCATTTGAGGGTTACCCAAATGGATTGCTCTCATCAATAAGGATGTAAGCACCCATGATTTACCAAGTTCCTGAAATAGTTTGTCTGTTCCTGGAAGTTTTTTTCATTGTGAAAGTTCTACTATATCATTGTGGCAAATGATTCCACTAAATCTTTATCTCTGCTTTTTAAAGAAGCATTCTGACATTCAACCCATCTGTTTTTTCCAACTCCTCTGGCCAAGGATACATTGGGCGGGCACTTTGATGCCTCCCAGGCCCTGGTCGGCGAGCTCTCCCAGTTCAACCTGTGGGATCGGGTGCTGAAGCCGGCAGAGGTGGCCGCCCTGGCCGAATGCAGCTCCGCAGCGCTGGGGAACATCGCCCCCTGGACTGACCACGACGTAGACGTCTACGGCGGTGCCACCAAGGAGTCCCTGGACCCCTGCCACGCTGCTCAGAGAACCAACCCTTCCAGCTCCAAACAGTGAAGGCCGACTGGAAGAAATCAGCCAATAGCGGTCATGTTTCATAGGTCAACTTAGGAGACGATATAGAAGATGTATAACGATGTATCACATTGGGGCTTACAGTATATTTGTTAGGAAGGGGAAGCTCGCCGGTGGACAGGAATATGTCACGGAGCTTATAAGGGGAGAAGAAAGTTATATTTGTTTTGTTGTAAGTGTTGGTGTCCACAATCTTGTGTTAACAGTAAGTTTAGCCACAGAATCACATTAGATAAGGCTGCATGGATGGGTCAGCGTGTGGCATGAACGGGACGATTATGGCAGCCTGAGGCATTGGCTCTGATTGGGTGTCCCACATTGTTTATGGTCATTTTCAGATGAACTAGTGGATCAAAAATGGTTGTTAGGGCAGAGAGCTTCAGCAGGTTTTCAATGATTTATAGAATGGACATTATAGATACCATATACATGGGTTTCTTAACTGTACAACAGAATGACTGAGAGATTTATCATTACGGTTGGTTCTGGTTAATGCTTTAAGGAAGTTCTGAAATGCTATCATGGTTTTATAATGGTAAACAAACGACTTTTTGTTGTAACTGTAAATGATCATGTTGAGAAATGTCTGTTATTTTTTTTTTACATTGCTTACCATGTGGTAAAACAGTGGTCTTATAAATGTATATTGTGTAATGTATCTTTGCTAACGTTGCTCTGTG
Source organism: Cheilinus undulatus (assembly GCF_018320785.1). Lineage (NCBI taxonomy): Eukaryota > Metazoa > Chordata > Actinopteri > Labriformes > Labridae > Cheilinus > Cheilinus undulatus. Next base: position 48,962,145 of record NC_054868.1, read on the forward strand.
CCAGTCTGCTCCCCATGCTGTAGCCTCTCACAACCCTGCAAAGCCGAGTTGTTTGCAAGAAGTGCTCCCCATCCACTTCTGAAATAAACACTTTATGTAAATCTTTGCACCATCCAAACACTTAAAACTGTGACAAACCTGAGCTTGAAAATGTGTGCTGTATCCTGGAAAGTCAACCAGATGGAGCGTACATGTATTTGCATGAGCAAAGTCACATTTCCTGTCACTTAGAAAACGAACTCAAAAGAGAGTAAATTACAAAGCTGGTGTCCCCGAAGTAACCCACAATCTGAAACTCACAAGCTGTCTCTGTGAATCAAATCCTCACCAAGGAGTCGACAGGAGTATATTGAGTCCTGTATTTAATATCAGACTCTGCTGACAGGTACAAAATACTTTTACATTCATTCTGTAAGCACAGAATAATGCTGTACTTTGATTGACGGGTCATCCCACCCAGCCTCATTTTTGTAGGCTTATTTTTTATGGGTTTCTGCATTTTTTGGCTGTATTCATCAGCAGTACGTTGTAAAAAGATGCTCAAATAACATCACTCACCTTTCAAATGCTTCACTTGGTAGTCTGTAATCACTGCAGGTGAGCTGCATGTGTGAATACCTGCTGTTGATGAGGTAGCATATTGCAACCATACCCTAGAGTGCAGGATAATATCGTTAGCAAGCAGCTGCAGGAAAATGTCACAACAGTTAAGAAGCTTAATTTACAACATGAGATGCTGCTATGAAAACAGTGTATTTATTTATGCTTCATATTAGTAAAAGCCTCTCTCTTGTCCATGGATGGTGATTAAAACAGACTTTAGAAAATCAAAGAAGAAAAATAGTTGTCTAATATACTTGGGTGGCTGCAAATATCCTTGGGTGGCCCATCTAAGGCTATGTTCACACTGCAGTTGAAAGTGACCTGAATCTGATTTTTTTTGCTCACATGTGACTCATATCTGATTTTTTTTCTGACTGTGTGAACAGCGCAAGTCATATTAAATCTGATTTGAATCAGATTCAGGCCACTTTCGTATGTGGTTCTAAATCAGATACGTGTCTGATCTTTTCGAAATTGACTGCAGTGTGAACAGGCAAAGAAAAAAATCAGATCTGAGAAAAGATCAGAATTGAGCATTAAGGCCTGCAGTGTGAAAGCAGCTTAAGCATCCTCTCAAAGCTGTAGAAAGAACCAAAACACCAAATGCATCGACCAAACTTTGGATATAGCTTCACTTTGCCCCTTTGCAGCCTCAAATAAGAATTTATGTAATGCCTAGAATGCATTAAACTTGCCTGACATAACTTAATTTAATTTTTTAGCACATTTCATGCAGTAAGGAAAAGTCATATTATTGAGCTGCTGAAAAAAACTCAAAATGACTAAACCTCTTACAAAAACTGAAGAGCTAGCACTCAAACATGTGACTCTGGGGTCTTTATTCTGGGCAGTGTCAGTGACCACAACGATCACATTTTGACACATGATTGATGGCTGCCCAATTGCACGCATTCTCAGTAACATCTGGGCTGGGCCTTGACCCAGAAGCTGAACAACATGAATGCTAAAATCAAGTCAGTTTATTTATACAGCACATCAGTAAACCGTGTTTGTTTCAAAAGAAAAAAAAAACAGTACAAAAGGTGTTGGCATCTACAGTAAGGCATGTAAGCTGCAAAATGGTTAATGTTTTTGCAAGCTAACTTGTTGACCTTCAGCTTGTATAGTGCTTTCTAGTCATCTGACTCCTCAAAGTGCTTTTACACTGCAGGTCACACCTACCTATTCCTACCCTTTCCCCCCATTCACACACTGATGGGAGAGGTTGCTATGGAAATCAGCCATTAGTACTAGCTAATCCCATTCATTTGCATCCATATCTATTTACACACCACTAATGCAGCAGTGGGACTGAACCCACAACCTTATGGTTGCAAGACAACTGATTACCTACTGAGCCACAGTCGCCCCATAGATATAGATTCAGTAGGTCCGATAGCACCCAAGTGGAAAAGACTTTGATATGCTTCTACCCATAAGTCTGTGTTTCCCTGCATATTGATACAATGATAGCAGTTTAATTTTCTATATCCTAATCCAAGTTTCATCATTTAACTGTTCATGTAAAGGGATCAAATGTGAAACTGGAGATAGTTAAAGGAGAAAAAACACACAGATTTGTTTATAAAATGAAGGGCTCTCCCTGAATGTATGCCACGTTGGTTATGTGGACCAAAAAAAAAGAGCATATTTAAGATAATGATAGAAGATTGTGTTGAAAATTTTGATTTTTTCTGATTCCACCCATCTGTCTTTTTTGTAGCTTTGGGGATAACAGCAACAAAAAGTGGCCGCTCAAATGGGCTTTCTCAAAGGGAATCACAGAGTAGCTATGAAATAAATACAAAACATCAAGAGTGGAAAAGTCTGGAACAAAGTAGGAAATAGGAACAAGTTTTCTGTATGCTTCATAAAAATGGAAGCAAAGTTAGTTAGATCAACAGTAACTCCACAATTTTAGAGCAAGGAGGAACTCCTGTGATGTTTGTGTTTATTGCAATGTTAAGATCTGCCCAGAATGGGCTAGATAGCATCCAAATGTACAAGAATCACAAGTCATTTTTCATTAAACACTACAACAGCGAATCAAAACGTTCTAGATTGAAGGCCAGATCAGACTGCACAAAAATGAACCAGTTTTGCTCGACTGCCCCATCAAAGGTCATCGTCCAACGTTGGACCCAAATATGAACGTCTGAAACTGTAAACACAGACTCTTGTAGTGTGACATAATCCAGGACTCCCTACAACCATGATCCACCATGACTGATGATGCAAGAAAAAATCCTGACATAACAGTCTAGTTTGAAATCCCAGCCTGGCGTCAACGACAGTATCCTGATGTTAAAAAAAGGGATAGCGTTTACTCCTTATCTTTCTATGGTCATTTATCAGAGGGACGTTACACAACCCCCCAAACCACCTCGAATCTTTTACTCCATGCTACCACATTCATACCTCAAGATCTATTTGAAGGATAGCCAGTCCAAACTGTTTTCTTCTTAACATAGAATTGATCCAGCTTACATCAAGCCCCCATGTTAATGATCATGTGATGACTCTGGGCTAAAGTCACAGCCTTTCCTTTGAACGTACATTTTGATTAGGCTTTAAACTACAGTGTTTATGTAAGGAATGGCTTCATCTGGTATGATCTTCTTCCATGCAAAAGGCTATTTTAGACTTTGTTTTCTCAAAAATTAATAAAAAAAGGTTTTGTTTTTTTGGGTTTTTATTCATTTAAAAACTCATATAATTTACATTTTTGATTATAAATTTACAACTTTCTGAACTCAAAATTTAGTGTTTTTGTCCTAAATGTACAACATTTCAAACTGAAAAAAATCCAGTTTCCCATCAGAAATGTACAATTTTAAGGAATTCAAAAATTTAGATTTTTATGTCCAAATTTTCTACTCTTTGAACTTGAAAATTTTGAGTTATTCTCATGGTTTTACGTTTTTTTGTTTGTTTGTTTTGTTTTTTTTTTTAAAGAAAAATTTCCAATTTCCTGTCAGAAATTTACAATTTATTGAACTCCAAAATTCTTTTTTTTTTTTTTTTTTTTTTTTTTTTTTTTAGGGTAATTTCAACTCTTTACACTGGGAAATTTTTAGTTTTTTTGTGAATTTATGATTTGTAAACTGATAAATTTCCAGTTTCCTGAGAAAAATGGATCATTTCCTGAACTCAGTTTTGTGTGTGTGTGGGGGGGGGTGGGGGTGGGGGTGTGTGTGTGTGTGTTTGTTGGGGGGGGTTGACTCTTTAAACTTGAAAATTTTGAATTTTTGTCATTAATTTATGTTTTTAAACAAAAGACAGTTTTTTTTCCCTTAAATTTACAACTTTTAAAACTGAAAAAAAAACAAACTTTTTCCTGTCAGAAATTTATGTTTGATCAAATTCAATAATTTCAATTTTTGTCTGAAATTTTTGCCTCTTTAAACTTGAATATTTTGAGTTTTTGTCATGTATTTACATTTAAAAAAAAAAAAAAATTCCAGTTTCGTGTCATAAATTTACAATTTATTGAACACAAAAATTTAGATTTTTTCTTTCAGTAATTTTTGACTCTTCACACTTGAAACTTTTTAGTTCTTATCATGAATTTACAACTTTTCAAACTGAAAAATTTCCCGATTCCTGTCATAAATTGACTATATATTGAACTCAAAAATTTGGATTTTTTGTTGAAAATCTTTGACTTTTTCAACCTGAAAATTTTGAGTTTTTGTCATGAACTTATGATTTCTTTGAACTGAAGCAAAATCAAGTTTTTGTCTTAAATTACCTCTCTTATCTCGTGCAACCAAATAACTGGACTTTAAGCATGGTATTGTCTTGTGAGCTCAAACAAACACTCATGCAGTATAGTTTTTCACTTTTTCAGGGCCTCTGTAGATCACTTAAACCTTCCTAGTTTTTGAGGAAAGATCCTGTGGAGGAGTTTAAAACAACAGTCATCCCAGCTGCATGATTTTTTAACCCAAGCTATCACCATAGAAGCTTTTGGTTCTTTGGTTTAACATGAGAATGTTTTAATCTTTTGATCCATGCAGGGCAGGATGCCTGCTCCTGTCAGTGGTGAGGGTTTGATTCCCACTTTGGCACACCAGGCTGAAGTGTCTTCAGTCAACACTGCAGTGAAGTGAAGTAGTCATTTTATTCCGTCCACTTATTACCTCAAGACATCAGCCCCCGTATGCGATCTGACACCCATCTTGTAAAGTGCCTGCCTGGGCTCCAACGCCCACCATCGCTAGTGAAATGTTTTTACGTTTTCTTCTGTGTCTCTTTCTCTTCCTCCTCTCTGTCTCTCTCTCTCTCTCTCTCTGTCTCTCTTGCTTTTGGTTGTTGAAGGCTGTGAAAGTGTTGCGCTTGTTCTTATTTGCATCTTCATGGAACTTGTATGGTATTGTGACTATAGGTGGATTAAAAAATAAAACTTAAGTGGTTATGACAACATGCCTGGGGTGTGTTTGTGATTTGAAAGTGAGATCTCCTAACACTTCTTATCTTATCTAATTACTGGAGGAATAAGTCGACTCACACAACCAAAACAAACAACTAAATAGACTGATCTAATTTCACTGTAGTCAAATGAGATCAGCAGCATCCTGAGTGTCAGATTAATCTGCTTCAGGCTTGTGTGCATTTGTCTGAGTGTGCTCACAAAGACACGGGGAGGCGAGTATTCAGCAGAGACGCACACAAAGTCTGATCTTGGATGTAGACATAATAGATTACTCATACTTCTGAGGAAGACCAGGTTGATTCGTGACTGCTGATCGGCCCACGCACACGTTTCTCGGCGTTCGGCTCAGATGAACTGTGATCTGATGTGTAACCTCCCACAGAAAGCCTTTCAAGTGATGATTTCTCTGACTTCAGCTTGATTTCCTGTCTTTTACGCAGGGCGCGTCCGCTCTTTAATGTTTAAAGAAAGAGGATTAAAGTTTTAGTATTTGTATCACTGCATACGTAGAGAATTCACATCATGACTCTGCTGAAGTTAAGAAACTCTAAAACCAGAGCTGTGGGAGAAACCACATCACTGCACTGCATGTGAAATCATTGCTTTAAAGGGAAGGTGATCATTACTTTATTAAACCCTTTATCTAATTCAATAAAAAGACTGTTTGTTTTTCATTGTTTTATTCTTTTTACTAGTGATGGGAGAAAAAGAATCAATAAAAACACCAAACTTTACTTGAGCTTTGGTAGTCGAAGAATGATAACGCTATAGAAAATTTAATGAATATAACTTCAGGGCCTGAAGACCATGGGCATCCCATATTGACTATCGGCCTTGTCCCTATCCTACAGAGACTTCTCCAGATTTTTTAATCTTTTGATGATTTCGTGTCCCGTAGATGGTGGGATATTTAACTCATTGAGTGCCAACTCTTTTATAAAATGGAAAATGGCTTGTGCCAGCGTTTTTGGCCATTTTGAGTCATCTTTCAAGACCCACAGGATATTTTGTACTATGATTCTGAAAAAACCAAATAGCTCAAATGAAAGAAGAATCTCTATTTCATCATGGAAAAAAACGATTGTTTGTAGCTTGTTCCGATCTTGATTCATCTGAAGTTAAATAGAGGCTAGTTTCACCAAAAAGATCACTTTTTTTCTAGAAAGCTGAGAAAAAGCACGTTTTTGTGAAAGAGAGTCTGTCAAGCAGAACAGTGATTTGAATGTTATAATTTTTCCTTCAATAACATAAAAGATCTGAAAATTGTATTACAAATGTTATTTTATGTTGAAATAAATAACAATGCTTCCAGTCACTGTCATGCCATTCACACTCTGGAACTGGATGGCCTCCACGGGACCCCCTATACACCCCTGTCCTCTCCTGCTTGTTGCTGTTTGCATCCAGCTGGTGAGAGGCTGCCTTATTTCTCAGACGCACGGGGGAGACCTCGCAGCATTCTTTAGCCTCTTGGCCTCATAGACAGATGAATAAAAGCGCCGATCCCTGGATTCGCTGTCGTTACGTTCAGTGTCGGTTTCAGTGAGTAAGCGATTTTTCGGGCAAAAGTTTAACGTTTCTTCCAGCGTCTAAGTTAGAACTTTTAGCTTAGATTACCTCTGGAACGATCGCTCTGCTCTTTGACCCCAGGGTCTCCACCTCTGATGTCTGATCTACCGTCACTTCCGACTGTAGTGTTCCGACTACGTATCCCAGAAGCCCCAAAATTACTCACAGGGAGTGTGAGAGTGCCTCCTTGTGCCAGCCACCGAAAAAACACTTTGACGTATGTATACGTCAATGGCACTCAATGAGTTAAAGGTCACATATTTGACCCTTTAGAGATAAGTTTATATTGGTCTCAGAGGTCCCCAAAACATGTCTGTTAAGTTTGTTGCTTAAAAACACTCCAGTTTTAGATTTTTGCATATCTAAAAAACACTCTGGATGTGGCTCTTACAATCCTCCTCTCAGCTGCCATCTGAGAGGAGGATCAGGAGAGGAGGGCGGAACTTTCTTCCAAGCAGGGAGGGCCAACTGAACCTGGGGTCGGGGCTAACTCCCCACATGACATCATGAGGGGGAAATCTGAGAACGGCTTGTTTCACCACACATTTTCTGAAAGGTGGAGAAAGAGAGGGGGTGAGGGAATGGATTTTTCTGATTCTTGAGGGGATTTTGGAAAAGACAGGGGCACATATTGTTGTTATAAATGCCTGAAAAATAAGTATTTTGCATAATGTGTGACCTTTAAAGTCCTAATTTTACATTAAGGAGCATTTTTCTTAAATAGTTTCTTAATTCTTAGACAGTTTTTTGTCAGCTTGGTGAACCTCAGCCCATCTTTCTTCTAAGAGACTCTGCCTTTCTAAAATGCAAAATAGTCCGGCTGTTTTTCAATACTACCACTCATGTCTCAAAACTTTTGTTGCCTCATCCTTAAGTTTTTTGCTGCCATCAAATTCAAGATGAGCTAACACTTTTTATGAAGTGGTAAAATGTGTTAGTTTCAACATCTGATATGTTGTTTGTGTTCTATTATTTTAATATGTCCTATTCTATTGGGTTAAATACAGGTTAACAACATTTATTATTATTATTATTATTATTATTATTAATAATATTATCATGCATTTTATTTACAAAACCATTGCATTCTTTTTTTAATCAACTTTTTATTTTGATTATTTTTTCCATAATTTGAGTTTAACTCAACCTTTAACAAGAAGTAACTGTGGTGGCTGACTTTTTACCCTCTTTTTTTTTTTTAACTGGAGTTCTCTCTGAACACTTGAGAGCATAGACACAGATTTATGTTTAAGCTGGTGAGTTCTCAAAACTTACATGACTGCTACTTTCATAAAGCAGCGAAAAACTGGTGTTTGAGTACTTTATGTTGAAAATGGACTAATTGTACATATAAGACACCAACAACCTTTTAATCAGTGCCATCATATCAATGCAACAGGCTCTATAGGACAAAAAGAATACAGTATAGGCCAGTGTCAATTTTGGAAGCTGTTTTTAATTTTAGTCTTAGTTTTAGTCTTTAAATGAAATGCATTTTAGTTTTAGTCACGTTACAGTAATTTTTATCCTTTTAAGTTTTAGTCTAGTTTTAGTTGACGAAAACTTAAAACATTTTAGTCTAGTTTTAGTCAATTAAAAGCCCTCATATTTTAGTCTTTACTTTTAGTTCAAGCACTTATTTTTTTTTTTTTTTTGCCTAAATCTGCTACCAAATCATGGTAGTGTGTTCTCTGCACACTGCCACACCTGGGGTCCCTGCTTTCTACAGCTGAGAGGCAGAATAGCAGTGCAGCGTTTTTTTTGACAGATTTACCCACAGTAGAGAAATATCACGAATTTTGGATGTCCGGTGAAAACTGCATTACATTTTAGTCTAGTTTTAGTCATCTCTATGAAAACTAAACATTTTTTAGTCAGTTTTGGTCATCACAGATCTATTGTTGTTAGTCTTAGTCTAACTTTTGTCATGGAAAAAAAGGCTGTCGACAAATAGTTTTAGTCATAGTTTAGTCGATGAAATTAACACTGTTGTAGGCCTATAATAAATCAACAATCTGACTCCCCAGAGACTAAATAGCTGAATGATGCACTGTACTTTATAGGCCATGAAGAACGGAGCTGTACGTGGTGCTGAAAGCTAGTGCTGTAAATTCAGACATGCCAGTCAGTTACTTCTCAGCATCTGCAACTGTTTTCATGAATTACTTATATCAATTCAGCTCTTAAAGCTCACTGCGGAGCTTTTAGGAGACAGATATGATTACAAAACTGAACCTTATAGCAACACACACTGGAAAAGTATACTATAAAAAGGCTTAAATAAAGGGGACAGCCATGTTTTTTGCTGCAGTGCAAATTTCACTACCTTGTTATAAGCTGCATGCATGAAGTCCTCGAAAAAAGTTTGTTACTGCCCTTTAGTCATCTTGGCCCTTTGTCTTAGTTTACTTTGCAGTGTATGTGTATGCTGGGGTGGAGGGGTCTCGTAGGTCTACATTGGCATGATTGGCACAAGTTGGTCCGAGGCATTCTCCGTGGGTAAATCGGCACCTATGCTTGAGAGGGCTGCAGACCATAGATCTTAAGGATTGTTACTGTAAGACGAAGCATCTGCCAGAACAAAAATACACAGTAAAAATTTGAGAATGAAATTGGATTAAACTTTCAGTTAGGTTAGGGTGAGTGAACGGGTAGGATTCCAATAGGTTAGAACTTGACCTGCAAAACCTGATAAAACTTTACTAAGCCGACTAAACAGTCTACTTAAAGGAACAAAAGCATGTCAGCCATGAAAATATTCAAATGCTGCAAGCATAGCTTACGTCGCTCCTTTACCTGTGTAGGCTACAGAGACACTGGAGCTATGTAGATAATGTAGCTAAAGCTAAAGCACACGAAGTGTAGTAGTGTAGTTATCTGTTCTAAAAAAGTGACAAAGCCGTCTAAGCCAGAGGTTCTCAGACTATTCGGGACCCTTTACAAGGCAGAACATTTCCAAGGACCCCCATATAAGCCTCACGCTGATTAAACATACACTATATTGCCAAAAGTATTCACTCACCCATCCAAATAGTTGAAACCAGGTGTTCCGATTACTTCCATGGCCGCAGGTGTATAAAATCAAGCACCTAGACAAGCAGACTGTTTCTACAAACATTTGTGAAAGAATGGGATGCTCTCAGGGGCTCAGTGAATTCCAGCAGTGATAGGGTGTCCCCTGTGCAACAAGTCCAGTGGTGAAATTTCCTCGCTCCTAAATATTCCACAGTCAACTGTCAGGGGTATTATAACAAAGTGGAAGCGATTGGGGCCACGTGAAGTGACAGAGCGGAGTCAGTGGGTGCTGAGGAGCATAGTGCGCAGAGGTCACCAACTTTCTGCAGAGTCAATCTCTACCGAGATTGACTCTGCAGACCTCCAAACTTCATGTGGACTTCAGATTAGCTCAAGAGCAGTGCGGAGAGAGCTTCGTGGAATGGGTTTCCATGGCTGAGCAGCTGCATCCAAGCTATACATCACCAAGCGCAATGCAAAGCGTGGGATGCAGTGGTGTAAAGCATGCTGCCACTGGACTCTAGAGCAGTGGAGACATGTTCTCTGCAGTGACGAATCACGCCTCCCCATCTGGCAATCTGATGGATGAGTCTGGGTTTGGTGGTTGCCAGGAGAACGGTACTTGTCTGACTGCATTGTGCCAAGTGTAAAGTTTGGTGGAGGGGGGATTGTGGTGTGGGCTTGTTTTTCAGGAGCTGGGCTTGGCCCCTTAGTTCCAGTGAAAGGAACTCTGAATGCTTCAGCATACCAAGAGATTTTGGACAATTCCATGCTCCCAACTTTGTGGGAACAGTTTGGGGATGGCCCCTTCCTGTTCCAACATGACTGTGCACCAGTGCACAAAGCAAGGTCCATAAAGACATGGATGAGAGAGTTTGGTGTGGATGGACTTGACTGGCCTGCACAGAGTCCTGACCTCAACCCAACAGAACACCTTTGGGATGAATTAGAGTGGAGACGGCAACCCAGGCCTTCTCGTCCAACATCAGTGTGTGACCTCACAAATGTGCTTCTGGAAGAGTGGTCAAAAATTCCCATGAACACACTCCTAAACCTTGTGAAAAGTCTTCCCAGAAGAGTTGTAGCCGTTATAGCTGCAAAGGGTGGACGGACATCATATTAAACCCTATGGATTAAGAATGGGATGTCATGTTCATTAGCAAGTCAAGGCAGGTGAGCAAATACTTTTGGCATTATAGCGTATGTTAACTGCCACTTGTACTCCTAGATGCTGTATTTTGAAGCCTTCAACCTAAATACAAGCTCCTGTTCAGGTGGGTGTGGCTTCTTACTTTTTGTGATCCTTTGAGCAGCCAAATAAAAATCCCTCTTTCTTGTGCTTTTCTAATGCATGATGATTGATAGATTTACATAATATTTCACAATATTTGAGTTTTTATTGGCCAAAAGCTGAATTAAGTGGGAGTCATTGGTTTAGTATGGTTGTTTTATGGTGCTGTGGTCCATATTTATTTGATTTTTAACTACATGGCATTATTTTAAGAATTTGTTCTGAATTATTTCGCAGACCCAGACCCCAGTTTGAGAACCACTGGGCTAGGCTGCTTTGCTACTTTATCCACATAGCTTTTCTAGCTACATTGGCTTCAGCTATGCTTGCCAAAGCTAACTTGGCTACATTGGCTTACGTAGTAATTTTAACTAAGGCTGTGTCCGAAATCACTCCCTATTCACATATAGAGCACTATATAGTGAATACGCCATTTTGCAGTGGTGTCTGAATTCTGAGTGAGCATTGTTATTCACCATGTAGTGCACTCATTCTTTCCCACATTGCATTTTTAAAAAGTAGTGAACAACCAATGCTCACCAGCCCAGTGATATTTACCATCATGCATCGCAGCTGCTGCTCTCAAACATAACGGAAGAATGAGAGGAGCACAGGAACACATTTAAAAGCTTTATTTAATGCTTTTTTGTCTGTTGGTTTTAACCAAATCTTTAAGAAAATAATAATGATTTAAAACGGAGTAACTCTGAGGATTACAAGACATGAGACCATTATCCTTATGCAAAAATAAGTGATAATACAGTGATAAAGACACAAGCTTTTTTTTATTTATTAGTATTTTTATTTATTTATTTATTTTTTGTGAAAATAAATTTTGTTTATTATCAGTTTTCAGTGAAATTCAACCGTTAATTTCGATCCTCAGCCTTTGTCCTGGAAATTTACAAACCGTTGTTGCTAAACCTTTTAATTGTGAGACAGCGGTGACGTCATCGTCCGCGGCCGGAGTAGTGTCTGAAATCATTTTTGTGTTTTGCAGTTGAGTCCACTATATAGTCCACTATATGCTGCTCACTATAGAGTTGATAGGGAGTAAGGAATGAGTGAGTGGTTTGGGACACAACCTAAGTAGCTCTTGTAGCTTTGTTAGCTTTTGCTAAAGCTAATGAAGCTAACGTGAGCCACTGTTCACGTATCTGCTTCTTAAACTGTTCTATACATAATTTACCCTCAGGTTAGGCTTCTGACCCTCTCATATGTTTTATTTACAACATGTTGCTTAAGCTGTAATTTTTGCAATCCCTAAATGGAACTATGTTGTACTGGCGAATCACAGCACTTCAGTTCTGCCAGAAACAGCATCTCACACTAAGATGCTGCAAGAGGGGGTTTCTGACATCTATGGTCTGCAGCCAGACAGTCTTGGAAAACTCTGTTGTAAACTGTGACGGGCTGCGTAGAAGTAGCGGGTATCGTTAAAACAGTGGTTCTCTACTGGTGGGTTGGGACCCAAAAGTGGGTCATCAAGCAGTTTTTAGTGGGTTGTGACTAGGTGTCTGGAAAAAAATGTAAAAGTCCTTAAGTCCTTATATAATATGCTTTGATACCTTTCGTTTTACCCTGTTTTATTGTGAAATTGGGTAAATTGAAATTTTTTATCAATATTTCATCTAATTTATCTCCTCTTCTTGCAATAAATGGCTGCTTTTCCCATGATATTGTAATGTGAAATATATTATAGTGAAAGTAATTTCACAAGTTCTCTGGAAAATTGGCAAAAATTGACACATAATGATGAGAAAAGAGGGTATAAAATTTGTCAGTTTTGTCCCTTTTCTTTTTTTTATATCAGGTGTTTTGGTCCAATCATGCTCCAAACTGCAACATATTTAATTACCTAAACATGTGTTGTTAAAAATCCTCCAGAGACTGGACCAGTTCACTGCTTTAAAACATTGACACAAGTCAAGAGTCAGGCCTCATCCACATGGAGAAGAATTCAGGAGTATATGCAAATGTTTTTGTCGTATCGGCGTTTTGTCCACATGGAAACAGCGTTTTGGGTGACTGTAAACGATGCTTTTCGAAAACAGGTCCCAGAGTGCATAAATCTGTAAACAACTACAGTTTCGTCTCCGTGTGGACGGCTATCCACACCTTTCTTGAAATGATTATGTCACACACAGTGTAACAAACATGGCGGACTACAGGGATGTGTTTGTGCAGCAGAAACGACTAAGCTTATTATGGCTTTTACAGCAAAAAATCTGATGCTCCTTTACCACCACCGCAAAATGCATACACCATATGTTTTTAAATCCAATGGAGAACAACCAGGAAGGCAACTAGAAGAAAGTTTGGGGCAGTTTCCTGTGTTCCTCTTCTCTCTTTTAATGTATTTCCGTGGCAGCGTTACAGCACCACTTACGGGCTTAGCACATGCACTACAGCGTTTTCAGTCGTTTTCAGTGGTTACGCAGATATTTCCTGAAACTTTTTCAAAACGAAATGGCAATATATCATTTTCGTCTTCGTGCAGACAGGGCCTAAAGTAGGACCTGAGCAACTTGTCTCAAACTTGAGCCCCCTTCTCTGCCCTCATGAGTTTGATAACATCACATAATCTAACAAGCCTCAACAGCAGTATTGATGAATGCACATGAGCTGTCAGCAGGATGACAGATTCACCAGAGGTGTCTCCAGTTTGGCTCGTCTGGCTGTAACCACTGATCAATTACACAATCAATCAATCCCTGGTTGAATGAGCAAGTCAGGGATTGAGTCATCAAACATGCAGTCAATTAGACAATCAGTCAGTGAGTGAGTCATATTTCTCTGGTTTTGATTCTCTGTTTCATCTCCCTGTTGATTCCTGCTGTCACAGCTTGTTAGCACAGTCACACCGGGTCTTCATCTCCCGTCCCCAACAGTCTGCTTCCTCTGCTGTTAAATTATGGATACGTCTTCATCATCTCTCTCTGAGGCAGGAACAAATAACCAAAATCCTTGTCTGACCCTTCCCCGCCTCCAACCACGGCCACCTCTTCACTCTCCGTTACCAGAGACAGAAATACACCAACTCAAATATTAATTTTCTACCCTGAATCTCCTTTATTTCATATTTTTCTTCCATTCCCTGCAGTGGAGACTCTTGCTGCTTGTGTCTGGCTTCCTCGTAAAATGAAATTACAAAATTTTTACTCCTACTTTGATGCATTGCTGCAAGCTCTCAGTAAACATTTTTTCATCATTTCCTCCATATCTGTTCTGCGATTTCTCTGTGGATCAGACCTTCACCTCTGATGGGTCTGACCTCATAGCCTTTACTTCAGTATTTTCACCAGCATTGTCCATCCAGGACTTTGCCTCATCTCATATTCAGCGCAGAATGTTTACAGAATATTTTGCCATCATGATGAATTCTTTCCTCAAGGTCTTACACCACCTCCTCCGCCTCCTCCACCGCCTCCTCCTCTTCTCTGTCATGCACCTTTTGCCACCACTCGGCATCTTTTTTACTGCACCTGCTGTCAAAAAAACACCTCCGTCTCCTTCCCTCCGTCCCTCTGCTTTGTTTTGACATTTTTATCTCAGCTTTTACCTTCCTGCCCTCCGGCTCTTTTCTTTGTCAGCCTCACCAGGGTATTAAACGCTCCCCTCTCTCTCACTCTCTCTGTATTTTAAGGTTCCTCCAGTCTAGATTTGAGATGAGTGCTCACATCCGCCTTCACACTTTGTTATATTGCAGTCCTTGAAATCCATTTGGTTTGAACTGAGAAGAACATTTTGGCTTTCTAAAATATACCAAATCAAACTTCTCCATTTCAATTTCCTACAACGAATTTCATTGACCTTCGTGCTACTCCATGTCTTACCAAAAGATTATCTTCTTTTCCACAAACATATTTTTATATCTGAAATAACCTTCAGTATTTTGATTTGGTTATAACTTTGACCTTGCCCCTCTGTTTTAAGTGCACCATTTTGTCTGTTTTTGCAGGTTTTGTCCAAGATATTAACAAAGCAACTCAAAAAGTAGACAAGTAACCTTGCAAAGCATCCAGGCCTGAGCACGGATATGTCACGCACCGACATCATCACAAGGCGAATCCACCATTGATGAATTTATACATGTTGATGACTAAGTACACATAAGTATTGTTTTTTAGGCTGTAAAATAACAACAGATTTATCGGTATCTGATCTGACACCGGAGTTGTTTCACCTGACCTGGGATCAGTAGCTACGTTAACTATACAGAGCCAGTGAGGAGAGAGAGAGAAAGCGGCTCACAGCGGAGAGTTATGGCTTAGCGCATGTAATCTTGAGCCTGATCAGAGTTCCAGGCGCCTGTGCTGAATGAAACCTGGACTTTTTAACTTGTATGAGCCCCTACAGTCATTCCTCTGCTTGTCCGGGTACTGTCTGAACCCCTTGGCATTCCTTTATGCACTAAGAACTGTGCCATCTCTCTGCGTATTTTTGGAGATTAACCCCAGCACACACTTGTCCGCGTATCCTCCTTTACACACGGAGGATGAAAGGTGTTTGTTAACTTGTGAGCTGCTGTTTGTGACTCAATCAAGGAAAGAAGCTTTATTTCACAAATCAAATAAACCTTTCATAGTCGTTAAAGCCTTACTTTGCTAGAAACTGGTTAGAAATGTGGACTGGACTGGGATCCATTAGAGCAAGGTTGTAGTGGATCTGTGCAAAGTTTGTTAAATTCTTCAGCTTTGATAAAATCTTTGTAACTTGATGAAATACAATAAGACAAAATATAAAGATCTCTCTCTATTGCTCAGGAAAAATCCCTCTGTCTCTAGCGTGCAGCTGCTACGTGGTGTGCTCTCAGCACTCTGAAACGGGTCCTTTTCTTGTTATTTCACATTATGTCACATTCCCGCGCTTGTGCTCCATCATTTGCATCCATGCCGTGCCTAGGCCCACCTAGTCCTTCCGTGCCGGGGCCGCAAAGCGTGCCACGCCGAAGCACGGAATGACGGCACTCACACTGGCCGCACGTACTAGACTTTAGGCTGAAACAGGCCCGGGCACGGTACAGATGGCCTAGTGTGAGTGCGCCCTTAGTGATTAGCTCAGACGTTGGATAACCATGACCTGGATGACTGAGAACCTACACAGATATCTTAAGTTTTTGTCTTTGTTTTTAAGTTGCTGATGAAAACTTCATTTCCTGAAGTTACTCTTCAAAGTAAAAGTCTTCAGTGAGAATTAACATTGGGTGGTTTTATTGTGACAAACTTAGCAGGAATAGAACGCATCTATTGTTGGATACTTCACTAAATCTTAGCATCGCAATGCTAACAAACAGGACAGGTAAGATTTTTCTTTTCCCACTAAATCCAGTCAAGTGAAAAATAGACAAATACTCATGCTATTATCCTGACCTTACTATGATCAGAGTGCAACTGCCTGGCTCTGTGCCAGAGCAGAGACTAAGACCATTTTCTGGTTCTGTTACTTTAAATGATCCTCAGGCCACTCTGGCTGATAGATTTGACTAATTTTTCTTACAATGAACAAAAAAACAGCAGTTTTTTTCTGTTTGCGTTCTTTCTAGTGGTGAAAGGTCTGGACTGCTGGAAGGTCAGTTCAGCACCCAGACTCTCGTGCTGCAAAGCCGTGCTGTTGTGATGGATGAGGTATGTGGTTTAGCATTGTGTTGCTGAAATATGCAAGGCCTTCCCTGAAAGAAATGTTGTTTGGATGGAAGCAAATGTTGCTTTCAAACAGGGGTGTCAAACCTAGTCACAGTTTTTCCCCCCTGTTTTCCAAGAGCACCCAATTTTGGTTTATTATTGAAGCACCATTATTGAGCAGCCAATCAACCTCCCTCTTTTGCAGTCAAAATAGTAAGTTAAAAGGCTCAATATCTGAGAAAGAAAGTCAAACATATTAGTTCAAAAAGTCAAAACACAAAATTAGATAGTTTTAAAGGCAAATATTAAAAAAAGAAAGTCAAAATCATATTTTTAAGGCAAAAATATGACTACAAATTTAAAATGGTGGACTTAAAAGGTTAAACTATGAAATAAAGGTTGAAATAATAAGTTGAAAAGGCCAAACAATTAGAGAAACAGTCAAAATTATACATTGAAAAGGACAAAATATGAGATAAAAACTGAAAATAATAAATTGACTAAGTCAAAATACAAGATAAAAAGTCAATCTAATAAATGTAAATGGCTGAAATATGAAATAAAAGTCCAAATAATAGATTGAAGCCATACTTTTTTCACATTTTATGACTTTAGTATATTTGATATCATCAAGGTTAAGTTTACATTTGTATACTGGAGGAAATCTGCAGACCTCATATTTGTTATAATGAAAATAGGATATGATCTTGCTGGCCGGGTGTGACTGTACCACAGGTAGAGTTTGACACCCATGCTCTAAAACCTCTAAATACACTTTTGCGGCAAAAGATGTTTCTCACTGGATGCTAGTGCTAAATTGACACTCATATTCTCCCTGGTAATACATATTCTCCCTGGTAATCTGTGTAGTTCACATTTTGTACGGAGAAAGTTAGAAAGCTTGACTCAGTCATATCAGATTCTGGCAAATCAGTTTAAGAAATATAGAATTGCATTTCCAATGGTGATGGCTTATTGTAACAGAAGCACAGATTGGGCTGATGCTAACAAGCAAACTTCAGTTTTACAGTATTAAGCATGACAATATTTAAGAGTGACTTTCACCTGAATGAGATGCTGAAAGCACAGACGTTTTTGTGAATGTCTGAATGTTTTAGGGTCAGGGGTGCCATATTTTGTCCACTGGAAGGGCATCTTAGAAGGCATTAAACCAAGTTTTGTCAACTGCGAAGGCACCCCAGAGGTACTTTATCATGCTTTGTCCACTTGGATGGCACCAAAAGGTACTTTATTGAATTTCGTTTACTGGAAGGGCACTCAAGAAGGCACAATATCCCATGTTGTCTACTAAGAGAGTGCCCTGAAAGGTCCTTATGATGTTTTATGTGCAATAGAAGGATCCTAAAGGGTACTTTTATGATGTTTTTTTCAAATATCAGGGCACCAATGGGGATGATTGCTCCTCCTGCAACCCTCTGAGTTCACCAGTGCTCTGTGTAGTCTCCTAAATCGCTTTAAATTAAATTAAGACTACTCATTTGCTCCCATATCAACAGAAACATCATCTTGAAAATAAGGCAGTTTGAGCACTGTGAATTTTTCTGTCCCTAGAACCAATGCTGAAATCAAACTGGGTCAACTGTTTTTATAAAAGACAAAATATTTCATAACATAATCTGCTGATGTGTAATCAGTTAATGGCTGCTCTCTGAGCTGACCCAGTGTGGAGAGGAGGAGGAGGTAAGAGGTGAGGAGTTTAGCTTCATGGAGAACAGGTTGCACGCTTCTTGCAGGTCTGAAGATAAAGAGAGCAGAAGGAGACAAAGATTACCGTGTTGTGTTTGTCTGCCTTCACAGGGAATAATAATCCGCTCTAATCCAGAGGACAGTCGGTGTTTAAAATCAATCCAGATGCTCGTGGTGGTATTTTAGGCCCAGTTATTCCGGCACGTGTGTTTGAGGTTAAATGCACAGCTCAGGGAAGAAGATAAAACTCCCATTCAGGGGGTTTTGGGACTCTGGATGTGTGTGTTTGCAGAGCTGACTGACAATTTTGGGTCAAAACTCTCCACATGGGGATTCCACCACCCAGATGTTTCCAGCTGAATGTGGGTCAGATTCAGTAAGAAGGCTGATTAGAGGGATTAAAGAAGGTTTTTACTCACAAGCAGCCTCATAGATAGTAAATTCAGAGCAGACAAACAGAGAGTGGTAGAAAGTAAACTGACAGGCACGCTCGGTATTTTGCAGTTTACCTAATTTTATCCTTTTGTTAGTTTTTAATGTCTGCTCTACAGAGTTTCACATGCAAATCAGAGATACCTTTTGCTAAACAATTTAATGGAATTGTTGTAGGCTGCTGCTGAGGGATTCTCTCTCTCTCTGTCCAGGTAACATTAGCAGAGCTAACATTAGCTGCTACCCCTATGGGTGAGAAAACACTTTAGCTAGCTGAGCTGTTGTTGACATTAGCTCCTTGATCAAAGCAGCAGGTAAATGAAGTGAAGAAACAACCTATAAGCATATCTTTTCTTATTTTTCTTGTGATCTACTTCATATTTATTCTCATACTCACCCACAAAGCCACTTGCATCATATTTCATCAAAAACACTCATTTATGATTGAAAATGTTCAGAACTTTGGATTGGGACTGGTCAATAAGGAGGTAGCAGTGGGTCCTGACTTCAGGCCAGGTTTAGACATTGGAAAATAATTTTGCCAATAAGAGATGTATGATATCCAAAGGCAATTGAGTGCAAGCGCCTCTATACTCCATCTTTATATCCAAAATAAATCAGTCCTAGCACAATGCAAGCTGACACCGCAACAGGAAAGTATCATCAATTAAAATCAGGATAACGACATTTAAAAATCAGCTGATCTGAAAACACTGCAAGTTGTTCAACGTGCACTACAGTCCAGGAAAACCACATTTAAATAGCAACTAATCAACAAAGGAGCTGGAAAGAAAATAACAAATCTCAAAATGTGGTGTTATAATGACTGGAAACCTACAGCTGCATGAATCTGTGTATGACTAACATGACATCATAACAATGGAGGCTCGAGATGACAGACAAACTATGTCTATTAAATTCACAATAGAACATAAACAACATATAAGATGTTGAAACTGAGACATTTTACCATTTCAAGAAAAAAATAATCTTGAGTTTGATGGCAGCAACACATCCCAAAAAAGAAGGGACGGGACTACAAAAGGATAGAAAAGTAAGTGATACTAATGAAAACAGTTGGAGGAGTATCTTGCAACTAATCAGGTTTGTTTGCAATGGGTCAGTAACTTGACTGGGTATAAAAGGAGCATTTCAGAGAGGCAGAGTCTCTCAGGAGTAAAGATCTGTAAAAAAAAAAAAAAGTCTCTTAGAATTGTGGAACAATTTCAGAAAAAAAAAAGTTTCTTAATTTAAAATTGCACATACTTTCCTGCCATCTATGGTGCATAATATCATCAAAATATTCAGAGAATCTGGAGAAATCTCTGTGTGCAAGGGACAAGGTGGAAGGTCAGTATTGCTGCTTGTGATCTTTCGGCCCTGAGGTAACTCTGCATTAACAAACAGGCCTGATTCTGTACTGACTCATTGCATGGGCTCAGGAACACATCCAGAAATCATTTTCTGTTACACAGTTTGCTGCAGTGTACACAAATGAAAGTTAAATTTGTATAATGCAAAGTAGAAGCCACACGGAATACGAGCCAGAAACATGCCATCTTCCCTGGGCCAAAACTTATTTCAGGACTGAGGAAAAATGGAAAACTGTTCTGTGGTGAGATCAATCAAAATTTGAAAGTCTGAGAAAACTATAGACGCTGTGTCCTGTGGACTAAAAAGGAGAATGACCACCAAGCTTGTCATCAGTACACAGTTCAAAAGGCTGCATCTCTGGTGGTATAGGGTTGCATAAGTGCCTCTTGTGTGGGCAGCTTACACATAAGGAAAGGCACAATCAATGTTGCAAGGCAGATAGAGGTTTTACAGCCACCTATGCTCCCATACAGACAACAACCTTACATATTTCAGCAAGACAATGCATACCGCATCCATCACAACAGCATGGATTTACAGAAGAAGAGTCTGGGTGCTGAACTGGCCTGCCTGCAGTCCAGACCTCACTCCAGTAAAAAGCATTTGGATTATTATTAAAGGAAAAATTTGCAAAGAAGACCCAGGACTGTTGAGCAGCTAGAATCCTACATCTGCCAAGAATGGGACAACATTTCTCTCCCAAAGCTCCAGCAACTGGTCTCCTCACTTCCCAGATTAACAGGCTGTTGTTAAAAGAAGAGGGGATGCTACACACTGGTAAACATGGCCCTGTCCCTACTTTTCTGAGATATTTCTGCCATCAAATTCAAAATGAGCAAATATTTTCATGAAACGGTAAAATGTCTCACTTTCACCATCTAATATGTTGTTGTCTGATATGTGAAAATAGTATGGGTTTATGAAATTCAGAAATCACCCTGTGTCCCAAGTTTTGTAGTTTTTTAAAAATCCCATTTCTCCCTTGAGCTATACTACATTTTTAAGAAAAACTTTTAGATGTAAAACCAGTGTCTGTAAGCAGACCTACTTTATAAAACAGCTATAGATCTCATGTGACTTCTCTATTTTCTTTTTAAATTGAAAATCATTGTATTCTGCTTATGTAGACATTTGACAAAGCGCCCCAACTCTTTTGGAATTGTGGTTGTGCTTTTAAGATTTAATAATCAATCATTGTATAATCTGTACTGGATTATTTTAACTGTATGCAACTGTAAGTATATTGACTATAGACATTGATAACAGGGTATTTTACATCTGTTGTATCAAATCGATATTAGGATCACAATCAGCTTCATTGACCGGATATGCTGCTACACGGCCTATGTGTATTTTGACTCTGGTAAACTATACTACTCTTTATCTGTGCACTGTCCCTTTAAAAATCATCTTTCTATGATAGACAGACTTTTAACCAATAAGAGTGAAGCTCTGCTGTAGTGGGCGGGCCTTCCTTTTCACTGGTATCAGTTGTTTAAAATGTCTCCTTAACAACCGAGCTGGAAGTCAAACAGAAGTTTTCGCTGGACAAAAGCCTCGTAAGGAACTCGTATTTATGAATTAACCTTTACCTCACTGCGCCTGTTGTACATTTACAACACATTTCTACTGGTATTATAACGTCGGTTATTTGAAGAAGTTCATTTCAGATAGAAAACACCAACCGGTAGCATCAGCTGTTTGCTATCAAGCTAGGCTAATTAGCCTGCTAGTAACCTGGCTGGTCAGTTACGGTGACTAACCTCGTCACGTCTGCTTTTGTCATCGTCTCAACCGTAGTGTGGGGTTAATGTCAATGTTATCAGGGTGAGAAACTGCGTTTTCTTTCATACGGTACGGTTAAACCTTGTGGCTGGCTAGCTCATCTAAGCTAAGCTATTGAAGCTCTTCAAATCGGGTCAGGTTACACTGTGTTGTTATCTACGGATGAGAGCTAGCTCGCAGTTGTTGACGGACGTGCTCCTCATGAAATACGTCTTAACACACCTGACTATACTAAGGGGGTTATTGTGTGATATTTTTGTTGTTTTCCGTGTGCAGGAGTCGGAATGGCTGGGACTGGCGAGGGAAAGAAAGAAGAGGCCGACTATAAGAGGATGCACAGTTTTCCTCTCATCAGGGTAAGTTATCAAAGGAGAAACAGGACAGTGCCTCTGGGTAAAGGACAAACAGGACTATTACAGCGCTGTCATGCAGATCAGGCTGTCTCTAACCACAGTCAGGACAGTGTTTGGCATGGAAGGATGCTGTAGCTGTATAATTATGATGCAAGCTGCAAATAAACTGTAAGGACAGTGTGGTTTGAGACTCCTAGTTTGCATTCAGTGTGCCAGATAACTATCAGTCTGTTATATATGGCTGTAATAAAAATGACACAGTGACACAGCACACATTGATTCATTCTACACTGACTCAGCCACAATTAAAGAAACACCAACAACCCAAGTTGATGCTAGCAGAAGTTAAACTTTGATGTAAAAGTCTTGCAAAAGTTGAACAGTATTAATACATGTTTTGATAAAACAGCAGCACAAATTTAAGCTTTAAGCAGCAAATATTAGGTAATTTCTTGTCAAATTGTTATCTAATGCTGTTAGTCTTAAAACTTTGTCTTTGTGTTTCTGCAAGTTAGACAGACAAATTACCAGTGTTTATGTGCAGCTTAGAAACTGCAAGAGTTTACGTACATTTTTAATGGATTCTGTCCTCTTCTTTACAAGTTTATAAAGAAATTAAACATTTTTTAATGGATCCCGTCCTCTTCCTTACATGTGTTTTAAGAAATTAAACATTTTTTTTAACTTGTTTGTTGTTTTTGTACTTTTGTTTTGGTTAGAAAAATGCTAGAAAACACCTGCCACTGAAATATGTTTACTTTCTGCGATGTAGAGTGGGATGAAAAAAACTATTATTATTATTATTTTTCATAAATGGAGCATGATTACATTTGCTGAAATGCAGGTGATCAACATTTTGATTATACAATAACAACATAATTTTTACTCCTAAATCTATTTTTACAAGCCTGCATGATTTGATAAAAGGTAATAATAATTATAATAATAATAACTTTAATAATCCCCGAAGGGAAATTCGTTTGTCTGGAGTCTCATCTGTTTATAGTAGAATTATATAGTCTTAGTCTTATAATAAATAGTATATAACAGTATATAGTATAGTAAATAAAGTTAAGTAAATAGTATATATAGTACAGTAAATAAATAGTTATGTGTGAAAGTATTGTGATCAGGATATGATGCATAATACTTCCTACTAATACTAAGGCTGTTTCGGTTTTATCTATAGTTGCTTGCATGTTTCTTCTAAATCAAAAAGCTTTTTCTCCCTATAGAAAATTAGCACCAGTTAATCTGTGGGTAGTTGATTAATCAGTCTTAAACAATTGGCATGAGATCATGGCCATAATCAGGCCTCAACAGTTTAAGTTTGTTTATGTTGTTTAAAAAAGTTCTGCTTGTTTTCTTCTTATTTAAAGCAAGAAATACAGTTTTATTTTGACATGTTCACCACAGATAATCATGCTGGGTTATCAATAAAATAGCGTTTTAGTAGTAGCGTGTCCAGACCCACACTTTAAAGATTCCTGTCATAAACCATGGCAAAAATTATTATTATTACACAAAAACTTGATTTTTAGTATAGTGACGGATGCTTTTAAAGAATTTCAATGACAAAATGATTATAAAATTCAGCATCCTTGCACAGAGGAGGAGATATAAGGAGAGGGAAAACAGATGGACAGAGCAACCAGTTTCTTCATGAACCAAGAAATCAACGTGTTGCTTGTTGTGTTGCTGAAATATAATTAAGTATCTATAATGTTGTTCAAAGTTATGTTACAACATTATTAGTGTAACTTATGATTACAGCCTCTAGGTGGTATGACTGCAGACATAAAGTAAACCATCGGCATATCCATGCCATTAAGAGCATATGTATGAGTACCAGGATGAGGTGCTGCTGATACCGGGATCACACCCACCTCAGTTACACCTCTTGGTTGTAAAACTATACATCGTTCCACCCTAATATAGCTCCTGTTTCCACTGTATCACTTTGCTAAATGATATAAAACATATGAATTTGACTCTAACATAAGCAATGTGCAACACTTCACGTTTGTCAACCCTTTTAAACTTGATACCTCAAATAACAGAAACTAAACTACTAAACTAACTATCTTTTTTTGCAACTGAGATGTTTATTTAACCTTCTACTGAAATCCCCCAAAGAGAAAATGCCATAAAATTTCACATATATAATTTTTTGTATCACCTTTGATACATGATGCATTTTTTGCAACTGACAATCCACTGGAGGGCATTGTTATCTGATTGTATACAAAATGTTTTTGTATAATAATAATCACATAATGATGATATTGTGTATCAAATATGATACAGTAGTTTTAAAGGGTTCAGGTATTTAAGATATCTAGAGTCATAATGTATTTTCTTGTTTGTTTGTAGATCTCTCATAATGTTAACCCTAACCACTTGTGTTTGTTTCCAGCACACAGACATGCCAGAGGAAATGAGGGTGGAGACGATGGAGCTTTGTGTTACAGCTTGTGAAAAGTTTGCCACCAACAATGAGGTAAGTCTGTGTTTGTTTTCCTGCCATCCTTCCTCTAATGGCTTAGTAAGTGAATGAGATCACGGTCTTGTCAGCAGAATTGATCCAGGATTTTTTATGACCATTAAAAGGCTTCATATCCTTCACTAAAATCACTGTCCTTGCTTGTTTCTGTTCCCATTCTCTCTCAGAGTGCAGCTAAGATGATCAAGGAGTCCATGGACAAGAAGTTTGGCAGCTCGTGGCACGTCGTGATTGGCGAAGGCTTTGGCTTTGAGGTCACACATGAAGTGAAAAATCTTCTCTACATGTTCTTTGGAGGGAGCTTGGCTGTTTGTGTGTGGAAGTGCTCATAGCACCTCCACATCGCTGTCTCTCCTCCCCTCTGACGCTGTCACTGGGCTGGAAATGAACACCAGCTACCGGCCAAACGCTGGTCACACTTTGGTTGCGGCAGGTTAGTTTGTCCACACTCCCAGCCTCTGGCAGATGCTAAACCAACGCTCTGACATCTGTCATGTTAAATTATGTTGGTGGCAGGGATACAAGGTGAAAGGGAATTAAAAATCAGGCAGTCACTTTGGCTGGTAGGAATAAAAAAGCAGCCTGCTCTGTCTGTTTTGTTCCTCTTTGTTTTCCGTCCGTCTCTGACGTCGATTCCATGGTCCTAAACATTTGCGAGAGCGTGCGTGAGTCGACTTTTACAAACACTACAGCCAGCCAGGGTCTCCAAAGTCCTTTCTCCTCATTCCTCTGCAGGGAGCGCGTGTATGCGTGAGTTTAAATGTTTGTGTGTGCTGGACACACACGTTTTTTGAAATAAACATTCATCGCCACCTTCCTGTCTGCGCCATCCAAAACTTTTCACACGTGTCTTCTTTTCTCTCTCAAACGCACTAGTCTTTCAATAAAATTTTTAATATTTTTTATCTGTACATATTTTGAAGCGACTTGAAAAAAGCATCTTTTTAAATACCAGTGTCATCTTCTTACAACTAGCGACTCGGAGTCCCCTGAGTCCAACTACACTGAACCTGATCCGCCTTTTCTCCCTGTAAAGGTGTTTGTAATACTCCCTGATGATATCCTTGTGCTGGGCGATATCAGCAATGTGATTGTTCTCATGTTGATGCCAGTTGTAATGATCCAGTAAAATGGACCATTTGTGTGAACTATCAGATTGTACAATAAACTCTGAAATGTGGTGAAATAGGAACTTCGTCTGCAGTCTGTGTTCTTCTTAAGAGGTTAAATGGACTTAGTATTTGAAATTAGAGAAGTACAACATGAAATATGTTCAGCAAACCCAGGATGGGTACCACAGAGTAGCCATGAACTTTATCTGCTAAACCGGGCAGCGTGTATGCTCACAAGGGGAGTATTCAGCGCATCACTATGCTTCTAAATTAACAACCACCAGCTGTCTGTTTCTGTCAGATTTAAAAATAAAGGCATCAATGGGTAGGCTGACACACAAATTAATAACAAGAAACATGCCACTACATGTGGAAAGTACTGGACAAAATCATCACATCGTTTTTTCGAATGATAAACCATTAATGCCCCCTGTCTGACTTCAGACTGGGTGCCTAGTGCCTGCATCTTGGTGGCATAACTTTATTTTCATTTTAGCACACGTTAATAAGGAAGAGCTTTCAAGTGCCTAGTTTTTTGCTGAGCAACTAGAGAAAGGAAGGCTTAATTTTCCTGGGAGCTGCACACGTCTCCCGGCCAGACAGAAAAATGATAAATAGAGCTGTCTCGACCTTGTTTTATAAGAAATGTGTTCATATCAGAAGAATATATTAATGCGTTTCTCTGTGATGAAGACTAGAAGCTGATAGAGTTTTTTAAAAGTTTTCCAAACTTTAAATGTTGCCAGAGCTTTCTGTTTGGCTGAGTTTAAACAATTCTCTGAAGAGGAGTTGGACAAAATTCCTCCACAGCGATGAGAAAGACTTATCACCACTTATCACAAACGCTTGATTTAAGTTATTGCTGCCAAGGATGGCACAACCAGTTATTATGTTCATGGGGAAATTACTTTTTTACGCAGGTACAGATAGGTTTGGATTTTTCCCCCTTTAAAAAGTTAGATAATCATTCAGACACTGCATTTTCTATTTCCTTGGGTTGTCTTTGTGAAGTATTAAAATTGGTTTGATGATCAGAAACATTTAAATGTGATAAATATGCAAAATAATCAGGAATCAGAAAGGGGGAAAATACTTTTTCACAGCATTGTAGTTTTAGTTTTTCTGGCAATGTGAGATAGACCCAAAAGTTCTCCTCCCTTTTTACTTGAATTATTCTATTTTAAAGTCTGTATACAGCTCATGACCTAAAATTACCCTTGTGTGAAGTTGTCCTCAATCAAATCGGGTGATTTTACTCTCTCTAGAGTATTCATGTCAGTGAAGTATGCTAGTGTCAAAGACTAAAACTAAGATTTTGTCCCTAATTCTATTTCATTTTAGCTAGTTTTGTTAATGCGAAATACAGTTTTAGTTAGTTTTCGTTTAATATGTGAAGCTCAGGTTTTGTTTAGTTTCAGTCAAGTAAAATGATTTTTACATTTTAGTTTTGCTTTTTTTTTTTGTTAGTTTTAGTTAACTATAACAACCCTGGCAGGTATGCACAGCAGCACTCACACTGCAAACATGAACCCCGTCTGAAACAGACGTAATGCAACCACAACTATAACTGTAATTGTTTTTTTAGCATTATAATGGGCAAACTACCTGAAAGTCTTTTACTTTTTTCCAATAGAAACAACTTTTCTGTGGCAAAACTGAAGTCAAATTCTTATAACCAGTTTTAGCCTATATGCTGTAATTAGAGCTGTGAAAAATAATGTGTTATAATTAAATTACAGGATTAATTAGTAAATTTTTTAACACTTTTGAAGCATGCACAGATTAAGCCTTCCCACAATTCCACCCAGTCTGCATTTGTTGCCACCCTGATGAAGTCAGAGCACAGCAGCTAACTAAACAAACAAAATGATGGATTATTCTGGTGAGCATGATGCTGGGCCGGTTCTGGGCACAGACGCCATGCTGAGCCTTGAACATTTTAAATGAGGCACCAACATAACAGCTCGTCAACTCCTGCACTCATCTAACCTCTGCGCCCCACGTTTGTGAAACAGTCCAACCTCACCTCATCATCCTCTGGGTGTAGAGGGATCAAATATCCTGATAGATCAGAACTCGGGGTCATCTGGTTGTTCCAAATAGCAGTGAGTAACTTGCAGAAAGTTCATTAATCAAATTTTGTATATTTTGCTGTCATAGGCGCTAATATTCACAATGGCGCCATGGCGCCTGTGCTCAAGTGATGCTGTCATACAAACTCACCATTGCCATCAGATCATACAAGTATAAAAAAGACAGAGGTAGAGAGATCTACTTAAAATAGGAGGTAAAGGTGGGAGGAATTACTGAACAAACATCTTTTAAAATAGGCCTTTTGATGCAATCATAATAAAAATGCATGACTTTTTATAAATCAGATCATCAGTCTAAACATTTAATGATAGCACTTGAAATTTAGCTCAGGTTCATCACATTTCTCTGGATCTTTGCTGAGATGTTTCTACACCTTGCTTGGAGTCCACCTGTGGTCAGTTAAATGATTGGATTTGGAAAGGGGCACACCTCCCAGCTAACAAAGCATATCAGAGCAAAACCCAAGCCATGAGGTCAAAGGAACTGCCTGCAGAGCTCAGAGAGAGGATTGTTGACAGGCATAGATCTGGGGAAAGCTACAGAAAATATTCTATAATTCTCAAATGGAAGAAGTTTGGCACAAACAGGACTCTTCCAAGGGCCTGCTGCCTGGCTGAACTGAGCAAACAGGGTGAAGGCCCTTAGTAGGAGAGACCAAGGACTTGATGGTCACTGACTGAGCTCCAGAGATCCTGTGTGGAGATGGGACAACGTTCCAAAAGGACAACTATCACTGCAGCCCTCCACTGATCTGGACTTAAGGCCAAGTGGCTAGGTGGAAACCACTCCTTGAAACCTTATCATTGCCCATTCACTACTTCCTGTGTTTTTGCCATAAAACCAGTCATGTTAAACACTTTTCAGGATTTTAGGACCAACGTGCTGAGTAAAATCCTTCTTGTTTATTTAAAGCAGGGGTCATTAACTCCATTTTCACAAGGGCCAGCTTTTCCTGCCTGATGCTGTGGGGGACGGCCATTAAAATAAGCAGAAATAAAATCAACATTTTTGTCTAATCAACATATTCTTGTAAAAATATCTTTCCAAAATAATTTGAACTTTTTAAGCCTTTAACAGTGAGCTCCGTCCCTATCACCTACACTGCAACCAGCCACAAGACACAATTAAGATATTTTAGCTACATGTTTCTGGAGCCCTCTTGATGTCTATCACTGAGTTTGATGCTAATATGCTGTGTCGTGATTGGCCAACAACATGTGCAGGAAACGGATTGGATGGAAAATCGCACTCTTGAAGAGTCTTAGGTGGAAAATTGATGCAAAAACTGCAACTTTAATCAAAATAACATGTATGTTTTTACCATGCCAAATTACAGAAATACTAGTTTGCTTCTTGTCTGATAAGCTGCTAGGTTAAAGATTTTATTTAAACTTTAAGAAAAAAAAGTTAAACAAAAGCACGCCATATTTTTGCCCTCTCAAATTTTCTGAATTTTAATAATATTCTGGGGGGCTGATGTTGCCCCCAGCTGATGATCACTGATTTAAAGCATTATTTGAAGTCAGTTAAAGCTGAATTATGGATGCTCATTGAAGCTTTATGAGTGATGAAACGTTCCAGTCCTGATCAGAGAAATACCACCAAAAACAAACAGCCAGCTTTGGACCTGTCTCCACAAAAGACTTGGCTATTTCTCCTATGAACATGGTAGAACCTTCCCTTTGGCTATCATGGATAGGGGACATTTTCAGCATCTCAGAAATGTACCACATGTTGAACTTTTTCTATAAATTCATGGCAATAAAGTTGATCAAGTGTGTCTGAATTCACCTTACCGTCATGGTACTGTGACACAGACATTCTGGTTTTAGATTACACGGACCTTTAAACCCCTAAACATGCCAAAAGCAATTTATTTTCCACCCAAACACATTTAAAAAGTCATGTGAAGGGCTTCTGCTAAGTTGAGAGCAAACATCAACGTGTCCAAAGATTTGTATTTTTCATGGTGACTGCTCTGGCATCTATGAGAGTAAAAATAAAACATTTGCCTGAAGTTCCAACAGAATATGAATGCCTGATTTAAAAATGTTTTTGGAGCAAGAGTACATTCTTCACACAGAGGAATAACATGCCAGCGTCTTCTTTTTGAACATCTTTTTATAGCTAAGAAATACTCAAAGGAGACTAACAAAGATGCTTCCAAAAATACTCCGACGAGGGTTTTATGTTCACACACAACCGAAGAGAAAAAAGGTAAAAGATGGCGTGTGAGGGACTTGTCACAGCGGATGATGAAAATTTCACGCGGCAGGTTCTCCAGAGAAACCCAAGAAAGTTCTGTTTGAAAGATCTTTTACTTTAAAATTTAGATGTTTTCCTCTAAAGGCAATTGACATATTTTTTGGAAAGTTTCTTAAGCTTCACACCGAAAACAAATAAGAAGAGTAACACACACTGGAGCTGATGCAATCCAGTTTAAAAGCGTCAAAACAGAAGTTAACAAAGTAAGTCTGGGTGAGAATGTAATCTAGGCACTCCAGTCTGCATAATAAGGAGAACAAATGAACAGTATCAAAGATGTATATTACCAGGTGTTTCATCAGAGCCAGTCATTAAATAAAAGATCAGGATCGTATCCAGAGAAGACGTTAATTAAAGGTAATCTGCAGGAAGGGAGTGACTCATCAGTTTGCTGTAAGGTGATGTAAGAGTTTCAAGGAAATTTTCATTCACCTCAAAGATTTCTACTATATTCAACCTTCATTATAACCAGGAATATTACCACTGAGGTGTAAATCTAGCTTACAGAGAGTCCTGGCACAGAGAGTCACACAAAAAGTCTCAAATGAGACATTGCAAAAGCAATTTTGGACCTTACTTGCAATGGTAATGCTGAAAGCCTTAATTCAAATAGTATCCCAAGTGTGACATAAGGGTCCAAAGAGACAAAAGTTTAAATTGATACCAGTCTTTCTGTGGTTCACAGATAAGACGCTGTATTAAGAGACGGAGAGCAGAGGCTACGTTCACACTGTAGTTAAAAGTGGCCTGAATCTGTTTTTTTTTTTCTTTTTTGCTCATATGTGACTCAAATCTGATTTTTTATGACAGTGTGAACAGCACAAGTCACATTAAGTCTGACCTTTTTGAATCAGATTCAAGCCACTTTCATATGTGGTTCTAAATCAGACACGTATCTGATCTTTTGGAGTTCAACTGCAGTAAGAGCAACCAAACAAAAAATCTGAGGAAAAAAAACAGAATTGAGCTTAAGAGGGGACATATGAAAAAAAAAATCACTTTCTCAGGCTTTTCTAACAAAAATATGTACCCCTGGCCTGTCCAAAATTCCCTCCCCCACTCTCTTTCTCCACCTTTCAGGAAACTTGTGCTAAAACAAGCCGTTCTTAGATTTTCCCCTCATGATGTCATGTGGGGAGTTAGCCCCGCTCCCAGGTTCAGTTGGCCTTTCCCGCTTGGAAGAAAGTTCCACCCTCCTCTCCTGGAGAGCCCCATCCGTTAAGCCCCATCCATTTCCTGAGAGGGGCGTGGTCAGGGGCGGAGTCGGACAGCTCAGTAACATTTAAAGCCATGGACACAGAAACAGCTCATTCTGAGCAGGGCTGAAACAGAGAGGTTTTTAGACATTCAAAAATACTGGAGTGTGTTTTTAGCAACAGACTTCACAGGCATGTTTTGGGGACCTCTGAGGCCAATATAAAAGGGGACCCTTATCCTTAAAAGGGTCAAATATGTCCTCTTTAAGGCCTGCAGTGTACACGTAGCTGAAATGCCTGGCGCTACAGTGCCATGTGGTGTTCAGCAGTAGCTACCTCTTTCCAAATGGGCCACTGTGTCAAATTTCACGCAAGTAAAACATATCTAAGGTTATAAAATTAAACTTCAAAATCATGAAAAATGAGGCAGTAAAATCTGCTTCAGGATGGTGTAGGCGTGTCAGTTGGATGACCTAAAGCCACGCCCACATATTTTCCCCGCCCAAATTTAACCTAGCCAGGAAACAGGTGAAAAACTTTTTAACAGTCTAAATCCAGAATTCAGTCACATGTAGATCTCAGTGTTTTCTCATGTTTACAGCAACCATATTCCAACATATCTAGGGTGTTTAAAGACACAGATTTTGGATTTAACTTTACAAGGTCTTTAATATCATTTTACAGCAGGATGATATAAGGGTCAATTCTTCAATGATGGCCTATTTTGTTCAGAAAACTTTAGAAAACAACAGGTATTTTGAGAAATATTTTGATGTGTTACTTCTCATCATGTCTAGAAACTCTTTCTGACAGTGGCTGTGGTTAAATTATTTAGATAATATTAAACTTTTGTTATTTTGCTCTAACAGTCATAGGAAAGTGTCATTTCCAACAAAGCCATACCCCCTCACATGTGGTATCATTTAAAGGGTCATTTCTTTTATTTTAACCTTTATTTAACCACATGAAACCCATTGAGATCGAGATCTCTTTTACAATGGCCAGGTCAGCAGCAAACATAATAAATTGTACAATTCAGACACAGAATACAACAAGAAGTTAAAACGAACAGGACTTAACAGTGAAACCTGCATACTATGACAGAAAAGAGCAAAACCTTCGTGTCCAAAATAAATTGCTGGGTCTTAAGACCTTTTCTCACTACATGGTCAGCAAAAGCTTTTCGTATGCAATGATTTCTCAAATATAACTTTGTATAACTCTTGCAAATATGTTGATGAATGTGCACTGTCCTAATCAACTTGTTAAACAATTCTTGATCCTGCCTATATAATTTTCCATCGTAATAATATTTTATTTATTTTATTTAACCATTATTTAACCAGATAAAACCCACTGGGATCGAGATCTCTTTCATGAGGGTGATCTGGCCAAGAGGTCAGCAGCACACGTCAATATTTATTGTGATAAATAACACGTATTCAAGAGACAGATAACAAACAATATGTTGAAACGAACAATTGTTCCATGGACTGGAGTTGTCTGTCATTTAAGATAGGGCAAAAGTTTTCCAGTGATATGAGGATAATATGCTAGTTTAAGGCCTGGAACCTCAGACAAATACAAAAGAGCAGAAATTATTACAATTAAAATACAAATCTAACAACATAGTCAATGTTTCATTAAGGAATTGTTGAAATTTAGAAGGTGCTTTCCTTGATCACTCTATGGGTTGAATCATGTCTGAACATATGAAGGTTTTTTTTTTATCTCCAGCAATTGCATAAACTACTGATCATTGAAATAAGAGAAATAAAACCCAACAATCAGGTAAGAAAACTAGTGAAGAATGTCCTTACTGCTTAGTTGCATTCAGATTTATGCATCCCTCACTTTATAGTTACCCTTTCCCTCAAACAGTCGCTGTTTAATCCTGAACTATGACAAATCATGTTTCCAGTGTTAAACTAAGGCATTAAATAAACCAAAGCCTTGACATTAAAAATGCAGGAACTCATTTTAAAACATTTACACACCCTGAGGAACGCTCAAAGTAGAAACAAGTTGGGTAATCTGAGATTTGACCAGGGATTCAAATGTCACTTCTCAGATTTATTTTGATCTCTCCACAAAGACTGAATACCTCTATGAGTTATCCTGACAGTCTCTTTGTTTTGATTTTTACTCTGTATTATGTTTACAGATATGTAAAGGTCCCTTTAAGTAAATCTCAGTGCTAACACAACCTCTGGTATGGAACAAACATGATAAAAGAATAATAAAGACAGCTCTGATGTTATTGGCAGAGTCAAACAGGTCACATAGTCTTTCATAAGAGAAGGTGATGTAATGAGGTTCACCTTGTGTACCGTCAGCACCATGGGCATTCTGACCCAGCAGAGGAAAGTTGATTGCCAGTATTGACGGATGATCAGAATCTGGCAGCTTCCCCCTCAGTACTGTGTACCCAAACTGAACGACCCTGAATCTGGTCAGGGTGCTCTGACTTCACAGATGAGTCAGTTCCCCTTAACTTTATGTGTTATCTTTTCCCATGTGCTCACGCTGCTTTCAACAACAACAGTTTGTTAGAAAACTCTGGTTGTGCGAGGACAGTCAGTGACAGTCACATGGCTGTCTGCCAGGAGCTGTTTGACAGAATTTTGGCTATCCATGTCGTTCCATATGAGGCTTTGTTACACTGATTGTAATGTCAGAGTGGCCTATGTTTCATACAATTGCTAGAATGTTGGGTCTAAGGTCTTCTTTTCTGACTTTTTCCTTTTACGATCTGTCAAATGTTTTCTATTGATGACAAGACCTTGACTATTTTATTGTGAAGCCATGCTGTTGTGATGAATGCAGTTTAGCACTGTCTTGCTGAAATATGCAAGGCCTTTCCTGAAACAGATGTTGTCAGTATGGAAGCATATTTAGGGACCTCTGAGACCAATATAAACTTATCTTAAAGGAATAAAATATGTCCCCTTTAAATGAGCTTTGGCCCAGAGAAGATAGCAGTGTTTCTGGATCGAGTTCACATATGACTTCTTCTTTGCATGATACAGCTTTAACTTGCATTTGTGGATGGAACAGCAATGATTTCTTGAAGTGTTCCTGAACCCATGTAGTGATTTCTTGTGCAGAATCATGCCTGTTTTTAATGCAGTGCCACCTGAGGGTCCAAAGATCACCAGTATCAATGCTGGTGGCCATTTCTCCAGATTCTCTGAATCTTTTGTAGATATGATGTACTGTTGATGGTGGGATATGCTTCTGAGAGTCCCTGCCTCTCTAAAATGCTTTAAAAAAAATATCAATTCATGTAATCTACCTGTTGCCAATTAACTTGATAAGTTGCCAAAAGCTTCTCCAGCTGTTTTCATTAGCACCACTTACTTTTCCAGCCTTTATTGTCCTGTCCCTACTTTTTTGAGATGTGTTGCTGCCGTCAAATTCAATATGAGCTCATATTTTTCATGAAATGGTAAACAGTCTCAGTTGTTTATGCTCTATGTGAATAAAAAAATGTGTTTATGAGATTTCCAAATCCTTGCATTCTGTATTTACCTATATTTTACATAGTGCCCCAACTTTTTTGAAATTAAGGTTGTAAAAACTTGCTGACAATGCTGCATGTTTTTTATTCCCTCAGCTACTTATACCAGGGCTTCATTCAAAATATTTGTGTCCCATACCTGCACCCATAGGCGTAGCACAGAGGGGAAAACTGATTACCCAGGCTCAGAGTAGAGAGTGGCCCTTAAAGTGTGTTTTTATGTATTTTTTCTTAGTAATTAGTAGGGGTGGGAATCACTAGTGGCCCCATGATACAATATAATCCCAATACTTTGGTCATGATTCAATATCATTGCGATTTTTAAACATTTTGCATTACAGTGAGTATTGCGATACCACATATTACGATATATTGCCACCTAAACCATTTTTTTCAACTTTTTAGCTAATTTAGCATTAGTCTTACCCTCATGTTTGTCATATTTCTGCAGTATTTTATTTTTATGTAGCACTTCTTGCAAACCTCATGTGTCATGTCCATCTAATTTGTGCCCTGCTTGCCTTCCTAATGTGCTTCCCCTGTTGCTGCCATGTTTGTTGTACTAACTTTCCTGCTCTATGACCGTCACCTCTGCTGACTTCACTGGACAAACAATTGTCCAAACAATTTATTTTATTGTTCCATTATGATAGACTTCAGTCCATATTAGCAATTAATCTGAAAGAAATCGATACTTGGTGGACGAGACGATATATCACCAGACAAAATATCCTGATGCTATGCTAGATTGATTTTTTCTCCCACCCCTAGTAACTAGTGTAATTATTGAATCTAAAGCAGCTAAATGAGTTGGTCAACACACTGAAATTTGTATCAGATAGAGTGGAATAAATTACTGGGGGGGGCCTGCTCCTCCCTTAAAAATGGTATAGTCTAGTGCTGCAAAATAATGTAAATAAATTTAATTTACCTATAGTAAAAATATTGCTTATACATTGGGAAATTATGGTTCAGAAATAAATTTAATTGCATAGATCTTTGTAAAAATGATGCAACATTTGTTGCTTGGCTAGCTGGTCAAGGGGGCCCTGTGTAATATTCCTTCTGGGGGCCCAAAATCCCAAGCTACACCCCTGCCTGCACCCCTTGTAATCCACTGATTCATTGTGGCTTTATGTCTCCATGAACCTACAAATGCCTATAATTTGCTTGATATGCAGAGATTTTGAGGCTTTTTAGGGCTTGGACCTTGCTGTTGAGGCCAGTGGTCCAATAATCACATTCAAATTTGTGGCTATTCTATTCACTCTTTGTTATTTAACAATATATCTCTTGGAGCACATGCCCCATTCAGTTGCTCACCTTTGCCTAACGGTAAAACTGCCAATGCAAACACAGTCTGCTACTTTCCTAAGGTCTTTTGGTCTTCAATTTGAGATTAATTCTAAAATCCCCACAACAGTTCAAATCCTTATTTGTTTTTCAGACATTGGACAGAAAGTTGGAGATCCACTTGGATGCAAAATCTTTTCAGCATATTTAACATCCATCCATAATGATCAGTCTGGATATGACCGCTATAAATCTGGATTTGTCAGGATTTCTGCCATCATAATACATCGATAACTTTCACCTGAGTGCACTCGGCTGTCCTGATTTATGCACAGCAGCCTGCACATTCAGCAATTATTCTAACAACCCTCCTGATTAATCCGCTGGGTGATGTGTCAGTAAACATGGTTCCACCCTGCCATGCACCTCATTCATTATTCACCTCAGACACTCTTTATATAACTCCTCCCTCTCCCCGTGTCTCTTCAACATTGTTAAATATTCATTCAGAGTGCCACAGAGCAGAGTCACACTGAAGCATCTGCTGGTTTGTTCAATCTCAACACTGAAATACTTTTCCCAAGTGCACGTAAGGACAGCTCATTATCCCAGAAGGTGCTCACAGGAACTTTTATTCAAGTTAGAGAGTTTGTGTAAGGGGGAAAATGTTAATTGTCGTGTAAACATCTCCCACATAGGCAAGGTTTGGGGGCTTTAACAGCTGGTGTTATGAGGTTGTTGCTGTGGTGTTGCAGCACTGTCCTACCCAGAGATCAAACAAGACGCCCGGGACCTCTTCTCATCACATATTCTTTTTTAGGAGTGCTGTTTCTTTAAAGTCCTGTCAACTTGTAAAAGTTGAGATTTATCCTTTGACAAATTCTATGTAGCAGGTAAGCGGGATTTGATTACAGTGGCAGTCGTCAAAACAACAGCAGAGGAAGTGAAAAGAAACTGTAGACAATAGACTGGGTGTTTAGATCAATGCTGAATAGAGCCTATTCAAATAAGTCACTGACATAAACACAGAGGTATTTTTCTGGAATCATGAAACATTATGACAGGTTCACTGTCTGAATACTTTATACCAAGTGGAGGAATTATGAGTTGTTAAAGTTGACCTAAGGCACCACAAGTTTCTGCACAAACAAGCTAGAAACCCACCATTACCATGTTTTTCTCAGAAAGAGGAATGGGTTTATAGTAAACACAAAAAAGTAGATATGAGTCAGCATAAGGTCACTGATTCATAAGATATAGGATAAAAGTTTAATCTTATAGGAACGTGTTTTAATGACTAAAAGTTTATACTACTAAAAGTTTTTAAAATGTATTTATGAATGAATTGTACACAGAATTCACTTCAAATTTAAGATACACAATTTGACCTAACCTGTAGGTTTGGTTTATTTTACCTGAAATATGTCTCACAGGGTATGGCATGGTATGATATGATACGTTATGTTACATTACGTTGTGTTACGTTACGTTACGGTACATTACGTTACATTACATTATGTTACGGTACGTATGTTAAGTTATGTTACGTTGCGTTACGTTACATTAAGTTAAGTTACGGTATGGTACGTTATGTTAACGGTATGGTATGTTTTGTTACATTATGTTACGTTACGGTATGTTACGTTACGGTATGTTACGTTATAGTATGTTATGTTACGTTATGTTACGTTACGTTACGTTATGTTATGTTATGTTATTTTGTGGTTTGGTATAGTATTATATTGCAAAATATTATTTTAGCCAATAATCTCACATTGAAGTTTGTTTAAGAATTTATTATGCAACTTAATATGTTTGGCGTCAGGCTCCGCCTTAATCAATCCTCACAGATTTTTACAGACAGAATTTGAGGAGCGATAAGATAACAGCTTAAACCCCCCAGTTGGAGCCAACAGGTGGATGCTGGGGTGGAGTTGGGTTGAAGGCGAGAGCGCAGTGTTGATCCAGGTGCAGCAATACAGCAGAGGAAGAGAAAGGAAATCTTGCAGCTTAAATAGCCCACTAGTTAGAGAGGATTTGAGTCATGTGATGTGATTAAGATGCATGTCAGATATGAATGATTGTGCTCAAGATTACTGGCAGAACTAACTCGCAGGCTTTGTTTCATGTTGTATCGTCTTGTCCATTCATACACTGTATCACAGTGAATTGTATTGTATAGTTTCCAATTGTAGATATTTCGACCATATCATGTTGTATCATATCATATATCATATAAAATATTATATTATATAATATGATATCATACATAATATCATACATGATATATCATATCTCCTATCATATCATATAATATCATATATTGTATCAAGAGGTAGTAGCGAGAGGTAATTAGTTTCTTTCCACCCCTGATTGTATCATATCATAATATATCAAATTGTATAGTATTGTATCATATCATATATTATTATATTGTATCGTATTATATAGATTAAATCATTTTGTATCCTATCATTTTGTATTTTATCACAAGGTATTGTATGATAACATTTCGTATTGTATCATATAATTTCCTATCATGTCATATCGTCTTATCTCGTCTTGTCTTATTTGCACCACTTTGTATGGTCTCGTGTCGTATCGTATTGTCTAGTATTGTATTGTATTGCATCATTTCGTATTGTATTTTATCATATCATACCGTATCATATCATCTCGTCTCATATTGTATCGGATTGTATCATATCGTCTTGTATTGTATCATATTGTATCGTAATGTAACATAATGTAACGTAAAATAATGTAAAGTAACATAATGTAATGTATTGTATCATAAGGTATCATATCTCATCATGTCATTTCCTATTGTGTCATTCTGTATCGTTGTATTGTTCTGTGCCTATTTTATCATATTGCATCATACAATGCCTTTTTCTGTATTATCATCTTGTATTATAGAATACCCTGTTTAGTCAGATAGCATAGTCTATCTGTGTTTCAGGTGGGTGATACCTGGGCAGCATCACTTCCTCTTGTACACTTGTTTTTGCTGTTTTAAATGTGTTTTACTGTCAATTTATTTATTGTTCAGTTGTTTTTTCTATCTATCTGAAGATGCATGTGAACGGATTTTTAATTAATGTTGATCTGGCATTGCTATAACAGTTAATGATGAACCTCCATCAAAGGTTTTTGCTTTCATAGCGAGACCTCATTCTGTGGTGGAAGAGCTCACAGCGCTGTATCTTAGCAACCTTTGAACCACCTGCTATGATGGTAGGCTGGAGCCTCCTGTGAGTCTGTCTGTGAGTTATATAGGAGGTAAGAGGCAGAAGACATCTTTAGGGGGGTTGAAGACGTAGTGACTAATAAGTCACAGGATTCAGGAGCTGGTACAGAAAAACATGAGACTTGTAGACGGAGCGAAAGTTTATTTTTTGGAGTGCAGAGACTCAAATTCACAGATTTCATCAGTCGCTCAAGGATACAGAGAGATGAAGAGGAGCAGAGCGAGAGTGAAGTGTGTCAGGCTGGCAGTAGTTAGAGGGTGACAGAGGACAGAGAGAGCGGGAGTGCTACATTTTTCATCTTAACATCACAAGTAGCCTTTTTTACATAGAGAAATGCAATCTAATATTCATTTAGGCAACTCTAATTTTGACCACTGGCAGCTGTGGCTTAAGGTTGCATTTGTGCTCGTTCAGACTGGAATAAAGAGGGACCAAAAGTTTATTTTAGGGGGAGTCGAGGAGAAATGAAGCATGCGTAAAAAGGCACAGAAGGAAAAAAGATGAGTGCATGGCGTCCAAAAACAGCTTGTTTATAATACATCAGAGAGGGACAGAGAAAGAGGGAATGAATTAGTCAAAAAGGGTCTGCTGGATGAGCTGGAGTAAACAACACGCTTACAAAAGACATGGAGATGACAAATAAGAATCCTTGGGAGGCTTTTGCTACACCGAGTGTATTTGTTGACTAAATTAGAAGTGTGAAAACAGATTCAATCATAAAAGTAGATACGTG
This sequence comes from Cheilinus undulatus, assembly GCF_018320785.1. Classification (NCBI taxonomy): domain Eukaryota; kingdom Metazoa; phylum Chordata; class Actinopteri; order Labriformes; family Labridae; genus Cheilinus; species Cheilinus undulatus. The sequence goes on from NC_054868.1 coordinate 49,002,300, forward strand.
GTCATAAAACAGGATGGGTTTTCATTCTGGCTGGTTTTGCAAACCTGAAAACCACTTAACAAGAAATAGTTATGTAATATCAAATAAGCAGGAGGGTTAAACAGTTCAAACACATTCATTTTAATGGAACACTCCAGTGGTCAGCATAATGCAGGCGTGGTGTTACAGTGTCAAAGTCAAGACTTTTTAGCTCACAGAAGATAAAAAGCGCCTTTCTTGCTCGCTTGCTGCACAGTGTCCTTGGGTATCAGTGGGGTACTTGAATCTGAGTTTTCTTTTTGTTAAAGCTGAGCTTCCGGCTTAGTCATGCTAAACTATTGAGGTAGCCTTGAAAGCAAACAGACAGGAAACAGGTGGAATGAATAACAGGAAAATATGAAAACTATGGACTTGAACCTAAGGCCGGATGTTCTGTCATTTTTTGCTACCAATCAAAAATTGTTGCTTTGAGGTTCTGCACGTGCGCCCTACGCCATTAGCGTCACGCCCATAAGGGTTAGGGTTAGGGTAGGGTTAGGGTAGTCAATAGACGCCTCTATCGGTAAAAGCAGCGGTAGCAAAATCAGACAGAACACCGGCTCAGACTACACGATTTTTGTGGTCATTCATGACGGCACTGTGTCAGACTTTGCAACAAAAATCTTGTCCTGTCTTGGCCAACAATCTGGCCACACTACAAGAGTGATCCTGACCGCTCACTGTATGCTGACGTCACCACTGTCTCTGCGACTGATTGCGAGTTCACAGGTTGTCGGGGGCGGGTCATAGAGTGTCAATCACTCTACAACAGAGGCACTCTGTGTGATTGTAGCGGTCTTTTGATTGTAAAAAAAGAAAAAAGAGAAATGAGAAACACATATGGATTTGATTATGAATAATAGGCATGGATGTATCCAGAGGTGGACAATATGGACTGGCTCTCCTTCAGATAGAATTTAAGGTACGTGTGTTAACATAAATAAAATAAGATAAAATTTACACATAGTTTTAGGGAATAAAAGGGGATAAAAAGTGGTAAACCTTGTAAATTATGATGCAAAGATGATGAGCAAATGCTCTCCTGTTGGTAGACGTCAGGATTCAGGTCGTTAACGTCAGGTCAGGGTGTCAAACTAGACAATGTAAGAACAATTCTGACATGCTAGTCTTGTTGAATTGTGGTCGTGGGTCGTCTTGGACGCGTTATTATGTCACACTGCAAGACCGTTTGTTGTTCGGGCCTGAGTTTTAACAATGAGCTGTGACGTTGCAGTCTGGCTTAAATCCGGCTGTATTTGTGTAGTCTGAGCCGGCCTTTATACATTCCTTTACAGTCTTCTGACAACTCGGAGTTCTTTTACACAGCATATCACTTACCCATTCATAAACTGATGGTCTGCCAGACCTGGGTCATAAAAAGGCCATGGCATCTGCAACAGACCAGCCCTAAAACAAACACCAACCCAGCTATTAACATTAGAGACAAAGTTGCACACAGGTAGGACAGTTGTTTTTGGGGGAGGAGAGCTTTTTGCTAAGAGTAGTGACCAAGAACCTGATGGTCCTCACAGGATGTCTGAAGCTCAGTCAGAGTGACCATCAGGTTCTTGGTCACCTCTCTTACAAAGGCCAATCCTCCTTCAATTGCTCAGTTTGGCAGGCGGCCATCTCTTGGAAGAGCTCTGGTTGTGCTAAACTTCTTTCATTTGTGAATCATAGAGGCCACTGTGCTCTCAGGAACCTTCAGAGCAGCAGACATTTTTGCAGCCTTCCCCAGATCTGTGACTTGCAACCATCCAGTCGCTGAGGTCTGCAGGCTTGGTTTTTGCTCTGATGTGCATCGTCAGCTGGGAGGTGTGTCACTTTTCTAATCTGATCAATTTTATTTACCACAGCTGGACTCCAATCAAGGAGTAGAAACACTGCAAATTTTTTAAAACTTCTGTTTTCACTTTGTCATGAGTGTAGATTAATGAGAATAAAAATGATCTTGATTAACTGCAGCATCAACTTTTGACACAACAAAACTGAACAGATAAAGGGGGTCTGAATACTTTCTGAAAGCACTGTAACTACTGGAGCTCAGTATATAGTAAAAAAACAGGCTTTCTCATTCTGGCATGATAATCTGTACAACCATTCAAAAATCAAGCTTTTACTTACCCTTGTTGGGGGGCCAGAAACTGGCCCATAATCACCACAGTTATCTTGCAGTGTGTGCCCTGTTTAAATGGTGGGTTATAAACAGCAGTATATTTACAAAAATAATAACATCATTTTTTCATCAATCAAATAAAATAAGCACAGTTGGACTAACATACCAGCACAAACATCAATCATATGTCATGACATTGCTAAATCTAGCAGGTCTAACATAACTGGTACCAGAATGAAGAGCCGTTTGGGAGCTGAAAGAGCCGGCTCTTCTTGCTGAGCCACACCAAAATCTGAATCAGTGAAAAGAGACGAAATTCCCTTTATTAGCCTGAACAGAGAGATCCATCCCTATAGCCTTTAGGCAATCAAAATGTTTTAGCTACATATTTCTGGGACTGCCATGTCCATTACTAGGTTAGGCGCTAATATGCGTCCTGATTGGTGAAAAACAAATGGAGGGAACAGGTCTTTGATTTGATTGTAAGGCAGGAAAATCACCAAGAGCCTGGAGATGAGAAGTACATGAATGCGTGTCACTCATTCAGTTGATATTTAAATGATAATTAAATAACAAATAAATGGAAAACCGCTTGCTTTTTATTTATTTGTTTTTAAAATTAAATCAAATATGAAACAAAATCAAATAAACAAGAAATGATGAGTTTTTATATTTGATGTTTATGATCAAAGAATGTAATATGAAAAAAAAGACCATGAGCAGTCTGTCTGATGTCATTTGTTTAACTCTGTGCAGGTGTTGTACTCAGAAAAGCACCCCGAGAATTATGTGCCCATCACATTTGGGGTTCAGGTCTAACCTGAGGGCCTAATAGGGTCAACATTTAACCATAACTGTCAACATTGTTTTCACCTGTGATAAAACATGAAAAAACAGCACTGATGATAAATTATTTGGAAATTCAAAAAAGTTTAAATGATAACTTTAAAGGCTCAAATCTGAAATAAAAATTCCAGTTTATTAGTTCAAAAGATCATAACATGATATCAAAAATAGAAAAAAAAAAGTTTTTAAAGAGCAAATATAGGAAGAGAAAGTTAAAATCATGTTTGAAAGGTCAAAATATGAGATCAATTTTGTAATTGTGAGTTTAAGGGTCAAAATATGACTTAAAATTTTAAATTGTGAGTCTGATAGGTCAAAATATGGGATTAAAAAGCCAAAATTAGGAGATGAACATGTCAAAATATGAGCTAGAATTCGAAATGATGACTTAAAAAGTTAAAAAATATGACTTAAATTCAAAATTGGGAGTGTAAAAGGTCAAAATGTGATATAAAAATAAAAAATAGTGATTTAAAATGTCATAATATTGGGAAAAAAATTGAAATCATGTTTTTAAAAGTCAAAATATTGGATGAAAAAGCCAAAGTAAAGAGTTGAAAAAGTCAAAATAGGACTTAAAATTTAAAAATTGGGAATCTAAAAGATAAAAATGTGAGATAAAGTCCAAATTACGAGTTGAAAAGGTCAAAGTATGAAATGAAAAGTCAAAATCATAAGTTTGAGTCATAATCTTGAGATGCAAGATAGAAAATGTGAAATAAAACACAGATTCATTTCTTTCCCCACATTCTTGACTTTTTATGAAATCTTTCTTACTCTTTACTTTTGCAGATTTTTATGGCTTAACAAGGATACTTTAAATAATCAAGCTGAAGTTTACATTTTTATACTGGAGGAAATCTGCAGACCTCACACTGGTGGGCCAGTTCAATACAAATATGATATGATCTTGTGGGTCAGATATAATTGTACCATGGGCTGGATTTGGCCCCCCGGCCTTGAGTTTGACACCCGTGACTTGGAAGGTCACGCTCACATATTCTTTGACTGGCATGACGTAGAAACAGCAGCAGTAGTCAGAATAGGATGAAGATGCTGTTTGTCCTCTTAAAAAGGTGCCGGTGTTGTTTATCCGTATATCATCATAGTAAGCTAGGCCCCTCAGTGATGGGCACATGATTCTCGGGATGCTTTTCTAACCAGAACACCTGCATCGAAAATGAATAATGAAATCACACTGGCCGTTTTTTTTTCCGTGTTCCGTTCTTTGATCCAAGCATAAATATAAATAAGTAAATGATTTCTTGTTTATTTGATTTTTTCCAGAAACGAAAACGAGAAGAAAAGATGTTTTTTTCATTATTTGATTGAATGATACACAGATTTACATGTTTATGATGCATCATATTTACAGATAATAGCTGAAAAATGGATCAAATATCAAGTCATTCCTGGTACACACGGTTTCAGTCTTGGTGGTTTTGGGGTTGATTCGAGAGCTGTATGGATTTAAAAACAACAACAACAAAAAAATCTTTTTTCTTCCTCACATTTTCTGAATTCAATCCTCTTTTGGTGGCCGGATAGGGAGCTTAGGAGGGCCTGATACGGTCCCCCAGCCTCCAGTTGATGATCACTGCTGTAGGCTATCATGATGTGGGACTAAAGTGAAAACCTCCTTGCTCTAACACATACACACACACACACATTAATATCTCGTTCTTTCCGTCTCCAGCAGCTTTTTAATCCCTCCATGTTTCCATGGCTCATTTTATTAGCTTCATTTGCATGTAGCTCATGTTAAAATCCACACCATGCATGTTTTATGAGGCTGATAAATAAGAAATGAACATGACCACCTGAATGAAAGCAGGAAAAGCTTGCTCTTGAACGTGTTGAGTGCTCTCTAAAAAGCTTTAAGAGATGAGTCATATGCTCTTTTTAGGGAAGGCGATCCTTTTCTCTTTACTGACGCTCTCATCGGTCTTTAATGTCACATGGTCTCAGATCCTTCACGTGGATTGGCCTACATGAGCACACATGTATCCGCTGTGTGGATGAACGCGGGCTCAGACTTTAAAGATTGATACTTCACAGACTCGGTGGATCCTGTGGGACTGCGTGAAGTTTGAGGTGCTTCAGTCAAAGTCTCATTTGAAACTCACACTCAGACTGAGAAACTTCTCCTCACACAGCTGGGTTGTGAAGTTTCTGTGAAAATGTTCCATTTATTTACAGTTTGTGTTCCTACAGTTGGCCTATATGAGCCTACACATGCTGTTTTTGATGCTGACTAATGCTTCGTCTGTGTATCTCTATTTTTGTTTTTCTTAGAGAGGTTTCAGATCTACGGAGAAAAAAAAAACGTTAAAGACAGTTTTTTAGTTCTTGAGTTGTATAAGGATCCGAGCTTCTTCCAGATTCTTTCTCTAAAGAAAATGAGGTGCAACAGTCCAGTTTTTATTATGTGGCTAGGAGGAAACACAGTCAACTCTACTTTTTAATAAAAACAAAAATGCCAATATCATTTTACAATGAAAGACAAAATAAAAACAAACTTATTACAGCACTTGTTTGATGAGTTTCTTCATTTTCTTCAGGGTATGAACTACCGCCGTTGGGAGAAGAGGCGAGTTGGCTTCCTTTAATAAGACATGAGCTCCTGAAAGCTTGATTTGTGCGTGATTCTGTGGATTTCTTTAAAATATCCATTGCTCAAAATATGTTTTCTGCATCTTTATCATCATGATAATGTGCATCAACAGGCCGTTTAACTCCTGCATGAGTGGGATTTGCAAGCAGCAACATTCAGTGATGAAAAATGAAGCAGGTGCAAAGATCTTGCAAAGCAGATGGATACGCCCATTTCCTTGTTTTTCACTGATGAATCCATCTTGCAAAGCTCCCATCTGAACCATTTGGGCCCGGTTAGAAAGTGACAGAACCAATCAGCAAAGAGTGGCACTACTTCCAGGCGTGGCAGAGTCGTGACATAAACAAGCAGCAGCAAGAGCTGGTGCAGTTATGGAGGAAGAGATTAGCGTGGACGCCGCTAAAGCACCAGTTTTATCAGAACTTGATGACATTTCTTCATAAAAAGAAGAACAAAGAACAGCAGTGAGTTGTTTTCTTTTCACAAACGACAAAAGTCGAGTACTTAAATGTCTGTAGTTGCCATGTTTTGTGTTATTCCTCAGTAGCTGCGCACGTGCAGCTTGCTAGCGGCTGCGTCACGTGCTTTGTTGTTCTGATTGGCCCGTAGAGATGTGACAGACAGAACGTTCACCCAATGATACTCCAAGGTTTTTTCAAAGCCGCTGCCTTTTCTCAAACGTGTCCTGTTGAAGCTTTCTCAGATGGATGCGTGAAACAAAATCCATCTGGCGTGTCAGGTTAAAGATCTGCAGTTCCTTGAGTGTCCACTTGAGGCCGGCAGCCGAAACACTGGGAGTCATGCCAAAGTGCCAGGCTCAATGGTAGAGCCTTCCTGCTGCACATGTCAGCAAATCTTTGGGAGTTTCTCCCACTGCTGCTTTAATGTGAATGCAGATAAATGTGATACTAATGGCCAATGTTGCATTCATAAACACGTCTGTGCATGCAGATTCTGTGCAATAGCAGCAGTTTAGATAAACAGGCCAAGGGCAAATGTGCAATTTACTTAGGCACATTTGTAATAATGTGCAATCAGCACTTTACCATCTGCCTTATGCACTTTAACTGCAGTGGTCACTTTATTCAGTTGGTCAGTCTTAAGCAAAGTCACCTTCTGTTTTGTTACATGTGGGTCTTTGCTCACTCATGTACCGTTTGTGTTGTTTGGTCACTGCTTGGTGTCTGATTTTATGTGTATTTTAAACTTTTATTATGATTATCACCACTTTCACTGGTATACCATCAACCCGCCAGTGACTAGTAGGGATGGAAATAAGCCTATGGCAACAATCTGGCACATTTACACGTCCATGGTCATTAATGTCCACTGTCCCTTATAATCAAGGCCATCCATAAGGGGAGATAAAGGGGAGAGCTTTCTGGGGCCCTGCCAAATGGGAGGCCCATGGGGGTCAGCAATACAGTGGTCCCTTGAAGGGCTGGATTGGGAGGAAATTCAGCCCTGACATTTTTTTGCCCCTCACAGGTGGAAAGGCATTAATGAAGATGCCATTCCTTTGCTGCCCTTCACATATAAAGCTATCAAAAAATGTTCCCACAAACTTTCACATAGCTCAGCAGTAGATGGCACAGACACATCTAATGGTGTGTTTTACCCTGTTCTGACAGACTACCTCATGGTCAGAGGGGAGTACCATGGGCACATCATCCCTACTCAAGGTGAAGTAGATAATAAGCAAACAAGTACTTCAAAATAATCTCTGCTATTATTTATCATATTTTTTCAAATAAAAAAATGTTTTATAAATGTTTATAGTGAGAACATTACTGATTGGTTCAGTAAATGTAATGGAAAAAAGTAGATAAACACAAATTTGAAGCTGCTTTTCTAAACTTATCAACATAAAAAATTAAAATTGGCAGCTGAACTGGGGTTCCATAGAGGTCAGCAAAGCCATGGTCACTGTAAAGTTAAGCTGTGATGTCCACGTTTTATATTTAACCTGAATGGTTAAAAGGAAATGCAAATCAATTTACTTAAAAACAGAATTTCAATGGCTAAAATGGGTTTAAAATGAAAAAAAAAAATGGGTGGAAAAGGTGGTGAAATAGGATTTTGAAAGTAGCAGAAATGGTTTCAAAGTGGCAAAAATTAGAGACAAAATGGCAAAAATAAGAGGAAAATGGCCAGCAAACAAAGCTGGCAAGTTATTTCTGTCGATAATCCCAAGCACAATTTCATACGACATGCATCTTAATCAAATCACATGACTCACATCCTCCGAAATTAGTGGTCTATTTAAGCTGCAAGATTTCCGGTCTCTATCTCTGCTTTGCCCTGGATCAGCATGGTGGTCTCGTTTCAACCCGCCTCCACCCCTGCAGTGTTAATTTTGGCAGCTATTTTTAATTTCAGTTTCAGTTTTAGTCTTTAAATGAAATGCATTTTAGTTTTAGTCCCATTTTAGTCATTTCTACCTTTTAAGTTTAAGTCTAGTTATAGTCGACGAAAACTCAAAACATTTTAGTCTAGTTTTAGTCCATAAAAAATCCTCACATTTTAGTCTTTACTTTTAGTCAAAGCATTTATTTTCTTGCCATAACTGGTACCAAATTATCGTAGCATGTTCTCTCTGCCAAACCAGTGGTCCCTACTTTCTACAGCTGAGAGGCAGAATAGCAGGTGCATTGTATTTTGACAGATTTACCCACAGTGGAGGAATAGCACAGATTTTGAATGTCCGACGAAAGCTGCATTAAATTTTAGTCTAGTTTCAGTCATCCTTATGAAAACTAAACTTAGTTTTTGTCAGTTTTAGTCATCAAAGATCTGTTTTTGATAGTCTTTGTCTAGTTTTTGTCATTAAAAAAAGGCTGTTGACGAACATTATTAGTCAGTTTTAGTCGACAAAATTAATGCTGCACCCAGCATCCACCTGGTTTAAGCTGTTGTCTTATCACTCCCCAAATTCTGTAAGTAAAAATCTGTGAGGAATGATTAAGTTGGAGCCTGATGGCAAACATGTTAAGTTGCCATAGTAAATGCTTGAACAAACTACAATGTGAGATTATTGGCCAAAATAGGTTAGTGGTTAAAAGGGGCATCAAAAATGGTAAAAATGGTAGAAAAATTGGTTTAAACTGGCATAAATGATTAACTGAGGCAGAAACAATATGCAAAAATGGGTTAAACTGGCAAAATTGGGCATAAAAGAGTGAAATGTGGTTAAAATGGGTGTAAAAAGTGGTAAATTGTGTCTATAATGGGAGAAAGTGGTGGAAAGGGATTAAAATGTGCAAAAATGGGTTTTAAGTGGCAAAAATGTGTGAAAATTGGCTAGATTGGTGGGGGGAAAAGTGATGAAAACAGCTTAAAACTGAGCAAAATTTAGGTTAAATGGCACATGTGTAATTCAAAATATATTTTAATTTTTTAAGGCATCTGGAGACCCCACATGGAGAACCACTGCTCTGTGGTACTTTGGCAGTGGACAAAGCATGATAAGGTTTCCTCCAGGATGCTCCTTTCATTGGACTTTCTCGTTCCAGGTTGGCAACTGAAGCCCCAAATGACATGACGCGTTGTTCTGGCGCTGGTGTGTTTTGGGCTTTACACTTACGCTGCGACACACAAAACAGTCAAATCTTTCAATGCTCTGTGAAAGGTCTCTCAATTTAAAATCACATCTTTAAGATTTTAGAAATCTTCTAGTGTGATCCAGGCTGAGGTGTGCCGACTGTGTTTAAGTGTTTGAAGTATTCAGAGAGAGGCTAATAAAGCTCAAGTTCATTTACCATTTACTCAACAGAGATGTGTTACTGTTAAATTTCTGTGCTTTGACACTGAATGCTACTCTCTTTTTTGACTCTTTTTATTAAGTTTCAGGTTATAAAGGTGAAAAATTCTAAATAAAGAATTCACTCACAAAAGAAAGCCCACGTGAGATAGATAAACAGGCAGTAAAAAGAGTGACTTCTAAAGAGAGAGTAAACATATTGATCCATCCATGACCAGATCTCTTTAACCTGGCAGAGCTCCCTACCTATGTGCTGCAGAAAAGAGGTGAAAGTTGCAAACGAGTGATTAAAGACTGACTGGATACCAGAAAGAGTCCTTGGAGCGAGAGCAGCAGGGAGAAAGAAAGAATTTAAAAAGGGTCAAAGCTGGGGTGTAAGTTCTTCTTTTTTCCTTTTTTTTCCATGAAAGGTTTGAAGTGTTGTAAATGGAAGACAAGGTCATGAGAGATTGTGAGCAGAGCTGACATGTTCTTTTTTAACAATAGTGTAAAAAGCTTTCTGAATGTCTTCAGCTTTAGCCTGTGTTTGGCGTTATTCTCACATTCTCCCAGAATGCTTTTTAAAATCTCTTTATGTTCTCCTCTGACCCTGACACCCTCCTCTCTGCAGGATGAAGTGGCGTGTGCGTTATCGCTCCAGGACAATCTGTCTGTCCTTGGCTTTCCTCACCATTTTCCTCCACCTCCTCCTGGCGTTTGTCTCTCTTCCCATTTACCACCAGCCCTGCGACCCCCCGCCGCCTCCAAGGACACACATCTTAAGGGACCTGGCACACTTCAACCACACCTCCGCAGGCTACAGTGGTCCAGCTGAGCCCCCGACGGATACCGCACGTGGAGATTCTTCCACTAAGGATGCCAATAAGGAAGCCAAAGGTCACATGCAAACACTTTCTGACATGGGATTAACTGGGAAGGAGAAAGGGAGGGATCCAAAGAACATGCCGGTCAATGTGGGACGTGATGATGGAGACAGAGAAGACACTGTGGAGTCTGGTCTGTTAAAGCTAGAGGCACTGTTTAGCCATCCTCTATACAACATACCCAGCCCTGCCATCCCTGAGGAGGACTTGCTGCTCAAAGTGAGGCCAAAGGTCATGGTCAGTGAGAAGAGCTCCCAGATGTGGTCAGTAGACAATGCAGTTTTTGTACCGAGCTTTCAAAACTGCAAACTTTTCTTCAACATCCATGGGCCTTTTCAAATATTCAGTTATTTACAAAATGTAAATATAACATTTTATACACCAGTAGAAAGCTCTGAATCTCAGGATTCTGACCAAGTTAACCATTCTAGGGTAGAACCACCACAGCCACCACAATGAATGCATTTGTCAGACAACAGACAGACGATAAAAGTGGCACAGCTCACAGTGCAAAAACAGTCCAAACAAAACATCAGAGCATGGACTGGTTTTGTATCATTTCAAATTTCCTATTGTTGCATTGTATTTGCTGTAATGAGGTTTTTTCCAGGCAGTTAAAAGCAATACTTTATTGAAAAAAGACTGCCAACCTCAATCCTCTGTGAAAATGCCACTTCTTTTCCTCATAAAACCTGGTGTAAAATCCTCATTCTGTCTTCTAGTGTTTTCAACTTTGAACATAAACTAGCTAAAGATTTATGCTTTGGTCCAGTTGAGTTTTCCAGCTAAAACCTCCCAGCGATGTTCATCTACAGACTTTGCCGCCATTATTGACGATATAGTATAGGGCTGTTTTCAAATTGGCCTACTGCATACTCCTGCTAAATGCAGTATGCAGTATATATTGTGCACTGGGTACTGCGTTTGACAGTAGTATGCAGTATGACTGCCAGTCGGATGTTATTGTGTATGCTTGGCCCGGTTTTGCTGGTTTCTGGTGTACAGAAGCATGTCATACCCTGGTCAGTTGCAAACAACGCTACAGTGTTTTCCATCCATTTACGTACAGAAAAAATCTGTGAAGTGTTTTTATTTGATTTTTCAGGATTTTTATAGCCGTTGTTTTTAGCTTAGCATGTATAGTGCAGTGAAAAGACACACTTGACAGCATCTTTCCGGCCTTTATGAGCTGTAACGACAAAACAAAAACAACAGTGACCTTATTACAACTTATTCTGCTATGTACATGTTAAAAAGGTAAAGAGAAAAGGTAATGGTACTTTCTGTAACTGTCAGCCACTCTGGTGAAAGTTTTGCTGTATTGTGGGTAACAGTAGTTGAAGCAGACTGGTCCGATGCATTCTGTGAAATTTTCCCAAATCAGTACGTCATCAGTACGGGTATTTTTTGCATACTGCAACTTTTGCATTTGTTCGCATACTGAATACTACATTTTGGGCAAATCAGTACGCACTGCTTGTATAGTAGACAAATTCAAAAATGGCCTAGGTCTGCAAAATTTGATTTTATGGCCATGACAGCCATAAATGTGTCTTTCATTTGTTGTTTTGTTGTTTCTCTTGTCCCTCTATTCTTCCTGCTTTTTTTTGCTCCCATTACCCCTCCTTCCAGCCTTTTCTAACCCCAGTGCAGCCTTATTATAATAGGGTCTTGATTATAATGGGCCACAACAGAGAGTACTATCTAGACCTGTCCTTTTATAAAGTGACTTGAGAGACCTTTGGTTATGAATTGGTGCAATACATGAAAAGATTGATCGATTAATTGGTTAGCTTCACGGTGGGACAGAAGATACAAGTTTTTTTTGTTGTTGTCGTTTAATGATTGTTTAATTGCAGCAATTAGCTGTGCTACAGCAAATTTGTTTTAGACATCATAAAAGTGCCTAGAATCATCCTTTTTTTTTTAAAGAATTATCTTTGGGCTTTGTATGCCTCTATTGACAGATGAGGACAGTGGACAGAATCAGAAACAGGGATGAGAGAGATGAGGAGAGACATGAGGGAAGGTGCCACAAGTCAGATTTCAACCCCAGGTACATGGGCATGCCTTAAACCACTAGGCCATCTGCACCAAATCTTTCTGTTTTTAAAAAATAATGAAAAGCTATTTTAATATACATAAATAAATGTGCAAGATATAAATGAATGAATAAATAAATAGATAAAAAAATAATCTAGAAGCTCTGACACTTGAGGGTAAATAACTGCGGAAGAAAAACAAATGGTCATCCTCTTTTTGTTCCTCCACTCTATTAAATGTAATGTCAATCCTACAGCAGCTTTTATTTTCAACACCAGCTTACTCAGGGAAGAACATAAACCTGCAAATATTTTGTGAACAAAGCTGTAAGCTGGACGTGCATGGAAAAGGGATTGTGTTATTCTGGTTTGTTTGCATTTTCCTTTGGAAGACAAATGCTCGTACAGAAGATGAAAGATTTTCAGCAGATGGGTCAGACTGCAGGAACATGATCTCCTGTTGTCAAAGATGGTCTGTAGTTGTTACTGTGTCAGCGATATATAGAGGTTGGGATGTCTTTCCAGCAAGCTCTGTCTCCTTTACACCATAAATGATCTGCATAACCACCTTTAGTGCCAATTTGACAACAATTTAATTTATTTTTAATCAAATAATTTAAAAATGAATCAGGGGTGGAAAGTAACTAATTACATTCACTCAAAGTACTGTAATGGAGTAGTTTTTGTGAGCACCTGTACTTTTTTGAGTAAGTTTTGTTATTGTACTTTTCCACCTCTGTTGACTACACATAGAGAAAATGATTCCTCATCACATCCCAAAACAGCTGTTGGACACAGAAAAAACAGAACATTTCAGAGTTGATTTTAACCCCCAAAGTGTAATTTCCGTTCCATTCTGAGTGAAATTTAGTTATTTGACAGTGTTTATTCACCAGTGTTAGTTCAACTCTGTAGATTCAATTGATCTAAGCTCCGCCCACTGCCATTACAAATCTCAGGGATGTGTGTCGGAGTTCCCCATCATGCCCTTGGGCAGAGTGTGTAGTTGTGTTTGGATGTTTCCTGTTGCACAGTGACCCCTGCTGGGGTTCCTTTGCTCATGTTTCTGGTGGATTGTTGTTTTTGATGTGAGACACATTTGCACCATGAGTGAAGTTGTCCACTAAATTATATTTACCACCTGTGACTTTAAGTACTTAAAGCATATTCTTCATCAGTATGTACTGCCTTAAAATGAAGTTGACTTTGCTTTATTCTTGCCTGATACTTTAGAATGTAACTGCAGCTCTGTCATATTGTAGAACAGTGGTTCTCAATGTGGGGGTCTGTCTCGAGACACTGAGAGAGGTTTGTCAGATGCCCGGTTGTGATTTATTTATATAAATGCATGTGTGTTGGATCAGTAGCATTGTTGCTAGCATCCTAGCTAACAGTTCCCTCATTATGGAGCTGAAGTGTGTCAAGCTGTTTTAATGTTAAAAGTATTTTTGCTACTTTTTAATGACTTTTCCCACCCAGCTTTGACACTACTATTTACCACTCATAAACTTTTGCACAGTTTGGACCAATTTTTGCCCCATTTTTAGCCACTTTTGCCACTTTACACATTTTGCCAAATTGTAACCCATTACCTTCACCTTTTACCACCAATTTTTGCTTATTTTAATACATTTTTGCCACTTAAAACCCATTTTTGTACATTTTAAACAACTTTTTTCTACCTATTTCTGCCACTTTCTGCCTATCGTCGCCTCTGCTGACCCACTATTGCCACTATTAGATAGATAGATAGATAGACAGATAGATAGATAGATAGATAGATAGATAGTCCTTTATTGTCATTGCATTGAAAAACACAACGAAATTACATTTGGCAGTCTCCTGTGTAGCAGCAAACATAGCGGTCCAAGTGGTGGTTAGAAATCCACAACCTCACGTCATCCATCCTGCTGGCAAGGGAGTGGGCACCCAGGAGAAAGATGCTCAGTACGACAGGTTTGTGTGGGGCTGCTCTTAGCCTAGCCTGCAGCCTGGCTTGTTTGCCCTGCTTTCGCCTTCTTGCACAGTGCTGTCTCTGCCTCCTCCCCACTGGCTGTAGGTGTTGTGCAGCTCCACGTCCTCCTCCTGTCAGTCTCTGAGCACCCTGTTCTCCAGATAATCTCCATCAGGAAAGATGTAAACTCTGTGGGCACGATGTCAGTTCTGGTGTAAGTGTAGGGCTTTGGTTTGCTGCTAGTGATGGAGTGTTGGGCTGCTGCATTTGTACTTGCAGCCCCATGATACCTCAGTAGGTAGCATTCAGTAGTCTCCTATTGATCAGGCAGTGTTACGTTGCAGTTACTGGCAGTTGTTGTTAGCTTTTAACCCTTAAAGCGCCAAAGCCACAAAACTGCAACAAGCAACATTGCTGAATTAAACAGGCTCCAGCTGCAAATATGGTGCCTAATGTTGTTACTACTTTACACCAGGAGATGGCAGACATGAGTAACTTCAATCCCAGTAGCATTTGTGGGTGTGTTTCCATTCAAAGTTTTGGAGAGAGAGAGAGTTTTGAAAGACCCACCCCCTGTCAAGGAGACAAGGAAGCGAGGGGTATTAACCCCTTTTCACTACTTTTTAATGCCCACTGTTGCCCTTTTTAACCATATTTCACTAATTATTATGACCACTTGTGCCAACCATTTTAATTCTGTTTTTAGATAAGGGATTTACATTTTTAAGACAGCTATTTACTACTGCTCAAATGAATAAAAAAATACATTTGTTGCTTTGATAAGAGTAGTTATTATTCAGGTTAAATATAAAATATAGTTATCACAGCTTAACTTCACAATGGACCACGATTTTGCTGACTTCCATGGGCCCCCAGTTTGGCTAGGCTCCAGAAAGCTCTCCCCTATATGCCCCCTTATGGACGGGCTTGACTGCACACAACTATTCTAGAATGTGCATGGCTGAGTTCAACCCACCTTTAGGTACGATGGGGTTCACAGCCTCTGGCAGCTTTATTTTTTGTGATTGCATTGTTTGCATCGTTTTTGTTTTTGATGTGAAACACATTTGCACCATGAGTGAAGTTATCCACTGAGTTATAGTTACTGCCTGTGACTTTAAGTGCTCCTAGACCCTTAGAGCATATTCTTCTTCAGTCTGCATTGCTGGACTGTTCTCATCTGTGTTCCCCAGCTGTAGAATGAGTTATTGAAGCACATTTGGTCTGCACAGTCCCTATCCACTAGAGTTTAAGGCCCAACAACCACCTGGTACTTAAGTGCTAAAGATGATGATGACAATGGCAATGATGTTGGCATTAAAGTCTCATGTTGGTGATGATAATAAAACTCTGCCTCCACACACCCTGTGCATTTTCTCTGAGCACCCTGAGTCAGATCTGACTTGGAGCATTTTATGGCACTGACTAATCTTGTTCCCCTGTTTCGCTTACTCTCAAATATACATCACTTTGGACAAAAGTATCTAGTAAATAAAACATCTTGTTAGACAAACATTACCCTCTGATTCATCTTTCTGTCATGGCATCCACTCTCTCTCCTCCTTCTCCTCAGGGTGAGTGCGGGTCAGGAGGGCTATGAGGACATCCAGTGGAACAGCAACAGTAACAGCCACCCCCCTTGGCTGCGCTTTCACCTGGGCATCTCCCGCTGGCAGCTGTACCCCCACCGAGACCCCAACATGGAGCTGCTGACACAGCAGCTCGCCACGCACCGTATCGTGAGTGCAGGTGTGACACTAAGCTGTTTTCATTCAGTGTCTTTGCGTTGTCCTTGTGTTTGTTTTACACCTTTACTCCAACAACGTCTGTTAGGAGCGTGCAGAGCCTCACAATGTAAAATCTCATAACACCTGACAGAAGAGGTGTTAGACAAGCAAAGGCGAGATGTTTTTCTGAGTAAAGGACAGAAGGATCTGAGTCAGAGCAGAAGGTGACTCAGTCCTGGATGAATAAATGTATGAAAGACAAGGAACAAAAGTGAGCCTATCAGAACAAAAAACTTGGGTTTTTTTTTTTTACCCAGTCCTGAACCTGTCATGGCCAAGGTGGGTGG
This sequence comes from Cheilinus undulatus, assembly GCF_018320785.1. Classification (NCBI taxonomy): domain Eukaryota; kingdom Metazoa; phylum Chordata; class Actinopteri; order Labriformes; family Labridae; genus Cheilinus; species Cheilinus undulatus. The sequence continues at coordinate 49,018,587 of NC_054868.1, forward strand.
GTTTCATGGAGGGGGAGGGCAGATGAATAGGAGGGGTGGTGTGATGGTGAGACACCTGAGGATACAGACTCTATAAATGTGGATGCTCTTTGAAGTTCTCCTGAAATGAAAGCGGCAGTGAAGCTTTGAAGAGTGATGGAGGCTCTGCAGAGGATAGACAGGAACCACTGCAGAAACTCCACAGTGATCGACGCAGAGTTATTTGGTTTGTTTTGGAGGTGTAGCATGGATAGGTTCTTTCAATGTGTGCTTTTATTGTAGCTTAATTTCAGTCTTAAAATGTGTGGTCTGGCTTTTAGATCATTTGAACAGCACCGTTGATCCAAATGACCATTTCCATATTGATTTACCTCACATCCACAACACACTCTCAGCAGATGACTGTTCACCATGAGTCTGCTTCTGCTTGAGGTTTTTGCTTGAAAAATGTGTCTTTTTTGAAATTTGACACTGTAAAGCCAGTTACACACCGCCACGCGGTAACTACCCTGAAAACCGCCTCCCTGCCGGAGGAGCCCCCCCCCGAAATGCCGTGCGTTTTTTAAAGCAGCTGCTGCCGTCGTGGTACGAGATGGTAATGACATAGAAGGACGTCGGTGAACGTCACAGCAGAGCCCGGCCACAAGTCCATCACAATCCCACCTCCCCAAAAACACGTTGAGTACCTCACAATCTCTGTATATTAACATGTATAATGTACTATAAAACAGAGGGAAAAATATGGTTCTATCATCAAATTAATTCCCCCTAGAAAATACGTTTCAATGGTTGGTTCCACAGTTTTTCTTCTAGTTGTCTTTGTACGACGGCAGGGCCGTGTTGTAGAGCTCAGGATATTCCGACACCAACATTATGAGCTCCTCCATTGTTTGCTTTGACCTGCGAAGCCTGCTGTATCCGGGTTCTCTCCCTCCTTCAATGTGATTGGCTGCTGCCAGGCGGCTGCTGCCAGAAAGTTCAACACGCTGAACTCTGATTGGCAGGACAAAATCTGTGCGCGTTCACGTGGGTGGCAACCGCTTCTGGGTCCTACTGCCGTGGTTAAAACCACTTCCCGTCTGCCGCCCTTCCCTCATTAAAATGACTGGAGGTGGTGAGTTGCTGCACGGCAGTGTGAAAAGTGCTTAACTTTTCATAATGTTGTTTAGTGGAAAAGAAGGGAAAAGGACCTAATTTGCATGCAAAGTCCTTGCAAAGCATCTAAAAACGTGTATTTCATTGTTATTTTTGTGTAACAGAGGCCTGTGTTATTAACAACCACATCAAAGTGCATTGAAGAAAACATTCCCAAGTATACAGAATTAAGTTTTAAAATCATGGAAAAAAACAGACACATGGTCAGTGTATTTTCTGGCAGATCCATTTCCTGGTTGAAACCAGACTCAAAAAACGGAAGAAGCTCTCATTATTCCGTTTCTGAAAATGGAAAAACAAGCCATTTTTCAATTTTCTAAATTCTGTTAACAAAAACAGAAAAACAAATAACATTTTAAAAAATGGGTCCAATTTGTTTTTTCCAATTACGATATTTTGTTTTCTTAATTTCATGAAATACTTGAGGAAAAGGATATCATGTGACCCACTGGGAAATGTGAGCTTTTCAAAATAAAAGCCTACATTTCATATTTAAAAGCACCGCTGTATCGAAAGAAGAAGCTGTGATTGGCTGTGAGAGCTGTGAGGCGATAATTAGGATCAGCTGGCTGTCAGCTGATCACAGCTGGCACATAACTTGTAGTATCTTCGGTCAATGTACAGTTGAATTAATAATGCATTGTTATAAAAATTCCAAAGGCACAATATTTGAGCACCACTGGTGAAGGAGTTTATATTCTCCCCATGTACGCATGGATTCTCTCAGGGTACGCCAGCTTCCTCCCTCCATCAAAGGCATGCTTGTCAGGCTAATTGGTGTGAGTGTTTCTGGTTGTAGGTCTTTGTATGCTCTGCGTAACCTTGCAAAGCAGATAGATTGTCTGTCTTCAGGAAAATCCATCTTGAAAAGCTCCAATCCACAACATTTGCACCGAACTGCCACTGCTCAGACCAGTCAGCATCACTTAAGAGAAAGAGGCAGTAGCTATGGGCAGGGTTTTGTTGTACTCAAAGCTGTTTGTAATGGCTGCCTCCAGTGATTACCTCAGATGTAGCTTTAGTAAAGCATCAGTTTTAGTAGAACTGGACCATGTTTCTGTATGAAATGAAGACTAAAAACAACACTTGAAGCCTTTCATGGTGTGACAGATGCCAACCTGCTTTGGCATGAGTTTGTGATTGTTACAGGGGGAAAGGGTTAGTTGTTGAGTGAGTGGTTGTGTACAATGGCCACGAGTGGAGTGATTTGATCAGACTTAGCCACGACAGTGGTTTTGTCAGAACTCAACAATATGTCTTTATTAAAACAAGGGCAGAGAACAACGCTGAAACCTTTTCATGGCAGAAAAGATGTTTTCGCTCTTCTCCAGGCCTGCTTTGGCATAGGTTTGTGAATGTTAAGGGTGGGGTTTGCTAGTGTATCCTAGCTGCTGTGGTAGCTATTAGCACTGATGTAGCTGTAGGAAAGTGACATTTAAATCGGGACTGGACCGCTTTTTGGCTAAGAGCAAAGAGCAACACCAAAAGTCCTGACCGGCCTTGGCATCAGTTTTTTTCACAGTGATGCTCCGTGATTAACAATCTACAGCAGCAGTAGCCTGTCAGCTTAAGAGAAGCACATGGTGCTTGATGTCATTTTGTCTTGTTGCTCTGATTGGTCCGTCATGAAAGTGACAGACAGAATGTTCCTCTAATCACCTTTGGGAGTTTTTGAAAAGTCCTGCCCTTCCCAAACGCTTTTTATGAGAGGTTTCCCACATTAATGTGAAATATATTCATGCAGTGGAGATATGACACTGTCTATCTGGAGTGTCAGGTTACGCCCTGTGATTGACTGGCAGCGAGGTCAGGGTGTACCCCGCCTCTCACGCAATGACAGCTAGGATAGTCTCCAGACCCCTGTGAACCCAAAACGGGATAAGCAGTGTAGAATAATGGACGGTTGGATTAGGTTGGTTATTTTTGGTGCCAATGTTCACTGTAAGACAACACTGATTTTGGCAGCTATTTTGAATTAAGACTTTAAATTTAAATTTCTTTTTTTGTTTTAGTCAACCTTCAGTCATTTCATTCTTGATAGTTTATTCTAGTTCTAGTCCATGAAAACTCATTTTAGTCTCATTTTAGTCCCCTTGGTGAAAAGGAAGCTTACTTTTTTGTCAGTTTTTATCACCAGCGGTCTGTTTTTACCCAGTCTTAGCTTTGTTGCTCATGGTAGAATGGTAGCAGGGAACATTTTCAGTCATATATTAAGTTGACAAAATTGACATTGATGCAAGATCGTGAAAAAGTTAAACCATAAAAATCTATCCATACATTTTCATGCTTGTATACTTGCCATCGTGGTCTTGCCACTGCAGGATCTTTAAGAACCAATCAATTCATAAGTATTGTCTGTTTCACATTAAGAAAAGCTGATCCAGTCAAGTGCTGCAATTGTTTAGATTTTTCAAAATCTATCCTCCAAATAGTTACTGTTTTGGGTTACATTTTGTGCCTTTTAATGGTTTTTTTTCCCGTATTATTTTTGTTTGGCTGCTTGTCATCTTTCATACCATCAGCAATTACACTTTATAATTCTACCGTAAACTGATGAGAAGGACTCCAGACAATTGCATTTCCCTTCGGGGATAAATAAAGTTATTGTATTGTATTGTATTGTATTGTATTGTATTTTATTGTATTGTATTGTATTGTATTGTATTGTATTGTACTGTATTGTGTTGTATTTTTTTTCTGAACTGTGCTGGTTGTTTTGGCAGCGACACAATTTCAAAACAAATTTAAAATCTCACTGAGGCTATTCAGGTAATAAACTAGGTAAAAAAAATGAATTGCAAGGTAACACCTGTTGGAATGAATGCAAGTCATACAATAATTCACCATAAAGGCAGATGATGTGTGTGTATTTGTGCTGTGTACAGTGTGTGTGTATCCCTGTGCCATTTCATGATGACGCACACTCTCACTGTTAGATCTGCTTCCTGTCAGTGTGTATGAGTGTGTGTGTGAGATCCGTTGCCCCGTTAATGGCCTTTGGGTTTAGTCATGGCTCTATGTGTTGCACTGTGTGTGTGTGTGCAGTATTGTATGATTTGTTGCTATGGAAACATTCTCCATGCTGTCTTTCAGTGCAGAAGTCTGGAGGGACTCAACTGAAGCTGGTGATGTCATTCCCCAACTACGGACAAGCCATGTTCAAACCCATGAAGTGAGCCCCACAGCTGCAAAATCCAACATATCACCAATGTTATAACGAATGTACATGAATCCAATCCTCTCAGTTACTTTCCTTTGCAATAATTGGTGCTGTGCTATGTTATGACGGGGATAATAGTGGGAGAAGCAAAGACTGGGATTTGAATTCATTCAGACATCTGGGTGATGTGCTGTTTGATTAAATATTGGGAGGGCTGATGTTTAATATTTCATAATCTTGAGTAAGAGAGGCTTTTCTTGATGTAGATTAATGTTTGTTTAATGCTCTGCAGTTTGACTTTACCTCTCCTTGGCAGGCAGGAGAGAGATGAAGAAACCAATTACAACCTCTACTACTTCTCCGACTTTGAGAGACACAATGCGGAAATCGCAGCTTTTCACCTGGACAGGTGCTACGTCAGATTTTAAACAACTTTATGTGTGCAAAAGCTGATAAAACAGCTACTTAATGAGCAGATGTTATGCATCCTCTCCTCTCCCTTTCCTTTCATTTTTCTCTGTCTGTCTCTTTCCCTGTCCGTCCTATTTGTCTCTGCCCTTGTATCGCCCTCTCCTCCACTCCCCCTGCAGGATTTTGGGCTACAGGAGAATCCCCCCGGTGGTGGGCAGGCTTGTGGATGTGGTCAAGGAGATCAAAGATGTCACCACTGACCGAAAGCTGGCCCGGACCTTTTTCAACTCTCCCGGTACACGTTCACACTTTCTGCATTATTCATTTATTCTGCTTAAAATGCTCATATTTGTGAACTGATTATGAATCTTTTTGAGTTGATTCCTCTTTTCTACTTTTTTTCCTGTCTCAACCTCTTTTATCCTAATTTCTCCTGCCCTCTCTCTCCTCTCTGTGCTCCTCTGGCTCCCCCTAGTGGGCAGTGTCTGTTTCTACGGTCAGTGCTCCTACTATTGTTCAACAGAGCATGCTGTATGCGGACGCCCCAGGGACCTGGAAGGGTCCTTGGCTGTCATGCTGCCTGATCTCTCTTTGGCGGCTCGCAGGACCTGGAGATCCCCTTGGAGACGCTCATACAGCAGGAGCAAGCTGGCGAAGTGTGTTGGAGCAGGAAACTTGTGTTATACTGCCTTTGTGAATGTGTGATTATATAAAGGGATGCCAAATATTTTATGCTATATTTCCATATTAGTATGACATATGTTATCAAAGTAAAACCAAATGAATTTGGGGAATTCAACAGCAGGTTTTCTATGCCGGACATAACTGAGAAGAAAAGGGCAGATTCCAGTGCATTTATGCTGCATGTTTCCAGTTTTAAACATTGCTGAATTGATTTATATAAAATATACAGGATAAAACAGATTTATGTTAAAGAAAACCTTACCTTGATTGGATTACTTAAATAAACTATATTGCCAAAAGTATTCGCTCACCTGCCTTGACTCACATATGAACTTAAGTGACATCCCATTCTCATCCATAGGGTTTAATATGATGTCAGTCCACCCTTTGCTCTTCTGGGAAGGCTTTCCACAAGGTTTAGGAGTGTGTTTATGGGAATTTTTGACCATTCTTCCAGAAGGGCATATGTGAGGTCACACACTGATGTTGGATGAAAAGACCTGGCTCTCAGTCTCTGCTTTAATTCAGGTGTTCTAGCAGGTTGAGGTCAGGGCTCTGTGCAGGCCAGTAAAGTTCATCCACACCAAACTCTCTCATCCATGTCTTTATGGACCTTCCTTTGTGCACTGGTGCACAGTCATGTTGGAACAGGAAGGGGCCATCCCCAAACTGTTCCTGCAAAGTTGGGAGCATGGAATTGTCCAGAATCTCTTGGTATGCTGAAGCATTCAGAGTTCCTTTCACTGGAACTAAGGGGCCAAGCCCAGCTCCTGAAAAACAACCTCAAACCATAATTCCCCCTCCATCAAACTTTACACTTGGCACAATGCAGTCAGACAAGTACCGTTCTCCTGGCAACCACCAAACCCAGACTCGTCCATCAAAATGCCAGATGGGGAGGCGTGATTCGTCACTGCAGAGAACGCGTCTCCACTGCTCTAGAGTCCAGTGGCGGCGTGCTTTACACCACTGCATCTGATGCTTTACATTGCACTTGGTGATATATGGCTTGGATGCAGCTGCTCAGCTATGGAAACCCATTCCATGAAGCTCTCTACCACTGTTCTTGAGCTAATCTGAAGTCCACATGAAGTTTGGAGGTCTGTAGCAATTGAATCTGCAGAAAGTTGGTGACCTCTGCGCACTATGCCCCACAGCATTTGCTGACCCCGCTCCGTCATTTTACGTGGCCTACCACTTCGTGGCTGAGTTGCTGTCATTACCAATCGCTTCCACTTTGTTATAATACCCCTGACAGTTGACTGTGGAATATTTAGGAGTAAAGAAATTTCACGACTGGACTTTTTGCACGGGTGGCCTCCTATCACAGTACCACGCTGAAATTCACTGAGCTCCTGAGAGCGACCCATTCTTTCACAAATGTTTGTAGAAACAGTCTGCATGCCTAGGTGCTTGATTTTTATATGCCTGTGGCCATGGAAATGATTGGATCACCTGATTTCAATTATTTGGATGGGTGAGTGAATACTTTTGGCAGTATTGTGTATGTTGGCTGTTTTAAAAATAAAACAGAAAGTTAATATCTTCTATTTCTTCATGACCGAATCATATTATGATGCAGCCTTAATTTAAAGCCTTATCCTTGTACTGTTTCTTGTTTAAGATATTTATACAAAAGTAAATGAGTGTTTTCTTTCTCAGATGGGAAACGGAACCAGACTATTGTTCGACTGTCAAAAAGACCGCACCGTACGACAAAGGCTCCAGACTGGTGGACTTCATGGATATGGTCATACTGGACTTCTTGATGAGTAGGTTTATAGTCATTTTGCTTTATTTTAAGAGGTCAAAATCAAAAGTAAAACTCTTTCAGTGTCATGGAAGGGTTAATTGTGGGACAGGTTTGGGTACTGCTGGGATGCCTGTTTATTTCCCCTTTAAACGGTGCCACATTTGTAAGGAACATGCATCTGTGGAATGAGCAGCAGAGCTGAGTATGTGGGTTGTGCCCATGAAAAATATGCCAGATCTTCTCTGCCAGTGTCAAACAGCTTATTCTGCTGATGCTATTTACTCTTGTTTTGAGCTTCTGGTCACCCAGCTGTTGATAATCAGGCACCTGATTAGCACATTATTCCAGTCTTTAGCGATGAGTCCAGATTCTGCCTACAGCAGTTGGATCACAGGGGTTAAAGAGGGGATCACACACAGAGAAAGCTATGCTGATTGAACATCAATTTTTAGGACAAGGCTTATTCTTCTTACCTGGGAAAATGCAAATCAAAAAGCAGGTACATCATATAGCATTATGCCACATTTTACTTCAAACCCACAATACCTTTGGGGGCAAAGACTAACTTTATAATCGATATGGGGTCTTTTGTTTACAACTGTTTTTTTCCCCTCTTAGTTCACTTTACTTTATGTATTTGCACATGATTAAAAAAATTAGATCAATACAATAAAGTTAAACTAAACTTCATGCGGGGGAGGTTAGCCTTTAACAAGCGTTGTTCTAGGCAGACATGTGATTTAGCTCAAAAAAAGAACAATAAAATGGTGATATATATCTACATGTCATTATGCATTTCAATCATATCTAATATCTGTTACATATTTTTGTCAAATTAATGCCCTCTCTGTTGCCTTGTAGCGCCACATTAGGTAATAACGCCCCATTATATAATAATGTAATAAATGTTCGATTCATCATGTAATAATGCCGCATTTTGTAAGCTACTAAGCGGTTAGGGTTAGGGCAAAGTAGTTGGGTAGGGCATACCTTGGAGCCCACACTAAGTCCTTTGGTTAGGGTTATTACATTATGTGGCGTTATAACATAATGTGGCACTACAAGGCAACAAAGAGGGCATTGATTTGACAAAAATATGCCTTTTGAATGATTATAATAGACGCTGTTTCTAAAGTAGTTGATTTAAAGATGGTCCTCTGTATTTAAATGTGTATTGATTAAATGAAGTCTAGTAAAAAGGAAGGTAAAGTGTTTAAATGCCCTGTATAATATGAATGTTTCTCTGTGGAAAATTCTAAAATTCTGAAAAGTGCTGGGCAGGTCTTGATTTAAGTTTAAATATACGTACATGCAAAATGTGTTTGCATTAAAAACTGTAGTTTGTATTTTCCGAAGAGAGGAGCAGATGAGTTGTGTCTTTTAGGAAAACAAATCAATCTCGATTTCTTTTTCTGGATTAAGAACATTCTATGTAAATAAATGGGACAAGTGGCTGCTAACACAGTATAACAGTACATGAGATAAGGATAAACTAACTGTAATAAAAATGAAAATGCCAAATTATTTTGCAGTGAAAAAACTACTCAAAATACCATTTGACTTCAATTTTTTCCCACTTATTTTGCATTATTTTAAAAATTTTCATCCACAAAGACTCCTCAGAATCTGATATTCTGAGCTTGAGTTACTTCAGTATTGTCTATACTTATTTTTGCCATTCATTTTGCATATTTCTTTTGTTTTTGTAAGAAAATATAATAAAAAATGATTCATTTATACTGAGAGAGTTTGTCCATTTAAAACAACACAAACATGGATGATAGCTCTTCCTTTGCTTTGCAAATGCAGCCTATCAAAATATTCATTTTAATTAAAATATTCATAATATGATAATATTCATGAGCAGCAATGAGACAAATCATCAGCAAATAACAAGGGTTATGCATTATTGCAGAATTTAGGCAGAGCATATACATCAGAAATACGAGAGGGCCAAGGATTTACCCCTGAGGCACCCCTGCAGTAGCTTGGCTCTATTTGAGTTTTCACCACTTACAGAAGCAAACTGTTCTCTGTCCTTTGGTAATCCACCAGAAAGTCATATTTCTGTGATTTTGCAATAATAATATTATGATCAACTGTGTTGAAAGCTTTTGATAAGTCCAAGAATAAGCCATGGGAGATTTTTTTTCATCATCTAAACCTGAAGAGATTTTATGAACAAGCTATGAAAACACAATTTACTTTTTTATTTTTTATTTTTAACAAAATCCCTATTGATGACTTTACAGTTTTAACCCTTAAATAAGCTACATTACTCTCTCAAAAACCTTAGAAAAATACTGTAAAACAGAAATATGCTACACCAGGGGCATCAAACTCAGTCACAGCAGGGTCCGGATTCTGGGTTTAGGTCTAACCTGAGGGACCTAACAGGGTCACCTTTTCAACCATAAACTGCCAACCTCATTTTCACCAGTAATAGAATATGAAAAAACTTTGCACTGATGATAAATCATTTGGAAATTCAAAAAAATAAAAATGATAATTTTAACCCCTTGAGGCCTGCTGTATCATATTTGATACATACTTTTATGATACCTCTATCTAATCAGTATGATCAATAAAGTACTGAAAAAAAATTCTGAATAAAATCTGGTAATGATAAAAATGCTCTCAAGTGGATTATCAGTTACCAAAAACACCTAATGTATCAAATGAGATACAAAAATATATATGTTAAATTGTATGGCTTTTTTCAGTAGAAAGTGAAATAAACATTTCAGTTCCAAAAAATGAGAATTTTCTGGCTATAATTGATGTATTCAGGTGTTAAAGGGTTAACGGTTCAAATCAGAGATAAAAATTCCAACTTATTAGTTCAGATCAGAACACGATATTAAAAATAGAAAAACAATGTTTTTGAAGAGCAAATATATGGGGAGAAAGCTGAAATCAAGCTTTTGAAAGGTCAAAATATGAGGACAAATTTGAAATCATGAGTTTAAAAGTTAAAATATGTCTTAAAATTTAAATTTGTGAGTTTGATTGGTCCAAATATGGGATTAAAAAGCCAAACTTAGAATTTGAAAATGTCAAAATATGAGCAAGAATTCAAAATGATGACTTCAAAAGTTAAAAATATGATTTAAATTCAAAATTGGGAGTGTTAAAGGTCAAAATATGATTTAAAAAGTAAACAATATTCATTCAAAATATCAAAATATGAGAAAAAAATTGAAATCATATTTTTAAAAGTCAAAATATAGGTCTAAAAAGCCAAAGTAATGGGTTGAAAAGGTCAAAATCTGACTTAAAATTTAAAATTGGGAATCTAAAAGATAAAAAATGTGATATATAAAGTCCAAATTCTGGGTTGAATAGGTCAAAGTATGAAATGAAAAGTCAAATAATAAGTTCGAGTTGTAATCTTGAGATGCAAAATTGAAAATATGAAATAAAACACCAATTTTTCAGATTTTTATGGCTTATGGATATTTTAAATAATCAAGTTGAAGTTTACATTTTTATACTGGAGGAAATCTGCAGACCTCATACTGGTGGGCCAGTCATAGCACAAATATGATATGATCTTGCGGGCCGGGTGTAATCGTTCCACGGGCTGGATTTGGCCCCCGGGCCTTGAGTTTGACACCCGTGCTTTACACTAATACACTAAACTACCACCTCACGTTAGACCTATTATTAATCCATCTTGAAAATCTGCAATTCATGTGTTCATTAATTTTATAAAAGCCCACTCCTGAAGAGAATCAGTTTACAAAATAGGCCCTTTAACTGCAGCTTTCTGACAAACAAATAAACAAACAGAACAAAAGAACAAGTTATGAATCTACTTCTCCCGCTTTACTGGTTGATTTTCCGGGATTTCTTGCACCCAATCGGTTCAGCGTTTACTGTATTTCTTGAAAATCGTTATCACCCTGCATAAATGTAAAACTATTACGTTTTAAAGCTTTTAAAACTTTCTTGACCTTCAGCAGCTTTACAGCGCAACCACAGGTTTACTGTGCGTTACCATGGCAACGGGCCGTCACCGTGGTTGTGCTGACAACTTCTCTCAACAGCCAGGTACGAAAGTCACACAAGTAAGTTTTCCTCCTCTCTTTGTTTAAGCTTACGTTGTTTTAAAGTATGTTTGACTGTAGGATTGTGTTTTAGTGCTTTTTTGTTTCTCTGTACGTATGACCCTCGGTGTTTTTAAGGACAGGTGCGATGGAATGCTCGACTTTGGTTTATGGAAGTGACGGAATTTAGTTTTTAGCCGTTCAGATAAGGTTAGCTTAATGAGGTTAACGCAGCCGACGTTTGCTAGCATAAATGCTGACTCACTGGCCTATGGGCTTTGCTAGCTCTTTGAAACTGTAATAAAGCAACCATAAGAAAGATGTAAGTTTTATATTGTCAGCAGTTTTGTATTCTTAACGTTCTTTCATACAACAAGGGTCTTCAGTTAAAACGAGACGAATCCGAGTATTGGTTACTCACAGACCAACCCTTGCATTATTGCCTGCAATATCTAGTACCAATATCTTGAACCATGGTGGGCAACTGGTGGCCCGGGGGCCGAATTTGGCCCTCATCCTCACTGTAATGCTGCCCTCAAGCTAGTTTCAAATATTCAGAAATTGTAAAAATTAGGGAAAAAATGTGATAAAATCTACCAAGAATATATGAAAGGTACAAGCATTTTGTACTGCAGGTGCAAAATTATTGTCTAAATCTAAATTATCAAAAATAGTGGTTTAAGTTTATATGTAAAAACAGCCCTGTTTGTAAGAACTTTTCCCAATAGGCTGCATCATATCTCATTATTTGCTCAACAAAGAAAAGTGGTTCTTACCTAAGCCTCTATTATGTCTGCTATGTTTACAGCAGGGGTTTTCAAAGTGTCGGAGAGTGAGCCTCCCCCAAGATGAAATTATTCATTCGGTGGACCCCCACCTCATAAAGATAAAGATTAAAAAAAAACATTAAACAACCACAATTTCAAACATTTATGTCTCATCTTTAAACATTTTTAACCCTAATATATTTTTGATATTTTGGTCTGCAAATGTCCTTAAACATCTGCCCTTCCCTCTTATTTAGTAGGAACTAAATGTTTTCATTTGTACGGTTGATGCAGGATTGCATAACAGCAGATCATCCTTGCTTTTGATCAGTGCAGGTGCACTAATCAGTGACCGAAATTCTTTTCACTTCCTGTTAAAAATTCTTCTGGTTTTGGTCACTAGACTTTTTGCTCAGTCTTAAGATGGCTCCAAGGTTTACACAGTCTTATGCTGTCATTAGCTTGTACAGCTTCGCAAATTAAACACTATGACTTCAGCATCATAGGGACCAATGCAGGAAAATCCTAACTTGAAAAGCTGACTCTTTAGCAGGGATACTCGACGCATGGCTCTGGAGCCATATGTGGCTCTTTTGTGATGATTTGTGGCTCTTGTATGTCTCAATTTGAAATATTATTTCAATATTATTATTTACCAGAAATCTTAAAAGTGGGAACTTTGACCTCAGAAATTATCCATTGCAAGTCAAATTGATCAGTTTGTTTCTCGCACTTATACAGTAGGTTTTAATGTTCAAACTTAATAGTCAACCTTTATTTCTTCTCTGTATATTTCCATTGCCATTATTTGCAATTTTGCCCCCCCCCCTTTTTTTTTTTTTTTACATTTTTTTGCCATTTTTAACCAATTACGGTTGGTTTTAGCCCATTTTTTGCCACTTTTATCCTGTTGTTGCCCTTTTTCATCAGTTTTAGCCACTTTTATCCTGTTGTTGCCCTTTTTCATCAGTTTTAGCCACTTTTATCCTGTTGTTGCCCTTTTTCATCAGTTTTAGCCACTTTTATCCTGCTCTTCTACAATTTCTCCCCCTTTATTGCCACTTTTAAGCTGCCATTTGCTGTTAAATTGCCCCTTCCCCCTATTTTTCCACCTTTTTTTGTTTTTACATCTTTTTGCCCATTTTAGTCACTTTTCACTCATTTTTTGCTGCATTTTTTGACCACCTGTAACTCAATTTATTTTTACTTTGCACCAAGTTTTGCCACTTTGTACCCAATTTTGTCCATTGTATGCCTATTTTGCCCCCTTTTCACCAATTTTTACCACTTTTTTGCCGCTTTTTGACCATGTTGGCCACCTTTCACTTTTTTTTTTTCTTTTTTTTTGCCACTTTCACCCATTTATGCCACTATTCACCATTTAGATTGTGGCTCTTGTAAAGGCATTTTTCAACAATTTGGCTGTTTGGTTGAGCAGGGTTGAGTAACACTGCTCTATAGCATAGTCCATATAGTAAGTATAAGTCTATCCATTTTGCTCCATGCACAGAGGAAGTTAGCAAAGCAAATCGCCTTTTTTTCTGGTTTATGGTCCTGCGCCTCCCCTGAAGGTCTGTGGCGCCCCCAGGGGAGGCCCGCCTCACACTTTGAAAACCACTGATTTACAGTAAAGTGCATTATAGTTTTAGTGACCTTGTGTACTTTATCTCCATCTCCATTTGTATCTGAAAATATATATTGTTCCAGTTTGAAGCACATCAACATGTTTGCTGCATTTTTATCTTTTCTTGTAGCAGATCCTAAGAAAGATGAAGGTGTAGATCAGCACCTCAAAGACTGTGAGCTTCAGCAGCATGTTTGGAGCCCCTTCACAGAAACAGCACCCTGCTGGAGCTTCTCAGGGCTGTGTTAAAGGCATTCGCTCCAAGATGCAGGAAAGGGGACTCTTACCACCTTTGTACTCCATGCAGCCCCTTGTCTCAGCAGCCAGACCAGCTACCAGACCCCTTCTTGACAGTGTCCCATCTAAGGAAAGTTTGTTTGGGGTAGAGCTCCCTCGTCTTAAAGCACAAGTAGGACCTAGGAGAGCCTCAGACAACACAAAAAGGACAGAAGGACCTGGACTAGGAACCAGCATTCCAGCCAGAACTGCTGATGGGTCTGCAGCTCATGGGTACACTGTATTACTAATTTTTTTTGCATATAAAGGTTTATTTTAGATCTCATTTTATGAATTAAACAAAATTGGTTTGAGAAAAAAAACTTAAAATGCAGCAGTCAAACTAGCAACTGCTAAACTTTTCAACAAAACCAAAGCAATTTTTTTTTATTTAAAACATTTATGCAAACCTTAATGCCATGTTCCCAAATTGAAAACCTTTGTATGCCAGTTCAACAGATTTTGATTTCAAGCATTTCTTGTAAATTCATAACCTTGATTTTTTCTTTTAGTCCAGTAGCTTTTCTTTTGAGTTGAAAGGTTTTGCTTTGCATTTAAAAATTCAGCTTGCAGTAATCAAAAAAAAAAAAAAAAAAAAAAAAAATCAATTCTTTTCTCTTGTCTCTCTTGGAGTGATACAGGGTAACATTCCCATTTAGTACAAACAGTATGAAGCTTTGATGTTTGTCTGATACAATTTATGACATTAGCTTTACTTGTACAAAATAATTTTGGTTGCAGTGTTGGTAATTTATCTACAAAAATCTCACCTTTAATAGAAGAATAAAATCAACCTTTAAAATTATAATGTTCAATTGGATTTTAAGTCACAGAAGTAAACTCATTCACTTAGATATTCTATGCCATGGGTGTCAAACTCAAGACCCTGGTGCATAATCCTGCCAGTGGTACAGCCTGCAAGATCATATGTAATCATAACTGGCCCACCAATGTGAGGTCTGCAGATTTCCTCCAGGGTGGAAATGTAAACTAAACCTTGAGGATTTAAAATATCCTTGTTAAGTCATAATAATATGAAAAAATAAATATATTAGATTACAAGTCAGGAATGAGGGAAAATAAATTAATTTATGTTTTCATTTCATATTTCAATTTTGCATCTCACAATTGCAACTGAAACTTATGATTTTGACTTTTAATGTCATATTTTGATCTTTTAGATTAACGATTTAAAATTATGGGTTATATTTCAACCTTTTCAACTCATGGTTTTGAATTTTTTGTCATGTTTTGACCTTGTCAGCTCCTAACTTTTACTTTAATTCCCGTATTTTGATTTTTAGACTCACAATTTCTGATTTAAGCTCATATTTTGACCTTTAAAACTCATAATTTTCACTTCCGATCATATATTTTTGCTTTTTAAAAACAGTTTGACTTTAGATTTCACGTTTTGACCTTTTAAAGTATTAAGTTTGACTTTTTATCTCAGATTTTGAGCCTTTAAAAAAATGATCATTTTGACTTAAAAAAAACCCCTCAAAATCATTTATCATCATTGCTACGTTTTCTCCCCATAATTTATTACTGGATAAAATGAGGTTGACAGTTTATGGTTGAATTATGAGCCTGCTAGGCTCTCAGGTCAGACCTAAATTCAGAACGTGGCCCCTGCTGTGATTGAGTTTGATAACCCTGTTCTATGCGATTTTGGAAGAAGTGTGAAGTGTTATTTTCAATTTTTCTCATGAAATCTTTAATGCTAAAATATAAATTATAGATAAAAATAGTATTTTGTTGCCCCTATCAGGCTTGATGACGGGCAGTCTGTGAAAATGATGATAGTATGCACAAAGACTATCCGTTTCTTGGTAGGCTTTTGACACTATGTTAGATAAATAGAGATGCACCAGTGGTCAAAATTTGGGCCACTACTGATACAAATGTTTACAAAAACAATTTAGCAAAACTGCTAATGGTGATACTGATTTGTTTTATTCCTTTTTGTGTAATACTCCTCAAATGCCAAAATTTTGCTGCCGTGTTTGACCATCATAACACATCAAAGTCTTTCTCACAGGTGGCGTCTTACGCCCTGTAGAGGAATTCTTTATTTGTTTCAGCTGTTAGATATACCAGATGGCTGCATTAAATTGACTGGACACAGCAGATAAACACTAGTTATAAATATATTTTATGCCACATTATTTGTTGGTGGCTGATACCATCTGATTTTAATGTTAAACTGATGCATCATGCATCCCTAAGAATTAGGTTAATATTATCTTCCTCCTAATTATTTCTGGGAACCATAGACAGATTTAGCTGCCAGCATTTATTCCCCAAATGGTTCAGTCACTGAAATAACTGCCCCTGTGTTTACACTTTGTTTTTATTGTTTCAGTCTTACAGGAAAGGATGAATCCATAAAAGTCACAGCTTGTAACAATAAAAGGATAAATACTGTGAGAGATGGGAGAGGGACTGAACTTAATAAAGGTCCCCTCACTGCCATCGATGTACTTCATATCTTTGCCAAGAAAAGAGATCATATCATTGCCAAGAAAAGAGACCTGATCCCTGCCAAGCAAAGAGACCTAGGAGAGTCGGAGCTTTATTACCTTAAAGAAGTGGATGGGGACTCCTACAGGTATGCTGACACCAGATTGAGTACAACATTTTGAAAACTTTGGTCTATGTTCTGCTTACAAATTTGGTTTGCTTTTACACACACATTTAAACTTTTTTTCTCTTTTGGTTTTCAGACCTTATGACCTGCAAGTGGTTCCTTTTAGTGAAGTTGGCTCTGAATACTATGTCTTCTCCTCTAATTCTGTTCTACATGTTACAAAGAGGGGTTATGGTGAGACTGTCAGTTTGGCAGATTGGCACAGAGAGTCTGTGTTATGGACAGCTTTACAAGAAATCCCATTTTTCCAGAAGTACAGATTGCACAAAGCATTCAAATGGTACTGTTCATATAGTATTATGTTGTGTGTCATTATTTCTCTTTTTTGGCCTTGAGTTTTTTCTGTTAACCTCTTTTTTATTTATCAGGTGGCACACTATTGTGCGCAGGACAATTTTTCGGCGAAGAGCTGATAGTCTGCAGGATAAGCTGGTTATACTTGTGCCTCAGCTCAGAAATGTTCTCTTTATGTTCAAAAGGTGACACATGCTGACATGCAAATTATTAAATAGAAGTTAAATGTGGATCACACCTCATAAGTGTCTAGACTTAAAGTTAATTTTGGATCTCTCTGTTAGCTGTGACTAATGTCAAGTCTTAATAGCAGTTGATCAGTTTCTCCTGGAAATCACATTGTTTCTTTTACAGAGTAATTGAAGAACTGAAAGAGACACACCTTCTGCATCAGGAAGAGACTAAAACCTACAGATTGCTGGACTTCCAACATGCGCTCAAAGCAATGCATGAAGATGGTTTGGAGACACTGAAGAAGCTATCACAATGCCGTTCCTTCATCCTTAATAAGGTACCTGGAGATTTTTAAGACCGTAAAAAGATTTATGAACATGTGGTTGTAACAAAAATCAAACCTTAGTAAAATCCTGTTTTATTCAATTGCAACAACATCTGGAATTATGTTAACGCTACGTGGAATCAAGAAGAATGATCTTAGTGATCTTCAGTCACATTTTTAATCAAAAGAAAGAATACATAGCACTGTCTAAGCTGCACTAATACGTTGGCAATATTTTGAAAAGTTGGTAGAACTGGAAGGCCAGCTTTGCTTACTTTTTAGTTGTTGCCAATATTTGTTCAACTTTGTTTAACTTAGTGTTCAGGAATTTGCCTGCCATCTTTGCTCATTAAAAACAATAATTTAAAAAATATTGCATGTCTAGGGCTTCTAGTTTTGGTTCCATAATATCAAACATGTATTAGTATAAAACATTTTCTCTCGAGAAGTGAAAAAGTGGATTTTAAGCAATCAGTCTTGTCAGCATTTGTCTTACATCTAAATCACTGTTTTATAACTATGAAAAGTATCACATTTAGATTTTAATATATTTATTTTGAACTCCTTTGCTATGAAATATGTATTGTGGCTGCAGTGCATGCATGGGTTTGTGTAGATGATTGATTCTGTATATCTGGTCATCGTTTACCTGCCTAGGGACTACAGATGGAAGTTAGCTAGCAAGCTAAATCTAGTACAAAGCATCTTTTCTCTTTTTGAGACTTATGTCATTTTGTACATTGTCCCTGACAAAAATAAACTAAATAAACTAAACTAATATCAATTCATTTTTCCTAAAAATATATATGCTCATGATTAAATAAGAAAAATAACTGATAATTCCTCATTTAGACTAAACATGTCAATTTTATTATCTTGTGTTAAATAGGCATAGTACTGTTGGTGGTTCTAAAGGCCTTTGCACATTGAAAGTCTTCACACACTGGGCCTGTTATTCTTGCCCAAATTTTTTTGCATGTTAAAAA